>NC_139978.1:8177706-9377706 GCF_963993115.1 Abramis brama
TCCCTCTTCTGTCTCAGTACTTCTTAATTTAATCATTGTCTTGCTCTCTTTTACTCATTCTCATTCCCTTTCATTATGTCACACTCTTTTCATCTTTCTTTAGGTTCAGAATCAGATCAGTGTTGTTGGGGAGTAACTAAAAGTAGCAATGCTACTTACTGTATTAGCAACATTTATCAGTAGTGTGTTTCCAGTAACTACTTTATGAGCTTTATTCAAATGTTTTTTATATATATATATATACACTACTGTTTAAAAGTTTGGGGGCGGTAAGGTTTGTTCATGTTTTTGAAGAAGTCTGAAAAATACAGTTAAAACAGTAATATTGTGAAATGTTATTACAATTTAAAATAACTGTTTTCTTTTTTAATATATTTTAAAATTTAATATATTTCTGTGATGGCGAAGCTGAATTTTCATCATCATTACTCTAGTGTCACTTGATCCTTTAGAAATCATTCTAATATGCTGATCTGCTGCTCAAAATGCATTTCTTATTATTATGAATGATAGCTTTAAAAACGTTTGTGCTGAAATTTTTTTTGTGTAAACCATGATAAAAAAAAATCAGTATTCTTTAATGAATTGAAAGTATAAAAGAACAGCATTACTTAACCCTCTGGGGTCTGGGCTGTTTTTGGGGCCCTTGAGATGTTCTGACATGCCCTGACATTTGTGCTTTTTTCAGTTGCTTATAAACATATTAATGGCAAAGGTGTAAATTCACTCTATAAAGCACAAACAGGGCTACCATAATATGTGAGCCATGTCTATGTACATGTTTTCATTTTTGAGAGAATAATGTTTATGCATGGTTATTGAAAAAAATAAAAAATAAAATTTCTGAAATAAGGCCACAAAACACATAGTAAATATGTGTCAATAAGACTTTTGACTAATGGATGTCCTCGCCTAGTGTTTTTTCTTCAAAATTATGGGAAAATAGTCTTGCTTTATCGTTCACATAAAACCATACATTGATTTAAATTGATGTAAAACAGGTTTTGCTTGGAAAGCCAATATGCGAGGGGGAGGAGTAGTTTACACCTTAGATTACAATGCCCCACCCACTCTGCATAATGACTCTGCATAATTAGCCATTCATTCAGGTGTGAAACTGACTGAGCCACAATACAAGGACAAAAGATATATTTAGAAGAAGACTTATATTGACCATTTAAGATTTTGCTTACATCTATCTTGTAAATATGTTTTGCTATTTTATTAAAAAGGTTACAATTACAACAATAATTACAATTTCAACAATATTTCAAGTGTACTCTTTCTTTGTAAAAAAAAAGATTATAGGCCTACATTTTATCTATGTATTCATATTTCAGTCGATTTTTACTCATCTCCGTAGCAATACAGTTTGCTAAAACATCATCATTCATTCACACACGCGATTTAAATTTAACTTCTGGCAAAGATGAAGTTGTTGGCGATAGGCTATTGACTCGCGATCTTCGCAGTAGGCTAGTGTTTTGGATGGTTTTGTTTAGAACCAGCTTTCTGTAAATATATTTCACATTTTTTAGACATGTGAGGCGAGTAGGCTACAGTCTGGTTCATGATGATCTCCAGTTCAAGCACCTTATGTTGTGATTGCTAGCCTATATTTACTTTAAATCCAGGAAATTTGTTAATGAAAAAATTATTAAAATTAAGATACAATTGATACAAAACGAAATTCGTTTTAAAGAAAGGATTTGTACTTTCTGTTTTGAGGTCTCTGTGAAAGTTTGAAAGTCTTTAAGTGCTTTTTTTAGAGCGCTCGCGTCCATAATGGAGAACTGTCACGTAATATTGTTTTTTCCTCATAAATGCGAACACGAAAAATAAAAGACAAAAGACTTTTAAGTAAAACTTACTCCGAAATTGTGTTCTCTGCGGAATTCGCTCTTCAAAATGCTGCCGTTCGTCCTCTGAGGAAAAGGTGCATTCTTCCTCGCTGTCCAGAATCATCTGAAGGGCGTCTTTATTATCGGAGAAGCGTGTCATACTCAAAACGCGATGAACTATCAGTAAGTCTAATGAACAAACTGTGTTTTTATGGCATTGATCGGGGGGCGTATGCGATGCATACTAGATCAGGTAAACTATTTACATGTGAATCGCGCTGGGGGCGGGGCAGCCGCAGCTCATTTAGAGATAATGAAGTGAGAAGGCAAAACGGTACCTCTCCTTGCTTTCAAAGGGATTACATGAGTTAAAAACATTTGTTTTTTATATAAATTACTTCATTTAAAAGAAGAGATTTCAATCTTCATAAAGACATATCTCACGTGCCTGTGTGAGAAGTATTCGCTGAGTTATGATTCATTTTCGGACGCGTTTCAGAATGGACTACACGGACAGAGAGAAGGCAGAACTCACTTTGTGTTTATTTTTCTTTATTTGGCGAAAAGCACAACACTTTGTTTTTATTGTGAGTATACACAAAAATAATACACATTTAACAGAATCGATTGATGTATGAAACTCCTATGGAAAATCAAAGTCAACAGAGTATTTATGAGTTTCTTTTACACTGATAAAAAAAAAGCGAGCTGGTATCGCCGGCGATACCGTCGACCTCAGGGGGTTAACAGATAGAGATAAATATGTTGAAATAAACTGCTGCTGTTCATTATATTTTTTATCTATTTATAAAAATTAGGGTGTATTTTGTTATATTATGTGTTTATGTGATGGTTACCTGAATGGAAACAGACAGTTGAATAATTTAAATAACTAATTTTATTAGGCCAATAACTAGCACTAGCACTAAAGGGTGGCTTGACTGTAGTTGAACTACTTTAAATGATCAATAGCTTGTAACTCAGCAAAGTACAGTTTCACAGGTATTCATGTATAAAATCTGATGTTTTCTTTAAAAACATTCATTATATCTAACCAGGTTTCATATATAAGTTTCTCCTTATCGTAAATGCGAACACCGCTGAGACCGGAAGAGTATGAGCGGAAATAAACATGCACACACTCGCATTGCTCGATTCTCAATACCGGCAGGAAAAGACTGAGCAAGGCACCGGACCTCCAATCGCTCCCGGACGCCATAGCAAAAATGGCTGCCCACTGCTCCGGGTGTGTGTTCACTGCTCACTACTCCTAATGTGTGCACTAACTTGGATGGGTTAAATGCAGAGGACAAATTCTGAGTATGATTACCATACTTGGCCTTCACATGTCACTCTCACGCACTCACGCACTCTAATTTCACAGTTGGTTCAATTTGGTCACTGGTACTCTGTTATCTAGTAAGTCTCAGCGCTGTCAAAATAAAAGTCCCATTCCCACACACATCAGCCAAACATAAACATTTATCAGCTGATACTAATAATCAAAAAGTTGATAATATATCTGTCTTATACTAATACAAATATTTCTGTATATTATGCATATAATATGTTTTAAATGTATTATATTCAGTATGGCAGAGGGCGGCAACCTATGTCACGCGTGCCAACAGGTGTATGCATTTCATTCAGTATTTTGCTAAAGTATAAATTGTTTTATTAAGTTAAGAGTTATAAATTGCCTACTATTAAAGTTTGAGAATTAAACCGCTCAAGTCAATGAAAGCTTGTTTGAACATTAATGTTATACATTAATGTGATATTCAACCAAGAATATAGAGTCATATTAAACATTCCACACACATAAAAATGACTGTAATGAATGTGGAAACTCATGTGCATGTCAGGCTGGTCACTTTGTGTTTTCTCTGATCGGATAGCTGTCCAGTTGTAGAAAGAAAACAAGGGGTAAATGCCCTCCGAAAGAGAGGGAATTTTTTCGCATTCTTGTTGAAGCCACATATGTAAATTTAACACTTCCTAAAATGGTAAAATATAAAGATGCGAGAGCGTGTAATAACGGCTCCCACTAGCCAGATATGACAGCGCTACTGCAACACGCAGTGCAACAAAAAGGATAGATCCGATCAGTAAAAACGCATGAATGACCAGGTGTAAACAGACCCACTGGAAATTCAATTCAATTTCAACTCAACAAAAATTTATTTCAGCCCTGACAGACAATTTTCCATAGTAAAGAAAAAATATACATGATAAGCGAAAAAGGTGTAGGCTGAAGCCTTTGCTTATTATGCCTACCCTTTATACATATTTATCTAATGAGCATCTCTTTTCTCACTGGATTTGGACATTTTCCAAAATTTACATACACGATTACAAAGGTACACATTTCAGATATTGTTACAATAGTTTAAATATTACATACACAAATTATTCACATTGAGTTATATAATTATTTATCATGTTGTTTTTAAACATTTTCTTGAATTTACAGAGTGAAATACACTATTTTAATTCCTTATCACAATTATTACATAGGTTTACCCCTTATGACAGATATACATCTATTTTTTTGTATTAGTTCTTGCCCTTATTTTTTTTAACATAAAAATCTGTTCTTCATAGTGTAATTTAAACCTGAAAACAAACAAACTAAAGGAAAAATGTCACAAATGACCCCTGCAGTTTGGGACCATCAAAAAATGAAATCTGCCACAATCTGTGATTCATCAGCAACTGTGGATGGAGGAAGAAACGTTAATTTCCACCCTGAATTTATTAGCATGAACTGAAATGACCTTAAAGTCTTAATTGCATTATTTACTGGGCCAAATGTAATTTTAAAACACACAAAAACTCCATATTTTTGTGACTTAATTAGGTCTTTTTTAGCTTGAAGGTGATTTTTGCGTGCCAGGATGATGAAAAGCCTGTGAATGATAGATTGGTCCCAGAATCTGTGCCAGCTGAGCACAAGCACCGGAGAGAACGTCCATCTTGTCATGCGTGTCTGATGTTGTCCAAGGCAGTTGTCCTGGAGGTTGTCAAGCTCTTGTGAGAATTTGATTGAGTTACCAGTGAGCTCCTGGCCATGATAAGAGAGTCTGGCAGGATGGTAGTGGTTGAATTACCAGTGAAGAGCCAGGCAGTTATTACTCAGCCGCTCACTGCTGCCACCATGAAACCCGCACCAGAAAGTGTCCATCTGTTCTTTAAACCGGATCCCTTGATTACTCACTTTTACGTTTGCAACTCAGCACAGCATAATGGAAGCTTGTTTCCACCACGGAGTAAAACAATTTAAAGATAACTGCAACTTTTTATTATTTATTATTAATATATATTGTTATTTATTTTATAACTGCCACTCTCACAATTCTGACTATTTTTTCTCGCAATTGCAAGTTTTTATCTTTTTTTATTTATTATTCTGTGGCGGAAACCAGCTTCCATAAATATTCGAGCTCAAAGCTGTTTAAATAATCATTAGGAATGCACAATATATCGGGCACCATATATCGGCCGATAAACGTTCATTTTTAATGTCATCGTTATCGATAAGAAAATTTGGTCTATGTATTAAAGCTGATAAATAATGGATTATTTCCTTCAGCTGAGACACTTCAGATGTGCACTGTTCAACATGATGGTGTTGAATTGCTTGAAATATGATTGAAATCCCTTCAAAAAAGGTGCAACGTGCAGTGCAAGTCTGTCATATAGGCTACATAAAATTATAATGTGAACATTATAATTGTGTTCTTGGGATATGGATTTTAATGGTGAGACTTTGGTTTTTGTATAAATTATATAAAAATTTGGATTTAGATTTATCAGCCAATATATCGGTTATCGGCTTTCAAAAAATAAAGAATTATCGGTTATCGGTATCAGCCTAAATTTTCATATTGGTTCATCCCTAATAATAGTTCTTAACGTAATTTTAGGGTTTATAGCATTGTGTTAGCATAGCATGGCAATAGAGGTGTAAAATTGGATGTAATTTTACACAGAAAAAGTGCATTTTTCACATGAAAATTATATAGTTTGAAGTGTATGCATACAGTTTACATCTAGTGGCTCTACTTGCGTATTTTACTGTTTACTAATAAGCCTTGCTATAAAACATATTTTTTCAAGTGGAAATTAGTTTGTGTGGTAATCCCCGTTACACCAGAAATGATGTCCAGTGAGTTTAACTTGTATTAAACCCAGAATATTCTTTTAAGATGAAAGCGTCAAAAGAGACGCAGCCTCATACTGTACATCCTTCCTATCACATGAGCTGTTATAGAGAGCACGTTTGAAAAGGGAAATCTGAAACATGTTGTTGGTGAGGGAGGAGACCGAGGGGAGGGCTTGTGAAGGGAGAATCTATTGTTTGGGATCAGTGTTGGCTTCAGTGGCCTGAGGGGGAAGAATCAAGCAATAGAGACCACTGTCATCTGACTCGGCTCAAGCGGGATGACGTTTTGTTCACTACCAGGTCATTGAAGAATGGCTAACTTGCTTAAATCACCTTAGGTCTGAACAATTCAACATATTACAGCTCTTAAAAAGGGATTTTGCAGTGTCAGGACTACAGGTAATGTACTCAGTACTGATCACTTAGTGTTCAGTTACCTATGATCTTGTGAAGTGTTTCAGTTTAGTTTTGTGTTTGAACTAGTCTGACAGGAAGTTTGTTCAGAATGACAATCATAACGGCAATAGCAGTGATGATGATGATGATGTGTATCGGTGTTAGTTTGGCAAAAGTGTGTTTATGTGCTTGTAGGAACTTTCTTTGGAGTGTTTATTCAGTTTTAAAGAATGTCTCAAATTTTGGAAATATGCACCCTCAGATTTTGCAGACAAGCTTTTTAATACAGCTTATACGAACAGAAATATGTAGCTTTTTTAATAAGTTATGTGACTATTGTACTGTGGTGAAAATAAGTGTCTGAAGTCATTCACATTTAAATGTTCTCTTTCCAATATCTTTCTTTGACAGTTAAGCTGCATGATTATTGTACTTTGGGGGAAAGTGTCTAAAAGTGTCAGATCATCATGATTCTGTCAAACTGAATGAGGTAAAAGATACAAATGTCAGCGTTTAATTATAGTTAGAAAGATGCCAGCGTTTATGTACATGATTTGTAATCTTAATAAACAGCATTATTAGTGTGCAAGCATTGGTTCTGGTACAATACAATTGTTTTATTCCTTGACCTTGATTCTTGTATAATACTCTGAAATACTCTAATTCTAAAATGTTGTATGGTTAGGGTTTTAGGATTTTTGTGATGTTGTACCCTATATTCAAATTGTTTAACGCACACAATAAAATAATAATGTTTTTGAAAAATGAAGGTATGTTTTCACAGTTTGTCGCTAAATTAACACAGAGAAGAATTGTTTGTAATAATTTTTATTTGAATGCCACAGTATAAGAAAACATTTTAAAGTCTGTAAAATGCAAAAAAAAAGTGACTAACAATAGTGTGAATAATTTTTTTTTAAATAATTCATTTAAAAAGTTTGAAATAATATGCTTAGATAAATAGCAATTTTGCTACAGACAGACATTAATGCAACTTATTTATCGGTTAGACAGAGATGGGACATGAAAGCATACTTCCTACTGGAAAGATTAACTTGCCAAATAAAAACATGATTAAAATCATCACAATATGTATTGTATGTATTACAATACATAATGTATTGCAAGTATTCAAATACTGATCTGTGCCAATGCGCTGATAAAGACATCATTCAGCCATTAGAGCATTGGAAAAGTTGGACTTCTCTGAGACATTGCATACCCATCGTCTTTGATTTATCATAGACTCTATGGCACAATATTACAAATGTTTTCTGTGTAAATATGTGTGCATAGGATAAATGAATGGCTTGGCAGATGTGTATGACATCATCATGTGCAGTCATACCATCTGCACATGCAGCGCGTCTTCAGTACACATCTGGAAACAGATTGCATGTTGATCTTGGGTTAGGATGGCTTTTACCAGCATGGGTGAACTTGTTGACCAGTGCTAATGCCTGAGCCGTAACGTTTCCACACTGTTTTTGTAGTGTGCTAATCTTTGTTTGTCCCTTCTGGGAACAATAGGACAAAATATGCCATTTATGTAAGCTTTCCTGTTAGCTCTCATTCAGAGATTGTGTGGAGTTGTATGAATATTAATTATTATTTATATATTATTATTATTATTATTATTCAAGATTTGTCTTTTGACCAACTTTTGACCCAAAAAAAAAGTTAGAATTAGATTCAACATTCTTCAATTCAATATTGCTTGATATTACAGTTTGACAAGGGTCTTGAGATTATTTATTTTTTTAACTACTTTTACATTTAGATTTTTTTTGACACTTGATTGCATGTTAAAGCATGACACTCAAGGCATAAAAACAGTCTATTATATCTATTGACAAACTTTATTGCTTAAAATGTGTTTGCAAAGTATCAATTTGTTATAAAAACAGAACAGAACTGTATTTACTATAACAAATTGATATTTATACATCAAGGACACATTAAATTGATCACAAAAAAAAAAAAACTATTATAAATCATTCTATTCATCAAGTAATGCTGAAAAAAATGTATACTGCACTGTAAAAAAATAATAATATTTTTTTACATTTAACTGCTAACTGTTAAAATGCTAGTAAAAAAAACAGTAAGTTCCTGTATATACAAGGGGGACATTTTCTGTACAAGGATTGTACATGTTTCGAAGTAAAAAAGGCAAAACAAATTATAATTTACAGTGAAAACCTGTAAACTGACATTCCCAGAATTCCCTGTGTGAGACTTCACATTTTGAACGTATTTCATTTAAATAATAATGTTTCTTAATAGTTTTTGTTATCAGTTATGCACATTTGGTTGTTTAATGAATGTTTATTGCATTATTTTAGTGTCGTGTGTGTTACCATGATGGTGTTTTGTGTTTGCGTGAATGTGCACCTTCTGTATACTAGTATAATTCAGCTTGTGGAAAGACTTTTGAGGAACTTCTTCATGATTCTTCATGTGACTCTTTCTCTTTTACCACCTGCATTATTATGGTGGTAATCATCAGGGCTTGACATTCACTTTTTTGCTCACCAGCCACTGTGGCTAGTGGTTTTCCATGGGGGAAAAATTAAACATATAGATATGTTTAATATTATCTCATAATTTGGCAGCAGGTACGGGATATGACGCTGCTGTCACTTTAAGACCTGCCGCACGGATTGTTAAACTATTATACTGTTTTCTTTCTCAGATCTCGCACATGCATCGTGGCGCTCTCGTGAACTCACTCAGAGGCCCACACTGTAAATGAATAGTTGAATAAAGTCATTATTTTTGTTGTTTTTTGCGCACAAAAAGTATTCTCGTCGCTTGATAAACTTAAGGTTGAGCCACTGTAGTCACTTGGACTATTTTAACAATGTCTTTACCAACTTTTCTGGGCCGGCAGAATGAAATTACATAAGCCTATGGAGGAGTGATCCAGCTCTCGGATTTCATCAAAAATATCTTAATTTGTGTTTCGAAAATGGACGAAAGTCTTACGGGGTTGGAACGACATGAGGGCGAGTAATTACTGACAGAATTTTCATTTTTGGGTGAACTAACACTTTAAGATACATCAATAAAGTTGTTTTATGCGAAACCATAAACCTTTATCTACAGATCAAGTATAATAATAGTAACATTGAATCATCTTGGAGAGAGTTTCATCGTGTTGACTGTCGTAACTGAACGCGGCGCGCTGTTTAAAAGCTGAACGGAGCTGACAGGAGGGAAGAGTTTACGTGAACTTGAATATAACGACTTAAATATTAATCTCTACCTCACATTATACTATAGAACGGCTTTAGAACACTTATAATATAGTGCACTAAAGAAATGTATGGTGCTTTATAATGTTTTTATGTCTTTTGTGGGGCTTAACAATAAAGCTACGTTCACACTACACGTGACCAAGCGACACGATACCATTCATTTTCAATGGGGAGCGGGCGACTTCCGGCAACACGCGCGGTCGCGACCGTTGGCGACTGGATGGGGCGTGTCTGGCGACGCGACAAAGTTGAGAAATTTTTTACTTTATGCAAATGAAGAGCGACTTTCGCGAGCGACAACCAATAGGAGTGAAGTCAGTGGAGCACACGTGATCCGTCACTCTTCAGTGCAGCGTCTGACCGAGGCAAGATGAATGAGAAGTTTATTTTAGCAGTCAGAAACTGTCCAATAATTTATGATATGTCTCCGTGTACATACAGTGGTACTCGCCGTGCTGACTCCGAGCCCGAATGGTTTCGTGAACTCAGAAAGACCAGTATTTGCCCATTTTCTGCAGTTAAATAGTCGCGATAGCACAGGGCACTCGCTGTTTCTCATTTATCTTTAATATTATGCATTTTATGTACTGATTCCATTTATATTTAGACTTTTCCTTCCAAAATGTTAGCTTGTAGCGGCAAGAAAACAGATTTGTTGTCTACAACACGGAGTAACATCCGTGAATGTCACTCACAAACATTACTAGGCAACCAGTAGTGAGAACGCCCACTAACGACCTCACCGTGACTTTATGCAGCGATAAAGTCGCTTGTAGTGTGAACGGGGCTTAACACAACAATAATATACGCACAATATCGGATTTGGATCGGTCTCTTCTGACCGATACCCGATCCGGTGTTGTGCCGAATTTCGACCCCCTGCCAAATTATTACCCCCCTCGTTGAAGTCAGTACCTGATTGCCTAATCCTAACCCCACCCCTAATCCTAACCCCTCCCCCTCAACTAATCCTAAACCTACCAATACAAGGGGGGTAATAATTTGGCGGGGGTCGAAATTCGTCACAACACCGGCAAAGAGTGGCGGTATCGTAGCCGATACCGATGCTGAGTATCGGATCGGCGCATCCATACTGGCAACCACAGCAGGATTTATTTATTGTAAAAACAACAGGATTTTTTTTCAGTGTGGTTTCCACAAAAATATTACAAAGCACAGCATATTAGAATGATTTCTGAAGGATCATGTGACACTGAAGTCTGAAGATGCTGAAAATTCAACTTTGATCACAGGAATAAATTACATTTTCAAATATTTTCAAATATAAAACCGATATTTTAAATTGTAATAAGATTTCACCATATTATTGTTTTTATTGAATTTTTGATCAAATAAATGCAGCCTTGATGAGCAGAAGAGACTTTATATACAGTACAAGCAAGTTGGGCTTGGGACATGGAGTGGCAGCTTATCCAGAGAAGAAGGGATTGGTAGAATGGAGTGGTGGATAGGTGGAGTGGAGGAAGAGAGTAAAATCAGTGAAAAGCAGCTTTTGTCTTCCATCTGTGCGCGTCCATTCCGCCCCGCCACCAAAACCCATCTGAGGTGTTATACAATAGACACACTGATATAGTGACGTTGTTTTTAGTATGCACTCATCTGCTTTCTTTTTCTCTGTTTGACATTATGGCTGTAGCTGTCCATTAAAATGAACTGATGTCTGACTTTAAGAGAGCAGTAGCGCTTATCCCATAACTGTACTGAGAAGGATTAAACCCCCACCCCTTCCACACACACACACACATGAACCGCCACTATATTCCCGTTTCACCTCCGTGTGGACTTGAAGACCGGGCTTTGACCTCATTTTCAGCATGAGATAGAGAGAAAACTGATCACACAAGTGGTGTGATATCATCAGTGCCGCCCAATGAGCGGGCCTTCAGACTGTGACACGCGCGTCCGCCGCTCATCAGTCTCTGGCAGCACTCAGTCCGAGGACGGGGTTTGTTGTGTTGTGTTGTGGGACAGGATTAGGATTAGAGAAAAGTGTGTCGCACCTGGACATTTTCTGGCTGATTCTTGAACTGTATTCAGTACGTATTTGTTCATTCTCTTTTAATCTGATGTTTTAGAGATTATTGTTAATTTATTCAAGCAGTAAGGTAGGAGAGATGTGCTATATTTTATACTGCTATGGCTTTATAAAGCTCTTACTGCATAGTAAAAATAATAAAATATTACAGAAAATAATTAGAACTTTATTAAACAAATTTGTATTATTTCATCAAGCAAATTCAAGTTCTATTTAAACATCTGTATAGGCAAGTCAACGTGAGAATAACTTGTATCATAATAATTCAATATTACATTATATATTTTGTATTATGTTCATTATATTTCAAGATAAACATTTACTGGACTGAAGCAACTTTGGTTTACTTGATTATCCGTACATCATTTATTTATTTTTTGAAAATTGTTAAAATGTGAGTATCAAATATGATGATCTCTCAATCATTATTGTAGTGCATTGCATTATATGTTTTGCCCTTCAGAATGAAAACTACAGAGCTTTGATCATAAAACTAAGCATTTACACATCATCTCACATATTATTGGGAATTTAATAATTTCATCTTACTTTTTGACCGTATAAATAGCAGCAACTTCACCAAATTGCATATTTCTGCTTAGTTTGAGCATCTGAATATTATTATTTATTTTTTATGAGCTCGAAATTCTCACTATATATCATACTACATGAGCCATAAAATCCTATATCAAATATGGTACAAACTTTTTGTAGATTTAGTGTTCCATTTCAAAATATTATTTCATACGTATATCCATGCATTACAGGGATAAGGATTCGTTCACCCAAAAATAAAAAAAATCGTTGATCATTATTTACTCTTCCTTTTGTTCCAAACCTGTATGAATTTTTTTTCTAAAAGATATTTTGAAGAATGTGTTTCATGTTTGTCCTTACATTGAAAGTCAATGGGGTCAAAAAAAACAATGGCCCCTACTGACTTTCATTTTTCAAGGTTTCACAGGTTTGGAACAATGTTAGAATAAATCATGACAGAATATACACCTTTTCTTCATATCTTGGTTCTATACAAAATAAAATGAAAGTTGGTTATGATTTAAGTCATTTGGTGTATGTTTGTGGATTAAAGGGCTTTTGTTGGCATGAGTTTGGCTGTGTAGTGAAGTGTAAGATCTGTGACTCTAGCCATTGTTCCAGTAGTTGCCATGGATGAACCTGCTGTGCTGGTCTTCATCAGAAACATTAGATCATTTGTCATTAATAGATGGCATTAATTAAATTGCTGTGACAACAGCAGGTTAAGTAATTCAGGGTGAGGTGTGTCCCACTGACAGGCCTGTCTGCATGCACAACATTTTTTTCTCTCTCTTTCAAATAGTATTAAACTTGTGTGCATATTTTTGCATATTTTTTTGTGGAATGTGTGAATAACTATAATTGTGATTTAATGTGTGATTAGATGTATTGTTATATGTGTGATTAGGTCTTATTCTTGTTTATTTTGTGGATGTTTAGGACACCAACATGTTGAAACCAACATGAAACGCCATTTGCAACCCAGATTTCTTCTGTAATGATGTACTTCTGAGTTAAACAAGGACATGGCTTGATTTTATCAATCAGGAATTGAATAGAATATTCTCTATAACATCAGCCGGAAAAAAAAAGTCTTAGAAAACCGTAGTGAAAAATAAATATACTAAAATGTATTTGAAATGCATTTATTTCATATCTTGCATTTAAAGATTAATATTATTCAAAGTTCATACAATCCTTATTAATATTGATATTAAAACACATTTTAGGCTTAATATGAAGAAATGTGCATTCTGCATTGTGCACAAGTAGTACTCCAATCATTATAACTTTTATATCAGTAAGTCTCAAGCGATATGTCAGTAAGTATGTTAACATATTTGAACTATACTTAGTATGAAATATATGTATTTTAAATATATTACTTTTTCACTAGCGAAGGAGGCCCAAGTTATAACATTTTGATTTGATTTTGACGTTTTTTTTGGCATGGTGTGCTGAATGATAGTTCACAATAAGACCAGTAACATGTAGAATGTAAAGATGGTCATTTTGATTGCAGGGTTGGTTTCTACATTTGATTTTAGCGTGAAGTCAACATGAGTTGATGTAACAACTTTTAGGCATGAATCACCTGCCTGAAATTATTGTCTGTTTTGAGAAGTAATAATAGGTATCATGAACATCGGTTGTGTCAGCTAGTGCTCAGATATGTTGGTGACAGGGTTTGACCAAAGTCAGAAATTAAGATTTGGAATATTTTTAATTCATATGTAGTGTTCGACCAATTTTTTATTTTTATTTTTTATTTCCAGTGCCGACATCTTAGAAAGCAGTGTGGCCGATATAAAGCAGATAAATCAATGTCAATTATATATATATAGCACCATTAAACACAACCAGGGTTGACCAATGTGCTGCACAATATAAACAAAACAATTTGACAATACAAAAGAATTACTAAAATACAGTGCAATAAAACTTCCTCATTGATTATAAGCCAAATTAAAAAGACAACTCAGATTTAAAAACAGACAGTGATGATGCAGATCTAATGGCGCTTTTCCACTACACAGTACCAGCTCGCCTCGCCTCGACTCGACTCGACTCGGCTTTGTTTGGTTTTCCACTGTTTAAAAGTTGAACCTGTACCTGCTTCCAGGTACTTTTTTTCGTACCACCTCCGGCGAGGTTCTAAGCGAGCTGAGGCGATACTAAAATGTGACGTGAAAACACGGCAGACTGCTGATTGGTCAGAGAGAATCGTCACTATTCACTGCGTCATCATTGCACGCGCCAGACGGAGTATCCTGAATAAAAAAAACAGCAAAAACAAAAACATCCAAAAACAGTATACACTCGATTTCCTCCATTGTCCTGTGTGTGTGGGTAGCGGGTGTGTCTCGCGTAGAAGATTAAGTCATGGCAGTTTCCTGCGGCGTCGCTATGACGACCAGGTACTATTGTGGAGGTACTATCTGCAATGGAAAACGGAGCGAAAAGTGAGCCGAGTCGAGCTGAGCTGGTACTGGTAATGGAAAAGCGCCATAATACAGAAGAGCATTGCACAGTATGAGGGCAGATAAACCAGCAGAGATATGTTTTTCACACAAAGCTATAGAAGACTTGGAATACAGTCGTATCGTAGTGTTATGCCCCTTTTATGGCTTTTTTGAAGCTTGGTCTGCATTCACTATGGAAATGAGGAGTCTGGACATCTCCTTTGAAAAAAAGAATAGATATTTTGCAGCATGACAGAAGTTTTATTTTTGAACTGTCCTTTTAAGCTAATGCTGAAGGATTCAGCATTTCCCCAAAAATTCTGCATTTTTGAGACTGAGCAGAACGCAGATATTTAATGTCCCCACCACTTTTTGCCAGGGTCGATATTGTCCCCACCACTTTTTAAATAAATACAAATAACCATTACGAATACATAAAACATCTCCAGTTAACTAGCAGAGCATTCATTTCGTTCGTTTGGTAAATAAGAGGCGATCTAGTGCTGAAATGTGTTGTTTTTGAAATCAAGTGATCAAAGCGATCTGTGGTACGTACAGTGTTCTCTTTTGGCTCGCGGACAGTCTTCACTCGGTTGCGCTTCAATCCGTTGCGGAGACTCTTCATTCGTTCCGGTGAAATCACAAAACAAAATGCACACAAACGTGTCCCTGCTTGATATATAACCACTGATAAACATAATTGGTTTTGATGAGAAAAACTATACAAGTGCGGATTAGAACCCAAGAACCTCTGACACGCTTGGCAAAAGTTCTGCCTCTGGACCATTAATGTACATGTAAAATAGTCGGATCTATGTATTTATTCACGTGAATATTCTCGGCACTAACAACATATATTAGATCTCATTAAAATACAAATTAAGCCCAATGTACTATTTAAATCTATTGCTGGACATCGTAATGTTATTGTACATACATCTGATTTATGATTTAGCATTGTATTAGCAACCCCCCCCCCCCCACACACACACACCTGTCCCACCCACTTTTTAAAACAAAGTTACGCCATTGGTGGTTCATGATAGTGTTTCAGAGACTCAGAACAGCTTGAATCATTTACTGTGAATCAAGCCGTTCTGAGACGCTGTGAGCTGCACACGTGTAAATTAACATAGTGCCTTCACTCTGAAACTGGCAGCACATGTATTTAAACCATTTGAAAATGAAGAAATATAGGGCCATATTTACTAAACAGAGCAAATTAGCCTTAGAGCGCAATCCCATAAAAGTCCCATGGGAATGTACAGTTCTGCACGTGATTTACTGACGACGAGCAAATTAAAGAACACAGACACAGCCGGATCATTTCCATAATGACCAACACAATCTACCAAGAGCAGCGCAAATTAGCGTCTGGTTTAAGACATGCTTTTTGGGGCGGTAAATTTTGACGGAAATACCAGTAAATTGACTAGCGCAAACCTTAGTAAATCACCTTGCATGATTCATTTAAATACTCTCCTCCCATACATTCTGCGTCTGAAAGGGAAACTCATACAAATGCATATGCAATAAGGTCATCTGCAAAAATAACCCTGTCCATGCCTTTCAGCGCTAATTTCTCACTGCGTGTCTTTAGTAAATCCTGACAGTATTTTTTTTTAACGCCAAGAGGATTTGCACAAGCTGTTAGTACATCTGGCCATAAGACGTAAATATTAGTATTGCATTTTTAAAATAAAATGTAAAATGTATTATTACATTATATTTCTTATTTTGTTCATATATTTAATAATAATCACAATAAAATCATAATTGTTATTATTTTATAAGTAGTCAAAAACGGTGTGAATGTGGCCTATAAAAACTCAAATTGAATGTTTTTTGTTTTTTTTATGAACACCCAATTTTTTTTATGTTTTTCAAATTCATTCCCTTATTCCCCCCCCCCCCCACCCCTCTGCTGACCTGTTTCCACAGGAAGATCTGTGTGCACTGTAAGTGTGTGCGGGAAGAGCATGTGGTGCGCTCGGTGCCCGGCCAGCTGGAGAGAATGATGATGAAGCTGGTGTCAGACTTCCAGAGGCACTCCATATCCGACGACGACTCGGGCTGCGCCTCGGAAGAATACGCCTGGGTGCCGCCCGGAATCAAGCCTGAACAGGTGAGGAGACCGCTTTCAGGAGAATCTATAGATACATTGACGTCAAAGTAAAGTGTTAAGTGAGCGGTTGGTCTGAATCAGCCAATCACAGCCTCTCTTAAATCCACTAAAGCTGCTCTTTTCATACAATGAAACAAGGCTGTCAAGCTTCAAGAAGGACAAAAAACATCACCTCAGCTGTCCTGTGTATCGGCAGTGTTGATGTTCAGTTCTGCATTTCATTTTATCCTGGCCAATAACTGCCCATTTAGACCGTTAGAGACTGTACCTACATGTAAAAGCAACTAATCAGTTTATGCATGTTTTTTTGGCAAATGATTCTTGTGATGTGGAAAACGCTGATGGAATTGCGAAATCCAGTCATAAAAATGTACAGTATAACATTGAACGTCATGAAATTTGGCAAATTTTGGATCGATAAGTCAAAACTAGGGCTGTATACTTAATCAAATCTATATATGGAGTAGTGCCTGTAAGTATTAAACCTCAAAAGACTGTTAATCAAATTTAAAGTGTGTAAGTTCTGCACATAGGCGGAGCGTGTGTAAGGCTGGGCCCTGGCCATTTGAGACTACCCTGGAATATTCTCACTCAAACTGCTGCTGAATCTGATTGCTTTAAGGCCAATTCACACCATACAGACAACACGGTGTGTTTGTTGGGTTTGTTTTCACCCTACTGTACATGTTCAGTTAGCGTTTGTCAGTGTATGTTGAACAGGACAGTTATTTTTTTATAAAATTCTAAATCCAACTGCCAACTTGTTTGTTGGCTTTTGTCTGTACGGTGTGAATTGGCCTTCAGAGGTAAAAGCTGACCTTAACTGCTGGTTTAGGTTCAGTTTTCTCCTAATAATAGCATATTGGAGAAACGAATTGGGTGTTTGCGTTCTTGAGAGCGCCAAAAGTTTCTATTTACAATTTGTTTTTGAAGCGTTGAGCAGTGTAGCCAATCACAAACATATCTGTTGATTTCTTGAACGCAATAGCCAATCAGGGGTGCTTAAGTTAGAATCCACTCACCACTCAAAACGTCAGTGTTTTTGTCCACTTTCCAGTGCTGACTTCTGAACTCGCGCAAATCTTCTCGTTACAAGTTAACTTATAACAAAAGTGTAGACATTGTGTAGGCTAAATAAGACAATCATTGTGCAGTCAGCTTCATTGATTATAACTTTGGAACTTTTTGAGATTGCGATAATTTGAGACGAGCGACAGCTTTTTAGTGATTTAGCTGATTTAGAATTTGAATAAAACATTTGTTTTGCTGTGTTAGGTAAGGCAATGGTTATTTATTATGCAAATTAGCTGCCATGCCAAATCACGCATGCTTGCTTTTCTGTTCTGTTCAAATTAAACTGGTTTGCGAACTGGTTTAACTTTAGGAAATATATTACCATTGTACAGTAGAATGTATTTCTCAAAGTAATAATAATAAAACTATTTAGAGACAGAGCGCAACGCATCATAATCTGAAGACCACGCCCACCGGGGGGGAAAACAATCCAACCGTCTCCATTGACTTTGCATTGCGAGAGGCTGCCTCCTTGTCATTTATGACTTATAACAAAAGACAGAAAAATGCCTAAAAGCTGCTGTGTGACAAGGTGTACAGCAAACAAGCTAAATAACCCAGAATTAATTTTTTATAAGCTTCCGAACCATAAAAGCCAGCCTTTAAGGAGACAAAAGTGGATACATGCAATAAGACGTGAAGCATCAGCAGGAAGAATGGGTAAATTGTGGGATCCTGACACTCAGTATGTCTACGTGTGCTCTATTTTTTGTCAATAAATAATTAATAAATTTATAAATTGACATTTTCGTCTACACTAGAGAATCTTGGAAAAAGATTATACAAAGAATACATCATTCCAATAAAATGTCCCTTTCTCTGTGTGAGCGAGGCAGAGAGGGGTGATAAACAAGCTTTATTTACCACAGTAGATTGACAGTAATCGATGTCAACCTATTAATTTGTTGTTTTAAATTAAGATACTGTTACCTAGTTGATTATTGTTGTTTCAGGCTCTAAAAGTGATCATGTCGCGTTCCAGTGGGCGTAGTTCTCAGAGTAGTTAGAGAAGTAGTTGCGCTCTGTCTCAATTGATCCACTTTTATGTCCTGAAACAACCGTTTTTTGGGGTTGACAGCTTATAAAAATGTATTTCTGGGTTATTTAGCTTGTTTGCTGTACACCTTGTCACATAGCAGCTTTTAGACATTGTTTTGTTTTTTGTCATAAGTCATAAATGACAAGGAGGCAGCCTCTCGCAATGCAAAGTCAATGGAGACAGTTGGATTGTTTTCCCCCCGGTGTGGGCGTGGCCTAAATGCGCTCTGTCTCTATTAAAACCTAAAAAAAGGAATTGATGCATTTTAATTTGATGAAGAAAAAAAAAAAAAAAATACGGAATTTGGGGAAAAATAAAAAGGATTTCATAAGGCCCCAGACATAATCTGTCACACTATTATATGTGTGTATTTGTGTTCTTGTATGTACAGGTTTATCAATACTTCAGCTGTATTCCAGAGGACAAGGTTCCGTACGTGAACAGTCCAGGAGAACGATATCGTATTAAACAGCTCTTGCACCAGCTGCCCGCCCATGACAGCGAGGTAAAACCCCTCACATACATGTTTTCATGAATTCATCATTCATATTGGCCTGAATACATTAATGACGTTGAGAATGCCTTGTTGTTAGTCTGTGTTGGTCTTGCGTGAGCTGTAACAGTATTGTAAATGTGTGTGTGTGTGTGTGTGTGTGTGTGTGTGCATAGCCTCAGTACTGTAACTCTCTGGATGAAGAAGAGAAGAAAGAATTGAAGTTATTCAGCCAGCAAAGGAAGAGAGAGAATCTGGGCCGGGGCATCGTACGACTTTTCCCAGTCACCATGACCGGAGCCATCTGTCAACAGGTAGAGAAAGAGAGAGACAAACATAGCACAGTCTGCTGATGACATCAGTCCGGATGCAACTTTTCAACTGTAAAATCACCTTGATATGTGAACTTGCTGCTTCCTTCTCCCAGAAATAGTGCATACTTAGCTGAGTACCACTTCAGCTCAAGTTTAGAGTGTGCATAGGACTACTTGAGCTGAAGAGGCATTCGTCTGGCATGTGGCTTCTGGAAACTTTTTGATATGCTGTGATAAATTCAGACTCCGGTCTGACCAGTGCCAAGACAGATACCATGTGTACTAGATAAAACCGCATACTTTCCATACACCCCCTGCAATATTTCATGTGTTTTGCCACATTTCAACACCTATAATGCACTCCAGATGATGAGTAGCTGCCAAGAGGGTGTGACTGTGTTGAGAAGAGGCAGATTATTACAAGTCTTGTTCTGTTGATTTGTGTGAAAACCCAGTTTTTTATGTCATCAAACACAGAACATAGTATGTAATCTTTCTTTCATATTTCTACTTGTGAGGTTTATAATTTTGACTTTATTATAGCTTTTTATTATAGAGTTGTCACCCTGCTAAAGAACAGGGACGTGCTGTTAAAGCAACGTTAAAGGGCACTAGACATGTATTGAAGCAGATTTAACCCTTTTACTAAAATCACTGTAAAATCACTGTAACAACCTTGAGTGGGTTAATGATTTTTTTTAATGTTCAAATTAATAATTTAATCATTGATGATAAAATCAGGATAAACTATTATTTAGTCTAGGAATGTCCACCTAGTTTAACTAAATTCAGTTTTATATAAACATTTGAAATGTACAGTCATTTTCATAAAAAGAAATTGACAAAAATATAGATTTTTTGGGGGGACAGGGGGCATAAAATAATAATAATTATTATTATTTGAATGCTTTTTATTTTATTAAATTATAAAAGTATTATTTAATCATTAAAGAAAACACTATAGTAATAACACTATTGTACTATAAAATATATATTTAATATGTAATAATAATCAATTTGTTACAGTACAATTAATAATATTATTTTAATTAATTGTATTTATTAAATTATAAAAAATTAAGTACATAAAGAAATATTAATTTACTATAGTAATAATTTTATTGTATTGTAAAATAAGATATGTTATTATATAAAATATTTTATAGTACAACCGTAAAATGACAGTACTAATATGTATGATATTTATCTTAATTTCTTTGCTTTCAAACATTAAATCATAGAGCTTTATTTTGTTGTTATATTATTTTCACTGAAAGGTGATAATTTTTTATCTCTGAAGCAGAAAACCATGAATCATCGTTATGATATGAACTAAAGGCTAATGGCTAATAAAAAAGTATTAGATTAGATGTGTCCTGCACAAACTTCCTGTTTCAAGAGGAAATAAATCAATACAGGGAAGAAAACTGCACTGATCAAGAGATTTCATGGGATCTTTAACTGTTACTGCTATCTTGGTTGTTATATGTGTTCATCACAGCGGTCATGTGGGAGCGGTCAGGGCTTCCATAAAATGCTGAGTTTCCAACTTGTAATTATGACTTTCTAAACCTCTCTTCCCATCCCACTCTTTTCTCTTTTTCCCCTTCGCTCTCCTCTACGGCTGTTGATCAGTGTGGAAGGCAGATTTGTGGCGGTGACATAGCGGTGTTTGCGTCACGTGCGGGTCACGGCTCCTGCTGGCATCCTCAGTGTTTCCAGTGCACTTCCTGTAACGAGCTGCTGGTGGATCTCATCTACTTCTACCAGGAAGGACACATCTACTGTGGGCGGCACCACGCTGAACACATCAAACCCCGATGCCAGGCCTGCGACGAGGTGAACACTTCAGCTCTTAGCCCTCTATTGTTCACACAGTTTCTATTTTCATTCATTTGGTGACAGAATTTGTTGTGTAGTGCTTATCACACGTGTGCCTTGGTGCTCAGCAGGAGACACAGGTTCAATCCTGGCCTACAACAATCACATTTTATTATATTAACTAAACTTGAATTTGATCCCAGCCTGCATCACTTGCTGAATGGAACAGAAGCAGAGGTGGCGCCACATGACCTTAGACTATATCTCCCTCAGATCATCTTTGCGGACGAGTGCACGGAGGCCGAGGGGCGGCACTGGCACATGAAGCACTTCTGCTGTTTCGAGTGCGAGGCGGCGCTGGGGGGTCAGAGGTACATCATGAGAGAGAGTCGGCCCTACTGCTGCTGCTGCTACGAGTCACTGTACGCCGAATACTGCGACACCTGCGGAGAACACATCGGTGAGGACAGACACACAACTCTCTATATCTATATACTCTTAAATATAACTAAAGTCTAAACTATTTTGGCAGCATCAGTCATGCATCAGCGATCCAGGGGGTTTAAGAGCTGAATCTGTTTAAATGTATTTATCTCAACAACAACAAAATCACCTGAAAAAAAGAGAGAAAAAAAGAAATAGTATTTTGCATTAAAATTAAGCTTTTTTATGACATTAAGGTTTGTTGCATTGTGACATTATTGTCAAACATTTAGGCATATTTTATTTTCCACTTCTCATTACCATAATATCACATCACTATAAAGAAAAGAAAATGTAAAGTAAAAAACAATGTAAATTAAAGGCAATGCAACAATACTACTATGATGTATAGAAGTGATTTAATTAATATACTGGTTTGCATTACATTATTGAGAATGGAGGAAATGTATCTCATTGTCATTATATTAATTTCTCAATTAGGCTTCAATTTCTTTATGCAGAATAATTTTGTTTGAAAAATTTGTGGAGTGTGGTGTATGTATGTATATGTGTGTGTGTGTGTGTGTGTGTGTGTATATATATATATATATATAGGGCTGCACGATTAATCGCATTTTACATGAAATCGCACTTACATCGAGTTGGCTTATTGCGATTTTGAAATCGCAAAGGCTGCGATCATTTTTTTATGCACAGTTTGTCATTGATGTACGGCTCTGTAAACGCTGCTCCATCTGAAAGCACTGTGAGTTTGAGTCACTTATAACATGCATTTGAAAAAGCAACACGAGTCAAACCTCTTTCCAAAACATGAGAAGCATTTATGAACCTCTTGTCCAACAACAGACAACATTTAATAACATGCTTTTACTCCAAACTCACTTCATAATGACAGTTGAGCTCATCCTTCTGTGAGATGATGTGCTTCTTACACAGAATAAGGCAGTCATGTGTTTATTAGTCATGTTTAATCAAAGCGTTTCAATCTTCTGTTTATTCAGCTACAGCAATAGTATAATGCCCGATAGGGATTTCCTGGAATGATGTGCGTTATTGTCAGTGTTGGGAACGTTACTTTAAAAAAGTAATTAGTTATAGTTACTCACTACTTGTTCCAAAAAGTAACTGAGTTATTAACTGAATTACTCTATAATAAAAGTAACTCGTTACCAGGGAAAGTAACTATTTGCGTTACTGTTAAAAAAAAAAAGTTGCTATATGTCAAAGAATTTTGATTTTTTTGAGCAGTTTTCACAAGTCAGTTGAAATGAGTAGAACAGACAGGTGTTTGTACATAACTTTCGATAATTATTGCACGTCGACAGATTATATATTATATAATACATTATATATTATATATATATATATTATATATACATTATATATGTTTTATATAATTAGTTTATTAATTATATTAATAAAAAGACTAAAAGACCTTGAGATATGTTTGGTAATTGTACCTGAATGAATTGAAAATTAATTTGCTAAATTTCAGATTAATATATTTGTTTTCCTTAAAATTTTAATTAGCAGTAACTTAAAACACTGCAGTTTGGATGTCCTGTATAAACAAAATTACGGATTATGTTTTTATGTTTCCACTTTCCACTGTTCGATCGCGTCCGCGCCTCTCTCTCTCACACACACACACACACACACACGCACACAAATGTAAACCCTTTGCGACCTTTTGATCGCGCCCGCGCCTCTCTTTCTGCTTCTCTCTCTCTCTCTCTGCTTCTCTCTCTCTCTCTCTCACACACACACACACAAATATAAACACTTTGCAACTTTTTGATTCAGTCAAGATTGCTCCTGACTCGCCATCTCTGCTGCTTCATCGAATCTCTGTTTAGCTGGTGTGTGTGTGTGTGTGTGTGAGTGGTGCGTGTGCTGGCATGTGTGTAAAAACACTGGCTCTGATTGGCTACCATGAAACACTCATAATCATAATAGCTTACCTCGTTATTAACCCACCTCCTCACTAGCTGTGCGAGCCAGGGGTGCGTTCGGATTAAACCGTTTATTCAATCAATGCATAGTAACGCACCGCATTTAACGTCCAGTAATGTTAACGGCGTTGTAACGACGGGAAAAGTAATTAGTTAGATTACCCCGTTACTGAAAAAATAACGTTGTTACCTAACGCCGTTCTTTTAAACGGCGTTATTCCAAACACTGGTTATTGTACTTCTGTGATGGGGCAAATTTGGCGTGTCTGCGTGAGAGCGCTCTCTGGCTTTCAGATGGAGCAGCATTTACTACCGATCAGCCGTCCTGCACTGACAAGCTGCGCATAAAATAATCACAGCCTTTGCCAAATCGTGTGTGGTTTCATTGCGATTAATCGTGCAGACCTAATATATAATGTAATCACCACTTTCAAGACCCAGAAAGGTAGTAAAGACATCGTTAAAATAGTCCCGTGACTATATAGTGTTTTTGTGTGCAAAAAAAACAAAACACAAAAATTACGACTTCATTCAAGAATTTGTTCTCTTCCGTGTCATTCTCTGACGCTGGTCATGTGAGCAACACGACGCGTGTGTGTGATGCTGATGCAGGAGCCGGTGTTCTGACGTAGAACCAGGAATAGCTTCAGAGACAAATTTTAAATCTTATGAAAATAGGCTCTTGGACTGAGCTGCACAGAAATTACTGAACAGATTTTTTTTTTTTTTCATCTTTGTTCAAAAGTTATGATGTCGCGAACTTAACGAGGTCGACCCGAAATTGGTTCAGATGCTGTATCTCGGCCAAACTGGGTTTCGTGGGTTCGAATCCTGTTTGGCACATTACCCAGACCTTACCCAAGAGGTACTGTGGCCAATAGTGATGCAAAAGTTGCTTCTGCTCCAGACGTGTTTTTCTGAAATTATTAAATATACCATGCGGTCATCATATCAGAATGATTTCTGAAGGATCATGTGACACTGAAGACTAGAGTAATGATGATGAAAATTCAGCTTTGATCACATAGGAATAAATTACATTTTAAAATATAAATCATTTATTTTAAATTATAATAATATTTCCCATAATTACTGCTTTTACTGTATTTTGGACCAAATAAATGCAGCCTTGGTGAACATAAAGAGACTTCTTCAAAAACATTTAAAAAGTCTTTGACAAAACAAAGCTAGTTTATGCCTTAAGTGTTATATACTTATACTTATATATAAAAAAGTAACAAAAGTATATAACAGGAGAACTGCCCCCCCGAATGAGCCTGGGTTCTCCCAAAGTTTTTTTCTCCATTCTGTCACTGATGGAGTTTTGGTTCCTTGCCACTGTCGCCTTTGGCTTTTGGCTTGCTTAGTTGGGGACATTTAATTTAATATTCAACAATAATATTGATCTGCCTGCATTGACACTATTATACAAGAACTGAACTGAGCTGGATGATGACATCACGGTTTACTCCAGAGCGGCTACAGTACAGGTCAAAAGTTTGGAAACATTACGATTTTTTTATATTTTTGAAAGAAGTCTCTAATGCTTATCAAGGCTGCGTTTATTTGATCAAAAATACAGAGAAAAAACAGTAATATTGTGAAATATTATTACAACTTAAAATAATAGTTTTCTATTTGAATATACTTTAAAAAATAATTTATTCCTGTGACGCAAATCTGAATTTTCAGCATCATTACTCCAGTCTTCAGTGTCGTGACATCCAGTCTATCACATGATCCTTTAGAAATCATTCTAATATTATGAGTGTTGGAAACAGTTCTGCTGCCTAATATATTTGATGAATAAAAGGTTAAAAAGAACTGCATTTATTCAAAATAAAAAAATATTTTCTAATAATATAAATCTTCTTTACTATCACTTTTTATCAATTTAACACATCCTTGCTGAATAAAAGTATTGATTTATTTCAAAAAAAGAAAGAAAAAAAATTACTGACCCCAAATTACTGACCAGTAGTGTATATTGTTGTTACAAAAGATTTCTATTTTTAAAAAATGTGCTTCTTTTTTTATTTTTATTTTTTTACTTTTTATTCATCAAAGTATCCTAAAAAAAGTATCACAGGTTATGAAAAAATATTAAGCAGCAGAACTGTTTCCAACTTTGATAATGAATCATCATATTAAAATGATTTCTAAAGGATCATGTGATAGACTGGAGTAATGATCCTGAAAATTCAGCTTTGCATCACAGAAATAAATGATAATTTAAAGTATAATGAATTGAAAACCAATTATTTTAAATTGTAATAATATATCACAATATTATTATTTTTTTCTGTATTTTTGATCAAATAAATGCAGGCTTGAAGAGCAGAAGAAACTTATTTCAAAAACATTAAAAATAGTAATGTTTCCAAACTTTTGACCTGTACTGTATAAATGAACTACATTAATAACTTTTTTACAACAAAAATGAACATCACTGAACTTACTAAAGCTGGACTGTGATGCTATTTTCTTCTAGAAACAAACTTTGTTGCATTATCTTCCTGTTATTGCTTTGAAGCAATCTGTATTATAAAAAGCGCTATATAAATAAATGTGACTTGACTTGACAAAAGAATGACCTAGTTGCATTTATAAAACATTTATTCACTTACCTGCTAAACCTTTGTAGGTGTGTTAACATGAACACATTTCTGAAGTCATTTTATTGAATTGCTAGAGATACAGTGCATTCCTTGTTAATTATGGCAGTAAAAAGCTGAGCAATTACAGAAAAATGCCGTGGTTCCTGATTGAGAGGTTACATGATTGAAGGACTTTCCTCTCTCTCTCTCTCTCTCTCTCTCTCTCTCTCTCTCTCTCTCTCTCTCTCTCTCTCTCTCTGTCTGCAGGTATAGATCAGGGCCAGATGACGTATGAGGGCCAGCACTGGCACGCCTCTGAAGCGTGTTTCAGCTGTGCCTGCTGTCGGCTCCCCCTGCTGGGCAGACCCTTCCTGCCCCGCGGCGGACTCATCTTCTGCTCGCGCTCCTGCTCGCTGGGGGAAGACCCAGACAACTCCGACTCCTGCGATTCTGCCCTACAGAGCAAATCAGTGTCGCATAAACTAATTCATAATCCACAGCATAGTTCCACACCACGGCCACAGGGGGGAACCAGTGTCCCTGCCGCCACCTCTAAAGTTAGCACAAAGAAGAATGCAGTCAAAGCAACTACTACGACAACAGATAATGGGGGTCATTTTCCACTGGAGAGCAAAGGTACAGATGTTATTTTTTATGATGTTTGTGATGCTTCACACATATACGTTATTTTTTCATTTAAGCACAACATGGCAATACAAAATGTTGCTAAATCTTAAAACAATTTGCAAGAAATGTCATATTTTATTACAACATCAATAGAAAAATAAATCAATTATATTTTATGAGAATGGAGCCTATTTTTTGTAATTATTATTTATTTATTTTTGCATTGTGGCTGTTTGAGAAAAAAGCACATTTTATTATTTTTTATTTATTCTCAGTGGTGATTGAGACTTTTTCTCCCTGAATTCTCATTCTTTAATTAAAAAAACTATTTTAGTAATTCTCTTTCATCTCAATGGTGATTTAAACACAATTAAGCACGTTTGTTCCCAAATTCTTATTATTGTAATCCGTTTTTTAAATAATTTTCTAAATTGTCAAGTACATTTGTAAGTATACGTTATTTATTATCTTTAATATATGCTAATTTAAAAAAAGTTTCCAGACAAGATGATTAGTGTTTAGGTACAACAACAAAAAATGACATCTGCATGTTGACTTCAGTGTGCGACTCTTGAAGACTGGAGAAACGGCTGCTGAAAAATCAGGTGTAAATTACATTTTAAAATATACAACAGTTATTTTAAATTGTGATCATATTTCATAAGTTTTTACTGTATTTTTGATCAAATAAATTCAGCCTTGGTGAGCATAAGAGACTTTAGTAATTTACCAACCAAAAAGTAATGAACAGCAGTGCATTTTTTCAATTCAATTCAATTCACATTTATTTGTTTGTTATTGAGTCCACATTACAATTTATAGTGATCTGTTATCAGAGGTAACTGTCTTAGTTATGTTTTTCAGAAATGTACATATACCAATCATAGTTAGCTAAAAATGTACTAATTTAAACAATGCAATAATTTAAGGCAGAAACAATGAGCTCATTGAAGTAATGAATACTTGCTAACAAATGACTATGACATATAGAAAATTGTAGCATTGGTGCATGTTGATTCAGAGTTTGCGTCATCTGCAGTCCTCGCATATGACGCAAATTTTGTCTTTTGGTTTTGTGGTGAACTATAACTTGTAAATTGGAAAAGCGCCCTCAGAACATATTATTGACAGTGTTTGTAGTCAGAAGCATCTCTAATTATGCCGTTGGTCATTTTGCAGGTGTTCACACAACATTCCCTCCTATACCGAATGGTGAACCTCCACCGTATGGACAAACTCACACAAAACAATCACATGTTTCCTCTCAGCTCTGTCTAGTAGCCAATGACAGGGCAGCATTACATTGCAAGGACCAATTGAGCATCAGCACACACCAAATGAATCGCCGGTCAGACAGTCCTTACAGCGCTCTGGAGTTTACAGTGGAGCTGAACGGATATGCAGAATTTGGTCCTTTCCCACCAAGCTGCACATCTAGGGGGACTTCCACTGCAAAGGACTGTGGGAACATCGCCGAGAGCGGTCGTACGGGTTTGTTTGGTGTCACAGAGTCAAATTAATTAAAGCAATAAATAATTTATCATGTCTGAAGAAGCTCTTAATAAGGAAATGAATGAATGTCACATTCCTCCCTCAGATATCAGACCGATTATTAACAGATATATTTTAAATAAGTGGCAAGAAGAGTGGCATATGTGCAAAAATAATAAGTTGTATGCAACTCATCCGGAAATTAAGACCAGGACTTTTCTTAATTTTAAAACTAGACTTGATCAGGTGGTCTACACAAGATGTCGTATAGGTCACACAAGTTTGACCCATGCTTTTTTACTTAAAGGTGAAGACCCAACATTATGTATGTTTTGTAGGATTCCTTTAACTGTCAAACATATTTTATTAGATTGTCCTGGACTTAACACAAGTAGAATGCTTTTTTATGAAGTTATTTCAGTTAAGGACATTTTTAATGAGATTATACCTGAAAAGGTTTTGGATTTTTTATCATATGTTAACTTAAAAATATATATTGTATAATATGACTTGCTGGTTATCTTTGTTCTGTTTTTATTGTATTTATATGATATTTGTGTTTTTGTAATTGAATTTTTGCCATGAAGATAGCTCTGATTGCTGACATGGCATTAAATAAAAAAGATGATGATGATCATGTCTGAAGCTGTATTTCTTACTTTGCTTCCTCATAGGAATTTCCTCTCAACTTGAGTCTTCAGATGCGTTTGATGACCTAAACGACTCCGACTCCTTTCCGCCTCCTCCGCCCCCTGTTTTCTTCGAGCCGTCTGATTCGCAGACGCCTTCAGATTCCCTTCCCGTTGTCACTGAAGATGAAGACCTCCCCACAGCACCTGTACGCAGCAGCACCGCCAGGGTCAGCTTCAGAGAGCCAATCAGCTGCAGTTATTCAGTGGAAGAGGAAGAGTGGGAGGAAGAGGAAGGGGTGGAGATGGAGAGAAGAGAGGGAGAGGATGAGGAGCAGGAGGAAGATGGAGAAGAAGCTGAGGGAAGTTTGGGACACAGGTTGCGCTTTTGCACTGAAGAACCATCTCAAATGGACCTGCTGGGTGAGATCATAATGCTTTCAGCTTTTGTCCTAAGATCCTAATAGCAATAAAACAAAATACAGTCTTATGCACGTTAGATGCTACACAAAAGAACATTTGTTGTAAAGCTACATGCAAAACCACTGCTAGAGAAAACAATCATTTGTTTAATTGGACTTTTGAAACAAAACCAAAATTGATATTTGTATTTAGCTTAACAAAGTTACTCAAGTTATTGTAAGAAAAAAAATATCTAAGAAATAGAGAAAATATAGAAATGCTGGTAACCTCAAACCAAACTAGCCCGAGTGACAAATTAAGGATTTATGGGAAATTCAAAGGAATCACTAACTACAAACTGACATTTTGTCCCAGTCTGACGTTTCTCAAGTTTAAGCATCTTTTCTAATTTGTTAGAAAATAACAAAAATGGGTTTTAAAGGTTATGTGGGAAATGCTTAAAAACAGGGTTTCCCAGACCAGAGGTTCATGAGGGAACTGCAAGGCATATATAAAGCTAATAATTAATTAAATCCAATGTAATATTAAAATAAACCTATGGGGATGCACTGGTAATCAAAATAAAACTGAAGTAGCGATATACAGTGCCTTGCGAAAGTATTCATACCCCTTCATTTTGTTTTGTTGCAGCCTGATGCTAAGCGGCTTTCGCTTTTACTTTAAGTACTTTTTTTCCCATTAATCTACACTCCTCATCCCATAATAGCAAAGCAAAAAACAGATTTGTGACAACTTTGCAAATTTATTAAAAAGGAAAAACTGAAACGATTACATTGCATAAGTATTCATACCCTTAACGCAGTACTTAGTTAAAGCACCTTTAGAGCCTCAAGTTGTTTTGGGTATGATGCCACAAGCTTTGCACATTAGGGGATTTTCTGCCATTCTTCCCCTCAGATCCTCTCATGCTCTGTCAGGTTGGATGGGGCCTGTCGGTGGACAGACATTTTCAGGTTTCTCCAGAGATGTTTGATTGGGTTCAAGCACAGGCTCTGGCTGGGCCACTCAAGGACATTCACAGAGGTGTCCATAAACCACTCTTGCATCGTCTTAGCTGTGTGTTTAGGGTCATTTTCCTGTTGGAAGGTGAACCTTCTGCCCAGTCCGAGGTTCTGAATGCTCTGGACTAGGTTTTCATTAAGGCTAACTCTATATTTTGCTGCGTTGAGCTTTCCTTCTACCCTGACGAGTCCCCCAGTCCCTGTGTGCTGAATAACACCCCCATCATGATGCTGCTCCACCACACTTTCCTGTTGGGATGGTATTGTGCCGGTGATGAGCAGTGTCTGGTTTCCTCCATATATGATGCTTGGAACTGAGGTTCATGAGACCAGAGGATATTGTTTCTCACAGTCTGAGAGTCCGTTAGGTGCTGTTTTGCAAATTCCAAGTGGGTTTTCATTAGGGCTGGGTAAAAAAATGTAGATTTCTCGATTTTAATCGATTCTCATTTTTGCGAACCGATATCGATACTTAAATCCCAAGAATCGATTAGTCATCCTGTTTCCAGTTGATGAATGAACGGAACATTGTAGCGCGCATCCCATCCAATAAATCGCAATAATCTTTGTGCTTTGTTACTATTGATATGAAACAAAGTCTCAGATTTCAAATTACGTCCATTTTCTTACGAAATTCAAAAACATAAATACAGTTTTGGTGCTGTTTGGCGAAGATCATCATCGCACATGATCTTCTCTTCCGCCTTAATACCAGTTACAGCACGAAATAAACATGAATGAGCATCTGAAAGTGTGTTAAAAGATACGAGTACAACTTATCGAAACCCGTATCATGTCACATGGAATCACTTAATCAGTGTTTCAACCGTGGAAAGACGTCAGTAAAACAGCTTGTGAACAATGTCATGTAACGTCACATTTACCTCAGAAAAAAACATATCCAGCAGTGACCATAAACTCGTTACTCAGCTAGAAAAATTAACTCTAGAGAGGAGCATTTTGCTAAATATATGCACCATATTACTTCGATATTTATTACTGTTCTTCAATATTTAAAGCTTTATTATTATAAAAATAAATAAAAGTGTAAGAGTGTTTGTATACAGATCAGTTAATGTTTACCTTCAATATTATATTAGGCTAATGAAGCCTATAGGCTACAACTGACTCCCATAGTTTACAGCATTAGTTAAGAGATTTGTTTTCCTTGAGAAAATTTGCCATGTATTGTACCTGATATCCAAAATAATCAATATTGAATCGAATCGAATCGAAATGCAAGCTTGTGAATCGAAATCGAATCGAATTGTGAAATTTGTGTCAGTACCCAGCCCGAGTTTTCATGTGTCTTCACTGAGGAGAGGCTTGAGTCTGGCCACTCTGCCATAAAGCCCAGATCGGTGGAGTGTTGCAGTGATGCTTATCCTTCTGTAAGTTTCTCCCATCCCCATATATGATCATGGAGCTCAACCAGAGTGACCATCAGCCTCTTGATCACCACTCTTCTCTAACCAAGACTCTTCTCCATCGATTGCTCAGTTTGGCTCTAGGAAGAGTCCTGGTTGTTCCAATCTTCTTCCATTAAGGAATATGGAGGCTATGCTTCTGTGAATCTTCAATACAGCAGAATTTGTGTTGTAGTCTTCCCCAGATCTGTCTCGACTCAATCCCGTCTCTGAGCTTTAGCTGCAGTTCTTTTGACCGCATGCTTGGTTTTTGCTCTGATATGCATTTTCAGCTGTTAGGCCTTTTATTGAGAGGTGTGTGCCTTCCCAAATCATACCCATTCAATGGAATTTTTACAGGTTAACGCCACTCGAGGTGTAGTAACATCTACAAGCACAAGTGGAAAGCTCCTGAGCTACATTTCAAGTGTCCCAGAAAAGGGTACAAATACTTATGCATTGTTATTATTCCAGTTTTTTATTTTTTATAAAATAAAGTTATCACAAATCTGTTTTTGCTTTGTAATTATGGTGTATGGAGTGAAGATTGATGTGAATTTGTATTTATTTAAATCAGTTTTGCTTAAGACTGCAACATAGCAAAATGTGAAAAAAATGAAGGGCTTTCGCAAGGCACTGTATCTTAGCAAACTGTGATTATCAAATCAAAGAACGCAAATTTAACACGTTTAGTCAGTTAATTTAATAAGTATAGTCAGTTGCGCTGCGTGTTTCAGAGTGAAACATTGTCAGTAAGTAGTGATTCAGTAAAGACACTTTTGTCAAATATTATTACAAAGAAACTGTTGGCATTTCAAGTCTTTAGCCATTTTCAAGAAACTGCTGAAAAAAACTTTTTCATCATCATCACTTGACCAATTAATTCTATAATCTAAAATAAATAAACAAAACCTTGCTACATGTACTATGCTGGACTAACTGGGACTGGTCACAGCACTTGCATATTGTTGCCCTATTGTTGGTTTGATTTGCTTCTATTGTTCTCCTCAAGTCGCTTTGGATAAAAGCATCTGCTAAAAGATTAAATGTAAATGTAAGTCATTTTTAGTGTTTCCTGTTGTTTCATCCAATTTCTTTTAAGTCGTCATTCACTGATAATCTGATTAACCAGCAAACTAGAGAACTGGATCAGCCTGTTTCAAGTCACTCCTACTGGTTTTTCTGAACTGGATTAGCATATTCACTAAAAAGATTTGACTCAAAAGAATGATTTTTTCATGAATCAAACATCTCTCATGAAAGAAAAATGTGAGGAATGATGACAAACGTTCATTTTTGGGTGAGCTATTCACATTAAGTTATCGTGAAGTGTTGTCACGGCTGTACGATCTCACTCAAGCATCTTCCCTTCAGATGGGTCGTACCACCACAGTTTCCGCCGGGGAAGCGGTGGCCAGCCTCCCATGGAGAAGCACCTCAGACGATCCAGAGGTTCACGAAGCGACAGACCTCGCCTGGAAACCCTGGAATGGCGGGAAGGAGACCGCAGGCGAAGTCGAAACGGCAGCCTGACCCTGCACTCCACTCGCTCCAGACACGAAGACTCCTGCTCCACCTGCTCCTCTTCCTCAGACTCAGAGGAGGAAGGCTTCTTTCTGGGCCAGCGCATTCCTCTGCCGCCACAGCTGACGGGCGGAGCGAGAGCAGAAGGACAGAAAGAGGACGAGGACAAGAGCCGGAGAGGAAGTTTCAGGAGAAGGACACAGAGTCTCAGTAGAAAAGACAAGGACAAGAACTGCATACTGTCCTGAGACAGCCATGAAAAATCATATCACGTTACAACTCTCTGAACCAACAAGCTGCTCAGTCAAGAACAAAGTTTATGAGTCACATTTTGTATGATGTGTGATAAAAATAGAATATATCTTACAGTCTCTATCTTACAATCTATCTTCCAGTCTGTGCATCTGTGTACCAGTATTTCTAAATCTACATTTTGTTCATTATAGGTAAGGTAGGACTACAGTTTATAAATGTATGCAAAAGAAATAGATTTATCTAGAAATATCTAGATAGATCTACAAACTAATTATAATTTCATTTTACATTTCTTTACAGCTAAATGTCTGCTCACACCAACACGATTTTTCGGCATGTAAATTGGGTCTGATTGAGGCATGCGATTTAAGATTAGGGCTGGGTATCGTTCTAAAATATTCGATATCGATAGAAATACCGATACCTTGACTTCGATAACGGTTCCTAAACCCAAACTTTTTCGCAAACAATTTTATTAAATCCATTTTAACAAGATTACATTACATATTATCTAAAAAAAAAAAATAACTTTGGTTTTATTTTTGCAGTTTGTTGACTTTTTTTTACAGACTCATAGTCATAGGCCACTGGGTGGTGGAATATATGCCACCAAGTCACAGTTTTACATAACGGCAGCGGCTCTGGGCATTTGACTAAAAGTGCAAAAGTGTGAATCATATTGGTTGGCCAGCTTAATTTGCAGTGCAATGGAAAAGAGATTCAAATATCTCTTTGTTAAACAATTCCATTGAACTGACGGAACGTTTGTGTCCGGCCGAACAGACATCCATTTAAAATGAAATTGTTAATTGCACCAAATTTTCACACATTGAATCAGAGCCAAAGTAACTATGTTCGGAATGGAATATAAGCGTACTGCGTGTCCTGCGTGTCCTGCCTACTATATTTAAATAATAGTATGCAAAACAGTATTTGTTATGTTACAATAAACATTTGCAACAGTAATATGCCTCGCATTACCTCATAAAAAGTTATCTTACATTTTTAAATCTAATTTTGTGATCAAATATCATTTGCCGATCAAAACATGAAGAAACACAATCGCAGCAGATGTGACTTACAGTTCATTTCTCACACTGAACATTTGAGGTCAAGCACACTGCATACCGCACAATTTTGACACATGTAGTACATCATTCAGGTATGCCATGCATTTGGAAAATATTAATTTCTATGCACAGTATACAGTGGTAGTGCGCTATTCCAAACACTGCCTGTGCGTGGGTGAAATATCTTTTAAGTCATTCAGCAAAAACATTATAAAATCACAGAAATAAATTATGTTTTAGTCCTTAAAGCCCCACATCTGCTAAAGCCAAAGTACAAGTTAACATCTTAAGTGCTAAATCTAAAACAAACTGCTTAAACAGGTCAATGGTTGTTGCTTGTTTGACAGGTTTGAAAGGGCTGTGTAGTTTGCACTTGCTTAAGGTTTAACCAAGTGAAACTTATTGAAATGCAAACACAAAGTTGTCGAGTTATTGTATTTGAGCATATACTGTATAACAAAGAGAAGTCAAACAGAATGTGGGACAATACCATATTTGTCTCTTCATCAACTGTATTATATGTAAATATTGACATTTCAAACCTCTCCGTGTGTAAATGAGAGTTTAAATAAAGACACATGACTTTCACTTTGTGTACTGCAAAATAGAGATCAAAGGATTGTATGCTAACATTTTATTTTTATAAACAACATGGTGATGGTTTTATATTCTTTTCAAGATGCTTTCTGGCTGAATACAAGTTTTTGAAGCTTTTCAAAAGTTATGTTTTTGAATGAGAAAAAATAAAACACTTGAACCTGAACAATATGTTCTTTTTTAAAGTATGTTTTTAGGGCTACTGTTAAGCAAAAATGACTATTACATTCAAATCCTATTTTTTATCGTGTAAATTTTGCTACAATGTCCATAAATAGCACTCAGAAATATAGTACCAGCATTGTTTTTCTCATTATCCTAGTTCTGCTTTTTATAATAAATAAATAGGAAAATAAATATATATGGTAAAATATACTGTTTGTTTTAAATGGGAATTCCTAAATAGACAAAAAATAATGTTGTATATTGACTAGGATTGACTAGCAGGTAATTTGCTGTCACACTCACAGCCTCGAACTTTCTCTTCTCTATTAATAGAACAACGCTTGGAGATCACAGACAAAAGGTGGCATGAGATTTTTTTTCCAAGGAAGGGAAAAGGTTGGTCCTTCCTTTAGTGATCAGGTGACCCTAAGGGCATATGCACATACTTCCTGGTGTGGGAATGAGTTTCTGATTGGATAGGACAAGAAAAAGGGCAGGAGGAACGTTCGGGGAGAGAATCAAACCGGTCTGGCAAGTTTTACTTTCTCCTTAACTCAAACACATTATCTGTCCTGCTTGCTTTCTGCTCTCTGACACACACCGAAGACAGCTGACTGCATTCTCACTGTCCTGACTCAAACTTTACAATTAAAGAGGAATCCATTGCTGTTGAGTTTAGTGAGGCAACCACAGGTATGTGTTTGGTGTGTGTGTGTCTATTGTCTATGTATGCGTCAATGCTATCTATACCTTTAAACAATGAGGCTAACACACACTTTACCGCCTCCCTCAGTTATCTACTTGTGTCTTTCTAATTTCCTGTAACTGTTGTTTTGACTTGTTTAGACATAATCCTGGATCATGTAGAGACATGCCGTATCCCTTCCCTGGAATCCGTAAGTTAAATTTATTCTTGTTGACCTTGTTTTTTCTTGCCTTAAGGGATTGTTTTCATATTTACTTTATCTTGAATTATAACCAGTTGTTGTGTGTAAAACTGGTAGAAATACAGGGAGAGTGGGGTCAGAAAGATTGACTGATTGATGGAGACTGTGGGAGAGCAGAGATGATGGGAATAATGTACAGATTGTAAAAGACGGGAAAGGATAGAGCAATGCAGTGCACTTTAACCTTAGGTGCAGCACTGGCTGTTATGTTGAAGGAATGATAAACGTTTAGTCAATGAGCTAGCGAAAGTATCTTCAGCTCATTGATAAAAGCTGCTGTCTGTCACAAACTGCTGTCATTTATTAACATAATTGAGGGGGAAAACAAAACAAAAAGTCCCTTGAGTTAACCAGTGACTTCAGTGTCACATTTCTCCCCGAGGTCACATTCCTTGTGGGCATGTAAGTATCACAATCTTGGATGAATGTTTTCATATCAGTCATGATGGTTTGCTAAATGGAGTCACACTGAAATAGGTCTTTAGCGTGATTTACAGTTATTTAAGGAAGTATTCAATTAAAAAATCAATTAAGTGAATGTTAGTTTCATCAATATTCTAGAAGACAGTGGAAGCCTTTTAGCCACTGCTAATGGAGTCTGAGAATGGCTTCATAATGGTTTCAACTCATACTGGAATATACATCAGCAGCCTAAAGAGCTCATTAGTTTTGTTTGCTAAAGCAAGTATCACCATTACTATTGCTTCATATACTTTGGGTTAGGGATTTGATCAAACCCCAAGTATTTAATTTAGAAGCATAACTCACCCTGCACTGTTTGTTCTTCGACTATGAATGACAACTGTAATAGTGCTAGGTATTTTACTAAGCAATTAAACTCATTTTGCATGTGATAAAACTGTTGGGGGAAAAATCCCATAGACTTGTTTAAGGAAGGCCTGGAGCCATATGTAGAGACCACAATTTCATATATCACTTTTCAACACATCGGGCTAACTGCCACTGAGTCATGGCGTCTATTCTGATCTGGGCTTGTTGACACTGTTAGGTTTTTTTGATTGTTGTGCTGCAAAATCAGGATTTGATCACAAGTTACTAATGCCTGGTACACATTGTATGATTTTGGGCAGTCCCAGACGAAAGATGACCAATCATGGCGATTTATGTGGTCGCAGCTCCTAAACGGTACTACGTCGTACATTGAGAGAGGTTTAAAGACGGCCATTGTCACGGTCTTGCTCTTGCCAAAGTTAGCCTGTGATAATTTTCTGACAGTGTCAGAAATTCAGCATGATCATTCATCTCACAGTGTGTTTGCTGCTACGACCTACGTCTACTGACTAGCCGATAAAAATGCAACATGAAATGGCGTATTGATCAACACGACATGGCGCTAAAACTTAAAACTACTTACCTCAAGCTCCATTTCGTCGCTGTCGGGCGGAAACCTCGTAGGCCTATGTCCAAATTTGGATTGAACGTCGCAACGATAAGAAATCCTCGTCGAGCAACACGTAACTCTGATTTTATCTGTGTTAAACTATGATATCAGTTATTGATGTATTTTAAATGTCAACGTATTATAGGCTTATTATTACTAGGCTTATTATACGTGTGCATTGTTTTAAAATGTATCTAATATAATACTTGAATTGAAATAAATGTTTTGGATACCAGCATTAAATTATTGTTTTTATTATTATTTTACTGACTCGAAGTTGGCACTGTGCATGTAAAATACCCCAAGTAGCAGGTTTTATTTATGGGAGAAAAAGGGTCTGTCTAACGTTACTGGCGCCAGTAAGCCTATCATTGCATAACTCTGTCTGTTTTTTTAGACAATAACGAGTGAAAATAGTTAGGTTAGATACATTTGAGTAGGCTTGTTTTGTTAAAAAACGATTTTTGTAATGCTTTGGTGCAGAAGCCTGTGAGCCACGGTAAATTTGCGTGCAGATTAGGCAAATTTCCGCCTATTAGACAGCCTAGTTACCTCATCGTTTTTTGTTCTGCTTTCAAGTATAGCTCTTAAACCTTTAAAATAGAGTTTAGGAAGATGTATGTAACCACAATCATTAGATATGAATAGCTCTTAAAGCCTTATCTCTTGTCAAAAGGCTCATCGTGACCGCAGACTTTGATGAACACTGCTGGCAGCAGCGACGTCTGTGTCCGTACCATTCTAATCAATGACAGCGTAACCTCGTATCTCCCTGCTCCCAAGTCATAAATCTCGTATCTCCGATTAAACATGATTTTGGGGAAATGTTGTGTTAATGTTTGTATACAACAGTATATGTTAGTAATATAAGTTATAATACCAACTTTAACTATACAATGTTTAATAATTAAAAAAATATGCAGTTTTTTTAATTTCCTGAAAAATAATGGTTTTGGAGATACGAGGATTCCGCCAGAGAGCGACGATTTGCAATATTGACATGCCAATTTGTGTTGTAGCCTACAATTCAATAGGTGTCATCATCGTAACAGTCTACATGCATGTAGTACAGTGTGATTTGTAATGATCTTATAGGACTGTCTGTATAGCAAGTATAAAACGGTTCAACTTGTTCTCTTATCCTAAGGTTAGCAATCCATGCTTAGAAATCTGTGGGATGAGTTTATATCATGAGTTTATATCATACCATACTGAATCATGTTCTAATGGAAATGCTACTGGTACCGTTACTCATCAGAACCGTTCGGCCTGATGGTGGAAAAGCATATCCAGTTGTTGTGAGGTATCGAATTAGGGCTGTGTGATTTGCCATTTATGAACACTTCATATCACACCTATAAACTAGGTTTTTAAAAACTTTGTGTATACACTACCTTCTCAGGGCTTACAAGCGAGTGAGTGTATATTACTGTGTGTATATAAGCAATGTTAATTGTTTGCTATTGGTCTCTGAGGAAACAGTGCTGCATGATGTCAGACTTAACAACTGAATAGGGACTTGGGGGTGGGTTTGGGCCAGTAAGAAACCACCCAAAATGCTTAGCAACTATCTTGCCACTCTTTAGCAACTGAATAGCAATGCCCTGGTAACCAACCCACAATGCCCTAGAATTGTGGTTGTTGACTTATGCAGTCAAGCACCACTCCCATTGTCCTCGGCAAATGTACTTCTACTTTATGAAACCATTACAATGTTGTTAAAAGTGTGTGTGCATAGAACAGTAGCCTGTCTAGTATGATGTCTAGCCAGACTTTGCAATTGTCTGTTTGTCATAATCATTTCTGTTCCCCCAGGTTATCCAAAGTGTTAATGTGGAAGTATACTGGCAATAAGTCCATTCATCTACTTCAAAGCAAACCATTGCAGAAAAAAAGAAACCATATAAAACAGCTGAAGTTTTTCATTTCAAAGGATGTCAACTGACGCCGTACAGCCCTCTCCACGGAGAATAATAAAGCTGGCTGTAACTTCTGGCACACCAAGTCGCAACCCAGAGCTCAGTTGTCCAGTCAAATCATCTCCAGGGATACGCAAACCAAGTGCGGTGGAACGTTTGGAAGCAGACAAGGCCAAGTACGTCAAGACTCAACAGGTGGCTTTAAAAAAGCAGCAGCCAGTCACTTGTTCCTCCAACAACAGCCAGAGTGGACAAGCTGCTCAACAGCCATCGAGGAAGATCCCTGTAAAACCCTTCAAGTCTGAAACGCCACCCCTTAACCTGGAACATCTTTGCAAACTGATCGATGGAGTCGGCGATACCCCTGTTCCAGTCATTTCTACACAAACCAACAGCACTGGGAAAGATCAAGATGCTACAGACCCATGCAAGGCCATCTCTTCAACAGAAAGTTCACTGGAAGAACCTTCTGTCGGGTCAACTTCAAGTCAAGGAAAAGCTGCAGTAGAAGCCTCAGGGGTTAACGGTTGTCCTACCATGACGGTGCGGAGAGTCGATGTCAGACCGCAGTTACCTCAAATGAGGATGGCCGGTAGACCACAGCTACAGAACCGCTCACAGGTCCCAATAAAACTTCTGCACTTGCTTAGACCATACACACAGACAAATCAGCAACCAATTGATTTCAAAAGGCTCTACAATGTCACAAACGTCACCCGAGGACCTATTAAACCACCAAACGGTGCTGCACAAACCTCACCTTCTTCTAAATCCCCATCTAGCCCTCTTCCCATAAAACCAAACACAGAACCATTATCGCGTACCTCTCCGACCCAAAATACTCCAACCGCCGTTGCTTCGTTCCTAGCCAGAAATGACATCCAGTCCCCACCATCTCCAGCCATCACTCGGCACTCCTCAACAAGCTCCAGGAAGCGTCCTTCACTGACGCGCTCAAAATCTGATGTCAGTGACTGCTTTTCACGAGCCGGGGTAGAGCTTGAGCGCTTCTTTAATTACTGTGGCCTTGACCCATCGGATTTAGAGGAGCTGGGAACACCATGTTCTGACATTGTGTCCGTTTCACGTCTTCGTAGCGCCAGTGCCCCAGCATCCGAGCATACAGCTGAGGGTGAAGAAGAGGAAGAAGAAGCAGCGAAAGATGAACGTCCTGTTTATGGCGTTTCCGTCATTGAGAGAAATGCTCGAGTGATCAAGTGGCTTTATGGAATGCGCCAGGCCAAAGAGAGCCCTAAAGTGGCCAATATGTAACAGACAACAAGGGACTAACAACCACAATTAAGACTGAAATCAAACATGATGTACAAAGTGCTTACTGTGCTTTTCCCATTCAGTATTTTGTCTGTTATCCATATACTTTTGAGTTGTCTATTTGAATCTACTGTGTTTGTGTGTCATTTATATTCAATTAAGCTTGGTGGTCATTAGTATGCCTGTAGCCACCTGTGTTCTCAAACACTGACCATGCTTTCATAGGGTAAACACCAATTAACCTTTAAGCACAATGTGTTTTTTGTGTTGTTGTCTGTTTCAACAATGGTAGACTGTACTTGACAGGCTGAATCAAATTATGGCAGGGGTTTTGGCAGAGATATCCAAAACTGATGCATGCAAAAGGTATTTGTGTGATCAAAATATTTTCCAAGTGGACCAATTCTTTTTTTATATTGTAATAACTTGTATTTTGTGTTATTTGATGATAACAAAAATATGTGAATTTTTTAATTGTCACTGTGTTAAAACTCATTGGTTTACTCAGTCACCTCAGATATTTATTATAAGATGCTTTGGTACACAACATTTTGTACACTAAGGGCCAGATTTACTAACAGCTTGCGCCAGCGCAAACCCTCTTTTGGCATTAAAAAACTACTGTCAGGATTTACTAAAGACACACAGTGAGAAATTAGCGCTGAAAGGCATGAACAGGGTTATTTTTGCAGATGACCTTATTGTATGCGTTTCCCTTTCAGACGCAAAATGTATGGGTGGAGAGTATTTAAATGAATCATGCAAGGGGATTCACTAAGGTCTGTGCTAGTCAATTTACTGGTATTTTCGCCATTATTTAATGCCCAAAAAAGCAAGTCTTAACCCATTTTGCACCTGTGTTGTCAGTAGATCACCCGCACCCTATTAGCTCTGCTAGTTTGTGACCCTATGCTAATTTGCGTTACTCTGAGATTGCGTTGGTCGTTATGGTAATGATCCGGCTGCGTCTGTGTTCTTTAATTGCAAATTGCTCTCATGCTAATTTTCCCTGTTTAGTAAATCTGGCCCTAAATGCAATGGTACACAACATATTCCAAATATGGAATCCTGCACAAGTGAGGAGATTTGATCTGTTAAGGGGTTTGTCATCAAATGGCAGTCTAAAAACCAGTGTCGTATTGTATCAAATAGACTGTTTTAGCAAACTTATCTTAAAGATTGAGATCTGTATGACTAAAAAGAATAAAAATGAATTTACCCTGAGCAGTTCTGTATTGTCATTGTATCTTATGTAACAGTTTGGCCTGTAAAAAAAACAAATGCAGATGTTTAAACTTCGGTGGTGACAAAACTGGTGTTTCCTCTGGTATAAAAATAGCATTTAAAAGTAGGCCTATTTGAAGGTCATTACATTTTTCTATTATATTTTCACTTGATCATCATTTCCTGTTATTATAGCCAGGAAAACTAGGGGTGGGGTGAAGTTACTTTTTTAGACCATAGTTTTAACCTTAGCCTACTATATTTCCAACAAAGTTCTAGAAAAACATCAACCTTTTCTTGTGCCCAACCTGTGTACCTCTTAATAGTTTGTGGATGGCAAAAGCATCGTTGAGGACAGTCCGCCTGGAACGACAACGTGATGAAAACGGATCTCTGTAACTCTCCAGTTCATGGGTCACTCTTTCTTACGAATGAAAATGGGAAGCTTTGGTTTGCAAGGCCAGATTCACAACCTGTGGACCTGACTGTAGCTGAATTACTTTATAGCTCGACAAACTACAGTTTCAAATTAACTTCTCCAACACTGAATAAAACTAATTCACAGTAGTCGGTCCAACCTAAAGCTCTCCATGCAGTGTTGTTCAAATTCTAAACAATTTCATTCCCTATATAGTGCACTCTTTTATACCCATAATGCACTCTTATGGTGTACAACTGACATGAAATTATAATTTAGTTAAATTATATTTGGTTAATCATAATTGTTAATTTTTATTGGCAGTTTTTATGATTAAACATTATGAATATATATTAAACTGACAGTATGTAGTTACAACATATTTTCAAACTTTATTATTTAACAAAGAAATTTGAGTTGTTTCTGTTTGGTTTCTCCTAGTGCATGGTATTTACATCATTTGAATTTGTTTGCAGGGTTATTATAGTTCATGGAAAATAAAACCATTAAAATAATGTGTTACTTGAAATAAAATAAAATTAACTGAAATAACATAACTTCATGTAATACATGTTTAGTTTAACTAAAAGTAAAATAAAAATGAACTATATAGACATTAAATATATTTAAAATGAAAAAAACAAATTTATTATTAACATAAGATTTAATAAAAATGGGATGAGATCCATTTTTATATACTTAAAAGTTGTTGCTTTTTTGTCTCAGACTGAAACAATTTATGATTTCATTTAATAAGATTTACCAATAATATCTAACACTAACCTTTTTTTCTTTCTTTTTTTTACTCTCCACAGCTAACGTACCTAACAAATGAAAGTTGATCATGAAAATTGGACAGAAAATTTCTTTTTCACACACTTCGATGTTCAACAACTTTGTAAAAGTAGTCCTTATGTGCCTGACAGCGTCTCTTATTAAAGTGTGCTGTTCCCGTGGGAGGATCGGTGAAGACCTTCCACTTCAGGATTCAGATGGACGAGTTTCACTTGTTTCACTCTTCTTAGGAATAGGCACTAGTGAAACTAGCTGAGTGAGTATAAAATCAGTTATGATTTAAGAGTAAAAACAACACACCACCAAACATCAGGCCTAAAGCAGAGGTGGATAAAGTACACAACTTCCTTACTTGAGTGAAAGTACAGATACTACTAGTCAACTATTACTCTGTTACAAATACAAGTTGTAAAGACTGATTTTTACTTAAGTAAAGAAGTACTTGTTTTAAAAAGTACTTAAATATCAAAAGTAAAAAGTAAATGTCTCAATTCATTGTTTTATTATTGTTCCATTATATGTAATACTTTCAGTACCTTATGCCTCTGAAGTAAAGTTTGTTTCTAGAAGAAAATAGCATCACAGTCCAGCTTAAGTAAGTTCAGTGATGTTTCATTTTTGTTGTAAAAAAGTTTTTAATTTAGTTCATTTATATATAGCCGCTATGGAGAAAACTGTGATGTCATTGTCCAGCTCAGTTCAGTTCTCATATAATGGTGTCAATGCAGGCAGATCAATATTATTGTTGAATATTAAATAAAATGTTATATTTAATGTCCCCAACTAAGCAAGTCAAAAGCCAAAGGCAATTTGGGGGGCCAGTTCTCCTCTGGCCAATGAACAAACAGTGTATGATTATGATTCAGTCAGCATTATAGGTCAGAAGTCAAATTGGTTTGGAACAATCAGAATATTATCCGGTTCCATCTGGTTGAATATCGGAGTCACGCCGGCATGGGACGAGTTTGTTGAGGATCAGTGCTGATGGCTGTCGTGTTGATGAGGCCTTCACAGGGGAGAGTCTAGTCTAGTCAATCTCAGCTGACACTTCAGGGATGCGTTTTGGTCGTGTCTAGGCGCAGGTCCTCAATCTGATCTGGATACGGTCCGGATACGGCCCAGATACGGCTGATTGCATCATGTGTTGTCGTGTCTAGGCGATGGTCCTCCATCTGGTCTGGATACGGCCTGGATCCAGCTGATTACAGTGAACCTCGGAATAAGCAGAAAGACTAACATTAGCGTAGATGCCATTCTTCTTATGATGTAACGGGTACATCGGGTGTTATAGGAAGTGTTCCCGGTTCCGGCTGACCTAATTTATGCAGCCTAATAATCATTTAACTGATTTGAATAATAGGAATGTATAATTTTCTATGTGTAAGCCAGGTCAAAGAGATGTGTTTTTAGTCTAGAGAAGGACTATATTACGTTAAGAGCTCTTTCAAGTACTGCGGAGCTAAACCATTTAGTGCTTTGTAAGTAATCAGCAATATTTTAAAATTTATACGATGTTTAATAGGGAGCCAATGCAGTGTTGACAGAACCGGGCTAATATGGTCATACTTCCTGGTTCTGGTAAGAACTCGAGCTGCTGCGTTTTGGACCAGCTGTAGTTTGTTTATTAAGCATGCAGGGCAACCACCTAGTATCTTTCTCTCAAATGAAAGATTGGTATCAAAGGTATCAAAGAGCACACCCAGGTTCCTAACCGTCGACGAAGACTTAACAGAGCAGCCAAGTGTTAGACAGCATTCTAGGTTAGTATGTACAGAGATTTTTGGTCCAATCATAAGAAACTCTGTTTTTTTCAGAATTAAGTAATAGGAAATTACTAGTCATCCAAATTTTCATATCAGCTGTGCATTCCGTTATTTTCTTGAATTGGCAAGTTTTGTCGGGTGCGTAGAGATATAGAGCTAGAGTAGAGTATCATTGGCATAACAGTGAAAACTAATTCCATGCTTCCTAATGATATCTCCTAATGGTAGCATGTACAGAGTGAACAGCAACGGTCCTAGTACTGAGCCTTGAGGTACGCCATACTGAACTTGTGATCGACAAGACATCTCTTCATTTACTGCTACAAACTGATAACGATCAGATAACAGCAAAACAGAAAGACATATAGTATTTGCCATGAATGCGCGCACTGCGATCTGTCTTCATCTATTTTGCCACCAGTTGATTAGTGTTCAAAGAAAGTGTTGGAAAATCGCCGAACATCACGACCCGTGACCCTACAAGAGTGATTACTAATAGGCTGTCTGTCATCAATCATGTTTCAGAGATGAAAAAAAAATCATCCCCTGACTGATATTGCTACTTTCTACTCAAGGACCTTGACAGAAATGTAGTGGAATAAAAAGTACGATATTTGTCTTTCAAATGTAGAGAAGTTAAAGTAAAAAGTTTCCAGAAAAACTAATACTCAAGTAAAGTACAGTTACTCAAAAAGTATACTTAAGTACAGTACTCAAGTAAATGTGCTTTGTTACTGTCCACCTCGGGCCAAAAGAGGGCACCAACATAGCGCTGACCGAAGTGTGCCGACTTCTACAACACGGCTGGATAAAGAACAGAGTATTTTTACCTGTATTTTTTTTATCACTGTTGAAATATGGTAATCGAAAAAGATAAAGAGACCCTTGCAAGTTATTTTTAACAAGGTATTTTGTAACACATTCATATGTTGTGAAAACAGAGAACACCTCTAAACATTTGTATGTTTTTTCATTTTTAAGAGGCCAATGTCTCTCTCTTCGTTGCTCTTTCTGTGTCTTCACAATAAGGTGAGGCGTCCCCTCCAGAAAGCAGTGTTATGCAGTAGGTGGTGTCCCATATCAGATGACCAACATTGCTATGGGTCTTTCTCTACATATCTTTCTGTTGGATATAGTGCAGGTAAGAATGACAACTGCATTTTCTCACCTTTGTCTTAATTATAGTCCAAAGATTAATGATTTATATTGTCAAATTAATCTTTATTGCACTATCCCCTTTATTTTCATTTGCATTTACTTAATAACTTAAGCCCTCCCACTGATTTCAGTTTAAAGTCACCATGAAACCAAAATTTACAGTCCTTGGTTTTATGGAATATTGCCGTATTTATTATAAATGATTTATCTGTTCACATGTTTTTTTTGTTTGTTTTTTTAATTAATTTGCCCTTCTAATCTTTATTCAAAATAACTTCCCCACCCTCTTGCAGCGACATCTTTTCTCCGATGATGCGTTTAGTGGTGCCAGGGCGGGACAAGCTGTCACTCACATGAAATCCACCAATAGCAAACCACAACCATCCAATCAATTCCTATTGGAAAAATCCAGTCTCGTCCTACATTTTTTTCCTGTTCGAGAAGTTTCAGTTGGATTTACTACACAATAGGAAAGGAATAGGAATAGGAATACTGTAAAGTCAACCTGAAACAGCATTCACAACCAATTAAATTTAATTTCTATTTGAAAAAGGATATTCAATGAAAAAAAGTGTAGGGCATTACTTGATTTTATTAATCCGGAATTGATTGGATCGTGTAAGTGGCCAATACCAGAATGACTTAAACAATACCTAAAAAGCTACTTTGTTATTCGTTCCAATTATTCAAAAAAGCCAATGCAGCCAAAGCGACATCAGCCGGACAGAGAGATCATTTCAGAGGCAAGTCAGTACATTTTGATGAAAGATTACAAAAACAAACCTTTTTTTTTTGTTGGAATAATCAAGGAGGTTTATTATACATAAAGCAATTTATAAGAAAATGGAAAAAATATAGGTCCATTTCACACTTCTATGAACCTCCAAAAAAGAATATAATATCTGTTATAACATAATGAATTTGTTGCTTTCAAAAAAATTATAAAAATTGTCAGACAACTATTGCTACTTTTGAATGTCAACAATGGAGAAAAACACTTTCTGGGTCCAGAATGTATGGCACCGTATAGTCTTGACCTACAGTAAGCACAATAAGACCAGGAAAGAGCTCTATGCAAATAAATCCATTATCATATCGGTTTACTTTAACTGCTGTGTCAACTAAAGTTATGTCTACGTTTTCTGAATAGAGTCATTTAATCTCAACAATCTTATCTCTGACATGGAAAATATGCATCCCCATATTTACCCTCATTTCTCTCTGTTTTGCTCTTGTGTGGTGTTCAGATGGAGGTGTTTTCTGTATCTGATTCTGTTCATCATAGACCCCCTCGTCGACTATCTAGTGAGCAGGAGTAGGTGGACCCAAATCGGCAAGCTCCTTCCATGGTGGGTGTTAAGACAAGAGGCGGAGTTTGTGACATGAGTGGTACTGTATATTTTAATTAAATATTACCTAGTTTTATATTAAGAAATATTATTTTTAGTGGATTCAGTATTTAATAATGTACTTGCAGAGGAGAGTTGATTTAACCCTCTGGTGCTGCTTGTGTGGTGGTGACAAATTACAGATTTTCTTTTCTCCATTAAATGAATGTCAAATATTTTAGTTTGATCATTTTTTATTTAATATTTTGTATTTTTAGGGGATTTTACGGTACTAAATTATATTTATGGAATAGTTATGATCCATTTATTAGCCGTTAACCACTTTTTGAGCATAGACCTGAAAATGAAATTTCCAACTTAAACTGTTGGAAATCTTGAATGCTTTGGAGACTAAAGACTTAAGTTTGGTCTCTTTTTAAAGAAGACACTAGGCAGATTATTGCTGAAGTGAAAAAACAAACAAAAAGAGTTATAGAAGTTTAAGTTTATCATTATGAAAATGCATAAAAATACTATTTACATTTTTTTATATGAAATATATTTTTTAAAACATGTTTTACTCTAAAACTGTGAGAAAATCAAAGCCATAAATCTAAACAAGTTGTGTTCCAAATTTAAGGTTAATATCTCAAAAAATTAGCTTTCAGTAAGATTTTGTTTGGGCGAGTATTCCAAACGTTTCCACTTGATGAAATTTGCTTCCCATTAGTTTTCAACAGTTTCCAATGTGGTCAAGTGTAACCATATCTTTTCATGACTATTTAACCTTTTAGAATCATGTCCCTATTTTTTTTTAGCACATAGCAATTGCCAAAACCTTTACCAAGTTTCGTATCATTCCGATGAAGTAAAAAAAAAAAAAAAAATTCAAGTAATTTTTCTTTCTTTATTTAACGGTCGCAAAGTAAATTCAAATATAGTACCTACTCAGACAGTACGCGATTTCGGACGCGACTACAGTTTCAGCAGATCATTCATCATCAATACTTGCACGATTTAGTACAACAGCGTTCACTTCAGCATCTACCCGTTCCAGAGTTCACATGGACCGTATATGGACCACCCTTTTTATGCGGACTCGAGTACGGTTCGCTGGTGTGCACCAGAGTACGGAAAACAGCGTTCACATCATCCAAACGAACCCGAAAAGTGCTAGTGTGAAAGCAAACCTAGTCACCTTATAGAGGTTTACCCTGCTATAGTTTACTTCTGTGTTCCAAATGTGAAAAAAGTCCATTTAGAACTTTACAATAAATACATTACTGAATCATTCATGTAAATGCATTATCAAAAATAGCTTGACATTTATGCTTTTAAACCCTCTGGCCTGCTTGACGGCTAAGCTTCCAGTGTAAGTGCACTACTGTATGCGCATTTCCTGTTTGTTTTTACACTGAAGCATGAGTCATGATTACTGTCTATGATAATGAACATTATAGAGTGTTGAGAATGGAATGGTTGTAAAGTGCATGACATGTTGTAAGTTTCCTGCACATGCAAGAAATGAGAAAAATTGTGTATAAGGCTTCTTGATATGACTCATCTGTGTCTTCCTGTGTCAGAGATGTGCTGTCATTGCCTCTGGTCATTCTTCCTGTGGTTTATACCCCAGTAACCCCACACTGCAGTGAGCTAGGCGTTCAGAGTGCCCTGGTACCTAACCATCATCTTTCATGAGTGTATGACTTCCTTTCTTATTCTATCAATCTCGAACATATGCCTTGTCCTTTCCCCATGTGATGATTACTGGCTCAGCAAAAGCTTTTTATGTAATAGGCAAATTAGCCAACCTCCATTAGCACCACTCTTGTGCTCATTATCGAGGTCAAATGGCTGTTACATCACACAGCTACCCCCGCATGTCTTTCATGTGCTGTGTGCTTTCTTGACTCCTTCAAAGTGAACGTTATGCTTCCTGCAGTGCTACAGTGTCCCATATACATCCCTCAACATGTTTCTGGGAGGAGATCAACAACACAGAGACTCAGAGAACATTTCAAACACTCATACTGAACGTCAGCGTTACAAAATCGAATTCTGTCATCATTTACTCACCCTCATGTTGTTTCAAACTTGATGTTTTTTTCCATGCAACACAAAAGGAGAAATTCTGAAGAAATATTATGGAAAGTGGACATTCTTCACAAATTCATATTTTGCATTCCATGGAAGAATCAAAGAAATTCATACAGGTTGAAACAACATGAGGGTGCACTTTCCTTTTTTCTATTTTATCACATGTTTGTTTGTGATATGCATTTTTACACATCTTATAATATTGTGCTATTAGCTTAGCAACATGCTAATGTTAAACTGTTGCAGTTAACTGAAACAAATTATTTAAAATCTTTTTCATTAATTCAAATAAAGCTGAAATAAATAAAAAATACATTTTAGATTAGATTTTAAAATGTAATAAAAATTAGATGTTTGCCAACTAAATGAAATAAAATGAAGTAATAAAAAGTTACTAAAACTAAAATAAAAATAGAAATAGAAATATTTAAAAAAAAAAAAACTAAAAACTTGTCAAATGCACAACAAAATTACTAAAACAAGTAATAGATAGAAAATATTAAAATAAAAGCTAATTCAAAATATTAATAAATACTATATAATTGTATATATAAATACTATGAAAGTAACACTTTTATTTTATGTATAAAGGATGTATTAAATTGATCAAAAGTGACAGTAAAGACATTTACAATGTTTCAAAAGATTTCAAATAAATGCTATTCTTTTATACTTTCATTGATCAAATATTAAGGAGCGCCACTGTTTTCAGCATTGATAATAATAAGAATTGTTTCTTGAGCAGCAGATCATCATATTAGAATGATTTCTGAAGCATCATGTGACACTGAAGACTGGAGTAATGATGCTGAAAATTCAGATTTGATCACAGGAATAAATTACTTTTTAAATATGTATTCAAATAGAAAACAGTTGTTTTAAATTGTAAAAATATTTCACAATATTACAGTTTTTATTGTATTTTAAATCAAATAAATGCAACCTAGTTGAGCATAAGACACTTCTTCCAAATGCAATAACTAACACTGTTGAGAACTGATGCCATACATGCTACAATTACAAATAGCACCAGATTTGGGGCACAGAGTTGCGACCTACATAGATTATTCCAAATCAGCCACTCACAATGTTCCATTTTGGCTAGAACCCTGCCTTATAAGGCAGCTGCCCATTTAGGCAGTAGGCAGCTCACTAAATTTCGGAACAGGGCCATTATAATCTATTATTAAACTGCCAAGACTGAAAAAAAACCAGACCTAATCCTATCGCAGGATCTGTGCGATAGAGTTTCTCAGAGCAATAGTTTGTATTATCGGTTGTTGTAAGGTTGTGTGCACATCTGTCTCACTCTATTTCTGTCTCTCTATCAGGGCTGAGTGTGGAGGCGTTAGCTATGCTGATGGCGACCGTGATTCAGGGTCAGGTGCTGTGGGTGTTTAACAAAGACTGAGATGAAGCCTGTCTGAACGAGGACCAAGAACCGGACCTCCCACACAGCACAGCACAGCGCTGCACAAAACCGTACCACAATAACACCTACACACCACACTGTGAAATACTGTGCAGGACAACTGTTCAGACGTTACTCAGGTGTTTTACCATTTATAATTAGTGGCATTTGCTAAGGAAAGCTTAGCTTGTAATACTAAGGGATTTGAACAAAGCCATAAAGTATTTAACTTTGGGGTGTAATTTTTGGGTCTGTTTAGTGTGTGCAATTACACAATTACTTTCAATCTTTTTAACAGAATTTCTATAGGTAGTTTGCAGCCTCAGGGACAGTTAGTCTTTGAGACCATGTGAAAATACACACTCTGACTAACATGTAATCCAACTTTCAACTGTTGTAATCTAGCTAAAACATTGTTTGAAAACACAGTTGAAAAGTTCCTTATATGAGTACAGTTTAGTGCCACACTTTCATTGGGGAGGTCTTATTAATGCCCCTGTAATTTGAGTCTGTTTGCATATACAGTACACTTACATATATGTCTGTGTTTCCCAACAGCCTTCATGATATCAGCACTAGTCATGAGAGCACTCTTCTTTGTTTGTTGTATGGTGCTGTTCCTGGGGGTCAAAGAACAAAAAGGTGTGCCGTACATTTGTGTCGAAATTATTTTATTTTTTAAAGCCGTGGTCACGCTCGACTTTGAGCACGCACAATTTCTACATACACTGAAATGGTCGCAAAATGACGTCAGATTCTGCAGCGAAATCTTTAAATACATTATTTGCCATATATTGCCTATAGAAAGTAAAAATAAGTAATCCACTCCACTTTACTGCAACGCTGCAGATTTCAAGTTTGCGTTCTTTAAAAGGCACAATATGTACGATTAAAATATCCAATAACCACTAAAACAATGTTGTATATGTTGTTGACTTGTGTACTTATATTATCCCAAATGTTTCCAAGAGAAATCAACTATTTTAACCAGTCTAAAAGAGTAGCCTTATGCAAGGAATAATTGACAATGGGCTGTTGAATTATTAGAAAAATAATGCACACCCGAGGTGGTAATGCGGCCACGACACGAAGCGGAGTGTGCATTAATTTTCAATAATTCAACATCTCTGAGTCAATTATTCTGTATATAAACTACAATTACTACACCTCAAAACATTGTTCAGATGATGTATTTCAAGACATTATTCAGGTTTTTGTAACACTCTTGTGTGTAGGAGTAATTTCATACGCATCTAATCCCAAGCGTTGCTAATTCCAAAAGGGAATTTTAGAGCTAGTAATGGAGGCTTGCGCCACTAATAGCAGACTAATGCAGTTATTAATGCAGTTATGAGAGAGAGAGAGAGAGAGAGAGAGAGAGAGAGAGAGAGAGAGGAGAGAGAGAGAGAGTTATCAGGCGTGTGTGAATTACCTGAGTCTGTGCGTCTCACAACAGTGTTCAGCAGCAGTGTCTCTACTAATAGCAAAACTGTACGTTTATCTGCTCCAAGAACAGCGCCGTTATTACCTCGCTAGTGAGAAATGTCATGTAGCTTTTAAGTTGTTAAACTATTTTACTGATAAAATCATCAGAGCAGCGCTGACAACACACGTTTCTGTGCGAGTGGAAATCATTTGGCGTAGCGATATGGAACTGCCAGGAACTACTTTAGCCGTACGTTTCACTGAAAATAATTACACACCTTAGAACGTTTATCAACCAATCAGATTCAAGCGTTCAACAGCCCCGTAGAATAAAACATAACTTTCAACACACTCAAACATATTTTTAGTATGATAGTTTAGCATTACCCCACAATTTAAATTTGGCAAATAACGTAACCTGTATGAGTAGTAACTCAGCACTTGTGGCTATTTCATTAAAATGAGATAAAATAATGTGAATTTAAGTGATCAAATGTAACTGTAACTGTAACAAAGTTCAAGTTCAGGTAAGGAGGAGGTAGACATTAAGCGCAACTTTAATCGTAAAATAAACATAAGCAACAAAACGAAAGGAGCGGCAGTGGCCGACTGCGGCGTATAAGCAAAATAAAAACCACAAGGTAAAATGTTCCAGGCTCTCGACCCTTCACCCCACAGTAATGTTAATAAAACTTTAATACTTTAGCTCATCCATGAACACGATTCTCGTCGGATTGCTTTCCATCGGCTGTGGAGGTGAAGAAGACAACTCCCATGATTCCACGCTCATTCACGGCACCATCAAGCTACGCCTTTGATATTGTTTTAAATAAATGACCTCTAGTGGCGAAACTTACATACTGTGCCTTTAATTCAGCTAAAAGGTCACATCAATCTTTGGTCACACTTTAGATCAAGGTCCAATTCTCACTATTAACTAACTATTAACTACGACTTTTGCCTCAATAAACTCCTAATTACTGCTTATAATTATTTTGTGAGGTATTTGTTAAGTTTAGGTATTGGATTAGGAATGTAGAATAAGGTCATGCAGATTAAGGCATTAATATGTGCTTTAGAAGTACTAATAAACAGCCAATATCCTAGTAATATGCATGCTAATAAGCAACTAGTTAATAGTGAGAACTGGATTATGTGTTACCCAATCTTCTATTGGTTTTCAAATTCGCAGGTCAGAATTCAACACTCTTGAACTTTGGAACGCAGTGAAGAGTATAAAGAGCAGCTTGAGCTTGTGTTTCCTGTCTCTCACATTCGTATGCATAATGTAAGTCAAAGTGTAGTGTGACCACACCTTCATTTCAAAGAATTTTTTTGTTTTGTTTTGTTTTGCATGATTCCTTGATCATATATTTGAGCTTGAGGGTTTGATGAGCAACATTTAATAATGGTAACTTTATGGCAGACTACCATTTAAACATGTTTGTGAGCCAAACAATATGTGTTTAAACAGTAGGGAATTTATTGTTTACGAATAAAATCCCACCACACTAGCTCTTAACTCTATACCAGTTCGGTGTCGAATTTCATTGCTGATGTAACAATGTATTGTTGTATCTCACTCTGGCTCCTGTAGGGCCTCACAGTGTTCACATGCACACTACACACCTGAATGCTTTGAAGAAGCTCACTGGCCATCTGTCATTCCAGTGTCTGGTCCTCGGCTTCCTCTGCTCCACTTTAGCTTTTCAGGTTGGATCTCTAATTAACCTATAAATTACATGGAAAATCAGAACTAGAACAAAAATATCATGTTGACATGCAATCATATCAAGAGTATTTGACTGAAATTGTATGTGGTAAATAATAAAAACCTACCTTCTGTATTGTATAAATCGATTCTTATGTATGGCCGCAACCATATTAGTGCCAATGTGGCAGATGACACTGGTGAAGCAGAGCAAGAAAACTGCACTTTTTATAGGTCTACCTGTAAGTTCCCTCTGATAGTGATGGTGAGGAGACATTCACAATGATTCTGGTGATGTTCTGGTGACATATAGTGATCTATCTATATGTTCTTTGCCTGTGTTTCTCCGTAGCTCCTCATACCAGCTCTGGTGGTCTTAGTTGCCATGCCAGAGAACTTTCCAGTGTACATGGTCATGTGTGTTTTGGTTGGAACTAGTTTAGCTGCACAGTTCTTCTTACCATGGCGAGTAACAATAAGACCTTTATGCTGTTCATCTCTGCTAATCAGGCAGGCATCCTCCACCATGGAGAGTTTAGCACTTGCCGATTTATCAGCAAATCTTACTTTAAAGGGTTAGTTCACCCATTAATGTCAATGGGTGAACTAATCCTTGAGGGTGACAAATTAATGTCACCCTCATGTCAATCCAAACCCGTAAGACCTTCGTTCATCTTCTGAACACAAATTAAGATATTTTTGATGAAATCAGAACCAGGATTTCATCAACCAGCCATAGGCAGCAACGTCATTGCAACTTTTCAAAGTAGTAAAGACAATGTTAAAATAATCCATGAGACTACAGTGGTTCAACCTTAATGTTATGTTTTTTAAGGTTGAACCACTGTAGACACATGGATTATTTTAACGATGTCTTTCTGGGCCTTGAAAGTGGTAATGATATCAGATTTTTTCAAAAATATTTTAATTTGTGTTCCGAAGATGAACAATGGTCCCTACGGGTTTGGAACGACATGAGGGCGAGTAATTAATGACAGAAATTAATTTTTTTGACGCAGAACCTGAAAATATGTCTAATAGGTTAGACAAACTTAGTCCCGGACAAAATTAATGTCCTTCGGATGAGACGTAAAACCGAGGTCCTGACTCTCTGTGGTCATTAAAAATCCCAGGATGTCTTTCGAAAGAGTAGGGGTGTAACCCCGGCATCCTGGCCAAATTTGCCCCTTGGCCTCTGTCCATCATGGCCTCCTAATCATCCCCATATACTGATTGGCTTCATCACTGTCTCCTCTCCACCAGTAAGCTGGTGTGTGGTGGGCGTTCTGGCGCAATATGGCTGCCGTCGCATCATCCAGGTGGATGCTGCACATTGGTGGTGGTTGAGGAGATTCCCCCCCTCTATGTAAAGCGCTTTGAGTGCCGAGAAAAGCGCTATATAAATGTAATGAATTATTATTATTATTATTATTATTATTACCGAACTGGGGACTATTTTCAGGCGCTGCGTCATATCATTACGCCTGCTGGACCCATGGTACGGCAGCAAAGTTTCTTGATTATTACGCAGGAATGAGAGTATAGTTCCTAGCCATATCAGCCTAGAAAATCGCAACTTTTCATTTTCCGTCGGTCTTAGTACACGATGAAACTACAGAAGAGTCAAGTTTTAAATAGGAAAAATATCTAAACTCTTTGGTCATTTTTTGAGAGAGATGCTAATGGTCTTGTCCGATTCAATTGATCTATGCTAAGCTATGCTAAAAGTGGTACCGTCAGACCCGGAGATCGGCTGAATGGATTCGAAAACGGTAAGACTCAACTGTTTAACTCTGGGGGAGTTGTAAAATGAGCCTATTTCCAAAAAATGTGGAGTATCCCTTTAAGGGAAAATGTGCACTTGTTTTGATATGTTTGTCAAATGTCAGTTAAATGACTTTCAATCAATCACTGAACCCAGTGGAGAGGTCATATAATTGGTGGTGTTTGCTAAGGCAAACATCTGTTACTATGCTCACAGTTAAGGAGTAGTAACTATAAGGATAAGGGTCTATGCTAATTTTTGCCTGAATCTATTATAAAAAATGTATTAGAATGCAATTCATACAAACAATTTCTTGAATACACCTTTATGATGAGTATGTTTTAATGCAATATTTTTTTGGGGGAAAGTCTGAACTGTCAAGGTGATACAACGTTCCTCCATAATGGAGCCTCAAAAAAGTCTCATTAAAATGAGATAATTAAAGTAAAATATTTTATTATTTTTAATCTCTTATAATTATTTAAAAAAATAACAAAACTGCTCCAATGCTTGTCACAAACTGCTCTGAGACACTAAGGTTGAGGATCCAAATGCAGTATTTATTGAACAGGGTAATCCAAAGACGTAATCCAAAGTACAGGCAAGGTCAAACACAGGCAGGCAGTCCATACAAGCAAACACAACAAGGCAGGGAACACGGGCAAAAGAGTAATCCACGGAACAGGCAAGAAATCCAAAAACCAAGAGACATGAAACCAGGGAGAATGCTCGGAATTGCAGTGTAACACTAAACAAGACTTCGCAGATAATGAATGAGAAAACCAGGCTTGTATGGGGTGAGCTAAACAAGATAATGAGACACAGGTGAACCTGATAATGGATGAAGAGTCCAGGCAGTGAGTTAAGGGAAATGTAGTTTGTGAGGGAACGCAATATTCTGATGTGGAGTGGTCTCTGGTGGCTCTCAAGGGCACTCCAGCTGCTGACCGTTACAGCTTATCATTTTTTTATTTTATTATAACTTTGTCCATCAAATAAAAGTCTACAAACAGCCATGTGGTCTAACCAATTTTAATGGCATGGTTAGTTCAGGTTGTACCATATCATGCAGTGCAACCTACCAACAACTTCATATTTGTGAAATAATAATAAATGATTTGTGACCCTGGACCACAAAACCAGTCATAAGTTTCAAGGGTATATTTGTATAGGGTATATCAACAAAACATTGTATGGGTCAAAATTATCAATTTTTCTTTTATGCCAAAAATCATAAGGATATTAAGTAAAGATCATGATCCATGAAGATATTTTGTAAATTTACTACCTTAAATATATAAAAAATGTATTTTTGTGAGTGGATGCAGCAAAATCGCCAACATAAATAGACAACTTCAAAGGCGATTTTCTCAATATTTCGTTGTATCTCGGCTAAATCTCAATTTCAAAACATTTACCCATAAGACACATTTGTGCAAAAAAAAAAAACCTTTACCAAATATAGATATATATTTTTAATTCACTTACATGTATTCGGGATGTAAGGAAGGTATATTATTCCTTTTTAATTATTCCTTTTCACAACATGACATTTTAGAGAATTTTGTAACATTTTAACAAAACTGTTTCACTGTCTGATAATATTTGAAAAAAATTGTTTGGCAAAAAACAAACTAATGTGGTGTAAGCACCAGTCACGTGAAACCAACATGAATTCAAATTTCTAAGAACTTGGCACACTTATTTTAAACTAGATTTTTAAAGATTTTACCTTTTTCTTTATCTTGAACACTTTCATTTGTCATCGGTCCAGATCGGCACTGCTTGTGCTAAGGATAAATCAATGATAACTCAAATCTTGTTGAGGAGAGGTGTGCTATTACTTTTATAAGCAAACAGACATACAATCTTGCCTGCCAAGTGATAAAATGGATGACAAAATCTCATATATTTACACACAAGTAGAGATCAGAATATTATAGACTGGAAGGTCTGGACTTGGGCCAGCAAGCAAAAGCAACACCATAGAAACCACACCAAAAACCACTACCACTACTAAAAACCAATCAGGACACCCTAACAACCACATAGCCTAAACACTTTTGGTGGTTCTGAGTTTTGCACAGGAAAGCACCATCTAGTTTGGTCAGGTAATTGCTGCCAGATGTAGTGGATGAGTTTGCTGTTCAGATCCCCTCCTGCAGGGGCCCGGGGCCCGGAGCCCTAGTCTGTTTCATGCTCGAGGTTTTGCATCAAGCTCGGAGGAGGTCTGTCTGCTGGCATCTCCACTGTGACACTGCAGTGAGTCAGCAGTCTCTCCGAGCTAATGTAAAGCCTGATTTAACGTGGCAGTCTGTCAGTTTTTAAAAACATTGTGGACTCTGGGTCTACGTTCAAGTACAATTGTTCACGCTCTATGTCCTGCAAGTTTTTAAATACTGTCAGGCAAGAATGTTTGAGCAAAACAAAATCATGCTTCTGTTTGCAGTAGTTCAGCCCTATTTATGGAAGTCCAAAATGTTCATATTGAAATGTTTACACAGAGCAATGTGTTTTGTTGAAGCTTTACATGATATAAAGCAGGTGCATGTAGTCATGCGGATGGATACCAATCATACCAATCACCTTCTGCTGGTGGGTTTAGTGTTTTTCTTTCTGAAGCACATCAGAAGAAGATTCAACAAGATCTCGGACACACAAGGTAAGATGTACCCAGAACGTTTTGCTGACATTCCCATTAAGTTATGAAAACATTATTTCTTATTATTATTGATGAATGTTCTCTGAATGTTTAAAACTTCCACGTGTCGGAAACGAAACGCGTTACGAATCTGAATTTCCGCTCCGAATCTTCCTCGGCACTTGATGCACTGTGATACGAAGAGGAACAATGGTGTTGGTTTTTCCGTATCAATTCCAGCGGGAGTCCTCATCCTTTTGAAGTGCAGAAGAGTGGATTTGCAGTGCTTGAAATAGTGTCTTCTCAACATGTCGACAACACGAACAAAACTCTACCAGGCTTCAGCTGCAACTAAAGTGTTTGAGGGCGGGTCAAAGTAGACGTTGTTCGAGGGCAGCCGATGAAGACCATAGGCTGGATATTGGAATTATGCAAATGTGTTACATTGTTACATGGGTATGTAACAGGAAGTGAGACTGGAATTGCTGATGACTTGTTTCGGCAGTTCAGAATCGATTCTTTCTTTTAGGAGACAATAACTTTAATCGCTGTACCATACACTTTCATTTTTAAAACTTTGCCGAGCTTTTACATTTACAGACAGCTATATAACACTCTGCATGAAAAGTATTTTTTGAAAAAACATAATAGGGACACTTTAAAAATGTCAGACGAATGTCCAGCTAAAACATGCTCCATGAACGACGTATAAATAATGTTTTTGTGGGAACATTTGAAGAACATTATTAAAGACCAGGTAACTTTAAACAAACATTCTATTTAAGTTACTGGAAGAATGTTTGTTTATAACTTTCAGTGAACCTTGCCAGAATGCTAGCTAAAGTTCTGAGAACGTTACCTGTTAGCAGAGTAAATCTGATAAGATTTATTTACGTTTTATTTACTTTTTTAGGTCTAACAGTGCCACACTTCCACAAAGTGCCACAAGTCAACAAATCTATAGGTCCAGTCAGTTTCATCTTCAAATCAAAGCCTAGAATAGCATCACATCTTTATGCAAACAAATCTGTCTCTCAAGCAAAAAATTCTTCAGAATCATCTCCTCAAAAACACTGCAACACAAGTGCTGAGTGAGGGCTGAATTTCATAAATCTAGAGTTTACCCAACATCATCACAACAACAAAATTTAAGTGTGAATTGAAACGTCATTAATCGAGGTTGAGTGAAATTCAAGCCACACATAAACTTGCACTAAAATTTCAAGACATTCCAGGTAAATGATAGGTCAAAAGTTACATGGGTGAATATGTTTAAAATTGGAGCGTTTGCATGCAATGCATAAATATACAGGGTGGGCCATTTATATGGATACACCGTAATAACATGGGAATGGTTGGTGATATTAAAGTCCTGTTTGTGGCACATCAGTATATGTGAGGGGGCAAACTCCTCAAGATGGGTGGTGTGTACTAATATATACTAATGGGCCACAAACAGGACTTTAATATCACCAACCATTCCCATGTTATTACGGTGTATCCATATAAATGGCCCACCCTGTACTTTAAAAGCAAACATGCCTGTATGATTCTCCCTAAATAAACATGTCTGTTTGTCTCCCTCCTTTTTTTGAATTTGTTGATGAATTTGTTCTGTCTTAAAATTTTGTCATTAAAAAAATTAAAGTTCTAAAGTAATATCACACAAACAAGAGTGCTGTTGTTCTGAATAGCAGCACTGTGATTCGCTTGCATGATGGCGTCGATAATCACAGCAGTTGTGATCTTCAGTACTACAGATAGCCAATAAGTAAACGAGTAATTTACATTGTAGACAAAATATTGCCATTTATTTTGTCTGTTGCAAACAAAGGCAAAGCAGAACCAAGTTGCTTACCAAGAAACACAGTGGCGTTCCTGAATGAATCAGTGTTTTGAACGAATCGGTTGAGTAAATTGATTCATGTACAGTCAACGTTAACCCAGTAGCAGTTAACATTAAGTGACATGGCATCTGACGCACAGAAGCCAATGGCACGTCACTATGCGTATTGGCACATCCGGTGGCACATCCGGTCTTCATTGGCATGTGCTAGTGGATAGTGGCATGTGTCACTGACATTATTGGCATGTGCCAGTGGTGGATAGTGACATGTGTCACTGCACTGACATCGCAACACACTGACACTGACATGTCACCTGACTGACACCGAGTCGCGGAACATGTCACCGTGTTGCGACACCTCCAGTAGTGACTGACAGATTAATCAAACACCTACTGGCCTACTGACGTAATTGTGGCACAAAATCCTAAATAAATAGCCTAATTTTGTGATTTTTCAAAAAAATATAACGAATTCAAACGTGTTATTTGTGTCAGTGTCACGTCTGTAGGCTATTTGATTGGTATGTGCCACTGAATGTTTTGTAATACCAGTGCTACGTTATGTTGTTTATCTCGCAAAGTCACAAACTGCCCATTCTAGGAAAGACACGAAATACATCTATCATGGGTCACTACGAATACAGTCGCGTCCGTTACTGTAAACCTTTATTTTTGCGTGATGCTGCACAGACGCACGCCAGTAGGTGTCAGTATAAGTGAGTGTAACAGTGGCCAGCGCAAGATTCTCATCTGTGGCTTTAATATTTTAAAAAAAATAATTGTATCGAATTATGTATGTTGTAGGCTACACATTAACTTAGCGATGTTATAAATCATATTTTTTGACAGCATAAAGCAAATTGTTATGCAAGTGGCATATGAATCAATCCATTGGCACATATCACGTTACACATGGCAACACTGGTGGTACATGCCAGTTGGCCTGTGTCACTAAAACTGACATGTCTCTTTATGTTGTGGCACCTCCAGTAGTGACACCTGCAGCTGTCTGCCGGAGTATAATGTAGATTATGTAACATATGCACATAGTTAATTTGTACAACAAAAAAATATTTTATTTATTGGATAATTCCAATAAAATTATTGAATACAATTATTTTTGAAATATTAAAGGTACTGAGGTAGGTCCTGTTTGTTGAATTTTTAAAATGCACTGAGCACTTTTTTGCACTTGTATAAATAAAGAATATTGCTAGTAGCTCGGTATACTCCTTTTCAGATAGGCCTACATAGCCTAACAAACAAATGATTTTTAATAATTAATTTTTTTACACTTTTTGGAAGGACTTGAAATATTAAAGCCACAGATGAGAATCTTGCGCTGGCCACTGTTACACTCACTTATACTGACACCTACTGGCGTGCGTCTGTGCAGCATCACGCAAAAATAAAGGTTTACAGTAACGGACGCGACTGTATTCGTAGTGACCCATGATAGATTTATTTCGTGTCTTTCCTAGAATGGGCAGTTTGTGACTTTGCGAGATAAACAACATAAAGTAGCACTGGTATTACAAAACATTCAGTGGCACATACCAATCAAATAGCCTACAGACGTGACACTGACACAAATAACACGTTTGAATTCGTTTAATTGATATTTTAAAACTCATAGCATAGTTTCATAATTAAAATATACTTTAAAAGCTGAGGGAAACTAAATTAATTCTGCCGTCTGTAATCTTTTTCTCACTAGGTGGCGATAAAGAAGCGACAAAAAGCGATGAAATGACGTTACTGTTGTAACAGGTGTGGTTACTGTGGGCGGAGTTGGATAAGCTATCAAAAATTGAAATTAAATATCAGCACTCGTCTTTCTTGTGTAGACTGTTATGTAATGAAAAATTAAATGTATAAATTAAAATACACATACAGCTGTAAATGTAGGCTATTTGAATTTTATTACACTTAGCTAATGTTGCTACCTTTTCCAAATTAATTCTGCGGAGAACACACAACTACCAAATTAATATCAAAGTCCCTTTTAAGTTATTCTATAGTCTTTGTTAATATTGTTATGCTCCTGATGTAAACTAAATCAAAGGTAGATATGATGGTTTCGTATGATGCCATAGGGTACTTAAATGGGTAGGCCTATACTTATGATGTCAGGTAGGGTAATGATTTTAAAATATGACCTTACATGTTTATATCAGTTACGTGTTACTACTTTTGTTAAATAATCACTACGTTTTAAATACCTGATTTGTGTTGGCTAATACCAAGTTAGCATTTTCATTTTAATGGTATTATTATGGATGGAAAACTGTGGTGAGCGCGGTGAGGTTGATGGACGTACAGTTGTACAGCGCTGTTCGGTGTTCGGCCGCTGGGGGCGCTAATGCTCGAGTGTGGCGCAGACAGGGGGTTTTCTGCCCTCAATCACAATTACTGAATTACTGAAGCGCATTTTGTGTGCAGAGCTTCAGGAGTCAAAACAAGCAGCCAGGATGGGAGTCGAGGTTGAAACCATTACTCCTGGAGACGGTAAAAGGCATCACATATGTGATCACATCGACCATTGAAAAACCACAATGCTTAAATATATCAAATGAATAAAAATTTAAATCGATTTATTCTGCCTGTTTTTGGCATCACGGGCGTTAGCCTGTTAGCTAACCACTAACCTCTTCCCACAGGATTTGACGGGCAAATCTAATCGTTTTCTCTTCTTGTTTTGGATTTTTAGGAAGTACTTTCCCTAAAAAAGGACAGACCTGTGTCGTGCACTACGTGGGTAAGTTGACAAGTGATCGTGTTGATGAATCCCTGAAGGGTGTTAGCCAGCATTAGCTCTTAGCCGCATTGACAATAGATACTTTCGCATCCGCGATCCGCTCAAGGCTTTACATTTTTACTATTTTTATGGGCCCTAATATTTACCACGTCTTTGATCGTTCCTTATACTGAAAACTCTTAAATGCGACTTTTTAACAGCGCTGGATTTGGAAACCGTGGCCTGTTTTTGCGGATATATGGTGGCTTTATTGCCGTCATTTACGATGAGATGGGCTGTGTTAAAAATAGCGGCCAGTCCAGTCCGAAAACCGCTTTAGGAGATTCGGTCTGAACATCACATTCGAGCGTTTTTAACGTTTTTCATTTTCTCCAGCTATGGTGCTAAAAAAAAAATGCTGCAATTCGAATCGGTTCGATATGCTTTTCAAAATGCTTCGATTCGAACGCGCCCGTAAATGTCATAAATATTTAGATTCGAACGAACTGTGCGCGCTCATTGGGTTGTTTTGTTGAATGCTAATTGTTGCGAATAAATAACAGCCATAAATTTAAATTTTAGACGTTTACATTCTAAATTAATCATGATTTGGGGTGTTGAACGTATGTTTTCTTAGCATGATTCATACGTTTTAAATATTCCTTTTCTCTCTCTCTCTCTCTCTCTCTCTCTCTCTATCTCTATCTCTATCTCTCTCTCTCTCTCTCTCTCAGGCTCCCTGACAGATGGACGCAAGTTCGACTCTTCCCGGGACCGGGGAAAGCCTTTCAAATTCAAAATTGGCAAACAGGAAGTGATCCGTGGTTGGGATGAGGGAGTAGCCCAGGTAAATGCTCATTCTTCCTGAAATCAAAATGGATTTGATTTGCTGTCTGCCAGACCTATATTAAGTGTGTTCATAAAGTAGGTCTCCGTCCCTTTTTCTTCATCAGACAAATACACACAAGCTGTCTGTAGGGTTTTGATAACAAACCCATGTTACTCACTTATTTAACCTCCATTCATTGTTTCGTACTGGACCTAATTTGGCCAAATGACCTTTTCCCCCTTGTAACAGATGAGTGTCGGGCAGCGTGCCAAGCTGACTTGCACTCCGGACTTTGCTTATGGGAGCAAGGGGCACCCGGGCATCATTCCTCCCAATGCCACCCTCGTATTCGATGTGGAGCTGATTGGCTTGGAATAAAGCCCCCACAATTGGACTCAGGTTATTCCCTATTCATTCTTTCAGGGTATGTGCAAAGTTTTCCACATTTTTCTTTTGAGTTAATTTGTTATTGTTGCTCAGTTTTTTAAAACACTTAATGAATGCATAATAAATGAAAAACATCTTGTAGTCAATTCATCCAGTTGCATCAGGCATGGATGACTTTAATAACTAACAGATAATCTTTAAAGGAGATTATTCTAGTCTTGGTCTTAACTGTCCTGTAGAGTTTATTTAACAGGCTCTTCGATTAAACCCTTGTAATCGTATTTATGGCCTTTGAGGAACACGGTTCAGTTGTTTAATAAACCTCTCTCTTTGTTTTCTTCCAGGTCAACCTTTTTAAGGAACATTGCTCCATGCATGTGATCCTCAAAAGGGGTAGTGTTAATAGCGATACCACTTAGCTTAGCTCTGTTTTGCATTTGTATATTTTGTTGCCTTTTTATTTCTTTTTTCTGCTTGACATAATCACTGGTATACTCTCAATCATTGGAAGTTCACTAAGACACAAGTTTTTTTCTTTTTTTTCCCTTCTCTCTTTTTATATTTGATTTCTGTGTTGTAAACGCGATCACAGCAACAGGGTTTTGGCTGAGCTGGTAATAAGTACTCTGGTGGGGAAATCTGGTTAAGTATAAAACAAACTACTTGAAAATAAATTGTTTATAAAACATTAAGCTGGTCTCTGATGTGTTGATTGGGAAACTGGAATGGTGTGTTTGCAGGTGCATCATAATCATGTCAAATATGACGATAATTGGCAGAACATTTTGTAAGTCATTTGGTGCCCATCTCTGATATTGTGTATTTTGTGCTGGGTTGCCCCACTCACAGTAAAATCTCATTTGTCTAAATCCCAATCCACAAAACTGTTAAACGTTAATTATTTTGTCACAGCATTCTGCTTCACTGAGAAAAGACTAGGACACTGCAGAAAAAAATAATTAGCACAACAGAAGCAGTGTCATTTTAATGAAACACTTTTATTGTCAAGGTGCAATTGAACCAAACAATCCAAATTTACAATTAGGCTCGAGTGTTGATGGGCTCTGTCTAAATACACAATCACACTTTGCAACATTGCTGTTCTAATCAGCATGAGTTGTTTATTCAAACGTCTACTTGAAATATAATCTATAAGTTTATTGATAGTTAACTATGAGGAATTCTTGTGCTAACATGCGTTCTAAGCCCTTACAATAATCTACTGGAATGCCATGATTACTCTGTTTTGTTCTTTTGTTTTACTTCAAATAAACCAAAGACTTTGTTTTACAAATGCATGAATTAGTTACATAATTGCATTACTGAAATCTGGATGCATGCAATAGTTAGACTCATTGGTTTTGAAGCGATGCGTTAATCAAAAAAAAATCTAAAAACAAGACATTTTACGACAGTAAATGTACGTTCTCAACTATTGTTATTTATAAACCTTTGTGTTTCTAATGAATGAATGTTTTGGCATGGGTTTTGACAAATTTTGCATCCTCTCTAGTACTATTCACCTGAGTTCCACCTGAGACTGAGTTTAAAAGAACTGAAAATCTTCCACCCAACAACAGATTAATAAAGTCATCTTAGGTCATCACCTTCCATTGCTTTATCAATACAATTTGGCATTTTTAGCAAATAAGCTGTGATACAATTCAAATAATTCCATAAATATTCTAAACCATGCAAATGCTCCGACAAGCAGTTTCAAAATTCCTTTTGGTCATATATGAAGAAACTGATAAAACATAACTTCAGTAGAAAAGTCAAGAATGACATCAGAGTAGTGATCCACAAAACACCACATTAGTTTAGGCATTTTTATGTGAATGAGTGAAGCATGTTTTTTAGAGATCCAAACAGTTTCTGGATGCATATTGCTTTATGTGTTCATATTTTATGAAATAAGATGGATTGGCACAATGGTTGCTTAGCAACAGGTATGTAAAGGTTTCAAATTTGAAAGCCTAGCCCTGCTAATTAGTTTGAGCTATAAGCTTGAAATGTTCTCTTCACGAAGAACAAATTGCACCCATGTCTATATGACCTACCTAAAGTTACAAGATTTCCTGTAAATGGGCCTCATTCATGAAACATGAGCAGAATGAATTCAGTTTACATAAGAATATTTCAAATTATTTACACTAATGTCAGTGAGTTAATATCATATCACTAAAATCCCATAGGGGGGATGTTGCAAATTTTCTGAAACTGACAGTGATGATGGACCAAGGTCAATATTTCAGTAGTACAATTTTCATTGGATGAACAGAATAAAAATAACTCTTAAGGCATTTAATTATTATTATTTTTAAATCTGTGCTTAAAAGGCCTAAACTTCTGTACATTGTGTATCTTGGACTCTGGTCATTGCTGTTTGCAGCTACTTTTGACTGTGTACTGCCTGTTGAGTTTCAGCCAGGAAAGGGAGGAAATAAAGCAGATAAGAGAACCAGAAGGAAAACGAAAACAAATGGTGGAAATGAGCCTAGAAACTTCTGAGTGTCCGTGCAAATTAGGGCCACATTCCCTCAATCTTTGTCTCAAAAACGCATTTGAACCAAGAACAGATTTACGCCTGCTTGGTTCAAAGATATTACCAACTGGGAGGTCAAGGACAAAGAGTTCACACAAGGTCCAGTTAAAAGTTTTTGATGGTACTGTAATTTTAAAGTTATCAGATAGGTGTCGCGTTTCCTGTTCCCGAGGGCCCGCGACCACAGCCACTGCCAACCCGTCTGAGAGAGTGTAGCGCGACGGCACAGCATCCGCGCAACAGGGAGCTCATGTTGTACATCGGCATGCCTTCATTCCGTGGCCCTCGGCAAAGCCACGCCAGTGTCGGAACTACGGGGACGGCCACCGCTAGGAGGTCGATCAGGAAATAGCGGCTCCAGTGGCTCCTCTGAGGGGGGGTTGATTCTTCATCCTCCCCCTCTCCATCTTCATCATTGAATTTTACCACCGTTGTTTCCAGTGGCGGCAGCTCGAGAGGTGGTAATGCTCTGGGACACGGTTGCTGAACCTGTGGCTTGGTCAGCACTGTTGGTGTCACTGTTGATGATGTAAATTCAACTGTGCTGTCTAGCGGTAAAGTTTCTGTGATGTAAGTCGTCTGAGCAGGTGAAGTAGTGGCCGAGGATGGCGAAAACACCAGCGGCTCAGCTAAAGTGACGTCTGGTGCGCACGTTGCTGAAGTGATGACGCTCAATTCCTCTCCTCTGCCCTCTTCGGAGATCCAGGTTATGGTGGGGCTACAGGCCTGCGACCGGTACCCTGGCCTGTCACTCACTTCGGATGCACTAGGGGGTGCTGTTGGAGGAGGAGGAGGAGGAGGTGCTTCCTCCTGTGGGAGGTGCAGAAACAGATGGTGGTGTGGGAGGTAGGCATGTGGACCACAGCTACAGTTGTTATTAACAGCATGACAGGACCGGCTAACAGGCAACACCGTCTCTCCGCTACACAATCTCTCGCAGGTTGATGATCGCGACAAAGTGGAGCATAGCGTTGCGTGAGGGACTTGTTCAGACAGTAAAGCTGCTTCCAGAAGTAGATGAGTACGCCCGTCACCTCTCGGTAACGTCATTGCCCCTCTGTTGGCGGGAATGTAGCGATCAGAACATACATTTCCATTGCGGTCTGTAGCGGCAGGTGACGTATCACTGCTCAGCCTGGTGAAGGTGGCGCTGCGACTCATGGTGTGGGCCGGAGAGCAGCCACAAGACCTTGATGCCCCAAACCGTTGGCTTATCCTACCGACACCTAGACCTTCAGACTTGCAGTCCTGTTGATCTGCCTCTGTCCCCAGGTTGGACCTAACGGTGTCAACAGCCTCCTGAAGCTGCCGGATCTCCTTCCGGGCCTTTTTTAGGGCCAGCTGAGCCTCTACGCGATGACATTCCTCCTCTATCCAGTCCTCCTGCATCCTAGTCAGCTGAATCCGTAACTCCTCGACCTCAGAGTCTCTGCCGTGGTACAAAAAGAACAAGGGCATAGTAATAAATCTAATGCTGCATTCGAAATTGCAGGTGGTTTAGTAGGTACTACATTTGGTTTGAAACTTACTTCGTGTCCATTAAAAAAGTATGTTCTATATAGTATGAGTTTGGGTAGTATGAATACAATCAGGATGTACTACAGCTGTCATGTGACCACTGTCATGTGGCGTCAGTTGCGCTGCTTCACTGTCATTCACAACTGCTCTTCTGTGGCCTTGTGGGATAATAAAGTCTTCATCAGATTTAAACTTCAGAATCTCGCAAGAAGTATTTGGTTATTCAGGTACTTTTCGTCAACTGTTTTCTAAATACCATATAGTAGGGAAGTAGGCATATTCGGACACTGGGTAGATCCCGCTATATATATATATATATATATATATATATATACACACATATATACGTGTGTGTGTGTCAAGTCAAGTCACCTTCATTTATTTAGCGCTTTTAACAATATAGATTGTTTCAAAGCAGTTTTACAGTGATAAAAGGAAATTAAAGTAACTGAGATTGTTTTGGCTTTACAGCAGCTCTAGAATAAAGTTATTGTCCAGCTAAAGTTAGATTCTATAGTATATATATATAGCTATAGTTGATTCACTTCAGTTGCAAAGATCATTAGTTATTATCTTAGGGTTCGTTAACATGACACCCCTTAATGTGATCCGGCCGCTCATTTGAGCGCGCGTGTGTGTGTGTGTACTTGTTTAACCTACATTGTGAGGACCAAGGAAATGGATTAGTAAACATTATTTGAAAATGTAAAAATGAAGAACGTTTTCTGTGATGGGTAGGTTTAGGGTTAGTTTATGGGGATAGAATATACGGTTTGTAAAGTATAAAAAAAAACATAATGCCTATGGAGAGTCCCCACAAAGATAGCGAAAACGTTTTTGTTTGTGTGTGTGTGTGCGCATGAATGATTAACAGGACATGATCTTGTACTGCTAGAATGGCAGGAAGCTGTAAAACTCCACTGACACGTTGACAGATAGAAGCCCTACTAACCGGTCCTGAAGCCTCTCCACGTTTTCCTTCAGCCGAGCTCGTAAGTGACGAATACACACTTCCTTCTGCTGCAGTGGGGTGAGATACTGCTCAGGAGCTGGTGGACGGATCCCGTGATTCTCACTACAGGTCGCATACTTCGCCTGCCGTCTGGTTTAGAAAGCAAGGAATAAATAATATTTCATTGTGATTAATCTCATAATTTTAAAATATTTAACATGTTAACGGTACAAATAAAACTAAATAACAGGTCCAAGTGTAATTATTAGGCTCTGTAAATGGTGTGACAGTGTACATTTAGGAAACAATGATTTTTCATTGATTTCTCACTTGGCCAAAAAGCAACAGATTCTATATTTCTCTATTTCTACTGAAGAGAAAATTAAGGAAGCTCTAAGAGGTCATGCATTGTACTTTTTTCTTTTGTGTGATCTCGGAATAAAATAGCTATTTTCTCAAAGTATCGACATAACAAAAGTTGTTTTCTTTTGATCACACCTTTTTACCATGTACTCAACATAATAGCATGTTGTTTTTTATTGCACTAGGGGCAGCAAAAGCTTGGCGCAATCCTTAAGCATCATCTGTGAACAAATAGTTTTTTTACTTTGATCAGGGATTCACTCGAGCTGAAATAGCTCTACATCTGTGAGTGACTGGCAACTTCTACATTCATGTTGTACATTTGAGAAGCTCTCCGGTCTACAGTTTTATTGTCGAAGACAATATAGTGACCCTAAATATGTGGTCAGTTTTATAGCCAGCCAGTCCATCTGTACAACGTGCAATTTGTAATGACAATGGGGAAGACATAATGTGCATGGCAAAACCAGTCCCACTCACAAGGAAATTTAATTAAAGATAAAATTACATTGCGATTCAATTGCAAATGAGATCTACAGAGGAAGAGATTTCCAGAGAATAACAGTCTTGACTTCAGAAGACTTGGAACAGCAAAAATAAAACATGATTGGATCTTTAATGCTTGACAAAAAAATGATGCACCTCTTGATGGAAATAAATGTTATTTCCAACAAGAGGCGCATCAATTTATGGTCAAGATCTTGTATTGTCAATGCAAGAGTCCAGCTCTCTGTAAAGTCTCCTCCAGCACATCCCAAAGACTTTCAATGAATTTAAGATCTGGACTCGATTCATGTGTGAAGATTATTCTTCATGATCCTCACAACCATTCTTTCACAATCTGAGCCTGATGAATCTGCACATTATCATCCTGGAATATGGCCATGATGTTTCTTCCTACATGGTTGTTTAAGAATTGATAAGCTACACACTCCATCAATTAGGATTAGAAGAACTGACAAACAAACAGCAACTTTTCTTTTGGCCGGGCAGTGTAGCGTGCGAGAAGTATGAATTACCTTTCATGGGCAGTTGTGTCCTAATGGTTAGAGAGTCAGACTGGTAACCCGAAGGTTGCAGGTTTGATCCTCAATACGGGCAGGAGATGCCCTTGAGCAAGTCACCGAACCCCCAATCGCTCTCTGGGCGCCGCAGCAAAAATGGCTGCCCACTGCTGCCAGCTCTCGTGTGTGTGTCCATGGTTTGCAGTGTGTGTGTTCACTGCTGTCTACTCCTAATGTGTGCACTTACTGCACTAAATTTGATGGGTTAAATGCAGAGGACAAATTCTGAGTATGGGTACCATGCATGTCAGTTTTATGGTGCTTTTTTGTAGCATAAAATCCCCAGTCCCCATTCACTTTCACATAGAAAAGAGCAGCTTGCACATTCTACAAAATATCTCCTTTTGTGTTCTACAGAGGAAATGTAGAAGTCATGAGGGAAAGTAAATTAAGAATTTCAATTTTTGTGTGAACTATTCCAACATGCACAATCACATCAGTATTTCTGTATTTCAGAAGTAACCAGACTTATAAATGGATATAGAGTCATGTCTGTTTCATTAATTCTATTTTTGTACTGTACTTTTTGCCACCGTACAAAATCTGGAACACGACCCTAATGGAAGACAAATCTAATCAGCCTTTGAGTGTGTGCGCCGCTCACCGTGGTGTTGCTGGGTTGGAGCGTGGTACAGTATTGCTCTCCGTGCACTTGCAGGATGCTGCTGAGTAACTGCTGCGGACAGTCGAGTCCCCAAGTGAGTGTCGAGTGCTGCTTGGGGCAGCAGGCCTTCTATGACACACACACACACACACACACACACACACACACACACACACACACACACACACACACACAGTGACAGCTGAGCTCTGACGTTCATTTCAAACATGCTGTCACAGTGAAACTGGATGTGTTTTTGAAGGAATTCACACTACTGGTGCTTAATGAATATATCACATCATAATAATCAGAAAACTATCGATATGTTTGATTATGCATGATGAAGAAGGCGGATAGCATTACCTGCGGGAACCAGCAGATGGTCTTCGGTTCACGGGGATGGACATGGGTAAGGACTGGCACCTTGTAACGGCACAATTACAAGGATTCTTCAGGACAGATCTCTCTAAAACACACATACACCACAGAATATGAAATACAGTCAGTACCAAACAGATAAGACAGGATATTGGTCTCTTGGACAGGGATCTTTTTAGTGGAATACAAAATGTTCAGATTATATTTTTAAAAGAGTTGCTGACCTTGACATACATGAGGGGCTCCTCTCTATGATATCATTTCCTGAATTATATATATTTTTAAATGTGTGTTCCTGCATGTGGGCTGCACCACATGATTCTGATTAACGGAAAACAGTTTTTCAATTCTGAAAAAGCAGTGAATGAGATTTCTTTTTTAAGTCACCATGAAATCAAAACTGGTAATTTTTTTTAAAACTGTTCACGTGTAAGTTTAAAATATTCAAACTGAGCCCCAGCGTGTTTTTTTTAAGGCAACTGTTATTTTAGAACGTATCACCTTATTATTTCCATGGCGACACACCGTGCTTGTCACATGACACACCGCAGCCTCAATAGGACAGATATATCTCCTTTATTTAGTTTTTCTTTTTTTCTTTTAAAAATATTCACAAACTTGTTAACTATATCATGAACTATCTTATATTCTGGTTTTAAAATATGTGAATGTGTTCTGTCATTTAAGTACCTTTATAATGATCATGTTAGTTTGTGCCGCAATTCAGAGAATCGCAGCTGTCGGATTTACATCACGTAAATTCATCCACTTCTCCTGAAATACATGAAAGTGGCTGATGAACTGGGAGAAGAACAGAGCAAACTTTATAGTTAGCTATATGTGTATCTGATATGAATAAAAAACCTCGTCAAATTTTAGTTGAAAGGATTATTGCCGCTTCCATAGACATAAGTGTGCATTTAACAGACTATAAGTGTTTTGTTTTTTTGCTAGTACTTATGTGTATTTAAATGTCTGAAACCTATAATAAACATTATGTGGTTGAAATCACTGAATAGTTGTGATATATGACAGGCGTTGAGCGCGTCTATCTCAGACTCAGTGCCAGTCAAAGCGAGAAACCACATTTGAATTTAGTAGTTGAACATATGACACACCGAACGCTCTAATCACATTGGTGTGATCGTACGCGTCAAAGGGTTAATGGAATATTGGAGTTTATAATAAATGATTTATCCGTGCACATCGTCAAATTCATGTGCCCTCTTAATCTTTACTCAAAATAGCTTCTCTTCAACATCTCTTCTCTGATGATGGGTTTACTGGCTTGAGGGCGGGACAACCTGTCACTCACATGAGATCCACCAATAGCAACCATCCAATCAATTGCCGATGGACAAAATCAAGTGCCGCCAGACCCTTGTTGGCCTTTGGTGTTTTAAGCCCCCAACGGCGCCTTCCAGGCAGCGAGGGGATGGGTAGGTTTAAGGTTGAGGGTAGGGTTAGCTGCCTCTAAGGAGCCATTGGGGGCTTAAAACACCATCGAGCACATTTGTTCTTGTTCGAGAGGCCGTTTCACTCCGATATACGTCACAATAGGGAAGAATAAACTATCGCAACTTCTGTTTCATGCTTTTTAAATGTATACACTATCGTTCAAAAGTTCGGGGTTAGATCTCTCTTATACTCACCATGGCTGATTTATTTGATCAAAAATACAGTAAAAACTGTAATATTTAGAAATTTTATTACAATTTAAAATTTCTGTTTTAATACATTTTAAATGTAATTTATTCCGGTGATGGTACTGCTGAATTTTCACCATCATTACTCCAGTCTTCAGTGTCACATGATCCTTCAGAAATCATTCTAATATGCTGATTTGCTGCTCAAGAAACATTTCTTATTATTATCAATGTTGGAAACAGTTGTGCTGTTTCATATTTTTGTGGAAATGGTGATACTTTTTTCAGGAATCTTTGATGGATAGAAAGTTCAATGAACAGCATTTATTAAAGCATTTAATAAATAGAACTCTTTTGTAATAATCTAAATGTATTTACTGTCACTTTTGAACAAAAATAGCGTACGTATATTTTTCTTCAAAACAATTAAAGATTATGCTAAACTATATGAGTTAAGTTTTTGTATCAAGAATTTTGTTGTTTTAATGAGGCTTTTTTCTTCATTATGATATTAGGACAGTTGTATCACCCAGACAATTTTGACTTGATTCCCCCATAACAATACTATAATTAATTTTAATTAATAGATACATAATCATTAATAAAAAATATGTACATCATAGAAAAGCCGTATTTAGGTCGCTGTATGTATGAATTGCATTATGTATTTTTCATTGACCCAAAAGCTAAATGCTCATGCTGTTATTTTCCAAACACAAACAACAAAAAACACGTCATGACATTCTGAAGCCGCACCCTTTGTGTGCTCCACGGTAGAAAGCTAGTCATTAGAGTTTAGAATAACACAAAAGGTGAGTAAATGATGACATAATTTTGACATTTTTGGCTGAACTATAAGTTGCCGTGGCCATTTGATAGCCACAAACACAAGTGTTTTTTAGGAGACTATAACCTTGCATCGCACTACAAAACCAAATCCACAAAGACACATGCCAGACAATATTAGATTCTCAAGATGCTGAACACAATCCAACAGAGAGCATTTCATTCTGGATGCCACATGACTCACAAGACAATCAATGCTTATGTAAACCAAACATTCAGAACAATACACAAAATGAACTAGACAAAGGCACTCACACATATATACAGCGGACAGATTCTTTCACACTTTGCACTGAGCTATTCACACACTGACAGAAACGTTGATTGTGGTCATATGGCATGATATGGTGACATGAGTGACAAGTGTGTGTGTGGGTGTGGACATAACACTGGATGTCATGATTGAAAAGCTAGTGTGAACTATAAGATTAATGTGCTTCTAGATTATTTTTATGCATATTTGATGAATGTTCTCAGAATACTCAACTGTCCAAGCAGACCCTTTGTAAGCAGTTTTGCAAGATGTTTGGATTGGACTGATTCTGCATCTCTTGAAAAAAAATGTTTTTCAGTCCACAATGTGCAATGACAAATAAATTGATTCGCTGAGAAGTTTGCACTGTCATCAGCAAAGAAGGGGAGAAGCATCATAAAAATTCTGTATGATTACATTTCCTGACACTGTTTTTAAAAATAAAACCCTTCACAATAAATAAGCAGAATGTGTATGATATGGCAGTATATTTAGCCCCTGAGCATCTGTCAGACAAAAGGGTTCAGTTCAGGACAGTGTGCAACATAAGGTCTGCACTATGACTAACATTGACACAGACACATACACAAAATCTGGAGCCTATGAATGTTCCCATGTGCCAAATCCAGCCTAAACCGTCAAATCTTTACCATCCTAAACAAACCCCCTCAAACCACTTCCTGTTGCTCACTTTCATTTCTGCTCTAGCTCGTTTTGCATCATTTCTTATGTTACTATGTTTGTGTTGCATTCATCATTCTAAATCTTAATATACTGTATACTGGAGTCTGAGACTACATTGTAAATCAGGGACTTCCTTTATTTAAACCTGGAAATAAACAGAACATTACAGAATTTTGAAAACATTACAAGAAATTATATAATGTATTATTAATATTAAATATTTCTGCACTATTAATAGATGACTAAACAGAGTAAATATGTGGGTTTATTGAATGAGACATTATTTGTGACACTTGACACACAAAACGTGATGCTAAAACCACCAGCATCGACACTGTTACTGAACTGAACTGAAACAAAATTGAACTGAATTGAGCTGAATAATGACACTATTGTCTTTGGTAGAGCTGCTCTACAGCAAAATTTGAATTCTCTTATATTTGATTGTTTCCATATTGACTGTTATATCCTTGTTAACACTGTAAAGCTGCTTTGAAACAATCTGTATTGTATAAAGCCCTATAGAAATAAAAGGGACTTGGCGTTGATTGTACACATAGGCGGATGTTGTTTTTTTGGAACGTCTTAAATCTAAATTCATGCCCAAATGTTTTTTGGACAATATGTGTATTGGAAATACACATTAGAAAAATACAAATTAGCATTTTCACTAGTGGTACTATTAGTGTAAGAAATTAGCATTTTAAGGGGCAATATTTGCTCCTTTTAATTCATTTTCAGCATTTTATTTTGTATATATATATACATATAATGTGAAATTAAAAGACCTCCATTATATTGGAGAGCCCAATCCCTAACAATATTCAAAAATTGACTGAAGACTAAATAAAAACCTCTTCTATTCTTTCATTATTTCTCAATCCCTCCATGTTCCAGCTTGTGCTATTCTGAATATCTGAAACTTTGTATTGCGAACACTTCTTGAGTTACTGCCTCCTTAAGATGAATTGGCAAATCGCTTTGGATAAAAGTGTCTGCTAAATGAATAAATGTAAAATGAAATGTCATATACTTCAATTGAATCAATTTTCAATTCAAACAATTATGTCTGTTGCCAAATCAACATTAAATCCAAAAGTCCCTGTAAATAATGCCCAAGATCAATGACACAGTAAACGCTCAGCTAAAATACAGCTTAAACAATGGTCTCGTCTTTCTGTTTGATCACAGTAATATTTTAATGCTGTCAGTCAAGTTTTGGAGCTCCATCCAATGTTTTTAGGGCTGATTTAACTTTCATTTGACATTACACATTCAACAACACTTGCCTCTGAACAATATCTGACCGCCACAGGTCACTCTGGTGTCTGCAGAGACTCTAAGCCTATGGCCAGATAGGACTACAATAAACATAATATTAATATAAATAAAAGTTAAAAAAGGCACTACAGGGGCTTTTTTTTTCTACCACATTTTAAATATCTGAGACATATCCCTGCATTGTACTCAGTAACACAAGCCAAGATTTAAACATTTAAGAAATGTAAAAAAATTGATGCACAACTTCCATGGTTTCAGGACCGCGGTGGGGGCGGGGCATGATGACGTCACCAGCCTCCGTATGTTGCAGGTAAATCGTCCCTAAGTAAAGGGCACAAGCGGTCTTACGTAACAGTAAGTGATATCAGCAGAACACTATCCGCCTGTCTGAGACTGAAACGCATCGCGGCAACAGTGCGTCGTTGGTTTCGCAGGGCACAAAACTATATTAGGCTGGAGAACAAGCTTAGTCTAAACTGTTTTATGCTGAGAAACGCACTTACATATGATACACAAATCATGATGATGAACATTAAGCCTCCATCATAACATTACAGACAGAGTTTATGAAAGTCGAGAGAATTAGTGACACAGAAGAGTAAGACCGGGTTGAACGTGACTTACATCCTCTGCTGTTCCGTCTCCCATTCCCAGTGAAGTTTGTTCATGGATGTTGTTGTCTGTCATTTCGCCCGGGTCGGTTGATGATGGACTGATGGATGCTGCTGATGAGAGCGCGCGCACGAGACCTGCGCAAGCAGAAACGACGCATTTGCGTGACGCTGCAACTGTGTTTCTTAAAGGGGCAGGAAACGAAATTTAAAAAAGGTTAAAAGAGAATCAGGGTATCTTCCGATTTGGACTTCAAGCTTTTTGTACGGTTATTGTGCGCACATATCTCTCTTTAGTTGTTTCGAACCTTTAAAACATTAGTTAACCCCAGTGGCGAATGCTTTAAGACAGCAGCTTAAAATGTAATTAAACTCTTCATGATTAAAATGTAGCTTATTGCCGTTCGTCAGTGGGAGTCTATGGCAAAGGCTTGTACCACTGATTTTGTTGGATGAAGTTCAAAACACCAACAACACATCAAAACAGAAGATACACATGCCTATGTGTTTTTTGAGTATCCTCTTTGAAACACCAGGCATTCATGGCTCATATATAGAATTGGCCCAAACTGAGCAAAAGAATTGTACTGGTGCTGATATTTATAAGGCCAAAAAGTAAGATTTAATTCTTATAGCTTGTAATGTAAATCAATGAGATATTTATAACAGTATAGCAGAGTACTATATAAATATCAGTTATAAATGCATGTAAAATTATATTATATATAAAATTATTATAAGTGCATATAAATAGTTGTCACTACAGTATATCTTCCATTAAAATGTGTTAAGATTATATTTGTTTGTTTTTTTATTGTAGGGGGCAAAACATATTATGCAATGCGATACAATGATTATTGAGAAATGAACAAATAAACGTTCCTCAAAAGACTAATGTATGTAAAAAATAAATAACGTATGGATAATCAAGTACCAAAGTTGCTTCAGTCCAGTAAATGTTCATCTTTGAATATTACTAACAATATAAAAGATATTCCTACATTTGCTTTATAAAAATCAGTAAGATTCCACAGCAAAAAGACACATGAACCACGACCTAAAGTGGGACGTTGTTAGTATAATTGTAAAAGGCCTTTTACTTGAAGGCATGTAGTAGATTGTGTACATCAGATTTTCAGCAAAGTTTTGATCATGTTGATAATTTAGAGGCCTTAAATTAATTTATTAAATATGATACAGTAGGCTTTATAGGGTTAAGTGCGCATGCAGTGAGCACTACTATCCAGTAATGCTAAGGGAGCTGCAGAGACAGATAAGATTAGAGTCGTATCTACTTTTATATGATGCTATTTTTCTCAGCACTCAATATAGCATCAGTCCCCATTCACTGCCAATTTAAAAGAGCAATCTGCTAAACTTCTCCTTTGTCATAGTTTGTAACAACATGAGAAAGCGTAAAGGATTTTGTTTTTCCTTTTAGTTTTGCAATATTTATTTGATTTATACATTTAATGGTTTATAAGGATTCGGTGAAAAGAAAATAACCAACACAGAGCAGAACTGTTTTTAAAACATAACTATTGCTACATTAAACTGTAGGAAGAAAAGACTAATAACTATTCATGCTCGACTTTCAAGCCATTGCAACTCACTTTTCAATAATGAACAAATATTGGTCAATTTACTCAGATCATTAAATCGGTTAAACTGAAACAATCAAATTAATGATCATTTGATGCAGACAATTCACCGTGCTGCTTTACGGTACGATTTAGCCAGCTCATATAGATCTGAGAACAATATATTATATATTACAAACAGTATAACACTATGCAGATGCATTTCATTGTTTTTAGCACAGGGATTCATAACACACTGTATACATTTTTAAAAAACAGAAATTCATCAAATTTGTTTCCATCCAAGAACATGAATGACACAAAAACAAAGCCCTTTAACGAGTCAAAGCCTCATGTTTCCCCCTCTGTTGCTTCATGGCTATCTGTTCTAGGGGGAGTGAAAGAGAGGCCCAGGTGTGGCGATGATGTCACTGTAGGGGGCGCTCTGGTGCAGGTCGAGAAGTTGTTGTTTCTTTAACACCAGCAAGCAGAAAAACATGGCTGCCACGTATGAACGACTGCTGCTCTCACATAAAGCGTGAAGACTGTACACGGCATTGAGAGAAGAGTCTTGTCTCTGAAGAGAAAGGAGAAGTTAGTGCAAGTTCAAACCTAAAACATGCATGTAAGGGTGGAATTCTTGCAGTGGTTCAAGCTGCAAGAACTGCCGAATGACTAAAGAAACGTTATTGGCAAGATGGTAGAAAACTGCACATTTCTTGTCTATACCACCCACTGCCACTTATACCAACGACGTTTCTTTAGTCATTCGGCAGTTCTTGCAGCTTGAAGCACTGCAGGAATTCCACCCTTACATGCATATATCCACTATATACACATTATCAAGTATCCAAATTATATAGTGTCTTTCAGAAGGGTCAGCCTTTTTGAAAGGAATCTTTCAAGATTTTTTTTTTTTTTTTTTTTTTGAGAGCAATCAAATATGGGGTTAGAATTGTTGCATTATTCCAAATAAATAGATTAAGATCCACAAATAAATGTAAAGAGTTTCACAAAAAATGATCAAATTCACAAATAAATAAAATGAGATTTGCAAATAATTTTTTTTTTACAAATGTGTTTTATGTCACAAACACAACTCTGCCTGGCATTTATTTGTGAACCGCTTTCCGTGCATTAACGGCCACATTGAGCTGATGTGTAAAGCCCTACCATGATTGGTTGTAGCGAGAACATGCTACGATTGGTCAGCTCAATGTGGCCGTTATCTGATTGGTTTGAGTAAACGGTGGGTGGAGTTCACTTATTTGTGGATTTGTCTGCATGTTGATGCTAGAAGTGTTTCAAAAGCCAAAAATTATTATTTGCAAATCTCATTTTATTTATTTGTGAATTTTATCATTTTTGTGAAACTCTTTATTTGTTTGTGAATCTCAATCTATTTATTTGGAATAATGCAACAATTCTAACCCCATAAACAAATGATGTTTAACTTGCACAACCCAAAAGGTGTCCAGTTTTCCAAACATCAACTACCTTAAATCTTTTTTATACAGAGATTTAAACCTAATGGTATTCAATACACTAGAAATATTCAAGTCCAAAAAATGCTAAATTATGATTAAATAAATATTATTATTATATTTTCAATGTACAATCCTAAAAGAGAGCACTAAAGCAGCATACCATTGATATAGTTCCCAACATCCACTTAGAGAGAAAAAACCCCATAAAAAACCATCTACTTAAATATAAAAAAACCCCAAATGTTTTTAGGGAACAAAACATAACATAATATACAATTCTACAAATCCAGTGATTGGATGTTCTTCCACCACAGATGTCACTGTATCAACCAAGTATCTTGATCTAACGACTTTATAGGCTAGCTGGTAACACCCACAAGCTGCTGGAACTAGTGCTTTCAGACAAACCCTGCCATGTTTGTGTTACATACATCCGACAGTCAGTGAACAGTGGTCTGTGGATGTGTCATCTTGAGACTACATACTGTGAAATTAATCACCATGTCTCTTGGACTACACAAGATCTTTAAGTCATATAAACTACACAATCCTACACAGAATATTTCATACAGGGTTCCCACACCTTGGTTAACTTCAAATTCAAGGACCTTTCAAGGACTTTGCAGGTCCAATACCCTCAAATTCAAGGACTTCATGTGGGACTTCAGACAGGGCTCCAGACTAACTTTTTGCCTTGGTTGCACTGGTGCGCCTAACTTTTTTATTTAGGTGCACCAGCACAAAATTTGGGTGCACCCAAATTTTTCCTCAGCTCGCGTCACCTTTAACGCCACAATTTCAAGGTCACCTTTTTATCACGCTCTATATACATTCATATATATTATGTAAATTATTTTAAACTGTTGTGCTGTAGAATCCCCAGTGCTGCAGCAGCCCTCTTACCAGCTGAGTGTGTGCCCTGCTATCAGCAATCAGAGCTTGGGGCCTGTAACTCAACGCTGTTAATCATAGGTATGTTGCTATACTGAGTAATAGTTGAATGATTAACGTGGGATACATTTGTAAATAGACCTCCTGTGTATTTTAGGGAGTGCTATTTAACCGGGGGTGCGGCCGCCAGTTGGCTACAAAGGTGCTGAACATCTGCTGCTTTGCTTAAACTCATCCCCATATACTGATTGGCTTCATCAGTAGCTGCGTTTACATGGACACTTACAGTGAGGAAAATAAGTATTTGAACACCCTGCTATTTTGCAAGTTCTCCCACTTAGAAATCATGGAGGGGTCTGAAATTGTCATCGTAGGTGCATGTCCACTGTGAGAGACATAATCTAAATAAAAAAATCCAGAAATCACAATGTATGATTTTTTAACTATTTATTTGTATGATACAGCTGCAAATAAGTATTTGAACACCTGTATATCAGCTAGAATTCTGACCCTCAAAGACCTGTTAGTCTGCCTTTAAAATGTCCACCTCCACTCCATTTATTATCCTAAATTAGATGCACCTGTTTGAGGTCGTTAGCTGCATAAAGACACCTGTCCACCCCATACAATCAGTAAGAATCCAACTACTAACACGGCCAAGACCAAAGAGCTGTCCAAAGACACTAGAGACAAAATTGTACACCTCCACAAGGCTGGAAAGGGCTACGGGGAAATTGCCAAGCAGCTTGGTGAAAAAAGGTCCACTGTTGGAGCAATCATTAGAAAATGGAAGAAGCTAAACATGACTATCAATCTCCCTCGGACTGGGGCTCCATGCAAGATCTCACCTCGTGGGGTCTCAATGATCCTAAGAAAGGTGAGAAATCAGCCCAGAACTACACGGGAGGAGCTGGTCAATGACCTGAAAAGAGCTGGGACCACCGTTTCCAAGGTTACTGTTGGTAATACACTAAGACGTCATGGTTTGAAATCATGCATGGCACGGAAGGTTCCCCTGCTTAAACCAGCACATGTCAAGGCCCGTCTTAAGTTTGCCAATGACCATTTGGATGATCCAGAGGAGTCATGGGAGAAAGTCATGTGGTCAGATGAGACCAAAATAGAACTTTTCGGTCATAATTCCACTAAACGTGTTTGGAGGAAGAAGAATGATGAGTACCATCCCAAGAACACCATCCCTACTGTGAAGCATGGGGGTGGTAGCATCATGCTTTGGGGGTGTTTTTCTGCACATGGGACAGGGCGACTGCACTGTATTAAGGAGAGGATGACCGGGGCCATGTATTGCGAGATTTTGGGGAACAACCTCCTTCCCTCAGTTAGAGCATTGAAGATGGGTCGAGGCTGGGTCTTCCAACATGACAATGACCCGAAGCACACAGCCAGGATAACCAAGGAGTGGCTCTGTAAGAAGCATATCAAGGTTCTGGCGTGGCCTAGCCAGTCTCCAGACCTAAACCCAATAGAGAATCTTTGGAGGGAGCTCAGACTCCGTGTTTCTCAGCGACAGCCCAGAAACCTGACTGATCTAGAGAAGATCTGTGTGGAGGAGTGGGCCAAAATCCCTCCTGCAGTGTGTGCAAACCTGGTGAAAAACAACGTTTGACCTCTGTAATTGCAAACAAAGGCTACTCTACCAAATATTAACATTGATTTTCTCAGGTGTTCAAATACTTATTTGCAGCTGTATCATACAAATAAATAGTTAAAAAATCATACATTGTGATTTCTGGATTTTTTTTTTTAGATTATGTCTCTCACAGTGGACATGCACCTACGATGACAATTTCAGACCCCTCCATGTTTTCTAAGTGGGAGAACTTGCAAAATAGCAGGGTGTTCAAATACTTATTTTCCTCACTGTATAATCAGATTGACGGCTCAATCAAACTAAAAAACCTTCATGTAAACACCTTAATCGATCCGATTGAGCTCTATCCGAATGAAATTTCGATCGGATTGAAAGGGGTGGTTTATTCCTTTTGTAATCCGATCGAGAGAACATGTAAACACTTGATCGGATTGAAAACCGAAACTGAAAGGACTGCGCATGTGCAATGATGATAAATAGCGTAATGACGTATGACGCGCGGAACGAGCTGTTCTTCCTGTTGAATAAAGTGTCATATAAATAAGTGTCCCGTTATTCTAAAATTCTAATTTCACTCAGTGTCTGTGAAGTGAAGCAGGACAACGTCCCACCAGTCCTTGTTTTGGATTCTCATCCACAGATGACTGGTTTGGCCGCGGGGATGGGCATTTTTACTGTGTGATAAATATATAAGCAGCACGGCAAAGCGGTTAATGTGCTCATTGTCTCCAAATCATGACCAGAGACGGATTATTATTACGTCTGCCAATAATAAAGAACCAATAGAGGAGAAAGTAATGCGCGAACAGCGGGAAACTCTGTATATTCGTGCAGTGTGCGCATGTCAAAAAATCTATTCCGATTTGAAACTTGTGACATATAAACACGCACATCAACCCGATTACTTTATTTATCGTTCATGTAAACACTGTGTTCGGATTCATCAATCGTATTGATTTCATTCCGATTGAACCAAAAGGTGTCCATGTAAACGTAGCTACTGTCTCCTCTCCACCAGTAAGCTGGTGTGTGGTGGGCGTTCTGGTGCAATATAGCTGCCGTGGCATCATCCAGGTGGATGCTGCACATTGGTGGTGGTTGAGGAGATTCCCCCTTTCATGTAAAGCGCTTTGAGTACCTAGAAAAGCGCTATATAAATGTATCGAATTATTAATTAATTAAACTCTTTTCATGTTACGCTTTGCTCACAGGCTTCTTCGTCATACCCGGCTGCTCTTTCCCCCAGGACCTAGGATTATTGGACCCGCGGCTAGCTCAAGTTAGCGGGCGGCTGGCTCGTTACACAGTTACCTGCTCGACTCGGTTGGATTTCTTATACCTTCCCTTATCGTGAATATGTGTTTGAGTGTAGAGAGTGTCTGATGGACTGACACCACTTTATTTGTTTTGTATTGTCCTATTCAGAACATATTTCATATATGACAGAAGTGCTTCAACACGGCCTGGCGTTTCTACTGTGAACAGAGTGTCATATTAATGGCAGTGTGTGTGATTGAGTTTATGCCCTTAAACCTACTGTTCTCATCAGCACACATACATTTAATTTCTCATTCTCTTAATTCTTCACTCCAAAATCCTCATCTACAGCTTTTGATTGTTTCTTACTTTGAGGGCCTGGAGGAGGTCATGTGCTCGACTGGTCAGTCTCTTATCCTCCACATCCTGGCTGTTCAGAGCTGACTGCAGACAAAAAGTAAGAGGTCAAAAGTTCTGCAGTCACCACACACACGCACCCCTATGAACACAGCAACTCTCTACTGTAAAAGTGTTATCCTTTCATGTGTTTTTTCAATAACATTACTGATGATATAAAAATTGTTATATTACATTCAAGATATACATCATTTTATGGGGAAAACAATCTCTAATGGCTGCTTTAATTTAATCAAAAATACAGTAAAAACTGTAATATTTTGAAATATTGCATTACTCCAGTCTTCAGTGTCACGTGATCCTTCAGAAATCCTTCTAATATGCTGATTTGGTGCTCAAGAAACATTTGAAATGTTATTATCAGTGCTAAAAACAGTTGTGCTGCTTAATATTTCTGTGGAAACCACACTTTTTTTCAGGATTCTTTGATAAGTAGAAAGTTCAAAAGAACAGCATGTATTTGAAATAGAAATCTTTAGAAACATTGTAAAAGTCTTTACCGTGTTTTTTTGATTTAATGCATCCTTGCTGAATAAAAGTATTATTTTCTTTAAAAATATATATTTTTATTGCCATTCCTAGATACGTTCTATGAAATATATGAAGTTACAACATTTGAACAACAACAACCACAGTAAAATTGTAATCGCTCGCCGGGAGGATAGAGTTACAAAAATGGAAATGCTTGCATTTTATTACTATAATATAATAGTGTCCTGGAATAAACCATCTCAGCTGCACTGAGTAACATAATAAGAGCCATAAAGGATCGCTCAGATCATTTTTATGATCGGTTTTAAAGGTTATTAAAAGTTTTTTCGGTTTTAAAAGAACCTAAGCGATCTGAAATTAAGTGCAAATACAGCAAATTCAGATGTAACAAAAGCATTGGATCAACCTCTCAGATTCTCATTGGTTAATTTTTCACAGGAAAGGCTGTAAGTAGAGGTCTGCATTCACAGGACACTGCGCAACGGAGTACGGCACGGGACAAGTTTTGATTGCTGTGTGTAGCAGGGAAGATGCCCATACTTTGTAGCTATTTCAATTCACCTGAAGCGTGATTTGCCTTGTTTTATGTTTTACTGTCCTTGTTTTAATGTACTTTATGTATTCTTATGAAATGTGGTCTACTATAAGTATTGTTGATTTGTTTTAATGTATTTTATCTGACATTACACCTGCCCAGGGACTACAGTTGAAAATTAGCCAAGGTGGCTAAACTGGCACATTGACATAAATGTTTATTAATGTGCTCTGTCCCTGTAACACTAAACTGTATAAATAAAAAATAGATACTGGTGTGAGGAGAAAGAGAAAGGAGAAAGATGGTGAGAAGAGAATTGGAAAAACATTTTTAAAAATATATTTACTTGGTTTTTAAAAGCAAATTTATTATATATATTTGGTCAAATTTCTAAAGAAAATTGGGTCGCTGCCTAATGACCATGGGACTGACCGGTCTGACTGGGCCAATACAAAAAAATGCCCTGATATATTAAAGGGCACAGGTATATGTGACATGTATTATAATGGGTTTATGTGAAAATTGTTTTAAGTTAACCTAATTTAAAAGATGTTATTTTTTTAAAGCCTAATAAATGTTAAAATTGACAGCTTTCATTTATACTGTAATGTTGAATGATTATAATTAATGGCTAAAATTGGGGGGAAAAAATCTAGCGTTGTGACATCAATGACAAAAAATTCGGGAAAAAGTTAATAATCAGTACACGTGGTCGTGTAGAAGAGACCAAATGTGTTTTGGGTGTGGTTGAGTGTTTAGCACTACCTGTGTCCGTGTCACCAGTGGGGTTTCCCTCGTCTCTACAGATGAATGACCAAACATGGAGATCTCAGAGACAGGCTCTGGATACGACACCTCCAACCTACTCTCCTCCTGTGACCAAAAGGGTGAAAGAATGGTCAAAAGTTGTTTTCAGAGGTGGAGCTCTATTATGATGAAAGATTATGAACTTGCATCAATTAATCATTCAAAATAAGACCAAGAACTTGAATAAAAAAAATAAACAGGGTCTGTGACTTCTTGAAATTTGACTTCTTGAAGTCAGTGCACATCAAGTGTGTAGTTCTTACACTGGTGGTGTTCCAGGAAGGACGAGGTTCTGGATGAACGACAGAAGTTTCTACAGTAGTGTTTGCATTATCTGCTTGATCCTGTCCAACAGACTCTTGCAGCAAACTCCAGTCTTCCAGCACCGGCTCAGCAGTCTTGTCCCAGACCGCTACAGGTATACACACAGTAATAAGGATTAGCTGAGATTTCACCTTCATGCCATTCTAAACGTACTTTCTTCCATGGAGCACAACAATATTTTGCACAATGTGCACACTTACAATACAAGTCATTATTCCCTGAATATCTTGCTCTCCTTGTGTGTTCGCAACACACAAGAAAGGCTTTGAGAAGGCAGTGCTAGAATGCAGTCATATGACTTCTGAAGACTTGGAATAAAATTAATTTCAATATTCAAGTCAATTTGACTTAGAGACTTTCTGCTACCATGACACAGCAATGGCATTAGCTGTTAAAGGGATAGTTTGCCCAAAAATGAAAATATTGTGATCATTTACCCACCTTCATGTCATTCCAAACCTGTAAGACTTAAGTGTTTTTTTTCCCTTGTCTAGTCAATGGAAGTCGATGGTCACAAAAACTGTGAACATTCTTCAAAATATCTTCTTTTATGTTTCACAGAAGAAAGAAAGTCATGCTTTGGAAGGGCATGAGGGTGAGTAAATTATGACCATTTTAATTTATTGGCAAACTAAGTCAAACTCATCAACTCTGTTTCTGTCTGAAGCAATGTGATTTCCTACCCTCTCTAGTTTGCTCTCTCATCTCCTCGGGATCAGCCTGCTGTCTCGCTCCTCCCTTCAAGCCCTGTCTCCTAGGTGATGTGTCACAAGGGAACAGCTAGAAGAAATAGAGGGAGAGGAAGCTTTCCTATAATGCACTGGCTTAATGCTACACTGAGAGTATAATGACAGCTGTTCACTTCAGCTGAGCTTTGCTGCCATTTCTGAATGGGTGTACAATACCTGCTTTAAGTCAGGGTGTAAGACTGGAAGGCAAAAACTCGAGAAGAGCTGCTTCACCCCTCCATTCGCCCTCCACTCCATGAGCTGCCGAGTGGGCGGGGCTATCTCCAACGGGGTTAAAAGGTCAGAGGAGTCAGCCAGTTGAACTCTAATGGCATCGTCAGTTAGTTCCTTTGACCGGTCAATGACCAGCTTCCTCTTCCTCGTCATTCTTTTCCTTGTTGGAGATGCTGAACACATGTTTGAACTTTCCATTAGTCTAATGTGAATTACAATTATTAGCAAATTTGTGACCATGCCTAGATTCAGAATGGAATACTAGCGTACTCATTATTGAGCAGTATGTACTATATAATGCTAAAATTAGCCAGTGGAAACATTTAAAACTCACTAAGTTACATGCTTAAAGCAGTGAGTGGTTTTTAGTTGCCATCACAAATTTAGTATTTTTTATCTAATATTATGCAAAATTGTGGTTTATATTACTCTGGTTGCATACTACACCTTTTGGCAAACATAGCAGGTCACCATGATATTCCTTGAACACAGAAAATCTACATGTTGTGCACTGTGTACACACTGCTGCAGATCTGGCCTACAAAACTTACAATGGATATTTTTATTCTTGGTTGTCAACAGCACCCTCAAGTGGCTTCATGAGATCAGTTAAAACCCCAATAAAGGGATTTTTCACCCAAAAATGAAAATCATTTACTCACTCCTGTGCCATTTCAAACCTGTGTGACTTTCAGTCTTCTGCAGAACACACAAAAAAAGATATTTCTAAATAATGTTGGTAACCAAACAGTTTTGGTGACCATTGACTTCCACTGTGTGGACACAAAATATCTTCCTTTATGTTCCACAAAAGAAAGCAAGTCATATAGATCAGGAAGGACATGAGGTTGAGTAAATTATTTTGTTTGAACTATCACTTTAACAGTTCAAAAGTGAACAAGGTCAACCAATTTGAAGCGAAGGTAAATACTACTGCTCATAATATTCTCCAGAGGAGTTAACACTCACGTGTGACAGCAACAGGTGCAAGAGCGAAACCTTCCTCTGCATTTACCAAGAAAGTGGTCTCAGTCAAGGCTGGACTGCTCCTACCCTTTAAACAGGAAAGTCCTGGTTTCACAGACTCCGGCTCTTTAAGAGAATGACACAGTGGTAAATGTTAATGTTGGAACAGAAGGAAAATTGCTTGATTGATCAATGTTAAGATTGTTACTGTACCCAGTTGGTTACCCAAATAACCAATCAGATATTATATTATAATCAGGTCAGGTATTAAAGATTTAATATTATGGATTTTTGAAAATGACCTTTCATGTAGTGTGTAACACAGCTCTAAGTGAATGAAAACATCCTGCAAAGTTTAAAATCTGAAAGTGCACCGTATATAAAGTTATTTTCTTTCAGAAGTAAGAGTCGACTCACTGAATCAATGAAATTAATCGTTTTTCAAATGAGTCATAAGCCGTTTCGTTGTGACATCTAGACGGAACATTAGTATATTGCCTGCCCACTTATTACGTGCGCAGACACCAGGGAAAACTTGAACGCCCTCAAACCTGCAGCTGATTCCTGTGGATACTGGACAGCATCATGTCGAGAAGATGCTGTGCTCTACAATGTGAAGGTAAAGACAGCTTTTTTTCACTGCCCAAGGACAAGCATGTGAAGAAAGCAAGAAGACGCTGTGAAGCATGTGAAGAATCAGTGGTTAAAATTCATCTTTACCACGATATCACAGCAGTATAATCCTAAACTTTTGCCGTGTTCCCTTTATTTAACTGACGACGACTTCTCAAATCTTGGAGTTCAATGCAGGATTCGCAAACCGCTTGCTCTTGAAAGATGGTGTTTAAAATACTTAGTTTTGAGTTTTATATTGTGTAGGTCTCCTGCTAACTGGTTAACTCACATTATTACTGCTAATGCTATTACTGCTAATCAGCTGTGGGCCACTATTACAGTTGCAACATCTCATAATGTACCTCAAAATGAGTTGCGTATCACTGAGAAACGTCCTGCTCGAGTCGTCCTTGCGATGGAGGTTTGGGTTGAATAATTAGTTCTTCCAGTGTTTCATCATCGGACTCGTGTTCGGATTGATATCAACGTCATTGTTCGTTACTGTGTTTAGTTTACGGTGTAGGAAGCCTTACGACAAGCAGAGCTGCATTGTTATGGCAATGGCCATTTTGTTTTCGACACGTGGTAGACCAATCACAACAGACTGATCTGTCTGCCAATCAGAGCAGAGCAGCTCACGGAAAGGAGGGATTTAGAGAGATTGATTCATCTGACGAGTCGTTTGAGAATCTTTGAAAATGTGGTGATGTGCAAATGTATATTATGAGAAAATGAAACAGTTTTTTTACCTTTGATGCATGTAAACCTGTTATCATAATAGGGGCACTTTCAACAAGTAAAGCACATACTATACACCTAAATGTGTTTAAAAATATTTTTATTTAAATGCATGACAATTTAGGCTCATTTTAAATTATTTTATTTTTTTTATATTCACTTCACATTGTAAACTGGCTATGTCAGACTTATTCTCCATGACAGCAACATGCATGACTGCAAATCAAACATGTCTAATTATTACAATCTTATTAGAGGACCTTATAAGGATGCCAGCAAGACATATAATACACTTAGATGACTAAACAAATCATTGTGTACTTTTTTTGCCTTTTCCTTCTCAGTGTCATTATTTTATCATTTTTTTAAAAAAATTGTGTGTGAATGTAAATGGACTGCATTTATATAGCGCTTTCACAGACCTATGGCCACCTATGGCCACCAAAGCGCTTTACATAGCCTCACATTCACCCATTCACTCACTCATTCATACACCGACGGCGGTGTCAGCCATGCAAGGCGCAGCTGGGGTTGGGTGAATGTGTATTTCTGTATTTTAAGTTTATTAATACTTTGGCAATGTAAAGACTTTTTACCAAGCCAATAAATATTTTTATTGCATATATCCACTGACACCATGCCAAGAACATTTACTTATTCCTAACAGCTAACAAGAATGAAATATTAAGATAAGCCATGAACAACAACATGGCTGCTAGCTCATCTCTTTCAAAGGGTAACATATAATGTAATGCAAATACTTAAAACAAAAAGTAACATCATTACCTGCACTGACAGCAGTTGGAGGAGGTGTAGCTGGTAATTCAAGAGTGTCCTCACACAAATCCGGCATCAGAGCATCCTCAGTATTACTCGCTATAAAATCTTGACAGACCACAAACAAAGAGAAAGAAACAAATATTGAACTCAGAGAAGTGGGAAGGTGATGAGGTTATATTAAGGTTTTTAATAAAGACAAAAAAAGGCAAATGTGTTTGTACAAAATCAAATGTACCCAAATGCACACAAACGCAAGGGACTCGAATCCATGCTCAACACATAATGCCCACACTGAGCCATATGAGATTAGCCTGGAAATCCAGACCTAAATCTGAAAGATTAATGGTCTGGCATCGACTAATGAAAATCGGCCAGCTCGAGGGGCGGCACCAAGCCTGCATTTGAAAATCTCACTGCACGCAATTGGATAACACTACGACCAATCACAACATACGCTTAGCTACCAGCAGAGCTAACTGGTAGATTATACTCTTGAACAGCAAAAAACGCCCTTCTGGCAAAGGAACGATTCGAGCGCCGTCTTCTGTTCTTCTTTTAGATAAAAAGCCAAGTCTAACTCGTTCATTGTAGCGGCCAAAGCCGTTTCAAACAACTGGTGTTCATCCATAGCCATCTTGCAATGTTTACTAATGACTTCGACGTCACAGGGCTGTCGTCATCTGTTTAGCTCACCTCTGTCAGATAACCCGATGTGATTGGTGCAGCTCAGATACAAGAGCATATTTAATGAGCATCATTGCTCGACGCCAGAGTAAACTCGCTGAGCAAATTCAACTTGTGCTCTCGCGAGAACTCTGGATTTCCAGGGTAATATGAGATAGCCACGTTTCCCAAACATGTTTAAAAATGAAAATAGCCAATAGTCAATAGTATAAAAATAGCCACTTCTCAAAAATCACTTCTGGTGGTGAAGAAATTATACAATTCACCTTTAAACCATACTTGAATCCCCTTTTTTTGTAATGTAACAAAAAAGGCATTTCAATATATCCCAATTTTTTTCTAAAACATTTAATTATTTGCTATCATTGCAGTAATCTCCATTACATTAATGGTAACTCGTCTTATACAGTATATTGTGTACGAAAAAATTCATTTGAATAACATGCTGCATTACAAAAAAAAAGTAATTTCTGATTTCGTGTTACCTTTAAAAAAAAAAAAAACTCTTTAATCTACTGACATCTCATTAGCATGTAAAGCATGAATATTAAGTGTGATGAACTCACCGATGAGGTCAACAGCCATTTCCTCGTCACCAAAGCAGTCGCCATGGACACTGAAACTCTGATCAAACAATCCTTGATAAGACTGGATTTCCTCCCCTTCTGAATAAATACAGAGACATGAATGGTTTTGCATAAACTATGTAAAAACTACTTTGTTTTATTGATAATTCAGAGTTGATACCTATTCCCTCAATGGTGAGAAAGTGGTTCCCAAAGTTCTCTTTGAGAGTAATATCTTCAGTGCGGCATTGATTCAAAGAGAAGTGGTCTACCACATCAATAGTCCTGGGTGAGACATAGAATGCCAAATAGGTCATAAAAACACTTGTACATCAGAATAAATGTATCTGAAGAGCTGTGATCGAGTGCTGTAGATAAACACAATACTTGAGATCAGGTAGCTGAGTTTCAAAGTCAGTGAAGTCTTCCGGTAGAGTGATAGTTTTTAAGGTGGCCTCCATCGCATCATTGGGCAGGTCTGTCTGTCCTATGGACAAAAATGAAATATCATTAGAGTTGCAGTGCTCATCCAGTGCAGTGTTTACTCATTCACAGATCCAACAGGCTGCATTTACCTGGCCGGAAAGCCACTTTAATTTTGACCAGCGCATCACTGCAGTCTGTGAGAAGGTATCTGGTCTTCTTTGAGTATATCCGGACGACTCCTAAAAGAAGGTGACCTGACGTTCGCAGACCAATTTTAATCTGGTAATGAATCACAGAGTTAGATCACACACACAAAATTCTTATTTTACTTTTTCTACTTTAGCTTTACACTTAATTCTAGGTTTATTAGTTAGCTGGTTTAGTGTCAATATTTGGATTAGGTGAATCTTGCCTGGGGGGATAGGATTTCCTTGATGGTGGCCTCCAGGTCACATTCAAACACATGTGCTTTGGTTATTTTCTTCTCCCAGTGGGCTGCAAGCCAGATCTTGGCTAGTGTGCCTCGTTTAGAGACGAAGAGTTGGGAATAAAACATCGTGATGTGTGCCGTGTCTGAGAAAATACACGTCGTCATGGGAGACCGTGAGTTGAAATTTATTTGAGCTTATTTGCGTTTATGCCATACATATATAACGTTACATGATGTAGTCATTCATCAAACAGTAACATAATACATTCCCACATGTTGTACTTGAGTACTGGTTGTCAAAGTACAAAGGCCTAATGCTAGATTTGTTTATTTATTAGGCTCTGAGTTTGTCTCAAAACATACAGTAAGCTGTCGACCTAGACAGCCTTAATAGGCACCGTTCAGATGTTTTTATTGTCTTCCAAAATGCTGACTAGATAGGCACCAAACATTTTGTGCTTTCGGAACGCGCCTATGACACCCGAGAATATTACCTAGGTAGAGAGCACGCTAGTTTTTGAGACACCATCTTGTGTACGGATAACCAATTCAATAAACCTGAATTTTTGCCGTCTTTAGCAGCGGTTTCACCTCAGTATCCCGTAAAATTAGCTTTACTCTTTTAAAATAAATAATTGTAAAAGTTTAGACATCTTCTACTGTAGGCCTACCTTTTTGCCGCTCAACGTTAATCAACACTGAATCTATTTTTTCCCGCCCACTTCACGTGCGCTTTATTTACGTTACTTGTGCTGTGCATACACTACACACAGTCTATGATGCTAACGTTATGCCGATTAACGTTACATTAATATCGTGCAAGGAGATGTTTAATTTTGTGGCAGTAACACTTGTTTTATATCAAAGGGACACGTTAGTCTGCTGAGAAAATGATTTTAACCCTGTATGGGACATCAAATGACGCGAAGAAAATTGCATTTAAAATACAATAATAGTGTTCAACACCAAAACAATAATTTTTCTAATATCATATGACATCCCTTCAGCCAATAAAATTAAAATCTATTTGCCATATATGCTTGACATTTTTGGCAAGTAAAGGAGACATTATATGGTTGCATCCGAAATCAATAATTACTTCATGACCACTAAAAAGTAAATTCTACATAGTATGCGAGTGTGTAGTATGAATGTAATCTGGACGATGTACTACATTCGCCATGTTGTCATTATCACGTGACCTACTACCGGTATCAGTTATGTCGCTTCACTGCCATTCACAAATCCTCTCCTGTGGCGTGTACGGTGGCCGAGAAGTGCAAAACAAATCACAATTCCGAAAAACAAAATAACAAATCCAAAAACAAAACAACAAATTATAAATGCAATGGAAAGACTAAAAACAAATTAACAAGTTAGACAACACAACAATAATTCCGAAAAACAAACCAGAAAACACAATAACAAATCTGAAAACAAAATATATTAAATGTAGTTGCAATAAACTCTGTAATAATTCATTCAACTGTATCAGGTGGCTATTATTCTGTTGTGCGGAGCTGAGTAAGAACTGATGACTGACAGCACAGCTTGATCTTTTGTTGACCAATCAGCGGAAAGGGGCGTTTCATTCCCACCCATGTAGGGATTGAATATTCAAGCTGTACATTTTGGTTTTAATGTGTTTCCATTTGGCGGATTAGAAGAAAGTGTGATGAAAACAAAACAAAACAATAAAAAAACGATGCATTTATTTATGTTCATGGAAAGGGTTGAATATGTGATAAATGAACGTTTTTTTTCGTTTTTCCGTTTAGAAAACAAAAGCGAGAAAACAAATTATCCGAAGATACACGGACCCATGGGATAGTAAAGTGTCCATGAAATCTCGCCGGAAGAAGTAGGTCATCCGGGTACTTTTTGGCCCTGTCCTAAATGGCACACTCCGGACTTGTGGACTTCCTCAGAGTCCACACTTTGGTGACGTCATGTAGTGCAGACCTATAGGGCCCTTGGCATTGAGAGGTATTTTTGGGACAGACTCGATCGTCAAGCCGGAAATAACGGTCTGGTTGTTGTTGGACAGGAGAAATCACATTTTTGCGCTCCGATGTCTTATCTCCATGTCAACTACACAGCCTAATTTTACAGTTCTATATTTTGATATTGTGCATGCCACCTGGGCATTAGATGCTTATTTAAATGATGTATACAGTTGTACATAATAATACATAATGTTCCATTTGAACTAAGATTCCAATTTTAACACATAATGAAAATGTGCATGAGTTTCAGATGAATTTACAGGTTTCAATATTCATACTATGTTTACATATGACTCAGTAAAGCCCTGACATTCGGTTCTATTTATTTAATGAATCATAATGCGATCGTATTATTCAATGCACTATTATTATGTCTGAGACATCAACCACTGGTCGATGACCATAATGTTTGTATAAACTGTAGGTACCAACTGGTAAAATGTACATCTAGGTCATAAAAACCGTAATATTTTCTTCTCAGCCATGTCAACAATTATCCGTGAGCGGAATCTCCTCCCATCTGTTGTCTGATTGGCCTTTCGCAAGGATTCCTGGGTAGTTAAAGTGTGTGGAGCCTGCATCTATGCGGGCTTCGCGGAAGACCGCTTCAAGGGTCAAAGGGGGCGCTGAAAAAAGGGGGCGCTGCTGAGCACACTTCAGAGCGTTAAAATGCTGAATGGAACGGCCTATGGACTCGTAGACTCGGCGAGCACACGCAATTTAAGTCCACGAGACCGAAAGTGAAGTGCGCCATTTGGGACAGGGCCTTTGCCTACACTTTTTGTTGCCTTTGGCTTGCTCAGTTGGGGATATTTGGGGATATTTAATTTAATTAATCAATCAACAATACTATTGATCAGCGTTACCAAACGTGGACGTTTTCCACTAGAAACAAGCATTGATGTATTATTTTAATTTAATACTGTGAAGCTGCTTTGATACAATCTGTATTGTGAAAAGCGCTATATAAATAAACTTGACTTGACTTTATGAGTAGGCCTACTGTTAATTAGGATGTACTTCTTTTGTCTCATACTATATAGTAAAGTGTGCTATTTCGGATGCAGCCAAGCACATCACATGCTGTCAAGGCTCCAGTGAGATTGTTTTAGACTACAAAATAAAAAAATAAAAAATAATATATATATATACAGTAGGCCTACAGGTCAAAAGTTTGGAAACATTACTATTTTTAAAGTTTTTGAAAGAAGTTTCTTCTGCTCATCAAGCCTGCATTTATTTGATCAAAAATACAGAAAAAAAAAGATGTAATATTGATATATTATTACAATTTAAAATAATTGGTTTTCAATTTATTATACTTTAAATGATCATTTATTTCTGTGATGCAAAGCTGAATTTTCAGGATCATTACTCCAGTCTATCACATGATCCTTTAGAAATCATTCTAATATGATGATTCATTATCAAAGTTGGAAACAGTTCTGCTGCTTAATATTTTTTCATAACCTGTGATACTTTTTTAGGATACTTTGATGAATAAAAAGTAAAAAAATAAAAATAAATTTTTAAAAAAATAGAAATCTTTTGTAACAACAATATACACTACTGGTCAGTAATTTTTTTTTTCTTTTTTTGAAATAAATCAATACTTTTATTCAGCAAGGATGTGTTAAATTGATAAAAAGTGATAGTAAAGAAGATTTATATTAGAAAATATTTTTTTTATTTTGAATAAATGCAGTTCTTTTTAACCTTTTATTTATCAAATATATTGGGCAGCAGAACTGTTTCCAACACTCATAATAAATCAGAATATTAGAATGATTTCTAAAGGATCATGTGATAGACTGGATGTCATGACACTGAAGACTGGAGTAATGATGCTGAAAATTCAGCTTTGCATCACAGGAATAAATTATTTTTTTTTAAGTATATTCGAATAGAAAACTATTTATTATAAAGTTCATAATATTTCACAATATTACTTTTTTTTTCTGTATTTTTGATCAAATAAATGCAGCCTTGATAAGCATTAGAGACCTCTTTCAAAAACATAAAAAAAATCGTAATGTTTCCAAACTTTTGACCTGTACTGTATATATATATATATCATTGCACATCCAAATGTGTTTTCTAAAGTTTTTGGTAATTTTTAATACACATTTTGTAAAAACAATAATTTAAAGGCCAAAAAAAAAATCTGTGCGTCATGCATAAATGACAAAGTCCATTTAGGCGATTCATATTTCCTGTGTAGCTGGTACAGTGTTCAGTACTGACAGGCAGTATATTGGCCTTTTTTGTTTTAGGTTGATGTTATTAAGTTTTATAGAAGACAGAGAGAAAATTAGCTTTACCTCCTTTAGAAAGTATTGATGATAGGATGATTGTAAGAAAGGATAAAGTAAAGTTGAGGATCAATGAGGATAGAAGCAGAGAGGGTGATGGTAGAGATGAAGAATATAAGTCATATATTGTTGTGCAAGTCAGGTATTTGCAGAATTTATTATAAAGTTCATACAGTACACGGTTGATACATAGTGTGTCATTTAGGACAATGTCAACTTAAGACCATTTTCACTACTTTTCAGATAGTAAAAATGTGTGTGAAGTTTCAGATGACTTGCCAAAAATAATTTACCCTAATAGGACAAAGTCAAATACATGTAAAATATATATTTTTTCTAGCTGTGATTTCATAATTAGTCCCATAGTGTGTTTAATTTACTTAACAGGTTACGAAATGAACGAAGATTTTTTTTAATGTTATTTTTCATCACAGTAGGCTATAACATATTATAATTCCCCATGCAGCTCTGCATGTTGTTTTATGTGTTTTTCTTTTTCATTTTGAATTACTTTAAAATAGTCGTGTTTTTTTGTATTGCACTGGAATTTGTCAACAGACCAACAGTAAAATCCAGAGTCAAAAGTTTGAGAACTACTGCTCTGTGGTTTTAATTGGAAAACAGTAATCAACTCACTCACATCAGAAAAAAATTAAATACAATTAAATTATAAATTAGCGATTTACACACATAAATTATTAAATACAATTGAAAAGGGAATATTATTTTTCTTATTTATTTTTTTTACTCCTGCAGTATAACAAAATAGTGCTGTCCTCTTGTGCAATGAAAACATGCTCCATTTCTGCAGTAAACTATGCACACATGCACTTGAAATAGCACTTCTGCACCTTTTAGAGCACACTGACAGTATAGTGTATAATGTTCCATATTCAGAAAGTCAAAACGTTTGTCAAAAACCTGACAATTCTGCACGCCCTTTGTTCTGAAATTATGCATTGTCCCTCAACACTGATGGAACAAAACAGCAACACATACATTTGTAGTCAACAAGTCTAAAAGTCCAGACAGAATTAACATCAGTACATAGTCTCCATGACCACCATGGGATAAAGGGTCTTTTGGCTGTTACGGGTTGTGACCAGAGATGAACGAAGGTGCTGTGATAGTTGTAAGCTCCTTTTGCTCTTGTTAGTCCTCTGGCTTTTAGAGTACGTCTTGCAAAAGTAAGTGACAGTGGAAAAAAATATTTGCCGGTATTTGGACGAGACCAGATTGTAAAGGATGGGATTGATCACAGAACTCACATAGAAAAGTACATTTGTCACCATGTAAAAGTAATGGTAGAAATCATAGAGTGCACTGTGGGGGTGGAACAAAACCAAGGTTACAAAATTGACAAATTATTTTAAAAGCAAATATGTTTTTTTGAAAATATATAGTTACATGCAAATGCAAAACTCACTTTGTCCACTCCATTACATAGCAGTACATCAGTCGGCGACTGTGATATGGAAACCAACATAAAACAAAAGCAAAAACAACCCCACCTGATAACAGACAAAAAACATATGGCAATGAACTATTGAAACCCAAGATATTAAAGGTTTTACCCCTGATTAAAATGTGTACTTGGTAATTGGATACTAGTAAAACATATACTATAATGAATTAAACAACAGTTCTGGCCATTAAATCTAGATAGAGGCACTCTAAAGCATAGATATCCATATAAGGCTAGATGTCTTAAGGTGGAGTCACTTCCAGCATCACCGGCGGCCATCTTGCCACAGGGAAGCTGTGAATTAAGGTGAGTGATCAGCACGCACACAAATCCTCTTATCTCACTGAAATCTTGACGGATTTACAAACGGTTTGGTTTCTTACAAACGTTATTAACGTGGCTATAATTCTTTCATATGGAAGTCCATTGTTATAATTATTCATATGTATGCAGTGTCATAACTACATCTCTGATGTTTATAACAAACCAAACCGTTTGAAAATTGAGCAAGTTATGGTTTTTTAAAAGTACATGCACCATGTTACGAGTGAGCGAGCTCCCTGTGGCAAGATGGCCGTCGTGTGCGGACGTCGAACTCCATTGGCCAGCAGCGCGGACGAGACATCTAGCCTTTATTATATGATATCTATGCTCTAAAGAGTGTTGATATCTACTTTATTTTGCAACCCGTAGGTAAGCTATTTTTTGTGAATAGGCCTATGTGAGATTTCCAATTCATTAGCTGCTATAGGTGACAAGAAGAATAACAAAGTGCACTAAATGGTAAAGCTATTTGCGCTACAAAACCAATATGTTTACAATTATCATTCAAATATAAGAAATACCAGTTTGCAATATCAAGCTGTTTGTAAAGCTAAAATAACTGGGAGATGACCCCAGAACTCTCGTTGAAGTTACAAATGGCTGCTCTTAGTGGATAGAGTGCAACAGTGTCTGCCCACTTTTTCAGCAGCCTTGGTTACGAAAGTATTTTTCCCATAAATGTTTCCCTTTGGGACTTTAGAATCACAACATGACAAACTCTGATGTGAAGAAAAAAGTATTTGAAAATCAGACAAAAAGACAAAGGTAAAAGACAATCCCATGAAGCACTGCAAATTAAAAAGGACAGATCATTATATAAAATTATTGATTTAATGATTGTGTATATAGAAAAAAAAAGATCTGATTGGATTAAACGATGAACAGATTTAATTTAGGCTTTTATTCACATAATGATGTTTTATTAAAGTTTGAGAGGAGCATGTTCAAATAATTAACCTAATTAACATGGGAGGAGCTCATTCAGTTAATCAACTCAATTAGCATCAGGAGGTATATATACAGCAGACTCTGTTCTAAGACAGTTTTCCAGCATTCCTCCACCACCCCATCTCCTCACTTCTAACTATTCCTATCCCAATCTGGGATGGGGGGGGAGTACTCTGGGTTCGGGCCAGATTCCGAGCTCGGAGCCCTCCCCTTGGACAGCACGCCAAATATGCATAACCTTTACTCTATTTAATTATGTAAGTGTGAACTTGTGATTAAACATTCATCAACTCACACATCAGTTGTGGTAAACAGAAGCTCAAGCATGTTCGCTTGATGGCAAGAACCAATGAGGTTCATTCTCGTGTTACGCAGCACGTTTGAGCTTCTCATGTTTAACACAAGGCCCTTGCACACCGAGTCCGAAATTATCGCATGCGTTTTTCTCGCATTCGTGATTTGATGGCTCTGAATTGTCAAAACACCATTCAAAATGCTTGCTACGGATGCGAAAAACGCAGAAAATCGAACCTGATTCGAATTTCTTTTTGACGGACGAAAGTTTCGGAGGCAGTGTGCAAGCGTGACTGACATAACGTGAGGTCGTATTTATTTTTTAACGTGCAAAAATTTCGGACACGAATTTCGGACTCAGTGTGCAAGGGCCTTTACGCAGCACGTTTGAGGTTCATTCTCGTGTGTTACGCCGAACGTTTGAGCTTCAGCAAGAACCAATGAGGTTCATTCTCGTGTTACGCAGCACGTTTGAGCTTCTGCAAGAACCAATGAGGTTTGTTCTCATATGTTACACAGCACGTTTGAGCTTCAGCAAGAACCAATGAGGTTCATTCTCGTGTTACGCCGCACGTTTGAGCTTCAACAAGAACCAATGAGGTTCATTCTCGTGTTACGCAGCACGTTTGAGCTTCAGCAAGAACCAATGAGGTTCATTCTCGTGTTGCGCAGCACGTTTGAGCTTCAGCAAGAACCAGTGAGGTTCATTCTCGTGTTACGCAGCACGTTTGAGCTTCTGCAAGAACCAATGAGGTTTGTTCTCGTGTTACGCAGCACGTTTGAGCTTCTGCAAGAACCAATGAGGTTTGTTCTCATATGTTACACAGCACGTTTGAGCTTCAGCAAGAACCAATGAGGTTCATTCTTGTGTTACGCCGCACGTTTGAGCTTCAACAAGAACCAATGAGGTTCATTCTCGTGTTACGCAGCACGTTTGAGCTTCAGCAAGAACCAATGAGGTTCATTCTCGTGTTGCGCAGCACGTTTGAGCTTCTGCAAGAACCAGTGAGGTTCATTCTTGTGTTACGCCGCACGTTTGAGCTTCAGCAAGAACCAATGAGGTTCATTCTCGTGTTACGCAGCACTTTTGAGCTTCTGCAAGAACCAACGAGGGTTATTCTCATGTGTTACGCAGCACGTTTGAGCTTCAGCAAGAACCAATGAGGATCATTCTCGTGTTGCGCAGCACGTTTGAGCTTCTGCAAGAACCAACGAGGGTTATTCTCGTGTGTTACGCAGCACGTTTGAGCTTCAGCAAGAACCAATGAGGTTCACTCTTGTGTGTTACGCAGAACATTTGAATTTCCGCAAGAAGTTTGTTCTTGCGCGTCAAGAAGGTTCGGTTGAGCTTATTTGTACGTTCGCTGATCATTTATATGTGAATTATATGTTAATAAATGCCTTAATTCAATCTGTTCATCATAAAAAGCGACCGAGTCTCTTCAGAAAAGTTGGACTAAACCGCTCAATACATATCGATTATTTTAACGATCTCTTTATGTAGCCTCAAAGTGTCAGTTGCGTAGGGGTCTATGGTGTTCATTTGTGTTCCAAAGATGAACGAAAGCACACTTCAAAACAAGCATAAAAGGTATTGAGAGCATCAGGAAGAGATGGATTGGGCATTCAGTTTCTCGACTGCTGTAGTCTAGATGGCCTTGATGCCCACCCACATGCTCTGGGGTAGAAAAATGACCCTGTATCTTTACAGCAAATGCAGCTTTGGCTTTTTTTAATGCCTGCAGTCAATTTACCGCTCTGAGCGTGACTGCATCACCAGACCTGAACGCCAAGTCTCGGGCTCTAAAAAGAGATCTGACCTCAGGAGGTCATTACTTTTTTTTTTTTTTTTTTTTTTGTCTTTTTATTTCATTTTATGAAGTGCAGTCATACAGTGTCACAAAATAACTTTTTGATAGTACCGGAGGTCATTACTTAGTAATATAGCTGGTGACAGATGATGCATATTCATCCAAATACAGAGATCCCAGAGTTCATTGTTGCTTCCTTGAAAATCTGCCAGTCAGTATAAGCAAAGCAATCCTTGAATACAGACGCAGCATCATGTGGCCACACAGTAATTGTCTTTTGTGTTGGTTTCATTGTCTTCAGCACAGGGCCTTAGTCTGAGGTGGGGACAGAGGGCGGTTGGGGGGCAGCTCTGTATAGCTGCATCTGTTTGTGTACACCTGGTGTGTTATCTCCTCGGGTCACGACGGTGACATGCTGGTAAAACCCAGGTGTGGTATCCATCAAAAAAATCTAATTGACATTATAAAAGTCTCCTGCAATCACGAAAAATGCCTCAGGGTGTTTATTTTGGAGAGAGCAGATGTTATCATGTAGCTTGCTGAACACCTCTCTAGCTTTAGCGTTCAGAGGAATGTAGACAGCTACAATATACACCGCAGTGTACCTCTGTGTTAAATAGTGTGGTTGGCATTTGATAAATGTTCAACTGCTTCAGAGCAGTGGCTGCTAATGATAGATCAATTTATACACCAACCTTTGTTGATAAATACACAGAGTCCTCCTCCCTGAGTTTTTTCCCGATAGATCATTCTGATCGGCTCTGAAAAGTAGCATACCCTTAATCTGAAAGGCTGAGTCTGGTATGTTGCTGTTCAGCCACGTTTCATTCAGTAAAAGTACACAGCAGTTCCTCATCTTCTGGTGTACACTCATACGCATCCGCATTCCGCAATAAGTCAGTTTTAATGTCCAGTGCATGAACGTTGGCTAGAAAGAGTGATGGAATCGCTGGTCTGTTGCGGTTAGCTTTTAGCTTAGCTAGTAGGCCAGCTCAATTGCCCCTCTTTTGCCTCTGTGTGCATTGCTTCCTTTTGCCTCTCAGCCGCTATGTGTTGCACCATTCAGCTGACCTCAGTAGCCTCATCCTGCCTAGTTTCGATTTGAGATTCACTGGTAATATAACTTCTGTACGGTGGCCGAGAGAGCTCAACGCGCTGCAAATGAAGAAAACACATGCAAACAGAAAAAAACGCATGCAAACAGAAAAAAACACATGCAAATAGAAAAAAACACATGCAAATAGAAAAAACCCCACCAGCGAATAAGAAAACATCTTCATCAGTTTTACAACTCACGTGCGTCCCAATATTCACAACACAACCAAATACGGAAACGCGCTGCAATTACAGAAACGCGCTGCAAAAGTTCACAACACAACCAAATACAGAAACGCGCTGCAAATAGAACAGAACACAACGGAAATGTTTCCGGGGAACCCAATAAGTGACGGACGGACGGCTAGGACGTGCTTACAGCTGTCTACTTTTATTATTTACTTCTTTTTTTTGTGCAAAACATACAAAGATGACACGTTTATGACATACAACTTTGTATACAATATACAAAATGTATTTGCGATATGTTCAATGTCATAAGAATACTAAAAAGAACAATGAGCTGAAGACTAAAATAAATAAATAAATAAAAAAGATAGAGAAAAAGAACGAGGAAAAGACATTAATCTATACATCAGTTACATTGAACACATTTTGTCATGTTATGTTAAAATAAGTTTCATAAGAAATGTTAGAATGTAGCTATAGGTCCAAATATGAGACGGCAAGTTTTAAAGTTGAGACACTCACACAAAGATATAACACATATTTTAAAAACTTTGTTGTATAAAATGTATATTTATTTGCAACAGTTATGTTAACAGCATTAATACTATATTTCTGGTAAGAACAGCTATTCAGCTGATGGACACGCGCTGCGTTGTCATGGGAACATCCCAGGTGAAAATAATGAGGAAATTACGTTGTCTTTCGTTGCTCCCTTCATCAACATAATGGCACACAAATGCCCCGCTCCCTCCAAAGTGCCCAATTCAAGGGCTCTGCCGTCTGCCCTTTTAAGAGAGTAGGGCATAGGTAAAGCCAGAGCCCGCGTCTCTCTGGTAAAGCTCGCGAGCCGTCCGTCCGTCACTTATTGGGTTCCCCGGAAACATTTCCGTTGTGTTCTGTCCTATTTGCAGCGCGTTTCTGTATTTGGTTGTGTTGTGAACTTTTGCAGCGCGTTTTTGTAATTGCAGCGCGTTTCCGTATTTGGTTGTGTTGTGAGTATTGGGACGCACGTGAGTTGTAAAACTGATTAAGATGTTTTCTTATTCGCTGGTGGGTTTTTTTCTATTTGCATGTGTTTTTTTCTATTTGCATGTGTTTTTTTCTGTTTGCATGCGTTTTTTTCTGTTTGCATGTGTTTTCTTCATTTGCAGCGCGTTGAGCTCTCTCGGCCACCGTACTTCTGGCCTGTAATTGATTTCACCAAGTTCAGATCACCTATAACATACAAACTTAACTGCACATACACTTGCTTTCACACTCACTGTACAAACATCTAAACAAAAACCGGGAGCTTGAGATGCCGCTGCATTCCTGCACACCGTCATATTGCATACTGCCATATTTGGGATTTTTATTCAAGACTTTTTGTGTTATTATCTCTTTTGTCATGTGCTGATTGCAGCAGCAAAAAAAAATTGACAGAACAGAACCCAGAACGGATTTAAACATAAAATGGACTTACTTGTCCACCTGCTCTGCTCTGCAGAAGCATCATAACTTTTCAGGACTTTTTTTGGACCTGATGTGCCTCCTTCCCGACCTCTCCCTGCATGTGTCTGTGTGTTTTTGGACTAGCTTAAATGAGCGGTGTAAGGCATGCCTTAAGAGTGGAGTGGGAGCTGTTGAATTGTGTATCTGCGTTCACCATCAGCTCCGCTGAGGAGGACATCACCAGCCCCACTCCGGACCCAGACCCGCCTCCCACACCCTTCATGGAGCCTATGCAAGAGCCAATCGTAGACATTGAGCCTGAGCCTGCCACAATGCCTGTGCCCCAGCTGATGCCAAAGCAAATCATTACCTCAGAGCCTGAGGAAGAATCTGATTAGGTTTGTGAACCGGCAACAACATCTGTGGAAGCCCTACCCACACTCCCACTGCTGAGAGTCAGCTACATCCATGTCTCCTGTGTCAATGATGGTCCCACCCAGCTTCCCTCTCCTGCCTCCTCTACCTACAGTTAGCCAGACAGTCCTTCAGCCCTGCCTCCGTTGACTCCCTTCAGTCCATTGGCAGCTCCTCTGTTGGCCCCGCCCTACAACTTGGATCTACTTCGGGTCTTCCGGTCTCCGTCTCCGCCTCAGCCCACCAGCACCCTAGCTCCACCTTGGCCACTTGTCACTGCGGCTCCACCTTGGCCACCAGGACCTACGGTGTTGCCCGGTCTCTGTGTCTCCTCGGCTCCACCTGGGTCTCTAAATCTCCTGGCTCCACCACGGGTGGTCGGATCGCTGACTTCACCCTTCATCGGTTCCACCTTGGGCCTTCGTCTTGGCTGTACTCTCGAGTCATCATTTTGATCCTCCCTCCATCTCCTCCCTGGCTCCTCCCTCCATCATCTCCACCATGCTGTTCCCCTATGCGAGCTCCTCCCATCTTCTGTCTGTTTCTAACTCTGTGCCCTCCTCCAGAGCCCCCACCCTCCCTCCGCTGGACTATGTTATTAGTTATGGCTCGAGGAAGCACCTTCTTGGGGAGCAGGCAGCTGGCGATACCAGGACCACCAGACACCAAACCTTGAGCTACTACCAAATATCAGACACTTTCAGTTGTAGAGTAGTTAAATAAACCTATAATTGCTAAACATTTTGGTAAAATCATGCATTTCTTTTACTTACGTAGGACTTTGATGCTATGGCGTAGGGAACGCTCACGGTTTGTCTCTGTTGTGACATCTGAAGGCGTTGAACAGTGTAAGTCATGATGGGTCATTCTCTGGAGCTTATGTCCAATCAGGGCATTCATCACAGCGATCACCAGCATTGGCACAACAAAAGAGAGAAGGGCATTGACCTGTAAGGAAAAACACTTATACTGAAATAGGAACTATTCAAAACGTGGGGACCGAAACAATAAGGTTAAGGCGTAATGATTATTTCCCAAGAGCCAAGGGAGAGAAATCCATTCCCTGGCCCTAATAGTTTCTACACAACTGAACCAAAGTAAAAAATATATATATATATCTCTATGGTTTGGTCAATTAGTGCAGAGTCTCATTTTGCTCTATTTTGTCTGCTTTGCTCTTCACTGTGTCATTCTGATTGATTGATTGATTGATTTGCTCTGAGGTTTATTTAAGGTTTCCTCTTATTCTTCCTCCCTCCCTCCCTATACAAATACAGGGTGATTTACTTCAGAGCATTTTTACCTGTTGGTATTCTGAAATGAGCTTGTCAACGAGAAAAATATATATGTTCATTATGCACATGTGTTGTTATATCTAAAGAGACATTTTAATAGAGCTGCTTTTTTTTTTTTTTTTGCTCAGCAGATTCAATTCAAGCTGTTTAAGGTAAATCACAAGTGACAGTTTTGAGGGCTCATGGTACTGTCTTTGGCATGCCATGCAGCAGCCTTCTTCATATCACTAACTCTCTCAGACATGTTAACTACTTTATACTCAGGGCTTTACTCGATCATCTGTCATTGTAGACTTTGTCAGATTTTAAAGCAAACTTGACATATAGACAAATGCCAAAGAGCTACATTTAAATGTATTATGTTTACTGTAAATAAATACCATATCTGCCTCCAAGTAAAAAGCTAAACTGTAATTAAAAAAAAAAACGTATTTTTTATGTTGCCATTATTTGTTATGACAGCAGCACTCAAGCTGACATAACTCAACAAAACCTCATGTTCTCCAGCATGATTTGAGAGATATCTAGAGTCTCTTGTGCTTCAGTAGAATCAAGAACATTTGACATCCGTACAAAAGAGTTCACATGATCAGTGTCACACATTTGTTTAATTGCAAAATGCAAATACGTAATGCAAAATCCTAAATATTTATTCTTTGTTGTAGATTGCAACATTTTTACATTCTGAAAACTATTAACTGTTCTGTTTATTTCCAGGTTTAAATGAAAAATAAATTCTATATTTTATCATTTTACTGAATGACCATAATCATTTTATGGCATTTACATGGCACTCCAGGTACCAAGATGTTCAAAAAAACAACAATCTGATATTGCCAATAGCTACAATGCAATAAGCTCTAAAATAGACACCCATGAAAGTAATTGTACATCAGACTGCTAATAATCTATCTACTGTATTGTTAGTGCCATTTAAAGTAGCACCGACACAAATGTACTAATATGGGCCATTCAGGGTGAAATAGCTTTATGCCCACCTGTAGAACAGTTTTGGCGGTGTTGCTGGAGGCTACGGTGGTGCAGATGCTCTCTTCACCTACGTAAATTTGCCCCATTGTCAAAAGCATCGGTGAAGCGAGAATGAGCGACGCGCACCAGAGCGCGCAGATGAGTCTCTTTGTGCGCCCGCGGGACATCTGACTCTTGGCTTTGAACGGGTGGCAGAGCGCCATGTAGCGCTCCACGCTCAGGCTCACGATGTTGAACGCCGTCGCGTAAGAGCAGCCGTCCCGCAGAAAGTAATAGCCCCTGCAGACCACCTCACCGAAAGCCCACGGATGGTGAACCCAGATGAAGTTGTACAGCTCCACCGGCATACACAGCACCAGAATGAGCAGGTCCGACACCGCGAGACTGGCGAGGTGATAATGGACGGTCCCTTGGAGATGTTTGATGGATCTCCTCTGGAGGGATATGTAGAGGGTCATGACGTTGCCGATTAACCGACTGCAAACAGCACAGCGTAAATCAACGACACGAGCACTTTGGAATAAATATCCGTGTTCACATCCAAATCATCCACCGGCGGGGAATATGTGCTGTTGATCACCTGGGTCCGGTTGTCCAGAACACGATTAGTCCAAAGTTTTGTCATCAGATTCGTTTCATTTGATGTCATTTCTCAAACCTCCAACTGCTTGGCATAAAACACTGAATAATTGCGTCCGTTTTGAATGTGAAGCTGTGATGAGCATCTGTGCATCACTGCTTTATATGGAATAGGGGCGCGCGGGACTCACTCGCGTGCTGACGTGTGAACTAAAAAACCCCCCAAAAAAACGTTTATTATTTATCTACCTATTATGACACACAACGACATAACACACTTTTTTTATTTTTTTTTATTTATTTTTTTTAATACTAATGTCAGTGCATATAACTAAACATTTAACCAAGTGGAATTTTAGTTCAATTCACAATAAGTGATTTTTACAAAATACTTTGAAACAAGGGACAACAAGAACAAAAAAGGTTTAAATGAAAAAACAACAGATAAACTGTTCAAAATGAGGAGGAAAAATATTGTGACCATGCAGGGATAAAAATGTATTAGGGGTGAAAAATGTGACAAAGATAATAATAATAATATATATATAATTTAATACAATAATATTTAAATATTATTAATGTTATTATTTAAATATTCTGTTAAATTATAAAAAATTAAACAAATCAGTAAATAAATATATGAACGTAGTAATAATAAAAAATGAGTAGGCTATTTAATTATTATAATAATTTCATTTTACAGAACAGTATAACAATACTAATATTTCTGGATGTTGCATTCAATGTTAAACCATACAACTCTGTAGAGCTTTTATAAGAAGACCTTAAAGCTTCTTTTTCTTTGATGACAGATATAAAAATATCATTACCTGTGGCGATAAACATCAGTGCACAACTTTCCCTTTATAGTGTGACAACATGCCTTGCTTTAGGTCATTGTGTTAAACCAACTGTATCTTTCTGAGCAATAATTATGGAAATGTTCTAAAAAATAAAATTGTAGACAAGATTTTATATAATGTGGTGTACAGAATTAGCCATATAAGCAAAAATATTGCTCATAAAAGTGTGACAACTAGCTCCAGCAGAAATGCTGACAATATAGGCATAAAACATGTTCAGTGATTTCGTTACGCAGTTACCCACTGATCTATGCATGTCTAGCTGCCTCCTGATCTATGCATGTCTAGCTGCCTCCTCCTGATCTATGCATGTCTAGCTGCCTCCTGATCTATGCATGTCTAGCTGCCTCCTCCTGATCTATGCATGTCTAGCTGCCTCCTGATCTATGCATGTCTAGCTGCCTCCTGATCTATGCATGTCTAGCTGCCTCCTCCTGATCTATGCATGTCTAGCTGCCTCCTGATCTATGCATGTCTAGCTGCCTCCTCCTGATCTATGCATGTCTAGCTGCCTCCTGATCTATGCATGTCTAGCTGCCTCCTTCTGATCTATGCATAGTGTCATGTGATTCTTTTGCATAGGGATATTGTTACTGCCAATAGGACTGCACCTCTGGCACTAAACCCTCTGAAACTGTACGCTTGACTAGACAAACCATGTGCTGATGGTGTAAAAGAGTTTCTTTGAGATTTGAATCAACGGCGCATTTTCACGTTCAAAACTGGGCTTAAATTATTTAACACCAGTGGTGTTGCTTTACTTCAGGGCTTGCCAAAGACAATTTCAGTTTCTCCTTGTCTACATTTAAACAACCACCCTATTCTGCTCTTTTTTTCAGTTGCATTTCTACATTTATACTCAGCTGACAAATAAGTATTGTTTTTTATGCACTGAGCTAGTACGATGACTACAGGCTGCAGACTAAAGCACATCACACATAATAGTATTTTCAACTCAAATTTGAGTGATTTAGAGGAATATTCCAGGTTCAATACAAGTTTAGCTCAGCACTTGTGACATAATGTTGACTACCGTGTATTATACTGGTACTATTGGTAGTTAAAAGAGTTAAAAGATATGGAAAGAAGATATTTTGAAATGTCTATAATGAAAGTCAATGGTCACCAAAACTGTTTGGTTACCAATGTCCTTCAAAATCTTTTTTGTGTTTCGCAGAAGAAAGTAAGTCATGTTCGGAACGAGAGTGAATAAATCAGAAAGTCAAGTCACCTATATTTCTATAGCGCTTTAAACAATATAGATTGTCTCAAAGCAGCTTTACAGGAATAAACAGGAAAATAATGATTTAATGATGCAAACAGAGTTCAAAATTGCTGTAAAGCAGCTCTAAAAAGACAATAATGTCATTGTAAGTGTCTGAATCTTTATTTTATGCATACCTGAGTCCATATCTCTCACTTTGTGTCATCTATGTCTATCATCAATATGAAAAGAGTGCAATTCAGCTATAAATCAGCTTTGTAGAAAAGTGATGTCATCAATTTAATTAATATTGATAAATCTAAATAAAATTAGATTAAAATAAACAAATAAATACATTTAACAGTACATTACTATAGTGAATATATGATAATGTAACTTAATATAAACAAATTTTAGACTTATAACTTTTTCAATGTATCAATTGGGTGTTATAAAAGACAGATAACTTATACATCTTAGGATGAGGGTTCCCTGACAGGAGGTGATCATATTTGGGAGTCTGTGGATTAAAAACCCCTGCATTAGAGCAAAGACTGTTTAAATCTAAAATTATTATTTTATGACTCATTGAGCTCTGCATTGTGTATTCAGTTCATATCAGTGTTGCTGCATGAATTCAGCTTAGTAGACAAAGAAGCATGTGAGGACAGATTGTTAGTCTTCAATGTGCTCAGCTGCCTTCAGCACAACCCTATTCAGCCTTGTGTAAAATGAATCTGGATTTCACACAGAAGAAACTCATTCGCAGCTGCAAAGATTCTTCTTTTGCTTAAAAACGTTATCTGTCTAGTAATTGCATGGCAGATTGCATAAAGGAAGTGGCTTTGTTGAGTGGAAAACCATCTTCAAAAAATCATAACCAATGTTTTGGTGACATTGTATGGGGGGAAAACCCCCTACTGAGACATTTCTCAAAATATATGTTATGTTCCATGGATGAAATTATAGTTTTTATGACAGAATTTAAATTTTTGGGTGAACTAGTTTTTTTGTGGCTAAATACAATTCATGAAAGACATGAATTGGTTGAGAGATAGCTAAGATACAGGAAAACATTTGAGGATTTGCCGTGGCTTGTCATGGGGTAAAAAAAAAAAATGCCACAAGTACAGCTGTATGCAATGCATGCATCAATGATTTTGTAAAGGTTATTTAGCTGAAGTAAACGTGTTATGACAAATCTGTCAGAAATTGTCAAGTGTAACAGAGAGACATCATAATATATAATTGCATAATAAAGGATAAGAGATAGATAGATCTGCTTTGTTCTATCTGCTTCAATGGATTAATAAAGTGGTCAAATGGAATTGTACAACTGGACTCTGTTCTTACAGACACCCCTGACGGAATCAAGCTAGACATTTCCTCCTCAAGTCTAACATCCCTTTCACAGACAGATGGATAGACACATTACTGATGTAAGGCTGAAAGAACCTCATATACTTTGATCTCCTGAGATATGGACAATAGAAACACACTCTCAAAAAAAGCTGTCACTGGGGCTGCACCCTTTCAAAAGGTACACCTTTGTACCTAAAGAGTGCTTATTTGTACCGTAAATAATCAGTGTAGTAGAGTCCAGTGTACCAAAAGTGTACATATAAGTATAGACTAAGTACCTAAATGGTACATACTAGAACTTTTTTAATGGGTATTGTCCCAGTGACAGCTTTTGTACCATTTTTCTGAAAGTGCACATACAGGCATCTGTCTCAGCCACAGAGTGAAGATGAGGGAAAAGCTTCTTTCCCTTCTATCTTTCCTTCGCGTTTGTTTTTTCTCCCCTACTTCCTTCCCTTTATCTTCCCATCACTCCGTTCACTCAGAATGATTATATAAAAATATAATGTTCTGTGTCATGGCAATTGAATTAACAGTCATATTTGGTATTATTTGAAATGTCTCAATGTCTCCATCCAAATTACCCCGTTCCTCAATGGGGTGCGAACTCTCCAGGTCTATGATCCTACTGAATGCAAGTTCCAGTTGTTATTTCCAGTGCTAGGTAGTAACTGATTACATGTAATCTGGATTATGTAATATAAGACTCCAAAAATGAAGTACTTGTAATTAGATTATTACATTTTAAAATACACGTACTAGACTACTACAGACTACAACTAATTAACTTAATTAATTAATTAATTAATTACATGATTACATGTTCCCTTTCGATACAGCTCACTCGCATTGCATCAATTTCTAATGCTTATGGGAAAAATTTTCACAGAATACTGAAGCCTCATTGGTTCATGTCTGTGCACCTGCACCTGCCAAAACAGACGGGGACATCTGCTTATTTAAGTCGCGCTGAAAGACATTTTCATCAGAATTTTTCTCCTTCAAGTGCGAAGATCATCTCGCTGGTGTGAAGAAAAGAAAGAAGCCTTCTGATCGGTGAGAACAAGCCTCAAGAAGCGGATTTACAGCGCCTTGACAGCTGCAGCTGATTCAGCACTTCTCCCCTGTGGCCATCCGGAATACTTAAGAGCAAATTTTTACATCTAAAAGAGCAAATTCAAGCAACGTTTGTTGTGCTGCCTCGCTGCCTGCTGTGAGTGTGTTTGCTTCGGTGCTGTAAGCTCCGTTTAAGCCTCGTATTTCTTTGTTTTGAACCATCATTTACTACAATTTCTAGTTGTTTATACTGCTAAAATACATCTTACCCAACATCTCAGATTAACCTGACATCGCTAGCTTCTGTTACTACTAGCACAACACGCTAGTAATTCGCTAACCTGTTAACGCGCCACCCGTGCGCTCAGCTATTTTTATTTATTTATTTTTCTCTCGCACGCCCGTGCCTTTGAGTTCATAAAAAGCTCAGGTGAGTAAGAATCACTCAACAAACACGGTGAGTAATGTCTTGTCCTGTTATTGTCACCTGCACTTCATGTCACATGTTTAGCATAGCCTTCTCTGTCGGCAATATAGGATTTATATGTGATAAATGCAAGGAGACAGTTAGGTTGACGGAGAAGATTTCAGAATTAGAGACACGCAGATTGCTAGAGATTTAAATACTGCTTTGGATGCGCCTAGCATAGTGAACTCTTTACATGAGTCGGTTCTTGCTGAAGTAGAGCCTGCGCAGCCGGGCAAATGGGTGACAGTGAGGGATCGCTCTAGTCGCGGATCAAAAAAACACTCTTCCGTTCCGATTACCATAACAAATCGATTTGCCCCGCTCAGTGAAGCACCCACTGAGAATGATTGTGCCCTAGTTATTGGCGATTCTATTACACAGAACGTGAAAATAGAGACACCAGCCACCATAGTCATATGTTTGCCGGGAGCCAGAGCGCCTGACATCAAAGCAAATTTAAAAGTGCTGGCTAATGCTAATCGTAAATTCTCTAAGATCATTATTCACGTCAGCACTAATGATGTTCGACTCCGCCAGTCCAGATAATATTAAAGAGGTGTGTGAACTTGCAAGTACGATGTCAAGGACTGTAATTTGCTCTGGCCCCCTTCCTGTTCGCAGGAGTGATGAGATAGTTAGTAGATTGTGTTCACTGAATCACTGGCTGTCTAAGTGGTGTCCGCAAAATAATATAGAATTCATAGACAATTGGAAAAGTTTTTGGGGCAAACCTGACCTGTTGAAAAGAGATGGTATTCATCCCTCCTGGGATGGTGCTGCTCTTCTCTCTAGTAATTTGGCTCATAGTCTTGGAGCTCAAACATGACAATCTGGGGCTCAGGTCAGGAAGCAGACAGACTGGCTAAACCGACCATCTTCTAGCTGTCTCACGTCACCTAGGTCAGATAAATCCCATCACATAGAGCCTCTTTCACCTAACTATCATCATATAGGGACTGTGTCTGTTCCCCGAACTTGGAAATCCAAAAAACGTTTAAACCCATCTAAGGTTAAAAATTTAATTGATGTTCAACAAATAAAAAACAGCTATAATACAGATGAGCAAATGCTAAAGCTTGGGTTGCTGAACATTCGATCGTTTACTTCAAAAGCACTCGTTGTTAATGATATGATTTCAGATAATAACCTAGATGTGCTGTGTTTGACAGAAACCTGGCTAAAACCAAACGATTACATTACTTTAAATGAGTCCACCCCGCAAGATTACTGTTATAAACATGAGCCTCGTCTGAAACGCAAAGGGGGAGGTGTTGCTGTAATTTATAGTAATATTTTCAAAACCACTAAGAAATCAAGTTTTAAATATAATTCTTTTGAAGCATTGGTGCTTAATGTAAAAATATATAGTGTAAACGATAAATCACGTTTGAGATTTATGCTGGCTACTGTATACAGGCCACCAGGGCACCATACAGACTTTATCAAAGAATTTGCGGACTTTCTATCAGAATTAATATTGACTGCAGATAAAGTACTAATTGTTGGTGATTTTAATATACACATCGATAATGAAAAAGATACATTGGGATTGGCATTTAAAGACATTGTAAACTCAATTGGAGTTAGACAACACGTGTCAAGACCTACTCATCGTCGTAATCATACTCTAGATCTAATATTATCACACGGAATAGATGTTGATGCCGTTGAAATTCTGCAGCAGAGCGATGACATCTCAGATCATTATCTAGTCTCGTGTAAATTACATTTAGCCAAGGCTGCAAAGCCGACTCCGTGTTACAAATATGTTAGAACTATCACTTCTGCCACTAAAGATTGCTTTATTAATAATCTTCCTGATCAGTTTCATCATCTCAGCATCCCAGATAGCTTAGAAGAACTTGATATTGCAACAGAAACTTTTAACTCTCTCTTTTCCAGCACTTTAGACACAGTTGCTCCGTTGCGCTTAAAGAAGATTAAAGAAAATAGTCCAACGCCGTGGTACAACGAGCACACTCAGGCCCTTAACAGAGCAGCCAGAAAAATGGAACACAACTGGAAGAAAACAAAACTAGAGGTATTTCGCATTTCATGGAAGGAGAGCTCTATTACTTACAGAGAGGCTTTAAAAGCTGCTAGATCTGCTTATTTTTCAACCCTATTAGAAGAAAATAAACATAATCCTAGGTATTTATTTGAAATGGTGGCTAAACTAACGAAAAATAAAGCTTCAAGCACCGAAGTTTCCAAGCAACACAGCAGTAATGATTTTATGAACTTCTTCACTTATAAGATTTATAATATCAGGGACAAAATTATAACTATGCAACCGTCTACTAGAGTATCGCATCAGGCAGTGCATTGTAGTCTCCCTGAGGAAAAATTTGATTCATTCGTTGCTATAGGAGAGGAAGAATTTACTAAACTCATTAAATCATCTAAATCGACAACATGTATGTTAGACCCTATACCTACCGACTAAGCTACTGAAAGAGATGCTTCCAGAGGTCATAGATCCTCTTCTTAATATCATTAATTCGTCTTTGTCTCTAGGATACGTACCAAAAAACTTTAAGCTGGCTATGATTAAACCGCTTGTTAAAAAAACGCAACTTGATCCTACAGAATTAGTCAATTACAGGCCGATCTCGAATCTACCTTTTCTGTCAAAGATATTAGAAAAGGCAGTATCCTCACAACTGTGTTCCTTTCTTGAAAGAAATGACATCTGCGAGGATTTCCAGTCAGGATTTAGACCGTACCATAGTACCGAGACTGCTCTCGTTAGAGTCACAAATGATTTGCTCTTATCATTCGATCGTGGTTGTATCTCTCTATTAGTGTTACTCGATCTTAGTGCTGCATTTGACACCATTGACCACAACGTTCTTTTAAATAGACTCGACCATTATGTTGGCATTAGTGGAATTGCACTAGCATGGTTTAAATCATACTTATCTGACCGTTATCAGTTTGTAGCAGTAAATGAAGAGATGTCTCATCGATCACAAGTTCAGTATGGCGTACCTCAAGGCTCAGTACTAGGACCGCTGCTGTTCACTCTGTACATGCTTCCATTAGGAGATATCATTAGGAAACATGGAATTAGCTTCCACTGTTATGCCGACGATACTCAGCTGTATATTTGTCAAATGTGGAACATCTGTCTGTCTATAGTACTGAACCCTTTGTGTGTAATTTATTTCACCCACGTAATTTATTTGGTTTGTGTGTGTATTTTGATTACTTATTGCTGTGTCACTGGTTGCTTATGTGTGGGTCTAAATACTCCCGAACAGTTATGACAGACCCAACCCTCTTGCTTTGACATTGACGGCATTTGGCAGCGCTGCTCGGACTAATGGATTAATTAAGGACAGGTGTGGCAGTTTGTATAAGAAGAGGCAAGCGAGAAACAAACGGAGAGCGGGGTCAGAGTGAAGGGGTGCAGAGGAACGCATGCACACCGCGAGCTGAACTTACGGGCAGGAACACCGATCGCTGCGATTGATTACAGAAAGTCACAGCCAGACGAACAGTGGGCACGGATCTGATTACAACGCATAACTGGAGATAAGTGAAGGAAAGTGCTCAGCTTACTGGTGTTTTGGGTGCGTGTGATCCATGTCTGTGTGTGTTACGATCTGAGGGTTTTGTGTATTCCTCTAGAGCGGATCAGAAGAGGGACGCAGAGGTTCATGCGGTGGATTCAACGCCTGATTTGAGCTAAGTAAAGAAAAGTTTAAAGTAACAACATGTAACTTTTCAACCTCCATAATATATTTCCAAGACCCTTGTGATAGTACATCGACTTACAATAGGTTGAATGAGACGTCTGCCAGAGCCTGACGGGGTCTGTATCGCTTTTACTGGCACTATGTAACTTCGGGGTGCGGGTAGTAACCAGCGCTCAAAAAGAACTACAAAATTCGACTGCTTTACGGCATACGTCACTTTGCCCACCACTTCCTCAAATGTGGCCAACCAGCGCGTTTGTTTTCGTACGTCTGTTTTCGTCATGGCTGAAGCAGCAGCGAAACGTAAGAAGTCCAAGGTTTTGTCGGAGTAGAGTCGGAAGAGGAAAAGGGAGAGTGATAAACTGAAAGGCAGGACGAGGATCAATATTGGTCGAGCGTTTGCTCGCTGGCGTTAGCTTATGGAGGAGGAGAGTTACCAGACCGATGCTGACTTGGCCGTCATGCTGTTGAACTAGTAAGTAACTGTAAATTGCTTGCATACTATCTTTAGTTTTTCTAATCTGTTGTCTGCCTGGCTACGTTACGGAAACTATCTGGTCCTCCATTTATTTATCTTCATGAATCAGCTAGTAGATAAGCGAATTATCAATCTGGTAGCTAGTAAACACTAACATGGTAGTTTTAGATGGTTAGGATGCTATCGCTATCATTCTCATTCAGATTTGAGCATTGCAATCGACATGCAAATCGCAAATGTTTGAGTTAAAATGTTTAGTCTACTAAACATGTATAAATTATGAAAGGGGGAAGATTAATAATATTATCATTGCCCATATGAAAAAAACCTGCATGCTTCATATACAGTAACCATAAATCATTTTACGACAGCGGTAATGGACAATTCCGCTTCCAACCTGTAGGGCGACCGCAGAGGAAAAGTTCCATGTTGTTGCTTTAATGAAAAGTGCCTATCAACTTATGTGTGTGCGAGAGAGCTGTACTAGTATTTTGCGTGAGACTAAGGGCTACTTTTACTCCTCCTCAGTGCTGCCGCTGTTTATATTGGATCACGGAGCTGCGTAAAGGGACGAACTAACTAGACCGCCTCATCTGAATCAGCACTCCCTTCCGCGGTCCGCTCGTCTGTCGGATTTCCATATAAGGCCAATGGACCTTGAATGTGGTTTGGGATTTGACTAAAGACTGTCGAACTTCTCTTTTAATACATTTTATTTTTATGCTTTGCTTATTTTATATACTGATATAGGATCGGATTTGGAGTATGAATCTAAGCTAATGAATTGTGGTGAATTGTGCTGTAGCATTAACTGACCAGTGAGTTGCTTTTCTTTACTTTTTTTTTTTTCTGTTGCCTATTTATTATTGTGAGTAAATTGTTATATAAATAAACTGTATAAATCCAAGAAGTGGTTGCTGTCCTTTTCCTATCAGTGGAGAAACTAAATGCTGGTATAAATTAAGAACTTCACATTCTGGTGTGACATATTTCTTCAAAACCTAACGAAACTTATCAATTCACAAAATTAACGGAACGCATAGCTGATATAAAAAATTGGATGACTCATAATTTCCTACTTCTAAATTCTGAAAAAACAGTTTCTAATTATTGGACAAAAAACTTCCTTGCGTAATAACCTAGAATACTGTCTAACACTTGATGGCTGCTCTGTTAAGTCTTCGTCGTCGGTTAGGAACCTGGGTGTGCTCTTTGATACCAATCTTTCATTTGAAAGTCACGTGTCTAGTATCTCTAAAACTGCATTTTTCCATCTTAAAAATATATCTAAATTACGCCATATGCTCTCATTGACAAATGCGGAACAATTAGTTCATGCGTTCTTGACCTCAAGGCTAGATTATTGTAATGCTCTACTGGGTGGTTGCCCTGCACGCTTAATAAACAAACTACAGCTAGTTCAAAACGCAGCAGCTCGAGTTCTTACCAGAACCAGGAAGTATGACCATATTAGCCTGGTTCTGTCAACACTGCATTGGCTCCCTATTAAACATCGCATAAATTTAAAAATATTGCTGATTACTTACAAAGCACTAAATGGTTTAGCGCCGCAGTACTTGAGCGAGCTCTTCACGCATTATAGTCCTTCACGTCTATTGCGATCTCAAAATTCCGGCCAGTTAATAATACCTAGAATATCAAAATCGACTGCTGGCGGTAGATCCTTTTCCTATTTAGCACCAAAACTTTGGAACAGTCTTCCCAACATTGTCTGGGAAGCAGACACACTCTGTCAGTTCAAAGCCAGATTAAAGACACATCTTTCTGACCTAGCATTCACATAATACATTATAGACTTCTATAATTCAATGTTAGGCTGCATAGATTAGGTCAGCCGGAACTGGGAACACTTCCCATAAATCCTGATGTACTCGTTACATCATGAGAAGAATGGCATCTACGCTAATTTTAGTGTCTGTGTTTATCCCAAGGTTTCCCCGCAGCCTGCCGGATCCAGGCCTTATCCAGATCTGACGAAGGACCTTCGCCTAGACCCGATGACAATGCAGTGCTGAAGTGCTAACTAGTCTCTCTCTATGGAGGATGACAAAATAAAATAAAATTCTTTATCAAAATTTATAAGGAAAGACAAGTACTTTGTTTAGGCTTGGCTTGTAGGGAATTCCAAACCTGCACACATATATTCAAACGTACATAACTATAGAACCAATTCTAAATGCGCATGTGAACACCATCAGTGTTTCTCACAGGTTCGCATTTAAAGTCTGTGTAGAGAGAATGGTGTCGTCTTAGCGGCCCCTAATTTAATAACAAATGATCGTTGCGATGGAAGCAAATCAATCAAAACTAACTTTAGCTGGAAAATAACTTTATTAAAGAACCGCTATAAAGCCAAAACAATCTCTGTTACCTTAAATTATACGCTTATCTCTGTAAAGCTGCTTTGAAACAATCTACATTGTTAAAAGCGTTATATAAATGAAGATGACTTGACTTGACTTGTGAAATGTCACGAGTGTGGCTCATGCAGGGCTTCTGGGATGCACCCACGCCAAGGCTGCACTCACAGAGACCAGCCTCTCTCACTGCAAGAGTATGAGTCTCACACTGATGCACTCGCGGATCGCTTTCTTTAAAGATACTGATTCCGTCTCGGACACTCTCCCGTTTTTTTCCCCTCCTGAGCCGAGACGGAAGAAACAGCGGAGCCGCGGTGCAGAGCAACAGACTGTAGTGAGCTCACGTCGGCCCAGCGCCCACTTGCCTCGCTCTCCTCTCAATGTATCGAATCACCAGTGCTCTTCACCCGCGAAGACGAGCGGCATGGCTTCTTTTGGTGACTCCGAGGAGGACATTGATGACAGTATGTCTCTGGCTGCTTCTGAGGCAGAGGAGTGGCCAAACCTTGACGATCTCCGTGCTTCTCCGTGTCATGGTTGAGAGTGGTCCAGACCCGGCAGCCTTCAGGTAGCTACGCAGCACAACCGACCTCGTCCTGCATGCCACTAAGTCTATGGCCCAAGCAATCGATCATGCCATGACCAAACTGGTGGTCCTCGAATGGCACCTTTGGTTAAATTTGATGGAGATCAAGGACGCTGACAAGACGGCCCTACTCGACTCCCCAATCTCTCCTTCAGGCCTATTTGGTACTGCAGTGAATGGTTGAGCGTTGTACAGCAGCCCAGAAGTCATTGCAGGTGATGCACTACTTCCTGCCGAAGCGGGTCAGTTCTTCCACCCCTCGGCGCCTGGAGCCAGGCTTGGGAAGCCATTCCCGGCTTGTCGGATTAGGTTTTATAAATAATCAAACGAAGCCTCTCACTCCAGTTTGCTCGCATATACCCCCAACCCCCCACCTCCACCCCTCTTACCCGCTTCAGGGATGTGATTCACACGTCAGTCTCGGACAAAGTGCACTTTCATCCTTGATTTGAGATGTCTGAACTGTGTTCTGATAAGACGGCCGTTAAGAATTTAATTTTTTTTATCAGTGGATCATTGAAAATTGTAAAAATACAGCAGCCGCACACTCAAACACTGTGCAAAATCAATTTATTAGCAAGCTTTCGGTCTTGCGACCTTCTTCAGGCATACAAACAAAGTTAATGTGGCCATACAAAAGGGCTCTTGCCAATCACCTCTCCTGATTGCATAATGCCAGACACCTGTGTTAACATGGCTAAGGCTACAGGGATAGGGAACATGGGAAATGTAGTTCAACATAGTCTATATCAAGTATAGCCTTAGGCACAGGGTCTACTGAAAACAAAAAACATAAATTACATCAAAACTTCAAATTGATAAATACATTACAAGATTACATTGCACCGACACAAAATAGAAAGAAAACACTATTCTATGCAGATATCAGGATATGACCATCATAGAGCATAGAATAGTCTACAGTGATGAAATTAAAGAAACACGCTCATATCAAAATCCTCATTGAGACCCAGTGGTTGTAGAGCTTCTAACATATAGATCCAATACAGCTCTCTCTGACATAGTCGCCTGTCAACATCACCCCCTCTCTGAGAAGTAACCTGTTCTATTCCCTGAAACCTGAGGGAGGATAGAGGATGCGAGTGGTTATTAAAGTGACGGGCAACAGGATAATTCATATCATTTCGTCTTATTGAACTTTTGTGTTCGCTGATTCTTTGCTTCAGAGGGCGAGTAGTTTTACCAATATAGATCATATCACACGTGCATTTAAGCATATATACAACATTTTTAGTGTTGCATGTGATAACCCCTCTTACTGGAAAAACGTTCCCTGTTCTAGGATGTGTGAAAGTGTTTGTTTTCCACGTATTGTCAGAAAGACGCATACTTTCATATCCAGATAGCCCCTCATTACAGACCATTCTTGAGATTCGCATTCGAGTGGGTGGCTTACCAACCTACAGTCCTACCATTCGGACTGTCCCTAGCTCTGTGCACTTTTACGAAATATGTGGATGCGGCCCTTTTCCACCTGAGACAGATGGGAGTGCGCATCCTGAATTACCTAGAGACGATTGGCTGCTCTTATCCCAATCGAAGATCCTTGCTCCTCAGCCACTTGGAAAGTCTGGGGTTCAGGATTAATCTAAGCAAGAGCTTACTGTCCCCAACTCAACGCATCTCGTTCCAGCCCCAATGTGGGCCTGGATTTCGCTGGAGCACTCTCTGAAAATTCAGAGACTAGCGGCATCTTTCAGATTCGGAGACAACCTCCCCCTAAAAATGTTTCAAAAGCTACTGGGCCTCATGGCAGCAGCCACCTCAGTAGTCCCCTAGGGCCGGTTACATATGCAGCCACTTCAACACTAGTTAAAGGCATGCATCCCACCTCGAGGGTGGTACGAGGGCAGTCTTATTCTCAGGGTGACCTAGGCTGTATCAAAGCCCTGGAAATTGCCCCATCTGTATCAGTTGGGGGTAAAACTGGGCTCAGTTTCCAGAAGGAAAGTAGTTGTGACGGAAGCGTTCAAGACAGGTTGGGGCGCCCCATGCGATGGCAGGCCAGCCTTCGGCTCCTGGACGGTGCCAATGATGAACTGGCACATCAACTGCCTAGAGATGACGGCAGTACTTCTGGCTTTAGAGAGTTCCAGTTAGAGATCAAGGGGTACCATGTCCTAGTCTGATCGGACAACATGACAGTGGTATCCTATATAAATTACCAAAGGGGTCTCAGGTCTCGCCCGCTAAACAATTTGGCGTGCCGCCTCCTTCTATGGGCGAAGTGCAACCTCTGCTCAGTCAGAGCAGTTCATGTGCACGGGAGTGGATATGCTGTCCCGGAACTGACCGTCTCCGAGGGAGTGGAGGCTCCATCCCCAGATGGTCTGCATGATCTGGAGAATTTTCAGGCAAGCGGAGGTGGACCTCTTTGCATCAAAAGCTCCAACCCGATGTTCTTCTCAAAGGAGAAGGATGCATTAGCCCACAGGTTGCCTTCTCTGCACCTTTAAGCCTTTCCTCCGGTAGCTCTGCTCCCTCAGGTCATCAATCGAATCAGGGAGGAAAGATGTTCGATTTAACTTGTGGCACCACTCTGGCAAAACCAAACGTGTTTCTCAGGGATGGTTCAGCTGCTATCAGCAGCCCCATGGCCTATTTCTGTTGAGGAGGGACCTCCTTTCCCAGGCAGGGGGGTCAATTTGGCATCCCCAACCAGAGTTGCCATCTATAGCCTCTCGACAGGAGCCTTCACGTTTTTCCCGAGAGATCATGAAAACGATCTCTGAAGATAGGACACCTTCTACCAGGCTCCTATATGCCCTATTTTCTTTCCAGTTTGTGTTTAGCCTGGGATGTAGACCCTATATCTTACAAAATCACTGTAATACTGACCCCGTCCACGTTCAATATACAGTAAGGAAAATAAGTATTTGAACACCCTGCTATTTTGCAAGTTCTCCCTCTTAGAAATCATGGAGGGGTCTGAAATTGTCATCGTAGGTGCATGTCCACTGTGAGAGACATAATCTAAAAAAAAAAATCCAGAAATCACAATGTATGATTTTTTAACTATTTATTTGTATGATACAGCTGCAAATAAGTATTTGAACACCTGAGAAAATCAATGTTAATATTTGGTACAGTAGCCTTTGTTTGCAATTACAGAGGTCAAACGTTTCCTGTAGTTTTTCACCAGGTTTGCACACACTGCAGGAGGGATTTTGGCCCACTCCTCCACACAGATCTTCTCTAGATCAGTCAGGTTTCTGGGCTGTCGCTGAGAAACACGGAGTTTGAGCTCCCTCCAAAGATTCTCTATTGGGTTTAGGTCTGGAGACTGGCTAGGCCACGGCAGAACCTTGATATGCTTCTTACAGAGCCACTCCTTGGTTATCCTGGCTGTGTGCTTCGGGTCATTGTCATGTTGGAAGACCCAGCCTCGACCCATCTTCAATGCTCTAACTGAGGGAAGGAGGTTGTTCCCCAAAATCTCGCAATACATGGCCCCGGTCATCCTCTCCTTAATACAGTGCAGTCGCAGTGTACCCAGTTCCGACAGTCAGAGCAGCTATTTGTTGCTGCTCAAAGGGGCTGCCAGTCATGAAGCAGAGGCTATCCCATTGGTTATAAGTTTTACAAGTCTGGCTTACAAGTCCTTGGACTTGCAGTACCCTATTGGGGTGAGGGCCCACTCTACTAGGGGAATGGCTTCTTCTTGGGCTTGGTTTAGCAGAATGTCCATTGCTGACATCTGTGCAGTGGCCAGCTGGTCCTCGCTGTCCATCTTTGCTAGGTTCTACAAGACATCCCTGCTCCTCAGGCATGGATTTTGTATGCTTAACCAGGCCTTGCTTAAGCCCATCGTGTTGGACAAACCTTTCAAGTCCCTATCTCTCATGTAGCCTCACATGGAGCCCAAGCGCCCCGGGCTACAGGCTCACAGGACGGCCTTCCGTTCTGTGCTAGAGGCACTGTGCTATTGAATTGCGTTACCCATAAGCACCAGAAACTGACGCAATGCAAGTAAACCATATTGAAAGGAAACGTTTCAGTTACTAATGTAACCTTGCTTCCGTGATCACGAGAACAAGCATTGCATAGCTTGCTGTGCCACTACGTGACAGTAGTATTTGCAGAACTGATGAAGATGTTTTCTAAATCTGCTGGTGTTTTTTCTATTTCTATTTTCTATTTCTATATGTGTTTTCTTCAGTTGCTGTGTGTTGAGCTCTCTGTACATAAAGGACAAGAAGCTACTCAATGTTGAAGAGAGGGGGTAAAGGGAAATTCTTACCCCTAAATAGACTTTATTCAATATCTTTGGATTATAGCTCCATACGTCCTTTAGATTTGACCCAGTTGATGAGAAAACTACCATGCATGTGTGGAGAAAAAAAGTCATTGTTCTTTGCTCTTGAGAGCACACACAAGTTGTTTACCTTGTTTCAACTGTCCCTCTTTTCAAACTACTCAGTTTACTCCATAAGTTTTAACATTTTTAAATTCGTAGAAATTATGTAGAAAACAAATGTGAAACATTTATTTGTTAATATTTGTAGGTCACTAATCAAATGTTTTGAAAAATATGTGATATATGCTAAGTCCTTTGTATGTTTAGATGTGTAGATTTCATTCTGTCATTAAAGCAAAACTGGGACATGCCAAATACACACCAGGACATTCTAAAATGTACTTTTTTTCACAGGTTCAAAAAATTAAATGCTAATAAAACAAACTGTAATGAAAAGTATTGTTACTAATAGCATACTTAAATGTATTATACCATTACATACTGTTACACGTGTGAGTTTGAGTAGGCAGTCAGTATGATGTCAACCATCCAAACCTCACAAATCTATGTATTACCTGGACACCAAGTTAGGGAGGTTTTGAAGGTGCTCTTTATTACAAGTTAAAAACAAGCATTTGTGTTTACATTACATTACACTTAAGTGTTAATGCTAGCATTTAAGTTTTATAAATGTTTAAATTACTCTTTTTATTCTCAAAATGAACATAGTATCTTAATTCAGACTGGACCTCAAAATAGATCTCCATTCTCATACATTTCCTACGTGTTTCTTTAAGATTGTGGTAAAATAATAGTAAAGGCCACTAACACAGAGTTCGCATCCGATCCACCTTATTTTGCAAATCAAAAGTAAGCTATTTTCTGTGAATGTGCAAGACTTAATCAGGATAATCGATTAATCCGCTTCTATAGGTAAATAACTAGAACTATTTGCGCTACAAATCAGTGATAAAAGATAAAAGATTCAAATAATATGATAATTTGCAATATCAAGCTTTTGTACAGCTAAAATATCTGGAAGCGGATGAGACCGGATGCCTCGCACATTAAAGCTATTAATGGCAGCACCTGCTCTTATGTTAAAAATAAAGTGGGTACACAAAGACTAAAGTCTAAGTTTAAGTCCTACTAATGGTTTGGGTGTAATTCTGAATAGATGTTTGAAAGTATGCGGGAGTGTTCTTTTGTGGTTGGAATATTATGATATAAGATTTTGGTATGAAATAGCTAAAGAGAATTCCATTTATACTGGATATCTGGGCCACTGCATTCAAAAGGATGATATATTTGCTCTTGAAAGAGAGTTGTGCTGTAAAATAAACAATCCAGGTCAGATAGTACAAAATGAGACTGAAGGTTATTGGTTTGGCCTCATTGTAATTTTTCGGCAGATCTCTTCCCATGTAAGAAAACAGGAGACACAGGAAACCAAGAAACCAACCTATAAACACAACTATGGTTAATGTTATAGTGTTCCCCTTTTCACAGATGAGCAAAATTTGGTCCTTATAAGTCCATGAGTCAGCGATGGGTTTGTCAGGAGAGACAGTCATCCATATCACACAAGAAATTAAATGAATGACAGAAGAAAATGCAATGAAGAGCCACTGTCCATTGTGCTTTACCCAAAGGCTGTGCACCTTTGGGAACTGAGCAGCCATTTTAAAAACACAGATAATTTGAAAGGAACGGACAGTTAAAAAGGAAATACAGACAGTGAAGAAAAATGTAAATATGGTATTTCTCAGGAGGCAAAGTGCAAATGTGGGTTTTCCAAAGAAAAAGAATGCACTTATGTTAGACATGATCAAACATATCAACATAAGAAGACACATACTACCACCAGCAGACCTCACCACTGGTGTGTTGTAATTGTAAGAGAAAAGGCAAAATATGGCAATGAGTAAAATAATTGTGCATATGGCAGAAACCATGACAGCGATTGAGGGGATTTCCGTGAACTGAAGATAGACAACAGAACGTGTTTTACAAGTTGTGCTGCCTTCATCAGACCATTCACTCTCTGCACATTGAAAACAGGTATAGGGGTCTCCTGAAAAAGAGTAAAATAATATAAATGTTTAAAATAGCATTTTGCCAAAAACCCATAAGCATGTGAAAAGAAATACAGTAGGGCCTATACTTAAGCATACTTTTAAAAAGAATAATTATCCTTTAAAAGAATATATGTACAGTTTTTTATTCGCTTTAGTACTATTTTCACAAGGTGAAAAAAAAAAAAAAAAAATAAGTACAAAAATTCAAACTGTTCACACTGCTAGTCATTCTTTCAAAACAGTTATTCGCCTTATTTATGATGATCTTAATGCGTTTTAAATTATGGGTGGCACTTCCGGTTTGGGGGAACTTCCATTCAAAATGACTGAAACTAATAATTTCAAATCATAATGTTGCCGTACAAATAAAGCTTAATGAGCTGTCAATTTCCCTTCATGTTTTATTTTCAGACATCATGAGAATAACATAGCACTTGGTATTTTACTGTGACATTTTATAACAAGAACATCTATGTCAAGTCTTTTCAGTCGCTGCATTCTTTTCCTCATGATTATTGTATTTTTTCCCTTTGAATTCTGCTGTAATAGTATGTAAAAAGGACAACATGTACTGCACATTGATTGTACTGTACTGATACTGTTCTCCTAATTTACGATATATCCCATTAATAATTTTCTCTTCAAATCCACGTAACTTTCCAGATTTGTTTTCACAGGTAAATAAATTTTTTGATTAAGGCAACATATGTTACAGATATATTACTACAGTGATATTTAACCTGTCCGTTATTGCTGTGGAAAGAATCACGTTTTGGGGTTATCCATAGTCTCTTGCTGAAAGTACCTTGTTAATGCTTTTACACTTTTAAATGTCCTTTTAATGTCCGATGGTTGAAGGGTGAGTAGAATAATGTCATCTCATTGTGACAATCTTTTTAAACATATTATTATGTTCATAGACCAAGCTTTTCCCTGATTGTTTACAGCTTAATGGAAGTTACACCAATAATTTGAACAAAACGTCATGGGGCGTAAGAATAAGGTGAATACATGTTTTCTTTCCAAATATTTGTTTCACAACATCATTATAGGCTAATATATAATGAGAACATTTGGTATAATCACTTGAACAGAACAGTTTCACAACTTCCAAAAAAGTACTTTTAACATTCAGTTTATTCAGTAGCAAATTATGCAAGTGTTAGCCTATGTCTGTTTCTGGGTTTGAGTTTTGTTTGTTAGCCTGTTAGTTTTGCACTGTTACCAGTTTAGTTTCCCTTGTCTCTGACATCTGTTGCCATGGTGTTGATCATGTGTCTCACCTGTGTCTAGTTAGTCATCTTGTTTTATCCCTAGTGTTTCTCTATGTATAGTCCTCACTTTCAGTTAGTCTTGGTCTGATCTCGTCATTGTATTAGGTGTTGTCGGTTTCAAGACAACCTTAAATTAAATGTTTGAGTTTATATTGATTAAAAAGGAATAACTGCTTGCGAATAGATCCAACTCTTTTATTTACGTTTGTTTGCAACCCCAGCGTGACAGCAAGACACGTTTCAAATCAACCTGGTTGCTGAAGATTTTGCAGTAATACACGCTACAGTTGTATGAAAAAAATCCATAATGTTTGTAACATCTATCCAGTGTGTAATGAAAAGGTGTGAATAAGATATGGTATGGCCATGAGGTTTAGTGCTATGAAGTTTGCTGCCAATATGGTGAATGTTCTCACTGTACCAGAGAAATTGAGTGGAGTAGCACCAATTTCCCCTCCTCTTTTTGAACCTTCAATAATTACTCCACTACACTGACATATTCTGCTCTGTGCCTATATGTATAAATATATGTGGGGGATGTGGAGGGTTTCTGATTGCTTGCTGCAATAAGACTTGTTCACAAACATAGAACCAAACTATTTAAATGTTGAGCGCCAAGCTCAGTGGCTGCAGATGCAACCAGCTTGTACCATGTAGTGATAGCAGATTACATTAAGGACCTATTTTCTAGGACCTAGTTTTATAACAAAACTAGAAATTAAATGGATGTGGGAAAATAGTTTGCCTTCAAATCACACTTAAAAAAAGCACCATAAAGTATATTGTGGTGATAGAATGGACAGAAGAAACTTAAGTACCAAGGTGTCATTGACCACATCCTAAGGTACTTACGAGAATGATCCACATAGCTGTTACGCTGGCATTTTTTACATGTAAAACAGCAACTATGAAAACCTTCAGGTTGCCTTGAAAATCCCTTCTTGCACTCAGCAGAGCAGTTTGAGAAAGGAACCTTCAAAGAATAAGAAAATGTGTAATTAAAGTGACAGTTTTTCTTCATTTATTTTTTACAAACAATTAACTTAACCATCTAAACACTATGTTTTTTCCATTAACAAATTACAAAATACTAATTACATAATTCCTTTAAACACAAATTTCTCAGATCTTGATTTCAAAAAAGCGTTGACCTTCATTTGGAGAAATTTGCTAAATTGACTGAGGAAAAACTGGAATCTATAAAGCTAAATGTTTAGATAAAGGCTCATCAAATGAAGACTTACAGAACCGTTGTTATGCCAGGGCAGGAGAGAGTTGTTGATTGTAAAAGTCAGTTCTGGATATGTATCATATGTGCCCACCATCTCAAACTGTGGAGGATTTACATCAGTGTGCCAGAGCACAACTGCATAATTGATGGTTGGATCATAATTATCATCATATTTCACCTGATGACCATTGAGTGGAAAATCCAACTTCTTAATTTCTTCCACAAGCTGTTGTGAGTTGTGATGATTTTACCCCCATTATTTAACAAAAACAGACAAAATATAATATTACTATAACTTTATTAATATAAATATTGTTTTATTTGGTTATTAAATTATTGTAAATATTGTAAATAATATAATATGTAATTTCATAAAAATATGAACAATATTTAATTAAATAAAACATTGTTACTTCAATAATTTAATTAATATATTGATCAACTTGTCATAAATTCAAATGAATTCTCTTACCATGTATGGCTTTACCACTGTGTTTTTGCGGCATCCATTCATGTCGCACTGCAGGACCTTATGTAATGCATGAGCTATGGTGTATATGGCAGCATAGATGGCAAAAGAGTATGTGGGATTTTCATTTATAATCTCCTCTGCGGTCCACAATGTGCAGTAATCACAAACTTGATTACATGTCTTACTCTTACTCTGGACGTCACTCTCTTCATTATGGGTGACATCAGTTGATCTCTGGTCTTTATAGACAAATTCTTTAAATCCAGGCAATGTCAACAATCTCTCCGTAATACCAATGATTGTGCCAATTTTCCCAATTCCTGGCTCTCTGGGAAGCTGTTGATTCATAGACCATGTTTGACTTGCAATCCATACTTTGTCATGGATGTTGTTTGCTATGGCTGCTTTGATAATTTTGCTTGCATATTGTGGCGTAGCAAAAACAACAATGACATTGATATCAAGCATATCAATCTTTTGAAGTGTTAGACTGTAGTTTGCATTTAGGCTTAGACTCTCTTGATAGGCCAAGCAAATGCCAGTATTTCTTATATACGTGTTGAACAGCTTTAGTCCGTCTGAACTGTAATCAAGAAAGGCAACCCAGTTCCATCCAAACCATTGAATGATGTGAATAATAATTTCTATCAGGTTTTTGTTGCTAGGGATTGTTCTTACAAAAGCAGGATAGTTAAGTTTGTTGCTTAATGCATAGCTAGAAGCTCCATAATTCACCTTTGAAAAAGAAACACCAAATTATAAACAATTCATTAGCATTTTACTGAATATAATAAATGTGTAGTCCTGAACAAAGGGCAGTAAGTATTTTGTTATATAAACTGTATAAAAGAAGCTTAACTTACCATAGGTATAAGGTCCATTGTGAATAGTGGTGCAATAGTAATAGTATGTGTGCTTCCATATGGCCCTGTTAAAGCAATCACTTTAGGCTGATAGTTGTTCAGTTTTTCTTTAGGTTTTATTGACCCATTCTTTGAAATAAAACTAAAAACTGAAGGGATATTCTTTGTATTAGAACAATGGTCAAAAATTTCATAGCCCAAAGAAACATTGGGCAGAAGAGTGGTGGAGTTATTAATCTCTTCAACAGCAAACCTCATTACTTGCAACCTCTGAAAGCCAGATTTTGAGGGACTGTGCCTTGAAAACATCAGTGAGGAAGTTAATAGCATGCAATTGAATTTTCACTTCATAAATTTGACTTTGAGCAAATGCTGCTGTGATTTACAATATTGCATATTGACAACCTGACATATAAAAAAATCCTTGCTTACCTGAAACATTCAGTGGTCTCTGGGGAGAACAGGGGTGTCTCATGGTCAATTTCATGTAAAGTGAAAAGGCCACCCAATAAGTAATCTCCATCTAAGCTGAACTGTTTTGAGCAAGAAACTTCAAAAAAGAAACAATTAGTAAAGCCCACAAGGAAAATGTAAATGCTACTGAGAGACATTGTTTAAAATTGCCTGTTGGTCATAAAGCAGATGTGCAGTGGCTAGTCTTTTGAGAATCAGGCTAATATTCTTGAGTTAATTTTCTTAAAACACATTTAAATTTGCTTAAACCACTATATCCAGCGATACGAATGTCAATTTCCATATCTAAACTCACAAAGCATATATGTGTCAAGCATATGTCAGTCAGTTATTAAATAGAGCATTACACCACATTCATGACATCTTTTTCAAACTGTGACATTCTAAACTCTCAGCAGGGATTTATGGTTGGATTAGAATCACTAAGGTTTCAAAAAGTTTAGAGGTGGTGAGCAAATATAAAAATTGTGCTGAGTACTGTGGTGTTGCACATCACATTTGAGTATAAAATATTGTTAATGCTCTCCCTGGAGGCTGAAAACCAATGCTGAATTCATAGATGTTGAATGGCCAGCAACACTGTTGCTGTTCACATATACTTTACATTTTAAAATTTGCTTAACCCAGTTCCGGCATAAATTTTAATGTTTTTGCATATCTGATATTATTCTAGATTTGTCACCCCACAAGTGTCACATTAATCCACCAGTGTCACTTCATAACACAAACTTCTAAGAAATCATATGAAAACTGTGTAGCAATGGGTGGGGTGTAATGGGTAGATGAACGTGCACAATTCAAAAGTAAATCAAGAGTTTTTAATAAGAAAGGAGAAACCAGGTATCAACATAACAGCTACACTTTAACATAAACAATACAAACAGACAAAGATACAGAGGAGTATAAAAGCCTAAAATACATAGGTCAAGTCAAGTCACCTTCACTTATGTAGTGCTTTTAACAATATAGATTGTTTCATAGCAGCTTTACAGTGATAATAGTAAATTAAAGTAACTGAAATTGTTCTGGCTTTACAGCAGCTCTAGAATAAAGTTACTGTCCAGCTAAAGTTAGTTTTGATTGATTCACTTCCGTTGCAAAGATCATTAGTTATTAACTTTGGAGCCGCTTACACGACACCGTTCTAACAGAAAACCCTTAATGCGCTCTGGCCTGAACAACAGTGCCTGGCGGCTCGAGAACGCAAACCTTGAAATAGGTTCCAAGGTGCAAGCAGTAAAACATATTGAAAAACGTTATCATCTCCGCATAAGCTTAAAAAACGTGAATCTGTGAAAATGCTGACGGCGTGCACATGTATATTACTTGTTCAGTCTATAGGTATGCGCGTTGTGTGCAGGCGTGTAGTCTTTCTTTACAAATTGACCTCACCAAATTACTTGTCTGGATTTAAAAATTCATAATATAGATTTTTTTTTTTTTTGCTTCCGCATATCCATGTGAACTGGAATCATTTTGACAACATTTTATCTGTACAGAGGTAAAGGGAAGGAGGCCTTCAGAGGGGAGAGACTAGTTGACAATTCAGGACTGTGTTGTCATCACGTCCAGGCACAGGTCCTTCATCAGTGTCACGGTTCATAAGTCCGTTGTCTCTTTCTTGTCTCGTGTTCTGTTGTTATGTGTGTGTATGTGTATTGACTGTGTGGGCGTGCCGACTCATCAGCGCTCATCAGTAATCAAGTTCATCACTCCCGTCACCAGCTGCAGCTCATCTCATCACCCTATATATACTCACCACTTTCTCATCTCCTTTGTCAGATCGTTGTTTGTGGTTACCCGGTTGTGTCCCAGTCTGCGTTTTGAGTCTTGTGCCTTCCTTGTTCCTGTTCGTGTTCCTGTGGATTTATTCTGGATTATTATCACCGTTGGATTCCTCTCACCGCACTGCTGCACTCCCACGCACTGGATTCATCTGACCATCGGGGTCCCTGCGCCACTAACCTGTTGTTCCTGGACTTTGTCATTGTTGCTACTCTCACTCAATAAAGAGCTTTTACTTGCATTTGCTTCCTCATCTCTATCGTTACAGAACGATCTGACCCTGAGCATGGAAGCAGCGAGTGGTTCTTCAAATCCGATAGAGGCATTAATGAATCAATGCATGAAGAGAATGGACACTCAGGAGAGAAATCTCAACGAGACAGCTCGCGCTGTTCAGGTTCTGGTGGCGCAGGTGTCCGGGCTCACCCAGCAGTTACAACAGCCCCAAGTTCCCACTGCGCCACCCGCACCGCCGATTCCCCCACCACCACCAGCGGACCCATCCCAGTCAGAGCCCCGCCTGCCCGTTTCTGAGGCTTATTCAGGTGAACCTAATTACTGCCGATCTTTTCTAACCAGATGCTCAATGCACTTCTCTTTGCAGCCCAAGACATTTCACGACGAGCGAACCAAGGTCGCGTTTGTATTGGCGCTTCTGACTGGGAGAGCGGCGCTTTGGGGAACGGCGGTGTGGGAGAATCAGGAAGAATGCTGCTCCTCGTTCCAGAGGCTCTCCGAAGAGATGAGACAAGTCTTCGACCGCGCCGTGTCCGGACGAGAGGCTGCTAGAGTATTGGCGGATTTACAACAAGGAGAAAGATCCGTATCTGACTTTTCGATCGAGTTCCGTACTCTAGCAGCAGAGAGCCAATGGAACGAGGAGGCGCAGTGGGACATGTTCCTGCATGGGCTGGCTGACCGCGTCCAAAGAGAGATTTACGCCATGGACCTTCCGACCAAGTTGAGTGATCTCATAGCTCTGGCTATAAGAGTGGATGCACGTTTTTCTCGAGCTGACCGGCGTCTTCAAACTAATCGTTTTCCTGGAGGGATCGAGGGACAACGCTCCAGAAGCAGGGACGCGGTGAGTCCCGTCAACGATCACGAGTCCATGCAGGTGGGTCGAGCCCGGCTTTCCCGGGAGGAGAAGGAGAGGCGGAGATCCCTGGGCCTTTGTATGTACTGTGGAGGAGCGGGACATTACAGCTTACAGCTGTCCGTTAAAAGGCCCAGCCCGGCAGTAAGTATGAGGCTACTGTCGGGTGGGATCTCTGCCGAGAAGACCTCATCCACATCTACTCTCCTTCCGGTAAGGCTCCGATGGTCAACTCACCTCCACGACTGTCGAGCACTTCTGGACTCAGGGGCTGAAGGTAATTTTATGGACCACACTTTTGCACGCAAGTTTCAAGTTCCCCTCAGACCCCTCACGCATCAGATTGCAGTACACGCACTCAACGGTCAAGAACTCCCCACCATTTCACTGGCCACTGAAGACATCACCCTCATCACATCAGGCAATCATAACGAAACCATCTCCTTTTACATTCTGGACACTCCCCTTGCACCCATCGTCCTTGGTCACCCATGGCTCACCCGTCACAACCCCAAAGTGGACTGGCAATCACAGTCTGTGTCGGCGTGGAGCAGTTTTTGTCATAAGTCTTGTCTAGGGTCTGCCTGTCCGTCTGTTTCTGTCCCTGTGTTTCAGGAGGAGGCAGTGGATTTATCTAACGTGCCCGCGGAGTACCTGGACCTGAAGGAGGTGTTCAGTAAGTCTCGGGCTGCTTCTCTTGCTCCGCATCGTCCCTATGACTGTGCTATAGAGTTATTGCCAGGTACGTCTCCGCCTAAGGGCAAGTTATATTCACTCTCTGTTCCAGAGAGAGAGGCCATGGAGAAATACATTTCTGATTCTCTAGCAATGGGGTTCATCCGCCCTTCCTCTTCTCCAGCGGGGGCGGGATTCTTTTTTGTGGGGAAGAAGGATGGGTCGCTGCGACCTTGTATTGATTACCGGGGGTTGAACAACATCACGGTAAAGAATACTTATCCTTTGCCGTTGATGTCTTCAGCCTTCGAGAGGTTGCAGGGAGCATCTAGCTTCACGAAATTGGATTTACGGAATGCTTATCATTTGGTCTGCATCAGGGAGGGGGATGAGTGGAAGACCGCTTTTAACACCCCCAGGGGGCACTTTGAATACTTGGTTATGCCTTTCGGCCTTTCCAACTCCCCAGCGGTCTTCCAGGCACTTGTTAATGACGTGTTACGAGACATGGTCGATCAGTTCATTTATGTCTACCTGGATGACATATTGATTTTTTCATCGTCTCTCCAGGAACACGTGCAACACGTCCGACAAGTGCTTCAGAGGTTGCTAGAGAATGGGCTTTTTGTCAAGGCGGAGAAATGCGCTTTTCATGCACAGTCTGTTCCTTTTCTAGGTTACATCATTTCGGATGAGGGAATGCGCATGGATCCTGAGAAGGTTAAGGCTGTGGTGGATTGGCCAAGTCCAGATTCCCGTAAGGCCCTACTGAGGTTTCTGGGGTTCGCCAATTTTTACCGGCGTTTCATTCGCAATTTCAGCCAACTAGCCGCACCTCTGACCGCCTTGACCTCCCCCAGAACGACGTTCAGGTGGTCAGACGCAGCCTCGGCTGCGTTTGCCAAACTGAAGGGTTGCTTTGTTTCAGCCCCTATTCTGATAACCCCTGATACTTCACGTCAGTTCGTGGTGGAGGTCGATGCGTCAGAGGTGGGGGTAGGTGCAGTGTTATCCCAGCGTTCTCCTTCAGACGACAAGATGCATCCTTGCACGTTTTTGTCGCATCGTTTATCCCCTGCCGAGCGCAATTATGACATTGGTAACAGAGAGTTGTTGGCAGTCAAGTTAGCATTGGAGGAGTGGCGCCACTGGTTAGAAGGGTCGGGGGTACCTTTTATTGTCTGGACCGATCACAAGAACTTGGAATACATTCGGACTGCTAAAAGATTGAACTCCAGGCAGGCTCGGTGTCAGGAACCAATCAGACTCAGTATCCCTCACCACACAACGATCACTCTCCCCAGAATTCTGATTACTCACACCTGTTCACAATTATCAACCTCATTCCACCAACACATAAAACACGCTGTAATACCCCAGTTCTCTGTCAAGCCTCCAACAGGAACTGACCCTTATCCTCTGGCTCTGATTCCTTGTGAAACCTATGACTTCTGTGCGTAAAGTATACTCACCTGTGATTTACTAACCTCTGGCTTCTTGATCTGTGACCTCTAGGAACATGTTCAGTATCCATTTGTTACCTGACATCTAGCGGTCTCCAGAGTTTCACTGAATCCCCTTGCCACTCGTTGAACCAACGCCAGAACCTGTAAGAGAAAGACCAGTATTAACATTCCAGAACGGATTGTTATTCAAATATCTGGAGTGTTTGAACTTACCTGTTGTGGATCCTCATCCTGTGTTTTCCTCACGTCTTCTCGCTCCTGATACTCACCATGATTTGTTGCACTATTTAATAAAGCTGTGTTATATTCACTTACCTCGATCTCTGTGTGTCTTGTATCCTGACACTCGGTGGGCTCTTTTTTTCGGTCGTTTTGATTTTACTCTCTCGTACCGCCCGGGTTCCAAAAACATCAAACCCGATTCTTTATCATGTATTTTTGACCGTTCCGAACGCCCGTCCACTCCCGAGTGCATTTTACCAGAGAATCTATTTATCTCTTCACTCACATGGGAGATCGAATCGAAGGTCAAGAAGGCCTTAGAAGGGGTAATGCCTCCGACTCGTTGTCCACCGAATCGTTTATTTGTGCCTGAGGGTTTACGGTCCAGCGTTATTCAGTCGGGTCATTGTTCCAATGTGGCTTGCCATCCAGGAGTTAATCGTACTCAATTTTTAGTCAAGCAACGATTCTGGTGGCCTGGTATGGCTCGTGACGTTCACAATTTTGTCTTGGCTTGCTCAGTCTGTGCCACGGGTAAGACTTCCAATCGACCTCCAGATGGGTTACTTCAACCGCTGCCGGTGCCTTCGAGACCCTGGTCCCATATCGCTCTAGATTTTATCACCGCCCTCCCACCCTCCCAGGGTCACACGGTAGTTTTAACCGTGGTGGACCGGTTCTTGAAGGCAGCCCATTTCATTCCCTTGCCCAAATTACCCTCAGCCAAGGAGACAGCGTTGATTGTCGTTAATCACGTCTTTCGGCTACATGGCCTCCCGACAGACGTGGTTTCTGACAGAGGACCCCAATTTGTGTCCAAATTTTGGCGAGAATTTTGTAAACTCCTGGGGGCGACTTTCAGTCTGTCCTCTGGGTTCCATCCCCAGAGCAATGGTCAGACTGAGCGAGCCAACCAGGATTTGGAGAGAACGCTGCGATGTTTAGTGTCCAAGAATCCTTCCTCTTGGAGTCAGCAACTATCTATGGTGGAGTACGCCCACAACACGTTGCCAGTGTCATCCACGGGCCTATCACCGTTTGAGTGTAGTGTAGGGTACCAGCCACCTATTTTCCCTAGTCTGGAATCCGAAGTCGCGGTCCCCTCCGCCCACGCCTTCGTCCAGAGGTGTCACCGCACTTGGACTAGAGCCCGTGAGACTTTACTCCAAGTGGGGGCCAAGGCCAAAGCCGATCGCCACCGGCGTAGGCCTCCCGTATATGTCGTCGGTTCCAAAGTGTGGCTTTCTACTAAGGACATTCCTCTCCGCTCCGTCTCTAATAAACTTGCACCCAAATTCATTGGCCCGTTCTCTGTCACTAAGATCATTAGTCCGGTGACAGTCCGCCTTAATCATCCCCCAGTGTACAGGAGGATTCATCCCGTCTTTCATGTGTCCAAAATTAAGCGCCGTTTTTTTTGCTCGCATTAATCCGCCATCCCCGGTTCCCCCCCCGCCGTGACTTGTAGATGGGGAACCTACTTATTCGGTCAATCGTGTTCTGGACTCAAGGCGAAGGGGACGCGGATTTCAGTACTTGGTGGACTGGGAAGGTTACGGTCCGGAGGAGAGAAGTTGGGTACCTGCTAGAGACATCCTGGATCACTCCCTTATCGATGATTACAATCGGCAGGTAAGGGAGCCTGGGAACGCCAGGAGGCGTTCCTAGGGAGGGGGGTACTGTCACGGTTCATAAGTCCGTTGTCTCTTTCTTGTCTCGTGTTCTGTTGTTATGTGTGTGTATGTGTATTGACTGTGTGGGCGTGCCGACTCATCAGCGCTCATCAGTAATCAAGTTCATCACTCCCGTCACCAGCTGCAGCTCATCTCATCACCCTATATATACTCACCACTTTCTCATCTCCTTTGTCAGATCGTTGTTTGTGGTTACCCGGTTGTGTCCCAGTCTGCGTTTTGAGTCTTGTGCCTTCCTTGTTCCTGTTCGTGTTCCTGTGGATTTATTCTGGATTATTATCACCGTTGGATTCCTCTCACCGCACTGCTGCACTCCCACGCACTGGATTCATCTGACCATCAGGGTCCCTGCGCCACTAACCTGTTGTTCCTGGACTTTGTCATTGTTGCTACTCTCACTCAATAAAGAGCTTTTACTTGCATTTGCTTCCTCATCTCTATCGTTACAATCAGATCTGGATACGGCCTGGATTAGGCTGACTGTGTAAACCTCGGGATAAACTGAGAGACTAATATTAGCGTAGACGCCATTCTTTTTATGATGCAATGAGTACATCAGGATTTATGGGAAGTGTTCCCGGTTCCGGCTGACCTAATCTATGCAGCCTAACATTGAATTTTAGAAGTTGATAATGTGTTATGTGTATGCTAGGTCAAAGAGATGTGTCTTTAATTTAGCTTTGAACTGACAGAGTGTGTCTGCTTCCCGGACAATGTTAAATGCTAAATAGGAAAAGGATCTACTGCCAGCAGTCGATTTTTGATATTCTAGGTATTATCAACTGGCCGGAATTTTGAGTTTGCAATAGACGTGAAGGACTATAATGCATTAAGCACTCACTCAAGTACTGGGGAGCTAAACCATGTAGTGTTTTGTAAGTAATCAGCATTATTTAAAAAATGTTATGATGTTTAATAGGGAGCCAATGCAGTGTTGACAGAACCAGGCTAATATGGTCATACTTCCTGGTTCTGGTAAGAACTCCAGCTGCTGCATTTTTGACCAGCTGTAGTTTGTTTATTATTCGTGCAGGGCAACCACCCATAAGAGCATTACAATAATCTAGCCTTGATGTCATGAACGCATGAACTAACTCCACATTTGTCACTGAATGCATATGTTGTAATTTAGATTAGATATCGCTATCACGTTTTTTGATCGTGGACCTCCACGATCTGCTTTTGAATAAATATCGTAGTATCGTGTTACAGTGCATTTTATCAGTTCAGTTCTGGCGCCTCCATCTCAACATACTGTACAACGCAACGTACATGCACATCACATGTTAACGCAATGGTAGAGTTACACTCACGGGACACTGCATTTCATAAAAGTTAATTATTTGCCTGTGCATTAAAGCTTTGCCAGTTAAACATTTTATTGTATGATGTTGAATGAGGAATTCTTCCTCAGGGACATTACAATGCGCTGGCTGCTGAGATACTGTAGTAGACGGTTGCATAGTAATAATTTTCTCCCTAATATTATCAATCTTGTAAGTAAAGAAGTTCATAAAGTCATTACTGCTGTGCTGTTTGGAAACGTCTGGGGGTGAAGCTTTATTTCTCGTTAATTTACCCACTGTTTCAAATAAATACCTCGGGTTTTGTTTGTTTTCTTCTAAGAGGGTTGATAACATTTTACAGGGAGAGTAATCAAGCTAAAAATAGAACAGATGTTAACAAATTAAGAACAAAGGAGACTAGTAAGGGTACTAAGGCAATCGAAAAAAACACAGCAAAACAAAACAAAAAACAAGTCAAGTCACCTTTATTGATATAGTGCTTTATACAATATAGATTGTTTCAAAACAGCTTTACAGTTCTAACAGGATTATGTATTTCGACTGTTTTTCAGCTTAAGTCAGTTCAGTGTTGATTCAGTTCCGTTGTAAATTATTCAATTAGTTAATTTATTCTATAAAGCAGTTCTGCAAAAATTATTATCATCCAGCTCATTTCAGTTCTCATACAACAGCGTCAGTACAGTCAGGTCAATAATATTGTTGAATATTAAGTGTCCCCAACTAAGCAAGCCAGAGGTGACAGTGGCAAGGAACTGAAACTCAATCAGGTGACAGAAATGGAGAAAAAAACCTTTGGAGAAACCAGTCTCAGTCGGGGGGTCAGTTCTCCTCTGGCCAACGAACGAACACGGTGTGATTAAAGGCACAATATGTATCTTTTTTGCTTTAAAAATAGCAAAAATCACTATATCTATGTTATATATATTTTTTAGTTGTGTACTTACATTATCCCGACTGTTTCCAACAACTTTCAAACCAGGAGAAATTTTTATTTAATTCGAAGACACGTCGCGTTTCTTTATTTCCATTTTGTCGCAGTCAATGGCGTCATATCCGCGTTGTCCCTGGTTTCCGCTCGTACTGCCATGGTAACCAGTAACCAAGGCGACAGACGTGGACAATGTAGTTTGCAATGTCTATTTGCACGCTGTTGTTGTTTTGTTCAAATATTATGGACCATGGCAAGCAGACTTTGGATAAAAAAGGAGAACTAAAACGAGAATCAATTCAGCGCGGTGTTTTCGAGATGCCTAGAGAGCTCCCATAGACAGTAACGTATATAAAGGAGAGCTCCACGTCCGAGACTTCGACCGCTCCTACATGTACTTTATTAAACAGGTGAGCACATTTACATAAAAATAATCAATGTCATATAGTTCAACAATGATAAAATGTTAGAATATGATCTGTATGTTATTCTAATGTTGATCTAGTTTACTGCTAGTCTCATACAGACAAACTAACACATACATTTCAACACATTTAAATGCAGTTTAGTGTGATAGTGTAATGTTAGACCAAATGAAACAGCACTGCGTTACCTCACAAGTTTAATTTGTCTAATAAACTGACCTGTGAGTTGTAATTCTGCACTCGCGTGTAGTTCGGTAGAATGAAATGTCCATATTACTTTTATATCCGCGGGACTCGCGTCGCGTGTGGAGCTGATAGCTGTCTCTTAGCAATCCCGAACTGCTTCATATCACAGTCATGATAAAAGCATCGATGTATAGAGTCATCCATAAACATTATTAGATCGGTCGGCTTGACGTTGACGACAAGATCCATAATTCTTAGCAAATGTTGCGTCATCAAACTACGCTTTTGTTATTGTAAGAGGTTAGCGACCCCTAGCGGCGAAAAAAAATGACATACTGTACGTTTAAGATACAGGCTGCATCACAAGTCAGAATTCAGATTGGGATCGGTAGCATTCAAATATTCATCCAGTTCCTTTTGCTTGAAGATCGGATTCATCACGGCGGTATGAAGCTGAAGCTGACCATAGGGTCTGTGTGGAGGATCTGTCTGGTTCTTGTGGTCTCTGCTGAGTATCTGTGCCGATGGATGTCATGTTGACGAGGCCTTCACAGGGGATTGTCTAGTAGACACGGTGCAGGTCCACCATCTGATCTGGATATGGACCAGATCCAGCTGACTAAGATAACCTCGGGATAAAGATGAGTCAGACAAACTAATATTAACGTAGATGCCTTTCTTCTTTCAATGTAATGAGTACATATTTTAAAAAAAAATCATCAGGTCCAGACAAATTGGAACCATATTTTCTAAAAATAGCTGCAGATTTGATAGCAAATCCAGTTACATATTTAATTAACCTTTCTTTGCCATGAATCAAGTACCAGCCATCTGGAAATCTGCCAATGTTCTCCCCCTTCACAAAGATGGTGATCCTGCAAACATAAATAACTATAGGCCTATTTCTAAATTGTCAGTATTAGCCAAATTAATGGAATCACTCATCAGCATGCAATTAAAATACTATCTAATTAATAACAATATTCTGAATGAATTTCAATCTGGTTTTAGGAAACAACATAGTACAATAACAGCTGTTTCAAAAGTCAATGACCTGGTCAAAATCTTGGACAATAAACAGCACTGTGCAGCGCTGTTTATTGATTTGTCAAAAGCTTTTGATACAGTGGACCATAAAATACTCCTTCAAAGATTCACCTCTATTGGACTATCAGAACAAGCAGTGGGATGGTTCAACAGTTCCCTATTAGGGAGAACACATTGGCCCTCATTTATCAAAAGTGCGTACACCAAATTTCCAGCGTAAACCTGGCGTACACCCAAAACCACGGTGACTTTGAGATTTATCAATATGGACGTTGGCGTACGGCACGCTCAAATCCTACGCCAAAAACAATTCCTAACACCACAAAACGCACGGACAAACTAAAAGATATGATATATTATGACCCACTGTAAAAAACAACAACATAGTAATTATAAACGTCAGTGTTTATTTTTGTGCAACATGGACTTCAATGTTTAATTTGTGTGACTTTACCAAAGCCTTTGATTTGTAGGCATATGTATTCCTTCAGTTGCGAGCCTGTGCGCTTTACCTGACGTTTCAGGGTTAGGCCCGGCAGGTGCGCACGGACTGGGTTCAGTAATGAAAGGCTTTCAATGACCAAAAAATAATTCAGACTGACAAAATAATAAAAATGACATTCTTCTTCTTTTAAATAATAATAATAATAATAATACAAATAATAATAATAACGACATTCTTCTTCTAAGTAAGGGATAATGTATAGCGAGGCGGTTGTTTTAGCGAATAACAACTCGACAGGCTGAACTGGATCAGCCTGAAGGGGTTGTTATTCACAACAACCGCCTCGCTATACATTATCCCGCTTATTACATGGCTACCTACAAAATAAATCAATAATTTGACACAAAATATTGATTTAAAAAGGAGTTTATTGATTTAAAAACGATTGTATTGCTTCCGCTAAAGAAAATAGTCCGTTCCGCATCCATAGCAACGCTCTGTTTTTCATGGCAACGGTGTGTTATACTTCGCAGCGGTCTGTTATCAAGAAATAACTGACCGCATTCTACATTTGAATTCAACCAAGCCATGTAATAAATAACAATAAGCGTCATTAATAATAAAAATCATAATAATAAGAATATTACAAATTGTCATGCAATTATGCCAATTGCACATCATCATCACTATTGTACACCCCAATACATGTGACGTGATACGAAATTAAATGCTAATTGTTTCAAAACACGTGCTGTAAAGTAATGCATTGTGATAGGTCATTTGCTCATCCAAACAGCTATTTTAAACTGGATTTCCACCGTATTCCCACTCTTTAAACTCCCAAATAAAACAATTTTGTTTCTTTCCACTTCCCTGGTGATGGTCTTGATCTCCACGTCGGAGAAGTTTCTCTTCTTTGCCGTCTTCCGTGTGTCCATGGCGTAAAATGAGGGCGTGGGGGAAGCGGAGACTTGAATATATGGGGTGTGTTATTCTAATGATGATCGTTTTCAGCCGCAGCATTTATCAAGGGCAGGTATTGCTGGATTTCAAAGGTACACACAGCTTCATAAATCAGGTGGTGAGAGGAGTGTAAGCATAATCTTACGCCAACATATACGCCCGTTTCTACGCAAGAATGATAAATGAGGGCCAATGTGTGCAAGTAGATGGCCTCACTTCTGCCTCCCTAAATATTTCAAAAGGGGTGCCTCAAGACTCAATCCTTGGGCCTCTTCTTTGTATCATTTATACAAACAACCTCTGCAATAATATAAATAATACAAACTATCATTACTATGCTGATGATGATACTGTTCTCTATTGTTCTGGGTCCACATTAGATCAAGCAATCACAAATTTACAATCCGCTTTTAACATCTTGCAACATAATCTGGCTACTTTAAAATTGGTTCTAAACTCTAAAAAAAACTAAAAGTCATGACTTTCACTCAGGGAAAATCAACTAAAAACAATGTCCCAACCATTTGTACACTTTCTGGTACAGAAATCGAAGAAGTGTCACATTACAAATGCTTGGGCATTACCATCACTGTCTTTTACATTGGATGTCCAAGATTTGGTTAAAAAACTGAAATTGAAGTTAGGTTTTTTCTTTAGAATCAAGTCTTGTTTATCTTTTGAAGCAAAAAAAACAACAACTTGTAAATGCAACATTCTTGTCTGTCTTGGACTATGGTGATATTTTATATATGCATTCAACCTCCCAGTGTCTTCATGCTTTGGACACGGTGTTTCATGGAGCCTTAAGATTCATCACAAACTTAAAATCTCTCACTCATCACTGTTTGTTGTATTCTCGGGTCGAGTGGTTCTCCCTCTCCATTCGGCGTTGGATGCACTGGCATCTTTTTATTTATAAAGCAGTATTACGACTTCTTCCTCCTTATCTGAACACTTACATCCTCCCGAGGTCTGCAGGGACATATCACCTGCGTTCACAAGATCTGTTTTTATTGACAGTCCCTAAAGCCCGCACTGACTTTGGCAAAAAGGCTTTTAATTTTGCAGCACCATCTGCATGGAATCAGCTTCAAAATGAACTACAGTTGAAGGAGTTGGTCTCACTTTATTCTTTTAAAGGCTTTTTAAAGGACCTTGCAGAAAGGCAGTCTGTCTGTCACTGTTTTTAAATTGATTTAGGACCCAGGTTTTTTATGATGACATTGTTGTTTGAATATGATGAGTGAAAGTGTGTTTATGTATTTATCTGTAAGTGTCTCTGAATCTATTTGAAACCGCACTGCTGCCACTTGCCAGGACACTCTTGTAAAAGAGATTTTTAATCTCAAGGAGTTGTTTATCCTGGTTAAATAAAGGTTTGAATGAATGAACATCGGGTGTTATAGGAAGTGTTCCCGGTTCCGGCTGACCTAATTTATGCAGCCTAACAATCATTTAACTAATTTGAATTAAAAAAAAAATGTGTATGCCAGGTTAAAGAGATGTTTTTAGCCTATATTTTAACTGACAGAGTGTGTCTGCTTCTCGAGCAAGGCTAGGAAGACTATTTTGAGATCGCAATAGATGTGAAGGACTATAATGCGTTAAGAGCTCACTCAAGTACTGAGGAGCTAAACCATTTAGTGCTTTGTAAGTAATTAGAGCAAGATTTTAAAATGAATGTGATGTTTAATAGGGAGCCAATGCAGTGTTGACAGAACCGGGCTAATATTGTCATGGTTCCTGGTTCTGCATCTGTCATTGAGAACATCATTGAGAATGTTGTAACTTAGATATATTTTTAAGATGGAAAAATGCAGTTTTACAGATGCTAGAAATGTGGCTCTCAAATGACAGTTGGTATCAAAGAGCACACCCAGGTTCCTGACTGACGGCAAAGACTTGACAGAGCAGCCATCAAGTGTTAGACGGTATTCTAGGTTATTACGTGTGGGGGGGTTTGGTCCAATAATTAGAATCTCTGTTTTTTAGAATTAAGTACTAGAAATTACTAGTCATATAAATTTTTTATATCAACTATTTATTTCGTTAATTTTTGAATTGGTATGTTTCTTTAGGGCGCGAAGAAATATAGAGCTGAGTATCATCAGTGTAAAAGTGAAAACGCCAAGCTTCCTCCATGAGGTTCTTATATTTATCAAACTGATGCTGGTTAAGCTCCATGCATACACAGGATAGAATCAGCCTCTTTTAAGCCACTACATCAACATCTCTCATCATGGGGGTGGGGGAACAGATTCCGACAGCTGGATTGTTTGCCATCAGATTCTTTTCATGTTTCTTACTACAAGAGTTTCTAATATTTATCAACTGTTCGCGTTTGGATTCCCCATGTTTCTTAATCCTGTGGACACAATCCTCCCCTGAACGTACTTCACGCTCGAACACCTCACATTTTTTACTAGTTTTAGTTTGATTCCTCATCGCCTCAAATGCAGGACTGTTGTCACATCGACATGATCTTCAAAAGATTTGCTGAACACTAGCATGTCATCAAGTTAGGGGACACAACAATTGTCTCTGAGATCTTTCAGGCACTCTTCCATGCAGTGTTGGAAAGCCGCGGTAGCATTCACTAGACCAAAAGAGATGCAAATCCCCTTATATAATACCTATGGCATTACAAAAGCTGTCATGTGTCTACTCTCTTTGGCCATGAAACCATGGTGATATGCTTTCCCTTGGTCGAGTAATGAGAACCACATTACCATCCTTTTTTGGGTTCAACTTTTGAACCCAACCTTGGGCAATGAGTTTGTGTAGGTCATCCTTCATCTCTTTGCACAGGGGTCGAGGGGGCGTTTCACTTGTTACTTGACTTATTCTTTCAGGCTTAGATCTGGGTGCCACAAGAGCAGCGCCAAAGTATATCTGTACTGGGTGCACTGTACCAATAACCGTCATGCTATCTAACATTATATCATGGTTGGTGGGGTTTTGAACATTGACAATGACAGTGAGGTCTATCGCCGCAACTTCACAAGGATTTCATAGAACTCCCATCCCTCATCCCATCCCGTTCAAAGACTAGCACTGTGTTACTTTTTACTTTGGCGCTCAGTTTCATGGACGCATACCAAATTGAATTTATCAAAGAGTAGCTAGTCACTTAATCAGCTTGTGTCAAAAAAGGTTGCAGGTCACCCCTGAAGAAACACACTTTAGACTAACTTTGTCATACTTCAAACTGGATTTAGCTTCCTGTGATGCCAACAGAATCTTTTTCCTTAAATCTAGTCAGCGGAGGGATGTACAGTCATGTGAAAAAGAAAATACAACCTTTTAAATTATGTGGTTTTGCGTTTTATATTATATGGTTTTATCGGAACATAATAAAAAATCATCTGGTCCTTGGGAGGTCTTATATTTAGGTAAATACAACCTTAGATGAACAACAACACATGACATATTACACCATGTCATGGTTTATTTAACAAAAACTAGGCCAAAATGGAGAAGCCATGTGTGACAAACCAAGTACACCATTACTGCTTCCATATGAGTTAAGAGGTTAGTAGCAGTCAGTCACTGCTAATCAACAGTCTGTTCTCTAAAAAAAGAACAGGGCAGCATGCCTTAGGTTTGCAAAGTTGCATCTGTACAAACCACAAGACTTCTGGAACAATGTCCTTTTGACAGACGAGACCAAAGTGGAGATGTTTGGCCATAATGCACAGTGCCACCTTTGGCGAAATTCAAACACAGCATATCAGCACAAACACCTAATTTCAGCTGTCAAGCACAGTGGCGGAGGGGTAAATTTGGGTCATGCAACAAGACAATGATTCCAAGCACACCAGCAAATCTACAACAGAATGGCTGAAAAAGAAAAGAATCAAGGTGTTGTACTGGCCCAGTCAAAGTCCAGGCCTCAACCCGATTGAAATGCTGTGGCAGGACCTTAAGAGAGCTGTGCATAAACAGATGCCCATTAATTAATAATCCATAAAGCATAATAATGCGCCTTTAATTGCCTATATAAAATACATAGCCTAATCAGCACTCAAATGCACACATAAAGCTTGCCACAGTGCACCGGCAAATATAATATAATATAATGATAATGTAAAAAAAAAAAACAGGAGGAGACTGTCTAAACATTTAAATAATTTATTGGTAATGTTTTCTGTGATTTCGGCTGCAGATAGTAAGTCAACGATGCTGACTCGTCATCTCCGCAGTAGTGGACGTGCCTATATGCATATTTCATACGCATTACATAATCTGAAATTATTTACTTTCCAATTGAATCTGTTCATTCAAATGTAGACATTTCAAGCTCTCTATATTTCCCATATCTGTGGGAGTTTCGGTTCATTTATGTGATGCGCTCAAGTTCACTGAGACCGAATCGACAGATCTCCATTTTTTACAAAAGCACAACGTTTATTGTTATTGTGAGTTAAAAAATAAATAAACGTAGACCATTTACAGTTTGCATTACTCTTATCGACTAACCCAAAATTACTGAGTATTTAATTTAAATGCAAGTGATCACACCGATGCCTGTATGTCATGCAGTAAGTGCACTCTCCTCACAAACACTTGAATATGCGCTAATAATAACACACATTTGTCTAGGTTAACTTAAGAGCGAGCGGACTTGTAAAGTGCTGCTACTTACATGTTTCAAGCAATAAGCCATATTTGAGGTCTATGAATAATAGGCGAATGATTGGATTTCCTGCCATCAACAATCTGTCTGTTACAGCCTGTGTGATTTTGCCAGTTCCTCTGGAGTTTTTTTCTAATAAAGTCTTTGTTGACCAAACCTCTTCTAGTGGACCGACGGTTAGTCAACTATTAGGGGACAGCCCTAAATGACACGGTGTGATATGTCATGTGTTGTAGTTCATCTGAGGCTGTATTTCCCTAAATGTCTTGATACGACTGTAACCTCTGTTCACATGAATCATTAACGTGTGTCCTGGAAGTATTTAAGGGCGCCTTGCAAACATGATAATCACCTTTTCGTCTGAAGGGACTGTTTGGTAGGCAGGCCCCGAGGCATGGCGAAAAGACGCAGTGTCTCGTTCCCTGTTCTCAGGGAACAGAGGTTACAGTCGTAACCTAGACTTTCCCTTTCGAAAGGGAACTCGCACTGCGTCGATTGACCTAAGGGGAACGATATACCAACGTCACCTTGCTAAGGGGAGTGTATACCCATTGGCAATGACAACTGTCAAAACCATCAAATTCAAATGAAATGCCAGAACCACTTACCCTCAGGTCACACTGGGCTGTCAGTGACAGCATTCCCTATGGTCAAAGCCCAAGCTATACGTTCCACAGGAAAACCTCCATAAAAATAGTTTAATGAAAGGTTACCTAGGCCTGCTCAAGGGCCTTTGATAACAGCTTCAAATTTAGAAGGGGTCCCTTCTAGGGAATGTGGCTAGGGAACCCGAAGGAGCCCCAGCCAATCACTATTCAGGAGAACATACTCACCCGAAATGCCACTTACATTGGACATTTCAGTCTGGCCAAATTCCTGTCTGTCCGAAGACAGAGCCTCTGGACACTTGCCTTTAGATAAGGCATCCAACCCGAGGGACTGCGAAGCTGACAGGAAACCACTCGGCCCAGATCTCAGGGACTTGGTATCCAGGAGAGCATGACTCAGCATAGCGCTTACAACCCTTGCCAGCGAGGGGAGTTTCTCTGCTCGATCCACAGATCTACCCAGCGCTTGTGTTTCAAAGCACTGAGGAGGCCTGAAAAGGCCTAAGGACTGATCTAACTCACGAGAGGCCTACGACCGTCTGATCAGACTCATAGTGACCCTCAGTGAGGAAAGCACATGGCCTGCCTGGTAGGCAAACCAGGCTGTAGGCTAGATGAATGAGGTTCCGGGAGGGAACCAGTAGCAGAAAACGACCATTAGTCATGCTAGAACTCAAGCTCGCCTTCAGATGCTGCCTGCTACGGCCAGCCGAACTGATAGCAAGCAGCCACTAGCTGCCGGAACCCAGCATCGCTGAGAGACCACTTACAAGGAGGCCTGGTGAGGCCTACTACCTGATAACCAGAGGGCTGGCTACCTTGTACCCGTATTTGGGAACTCGCCTTTAGGGAGGCCTAGTGAGGCCTACTACCTGGCAGCCAGTAAAGCTAGCTGTGCAGTTGCCCATCTTTGGGACTTCGCCTTCAGAGAGGCCTGATGAGGCCTACTACCTGCCTTCAGGGAGGCCTGGAAAGGCCTACTACCTAATAGCTAGCTAAAAACTGGCTATTGCTATGAATCCTGATTCTGAGTGTCAGTCCCAGGGCGGCCTGTTAAGGCCTGCCATTCTTGGGGCTCAGTCTCGGAGCGGCCTGTTAAAGCCGGTTGTCTGAAAGTTTTCTTTAGGTAAGAAACTGACTGCAATGGCTGTAAGGTTGGGGACCTAGCTACATGGTGGCCTGATAAGGTCAACCGCCTGACAGTGGTCAATTCTATTCGGCTAATCGGGGCTAGCTTCCAGAGAGGCCCACTGAAGCCAATTGCCTGTTGACGCTCAGGGTCAGGGAGGCCTTTCTAAGGTCAACGCCTGACCATCAACACCACTGTTTGTATACCCCGTCACTCAAGATTCACTTAGAAAATTGAGAAGCCTACTAGGCCTGAAGCAAGTCAGTGCTGTCAGCCAAATTCATACTGCTGGGGACTCGTCATCAGTGAGGCCTGGTTGGGCCTACTAGCTGATAGCCAGTGTATTCTGCTACCCACATATACTGTTGGGAACCATACTACACCAACACAAATATTGAGGCCACCCACAGGAGGCCTAATAAGGCTAGCTACCTGGTCGCAGCTAAAATGTATGTCCCATAATGTAAGGACTCCCTTCCGGGGAGGCCTGTTTAAGGCCTACTACCCATCAGTGAGTCTACTGCCCGAACTACTAAGGCCAACCACCTGAGGTAAGCTGGCCTACCGCGCTCTCTTGGGGGCTGCCCAGTCAAGGAGGCCTGCTGAGGCCTACTATCTACCGGTGCAGCCTTCGTTGGCAGATAAGCTGTTTACACAGCGCCTACAGCATCCTGTACTCCGCAAAAAACACAGCACCCTTTAAGCAAGGGGAGTACAACATACACCACTCTGCCTCAACAGAGGCCCCAAAGTCAGGGGCCTACCATCTGTATGCATGGGCATCAGCTCATGGCAATGCTCTGGCTTCATGGGAGCGTACTTCAAAAACCAAAAAGAAGTGAAGGTTAGAACTTTCCGCTCGACCCGGGCCATAATGGTACGAGGTAGGATAATACAGAACTGAAAATGAAGTACTCAGACCTACCCTGTATCACAGGGGAATACTACCACCTCACCCTGAGATTTAACAGAGTGCGGACCCGCCAGCGGCTCTAGAGGTGACAGAAATTGTATCTGGGCCCAGCCGAGGGGAGTGGGGCTTGCTTATAAGCCACCCACCTACAACCTGACACTCGAGCAGTAGCTCAGCGAGGTGAGTGGAGCCTATTCTGGCGGCCCAAATTCATATGCTAGATCTGCACAGCGGGGTCGGGCAGACAAAACCCAGTCTCTTCGTGAGGCGAAAGACGGCCTAACCCTGCTCAAGAAAGACCCATTGTACCGGGAAGGCCTTATTAAGGCCTAACCCAGGGTCTTTATAAATCATGCCTCTGCATCAAGCTGCATTACTCTTCTCGCCCCAGAATGCAGAGAAGAGGGCGGGCCTTGGCCTAACGACTCCCATGGGAGGAGGCTGTCATATAGGGATGCTAAAAACCTACATTCACAAAGTCAAGGGCAGAGGCAGAAATGCTTTAGCAGAACGCCTCCACTAGGCAGACGCAGCCTTTTAATACCATATTAGTAATAGCCTTACTATTGTTAGTGTTATTGTTACTATTATTATTATTATTATTATTCCTTGTCATCCGGCCTCCCCCTCATTCCTGATGAAAAGTCTAATTGCAGTTATTATTGCTAATACTATTAGTATTATTGAATTATTATATAATATTATAATTTCTTCCTCATCGTCAAGTTATTATTTTTACTAATATTATCTTCATCAATATTGTTACGTCCCGTATGGTCCTGTATTGGGGTTATTATTTGTGGTCCCTGTTTTTTTTGTTTTTTTTTGTGCTCTCTCTCTCTCTCTAGGTATGTGCCGGTGCTGTGACGTCAATCTCGCAGCTGTGGCTGGTTGCTGCTAATCAGCTGCAGGGATAAAGCCCTCAGGGCTGGAGTGAGGGAAAGAAGAGTCTGATCGTGTTGGCGTCGTGTCAGTGTGTGCTGTGCTGTGATCGACTGTCGAATCGTGTTGGCGGCGTGTCAACCTGTAGCTAATGTATTTGGGGGGGATATAATATTCATAAACTGGTTTCTACAAAGAACCCATTTGAGGCACAAGCTTCTGAAATGTTATGACCATGTTAAGAGTAAAAAAAACACACAATTGTTCACTTTTTAGACATGTTACTTTTGTGATTAGTAATTAATTGGTTATTCTTTCTTAGTTCACAAGTAGTTCTCAATGAGGATATATTTCTTTAGTAATAATCAAATACCTACCAAGGAACTACCTTTGTACTAAATTAGCTATTACTTACTGCTTAGTTAATATTGCTTCCATATTAGTTAATAGTATTAAGTTTGGTGTTAATGCAGTACTACCTATTATTTCCTGCATAGCTACTTGTTAACTACTGACCATTATTCTAAAGTGTTACCGAAATGGTATCTGCGAGGATTTCCAGTCAGGATTTAGACCGTACCATAGTACTGAGACAGCTCTCATTAGAGTCACAAATGATTTGCTCTTATTATTCGATCAGGGTTGTATCTCTCTATTAGTGTTACTCAATCTTAATGCTGCATTTGATACTATTGACCACAACATTCTTTTAAATAGACTCGAAAATGATGTTGGCATTAGTGGAATTGCATTAGCATGGTTTAAATCATAATTATCTGACCGTTATCAGTTTGTAGCAGTAAATGAAGGAATGTCTTATCGATCACAAGTTCAGTATGGAGGACCACAAGGCTCAGACCGTTGCTGTTCACTCTGTACATGCTACCCTTGGGAGATATCATTAGGAAGCATGAGATTAGTTTTCACTGTTTTGCCGATGATACTCAGCTCTATATCTCTTAGCGCCCCGACGAAACTTGCCAATTCAAGAAATTAACGGAATGCATATAGCTGATATAAAAATTTGGATGACTAGTAATTTCCTATTACTTAATTCTGAAAAAAACAGAGTTTCTAATGATTGGACCAAAAACCTCTGCACATACTAATCCAGAAAACTGTCTAACAATTGATGGCTGCTCTGTCAAGTCTTCGTCGTTGGTTAGGAACCTGGGTGTGCTCTTTGATACCAATCTTTCATTTGAAAGCCACGTTTCTAGCATCTGTAAAACCGCATTCTTCCATCTTAAATATATTTCTAAATTATGACATTTGCTTTCAATGAAAAATGTGGTTGCTGGTGGTAGACTGCTGGCTGCTGTTTTCCTATTTAGTACCAAAACTCTGGAACAGTCTTCCTAACATTGTCCGGGAAGCAGACACACTCTGTCAGTTTAAATCTAGACATAAAACACATCTCTTTAACCTGGCATACACATAGAAAATTATACATTCCTATTATTCAAATCAGTTAAATGATTATTAGGCTGCATAAATTACGTCAGCCGGAACCGGGAACACTTCCTATAACACCCGATGTACCCGTTACATCATAAGAAGAATGGCATCTACGTTAATGTTAGTCTTTCTGCTTATTCCGAGGTTCATTGTAATCAGCTGGATCCAGGCCGTATCCAGATCAGATGTGCTCCTAGACACGACCACAATGCATGATGTAATCAGCCGGATCTGGGCCGTATCCAGACCAGATGGAGGACCTGCGCCTAGACACGACCACAACGCATCCCTGAAGTGTCAGCTGAGAATGTGTCAACTAGACTCTCCTTTGCTTTAGGCAGAGAAGGATTAGCTTTACGTGCTAGTTATTTCTGTTTATCCTCTGTTCTTGTCGGCAGGGAAGTTAAGTGTGAAGTGTTGGTAAATTGGAAAGTTTACAAGTGTACCCTCTGTTGAACAGATACGTTTTTAGGGTTTGTTTGTGTTGTAACAAAGAAACTCACAAAATGGTTAGAAAGAATGCTAGGCTGATTCCAACAACTGAGAAAGCTGGACTAGCTACACCTTTATGGACAGACAGTGAGTTCAAGTCTTTGTTACGCATGGACGCATGGACTCCATAGTGACTGAGTCAGTCAGATTGAATTTGACAAAGAAATTTGGCATTCACCCAGAAAAAGTATGGTCTATTGAAGATTGCAAGAAGGTGTTGGGTGCATGTATCAGGAAGAAAAACATAAAAGGCATAATCTGCTGCCACAGAGAATTTAGCTTATCCATTGTACAAGAACAAGCTCGTTGTATTGATAAGTTAAAAGAACAGAACAAACAATTGCACACTCAAGTGTCCTGTCTCATAGACAAGGTGGGCCATAACAAAGCCTCAACCAAATGTGACTCAGAAGACCAACAGTTAGATGAAAGCTATCCTGATTTACAGTCTTTTTATAGAATAGAGGACAATGTCAATGTAAATGCAGTTGAAGTGTGTGGAGCAAGACAAAAGGCTCAGAATAGGGGAAAAGGGGTTGATCCAGTTCCATCTGCAACCCCCATACAAGCAGTCAAAACATCTTTAGGTCCTAAAGATATAGAGAGACTTGCTGAAAGTTTGCCATCGGTGCAAATAAATTTTTCTGAGTTTAGGAGAGAGCTGTCCAAAAAGATGCGGCTTCATGACATGTCTCTAGCTGAAGTCACCCAGCTAATATCACAGATATTGACTGAATCAGAATTCAATGATTTTGAAAGTGCTGTAAACAATTCTGAGTTTCAAAATGCCAGAAAAGATTAATTGAGAGAGGGAGTTCTGAGAGTGTTAAAGAACATTGTTGGACCAAAAGTGGACTGGTCAAAGATCACTAGTTGTGTACAGAAGAAGGGTGAAACTGTATGTGAGTACACAGAAAGATTTTGCCAGACCGCTGCAGCTTACAGCAGGATTGCTGACACTTCAGAGAAGGTGCTAGATGATAATGGTCCCCTAGTTCGCACATGGTTTGATGGTCTTTTGTCAGAACATAGAAATGCATTGCCTTTATTAGAATTAACAACTTGGACAGTTTAGCTACTTGGGAAAGAGACTCTGATGTCAAGGCAGGAGTAAAAATTGCAGCAGCATCCTTTAAGGTCAACACAGAGAATCAACAGAAACTCAAATGTCCTAAGAGAGAGGGCAGCTGTAATTACTGTGGTAAACTTGGGCATTGGATGAAAGAGTGTAGGAAAAACAAAAAGAACTTGAGAGAAGTTAACAAGCTTACTCAGCTTCTACTCAGCCTGCTTGCTACTCTGAAGCAGCCCCTCCCCTCGTCATTAAACTCGTGGGGCGACTTGATAAGGTGTTAAACCATTTAGGCTGCGAGTGCTTAATTTCCCCAGAAACAACAACAAAGATGAAAGACTGATTTTTGTTTAATGACCTCCGCATAAAGCTTTTTCACACAAAACACGTCGTCAAAATTTTAAATCAATATATTGTCTTATCTGAATGAGCAGTCAGGGTGATTTTCACATAGTTTTAGAGCAAATATTCTAGGCTACGTGATACAATTTTCAAAAGTCTTGTGAAGAAATAATCAGTATGGGTTTCATGGCCTTATTTCAGTGAGAATTTTTTTTTGTATTTTCACAAACCATGCTTAAATGTCATTATCTCAAAACTACAAACTTTTACATACATGCTGCTGATATATTATCGTAGCAGTGTTTGTGCTGAATACAGTGTAATTAGACTTTAGCCATGAAAATGTCACAAGTAACAGAAATAACCAGAAATGTCAGAGCATGTCAGAACACCTCCAGGGCCCAGAAAACAGTTCAGACCTCAGAGGGTTAATAGAACAAAAGGAAAGTGACTGTCTGAGCCTTCCTTTGGGGGACCCTGGTTAAGTAGACTCGCAGCCTTAAATGTTATACCACAGAATATTCCAGTCAGAACTGGGCCCTCATTAAATTATTGAATAATTTTAAAAAATTATAAAAAAATAGGCCTATTTGTGGAAAAAACATGTAATATTTGAGTTACATAAAAGCTTTATATTTGTTTTCTTTCTAACTGTCCTTGAAATAGTGGTCCAGAATGGTTTGGCCACTGATCAAAATTTTATGTTGTCATTTAATTTTAAGTTCAGTACGCTCAAAATGTCCGGTCAGCACAAGTCCGGTGCTCAGAAAAGTAAAGAAAAGAGAAGAAGAGAAGAAGAAAATAGAGGCCTGGGAGATTTTCTAAACAAATATAAATAAATAAAAAGCGGTGACGGTGAAGCTGGAACTAGTAAAGTCAACGTAGAGCAAGGTAAGAAACAGCACAGCAAACGCTTACGAGCATTGTCAGGAGTTTTCCTGCATTGAAATTTTTTTGGCGGCCGCCAAAGCAAATTTTTGTCCCGCCAAAGACTTATTTGATCGGTGAGTTATGTAGAATAGAATGACTGCTGCGCCTGACAGGGCGATAACGAGCAGAGAGAGCTCCGGCCGCGCGAGCACTCTCATGTCTTCAAACAACACGTCGAGCACTGTCTTGCTCTCTCTCCCTCGCGCATATTAATCAAAGTCAATTGACACGATAGTAAAAGGTCGGAAGACCGCAGTTTCACGTGGAGCATTTGGAGATTTCTCTTGAATTACCGCGGGGTGTGAATTGTGCTATAAAAAAAACAACTTTGCCTTATCTTCTCTAAAAAGCGTGCCGCCCATTCAGCTGACATAAACCACAATTTCAGTAAACGAAAAAACCTATCCAGTGATGAAATGTTTTCTGTGTTGACACAAATCTTGTGCAAAGTCCTAAACTGCCGAGATAATCACACAATGCGTGCTGTAGGCCTCACGTCCACTAATGACACGTCCGATACGCATAATACGAATGATTCCTTTGAACCATTCACTTTAATGAAGGGTTAAAACAACTGATCTGTCCAACACTGAATTGGTGTATAAAAAATAAAATAAATAAATAAATAAATAAAATTAAATTAAATTAAATTAAATTAAATAAATAAATAAATAAATAAATAAATAAATAAATAAATAAATAAATAAATAAATATCGGTAACACTTTACAATAATCTTCCATTTATTAAACTCTAGTTAACATACTATTAATAAACTGCACTTCTACGGCATTGTTAATATCAATTTTAATTTTAATATTCAGGCTACTAATAGCCTACATTCTTGAAATCAAAAGTTGTATTTGTTAACATATAGAGGAAGAGCAAGAGATCTGGGCGCAGGGGCAAAGAGTATAGAAGTACCAAGAGGCGAAACTCCGTTGCAGTTTTTACAACAATCGCTAGATGGCGCTGCTGTTGCGCTGTCGCCATTTTGGACTGAACCAACGGCTTTACCGTTAGCACAACTACCGTATACAGCATTAACATTATGTCTGGAAATAATTGGAAACAAAGAAAACAGTGTTCTGCCATCAACTGCAACAACTACCAGTGTACAACCAATCAACTAGCATTTCATAGATTCCCCAAAGATCCAGAGAGGTAAAGTAGAAAATGTTTTTATTAACGTTAAAGTGAGCTAACGTCAACGATAACAGGTGCTGTAACGTTAATGTAAGCTATCCCATAACCACAGTAATAGTTTGCTAATGTTATGTATTTGGTTGAAATTGAGTCAAGACTCGAAATGGGCTTTTTAAATCGCATATTTTCAGAGATATATGAACACCTAACCTGGCAAATTGACCGCTTTATTAATTCATTGTTATCACTAAATTAATCTTTTAACTGTCTGCTATAGAGATATTAAAAACTAGAAACTGCTATTTAGTTCCCTTAACCGCTTTTGAATTGGAACCGGTATCGTTCAATTCTATGACAGCTGTGTTGCATTCAGTCCAAGATGGCAGAGCTGCAGCTCTGCGCATGGGTGCGTTTGTTGCAATGGAACGTTCTATTGAGTTTCGCCTCTTGGTTCTTCTATACTCTTTGGCGGGGGGGCCCCATCTAAGATTATCTCGTCCCGGGCCCAGGCAAGACTGTCAGCTGGCCTGGCCATAGGTGTTGAATCAATTAAGAAGATTAAATCAAGCAACCCAGCAATGTTAATTTCGTTAACGAAAACTATGACGAAAAATGTTCGTTGACGACCTTTTTTCCCCTGACTAAGACAAGACGACGAGAGACGACACCCACGTCATTAAACGATAACTGTGACTATATCAACACATGCAGTATCGTTGACGAAAAAAGACGAGACTGAAATGTGTTTAAACATTTTTTTAAACTTAACCAAAACCACTTGTTTGTGTCAAATAAAGGAGACGACAACACATTGACTGTTTTTTTTTACGAGCGTTCATGCTTACGGTTGCCAGATTTTAATAATTAAATCCCCAGACAGAGCTTTTCTGTTAAAAGAACACGTTTTCTACCCGGTCTTTTCAATAGTATCTGGCAACCATGCGCGCGCGCTCTCGACACTGCTGAAGAACCGCGGATGATCTGAAAACAACACAGACAAGTAAGTTAAGCTGGAGTTTAGCGATCTTCATTTGAGATTTTCTACTTAAATTAAAGTGTCTTTCAGTCGGTCTGTGTTCTGCCACGAGCCGTTTGCGCTATCTGTGCTACTAAATCTGCGATCAAAATATAGGCTGATATCCAGTGTTTTTAATGTCAATCATATTATACGAGGAAGAATGCAATGTTTCCTTAATATCCACACGATTTCAAATGAGACATTAATTTTATACAACAGTTCAACAAACAGAAGGGTAACATTAAATGATTTACTACATTTAAAACAGTCATAGGCTTATTGCTCTATTTTGCAACGAAAGCCACAGCAGAACTGCAGCACACAGCGGTGATTCGTGAACGATTCTGTGGCTTAGAATGAATCGTGAGATTCAATGACCCGTTCATAAAAATAGCAGCGTGCTTCCTTACTGAATGAATGACTCCATGACTCACTCATAAAGACAGTGACTTACTACTGGCTTTAATTTAATATTTTAAAATTACCGGTATCACTAAGTTTTTACCATCATTGCATATTTATTGAACATTGTTTAATTTAAAAATATATAAAAAATATTGTCCCTTAATGGAAAAAGTGTGACTGCAGTCTAAGTGGAAGAGAGGGGGTACCAGGGGGTAGGGCACTCTAAAAACCACTGAACTAAGGAAAAGGGGTATGTAGAATTGCACAAGTGCTACTGCTAAAGAGTGCAATGTCAATACAGCCTGTTACCTTAATTTACATTTCTCATAAGCTTAATTGAATTGGTCTAGAGATAAAAAATTAGGACATTTTTTGTCTAAAGACTACATATAAATAGCTACCAAATTAATGTCGGTAACTGCAGTTTGACTAAAAGTTGACAAAAAACGCAACGACTTTTCGTCAACTAAAACTAGACTAAAACTATGAAATACAAAATGACTAAAATGTGACTAAGACCAATAAGTATTTTCGTCTCAAGATGAAAACTAAGACTAAATCAAAAATGGCTGCCAAAATTAACACTGCAACCCAGGTGTCGGACATTAACCTTTTTATCTGTATGGACCTCCTGAACAGTGTCATGGTCCAAGTTAAGCTATGATCATGTGAGGGTATGGGTGATACTGTCAGGCTGATTGGATCAGTTGAATGATAGTGTTATGCTGATTCTTGATTGAATCAACTCATCCCTCTGCTTTGTTTTGAGTTGTCTCCACCTCCAAAAGTCCCTCCTCCTTGTAAATGTATAAAAACTATACTGTATAGAACTCAGTTAGACTTTGGTGACTGCAGCTACCGACAGCTCGTGTTCTCAATAAAGAATCCTGCTGAAGAAAGAACCAAGTCTCCTGGTCTTCGATTCTGAGTTTCCAACAGTGTCCAAGAATCCTTCCTCCTGAAGCCAGCAACTTTCTATGGTTGAGTACGCACATAACTCCTTACCAGTGTCATCCATGGGACTCTCTCCATTTGAATGTAGTCTTGGGTACCAGCCACCAATTTTTCCGAGTCTGGAATCCGAAGTCGCAGTCCCCTCCGCTCACGCCTTCGTCCAGAGTTGTCACTGCACGTGGGACAGAGCCTGTGAAATTGCCACCGGTCAAAGCCTCCCGTATACGTTGTGGGTCAAAAAGTGTGGCTTTCAACCAAGAATATTCCACTCCACTCCAAGTTAACTCCTAAATTCATCGGCCCGTTCACTGTCACCAAGATCTTTAGTCCGGTGGCAGTCTGACTCAAACTCCCTCCAGCGTACAGGACAATTCATCCCGTTTTTCATGTCTCCAAATTAAAGCCTGTATTTCATTCTCACCTTAATCCTCTGACCCCGGTTCCCCCACCGCCGCGACTCATAGACGGGGAACCCACATATTCGGTCAATCTTATTCTGGACTCGAGACGAGGGGACGCGGATTTCAGTACCTGGTGGACTGGGAAGGTTACGGTCCGGAGGAGATAAGTTGGGTTCCTGCTAGGGACATTCTGGATCACTCCCTTATTGATGATTACAATCAACAGGTAAGTTCTTCTGGGAGCGCCAGGAGGCACTCCTAGGGGGAGGTGTACTGTCATGGTTTATGAATTCGCTGTCTCCTTTCTTGTCTTATGTTATGTGTGTGTGTGTGCATGTGGGCGTGGTTGCTGATCACTGCCGCTGATCAGCGCGCCAGCTGCAGCTGATCAGCGAACCCTTTTTAGTCTCACTGTTGTCACCTTGACTTTGTCAGATCGTTGTGGATGTTCACGCGTGTTGTTTCCTGCCTGTCTCCTGTTCCCGTATGTCCTCCGTGTTCAGCACTCCTGGTTCTTCACGCTGTCTACTTCCTGGTCTCCAATCCCTGTGTCATCTCCGCTATTCTCTGGACTTTATCATCATCACCATCACCGGAGAGATCGGGTTGTCCTCAGCGTCCCTGTGCTGCCAAGGGCTTCATACCGGACAATTGCACACCATCACTCTCCCAGCATCTGACCAGCTCTCAATAAACATATCTTTCATTTTGCAATTGAATCTTCTGATTATTTCCTAACACTTGGGGGGTGGACTCATTTAAAGTAATGTAATCGTCTGGTTTTAGCTAGGTTTCTGTCAAACACAGCACATCTAGGTTATAATCTGTGATCATATCATTAACAATAAGTGCTTTTGAAGTAAAGGATCGAATATTCAGCAACCCAAGCTTTTATCATTTGTTCATTTGTATTATATCTGTTTTTTATTTGTTGAACATCAATTACATTTTTACCCTTAAATAGGTTTGGGAGTTTTTTTTGTATTTCCTAATTCGGGGATCAGACACAGTCTCTATATGATGATATCTACTGTAGGTGAAAGAGTCTCTATGTTATGGGATTTATCTGACCTCAGTGATGTGTGAGAGCTAGCAGACGGTCGGTTTAGCCAGTCTGTCTGCTTCCTGACCTGAGCCCCAATTCATGTTTGAGCTCTAAGGATATGTGCCATATTACTAGAGAGAAGAGCAGCACCAGAAAGAATGAATACCATCTCTTTTCAACAGGTCAGGTCTGCCCCAAAAACTTTTCCAATTGTCTATTAATTCTATATTATAGAATAATTCTATATTCTATTAGTGCGGACACCACTCAGACAGCCAGCCACTGGGTGAGGACAGTCTACTAAGTATCTCATCACTCCGGCGAACAGGAAGGGGCCCAGAGCAAATTACAGTGCCTAACATCGATGTATGTATTTTCTACCGGGTGTTCAAAAATACGTAAATAGTTTTGTGTTTTATACTGTGTAGGTCTCGGGCTAACTCACGTTACTACTGTCTTCCTGAAATACTTCTGCTAATCAGCAGTGTGACCCTATTACCTGAAATTGTGTCCATTAATGCAGATTGTCTGTTGTTCTTTCTACTTTGAGTAATGATGAAAAGGATGTAGCAAGATTTGTTTTACAAACTTTGTTACATCAGTCATTCGCGTAATGTACACACTGTTACTGATACAGTAAATGATACAGTTCCCGCATATGCACTGCTATAAATTAGCTATAAATGCTGTAAACGGTAGACAAATCACCACAGACTGGGACATCTGGCCAATCAGAGCAGAGTAGGCTCGCAGAAAGGAGGGGTTTAGAGAGACTGAGTCTTTGGATGAGTCTTTTGAGAATCATTGGAAAATGTGGTGATGTGCAATGTATATTATGAGAAAATGAAAGTGATTTTTGGCCTTTGATGCATGTAAACCTGTTGTGGGAGACCTCCAAAAAAACAGACCTCAGTAATTTTTGTGATAGGCTAATATATATCCAGTGTGGGTTTAAAAGATGTGAAGAAGATATGACATTTCCATGATGTTTTGTGCATTCAATGGACATAATGATTTTTATACTGTACAAACTGTATATTCTACCCCCTAAACCTAACCATCAGAAAATGTTTTAATATGATCTATAAGCATCTTAGTATGATTTATAAGCAGTTTTCCTCATGGGGACCAAAAATGGCCTCACAAGGAGAAGGATTTTTGATATTGCCATCAGTCCTCATAATGTAGGGTTTACCAGGATCACACACACTCACACATCCTTTTTAAACATTGTGGTTTTGATCATTGTTTTGTGAGATTACGTCTAAAAATGAGTTTTAAAAATGTAGCACTAAAACAATTTTTTTTTTTTTTTTTAAACCTGTAAATTCGAACTGAATGTAATGTTTATAAACATTTAATTTTTGGAAACTTAATTTGTACTTACGAGAATAATCCACATAGCTGTTACGTGGGCATTTTTTACATGTAAAACAGCGACTATGAAAACTGCTAGGTTGCCTTGAAAATCCCTCCTTGCACTCAGCAGAGCAGTTTGCGAAAGGAACCTTTAAAGAATAAGAAAATTTGTTATTAATGTTAAAGTTTTTCTCAACTGATTTTACACATTTTTCTAAACTGTGTCCGTATTCTTAAACAATTAACTCATCTGAACACAAATTACATAATTCCCTTAAACACCCCCAAATATTGCTTCCAAACAGATCTTTGGTTACAGTTTAGTTAAATTTTTGCCTGTTACAGTGTAATTATACATTTAATGAGTAATATTAATTAATGTACTTGCTAGGGGTTCTCAACCCTGGTCCTCGAGGGAACTTTCCTGCAGAGTTTAGTTAGCCTGGCAAGCCAGACCTACATCAAGATGTTAGGTCTGGCAACTCACCATAGATACGGCTCAATCCGAGGGGCAGGATAAACGGCTGTCTTTCCAATTCCCTCTGCACGCAATAGGACAGCGCTTCAACCAACCAGAGCGTTTTCCCAACAGCGGAGCTAACGTTAGTTCATAGATTCAACTTTTGAATCTGGCCGGCAAAACTACGAACACATCTTCCTTTTTTTAAGAATGACTTAAGTGCCGTTCTTTGCTCTTTTCTCAAAGAAAAACTTAACTCCAAGTCCTCCAGTCCCCAAAGCCTATTCGAAAGACTGTTCTCCAGCAGCCGCCATTCTTTGTTTTCAAGTAACAGGGAACCGTCGCAACTCTGTCGTCATTATGTTAAGCCCGCCCCGCCTACTCTATACACGATGTGATTGGCCTGACCCAATTTAGGTTTTTGCAGCTCGAAAGTCAATGGAGAGTTGCTAGACTACCCTGGCTGCAAAATACATTTTGCTGCCGCTAGGGTGCGTCTAGATTTCTAGGCTAGAGTTTAGCTCCAACCTTGATCAAACTCACCTGTCTGTAGCTTTCTAGTAATCCTGAAGAGCTTAAAGGAGAACTCCGGTCAATTTTAACTTTGAGCTCATTTTTTTGGTAAATTTGGAGTGCTGTCAATACAGAGAACGACAAAAATCGGTGTTGCCTACACCGTGTTATCCTCTTTTTAAAATTTGCACCCTGTTGACTTCAATGGGGCAAGTTTTAAACCTGCTTTTAGCCTCTTAACATCCTTGATGTGTCATTACAAGTGCACAGCCAATGTGAGTGATTCCTTCAGATTGAACACGGGTGAATCTGACTGCAGTAGATGTGAAAGATATGAATAAAAATTATGTTATAACACGGTGTAGGCAACACCGATTTTTGTCGTTGTTCTCTGTATTGACAGCACTCCAAATTTACAAAAAATTGACCGGAGTTCTCCTTTAATTAGCTGGTTCAGGTGTGTTTGATTAGGGTTGGAGCTGAACTCTGCAGGACAGTGGCTATTTGAGGACCAGGGTTGAGAGCGCCTGTGCCCAGTGCTATAGGGTTAGAGTAGGATTAGGGTTTGGTTTATGGTTGCATGTAATTATGCATAATTTATAGTTATTAATATAGTAATTACATGTAACGTGTAACAAGGAAACATTAAAATAAAGTTTTACCAGCTTTATAAAAAATGAATTAACAGAGAACAATCTAATTGTCTTGATGTCAATATTTAAAATTTGATTGAGAAAAACTGGAATCTATAAATCTAAATGTTTAGATAAAGGCTCAGCAAATTAAGACTTACAGAACCGTTGTTATTCCAGGGCAGGAGAGAGTAAAAGTTATGTTAATTGTAAAAGTCAGTTCTGAATATATATCATATGTGCCCACCATCTCAAACTGTGGAGGATTTCCATCAGTGTGCCAGTGTAACGATCACCAGCTGGAGTGCCTCTGAGAGTCACCAGAGGGCACTCCACACCAGACTGATCACTTCACAAAACTACAATTCCCATAATGCTTCATACATGGGACTGATTGCGCACTCACCTGCATCTCATTCAGACACTCCATATAAACCACACTCAAACAAAAGATCACTGCGAAGTATTGCATTGCCACGGACTGTAATCACTGAGCGTTTTCCCCTATTCTACTAATCTGTTTATCGACCTCGGATTGTTATCTCGTTTCTGTCTGTTTGCTGCCTGTCTCGACTTGGATTGATCTTGGATTATTGTCTCTTGCTGCCTGCCCTGAACTTCTGCCTGTGACCTGACTACTCTCTGTGTCTGTTCTCTGATCACCCTGTTTTGCTGTTGCCTGACCCTTGCCTGTTTTGACGTTCCTTCATTAAAAGCTGCAAATGGATCCTACTGAGTCTTCCAATTCATAACAGCCAGAGCACAACTGCATAATTGATGGGTGGATCATAATTATCATCATATTTCACCTGACGACCATTGAGTGGAAAATCCAACTTCTTAATTTCTCCCACAAGCTGTTGTGAGTTGTGGTGATTTTACCCCCATTATTTAACAAAAAAAGACAAAATATAATATTACTATAACTTAAAGAAATTAATATAAATATTGTTTTATTTAATTATTAAATTATTGTAAATATTGTAAATAATATAATATGCAATTTCATAAAAATATGAACAATATTTAATTAAATAAAACACTGTTACTTCAATAATGTAATTAATATATTGATCAACTTGTCATAAATTCAAATGAATTCTCTTACCATGTATGGCTTTACCACTGTGTTTTTGCGGCATCCATTCATGTCGCACTGCAGGACCTTATGTAATGCATGAGCTATGGTGTATATGGCAGCATAGATGGCAAAAGAGGATGTGGGTTTTTCATTTATAATCTCCTCTGCGGTCAACAATGTGCAGTAATCACAAACTTGATTACATGTCTTACTCTTACTCTGGGTGTCACTCTCTTCATTATGGGTGTCATCAGTTGATCTCCTGTCTTTATAGACAAATTCATTAAATCCAGGCAATGTCAACAATCTCTCCGAAATACCAACTATTGTGCCAATTTTCCCAATTCCTGGCTCTCTGGGAAGCTGTTGATTCATAGACCATGCTTGACTTGCAATCCATACTTTGTCTTGGATGTTGTTTGCTATGGCTGCTTTGATAATTTTGCTTGCATATTGTGGCATAGCAAAAACAACAATGACATTGATACCAAGCATATCAGTAATCATTTCTATCAGGTCTTTGTTGCTATAGGCATTGTTCTTACAAAAGCAGGATACTTAAGTTTGTTGCTTAATGCATAGCTAGAAGCTCCATAATTCACCTTTGAAACAGAAGACAACTAAATATTATAAACAATTCATTAGCATTTTACTGTATATATGGTAACTGTGTAGTTGTAAACAAAGGGCAGTAAGTAAGTGTGTAAGTATTTCATTATGCAAACTATAAAAAGAAGCTTAACTTACCATAGGTATAAGGTCCATTGTGAATAGTGGTGCAATAGTAATAGTTTGATTGCTTCCCAAGGGCCCTGTTAAAGCAATCACTTTAGGCTGATAGTTGTTCAGTTTTTCTTTAGGTTTTATTGATCCATTATTTGAGATAAAACTTAAGACTGAATGGAAATTTAATGTATTAGAACAATGGTCAAAAATTTCATAGCCCAAAGAAGCATTGGGCAGAAGAGTGGTGGAGTTATTAATCTCTTCAACAGCAAACCTCATAACTTGCAACATCTGATAGCCAGATTTTGAGGGACTGTGCCTTGAAAACATCAATGATGAAGTTAATAGCATGTCATTAAAGTTTCAGTTTATAAATGTGATTATTACGAAATGCTACTCTGATTTACAATACAGGCAACCCAGCTGATAAAAATGTCCTTCCTTACCTGAAACATTCAGTGGTCTCTGGGGAGAATTCATGTAAAGTGAAAAGGCCACCCAATAAGTAATCTCCTTCCAATCTGAACTCAGATTTTGAGCAAGAAACTTCGAAAAAGAAACAATTAGTAAAGCCAACAAGGAAAATGTAAATGCTACTGAGAGACATTGTTTAAGTTGGCCTGTTGGTCATAAAGCAGATGTGCAGTGGCTAGTCGTTTGAGAATCAGGCTTATATTCTACTCTTAATTTTCTTAAAACTCATTTTAATTTTCTTAAACCACTATATTCAGTGATACAAATGGCCATTTCCATATCTAATCTCAAAAAGCATATGTCAGTCAGTTATTAAATAGAGCATTACACCACAATGCTCATCATAAAAAACAAATTTTACAAGCCTGTGTGAAACAAACTGTACCCTTCTGAACTCTCAGCAGGGGTTTACAGTTGGATTAGAATCACTGAGGTTTAGAGGTGGTGAGCCGGAAAAAAAAATACTCTAGGATATGTATACATTAGAGATTTGATGCAACTTCTGTTGAGGTGAATACTGTGGTGTTACAAGTTATTTTTTTAGTATAAAAATAGTTCATGCTTAATGCTGAAAACATTGCTGAAATAGAAAATTAATTGATTTGAATGGCTAGCAACACTATGGCTGTTCACATATACTTTAGGCCTACATTTTTAAATTTGCTTAACCCAGTTCCTGGATAAATTAAATTTATTTTGCATATATGACATTAATCCAGATTTGTCAACCCACAAGTGTCACATTAAGACACTTGTGGGTTGACAAATCCCTAGACAAGTCACTAGACAACCCTCTTGGTTTGTGGAACGGTACAATGAAACCTGAGGCAGAATTGGTTTACTACAACACTTGGCATTTATTACACAACCCTGTATATATGTATACTCTGAATTAAATTGGGATTAACACCAAATACATACACATTTGACTGGAATGAATACTATAAAACAAAAGATAAAAAAAGATATTTAACCTTTTGAAGTGGAACTTTAATGCAATGTCTGATATTGACACAATGGGGAACACCATTAGTGTGACAAACACATCAATTTATTGGCTAATGACAGTTCATGACGTCACAAGCGGAGTGCCCGTAAGCCTGTGATACATGCCATCAGCTTTTTTTGTCTTCAGGAGCCGCTTGAATGTATGCGTGTGTAAGATAAAAGCTGGATGCGCCAGGGGCGTGTCTAGAGGGGGGGCACGGGGTGGCACCGGCCCCCCCTGGAATATGATTGGTGCCCCCCTGGTGCCCCCCCAACATCATTCGGCTAGATTTACTGTCAACATGACAATGCCCAACGCCATTGGATCAGAGCGCTGTCAATCACTGCTTGATTTGCGATTCGCAAAGCAGAATCTCTGGTCCGCGTTTTTCAAACAGGAGTCAGGAGAGAGACACCTCGACATGTCATTGTTTATGGTATACACACTCAATTACAGTATATTATATTGTTAATTTCGTTGACGAAAAATGTTCGCCATTATTTTCGTCAACGACATTTTTTCACAGACAAACACATAACTATATCAAAAACATTTTTAAATGACGACAACTATGACGAAAATGTATTGACATTTTCGTCAACGAATAAAAAATAGACGAAAATGTTAGGGACGATAGGGGAAGAGATCCAGTCAGAACTGATTTGTACGGAGCCCGGGAAGTCACCTGTAGGGAAAAAAAAAAACAATCCGTGGCGACGGTTTGGCAATCCATCCGCTCAGTTTATAAACCGTACTCACGAATTCTCAAACTGTTCCCTCGGTTTAACAAATCGTGACCACGGATTAATAAACCGTACCCACGAGTTTCTAATCCGCGCTCTCAGATTTGTAAACCGTGCCTTCAGTTTTTGCAATCTGTACCCACAAATTCATAAACCGTGCCCACGCTTTCGCAATCCGTTCCCACGGGTTTGTAAACTGTACTCACGGATTTGTGACTCGCCCTCATTTTAGAAGAACACGTTGTTAACGAATCCTATTGTATATTGTTTTATTGAATATTAATGGAATACATCAAATTGACATACATCTGAATGCTTACAGTGATTCTCAATTGTAGCGGGTATGGGTGGAATATACGATTTAATATGAATGACGTGCATCAAAATATTTTGTTCATTTGTGATAATCTTAGCACTTTATTATTATTTTCTAACCTGTATTATGACTGATATTTGACGAATTGCTTTGTTCATTTTTTTGTAAGTTTTGGACAAAAGCGTCTTTTAAACATATAGCCTAAAATGTAATAATAATAATAATAATAATAATAATAATTATTATTATTATTTAAGTTATAAATGAACTATAAACGAGTTAACTTAGTAATACAGTAATATGTTTGTCATCAAATAATTTATCAATGTTTTATTATTATAGGCTATAACCTAACCTTTTGCAGTTTTGGATAAAATAGGCCTACATTTTTTGCATAATTTTTGCTTAAAAATAAAGCATTCATAAATTATTTTATGATAAACATATTACTGTCTAGTGAACTCATTTATAGTTATTAACTCAAATAATAATAATAATAATAATAATAATTATTATTATTATAATTATTCATATTATTACATTTTAGGCTACATATTTTGTCCAAAACTTACAAAAAAATGAACAAAGGAATTCGTCAAATATCAGTCATAATACAGGTTAGAAAATAATAATAAAGTGCTAAGATTATATCACAAATAAACAAAAGATTTTGATGCACGTCATTCATATTAAATCGTATATTCCACCCATACCCGCTACAATTGACAATCACTTTAAGCATGCAGACGTATGTCAATTTGATGTATTCCACTTAATATTCAATAAAACACTATACAATAAGATTCGTTAACAACGTGTTCTTCTAAAATGAGGGCGAGTCACAAATCCGTGAGTACAGTTTACAAATCCGTGGGAACGGATTGCGAAAGCGTGGGCACGGTTTATGAATTTGTGGGTACAGATTGCAAAAACTGAAGGCACGGTTTACAAATCTGAGAGCACGGATTAGATACTCGTGGGTACGGTTTATTAATCCGTGGGCACGATTTGTTAAAGGTGCCTTATGTAAAAATTGAGGTAAAAATATCCAAAAAATGAGCTACATGCATCAAAAGAATGAGAAGAAATAAGGGCGATGATGTCATTAAAAAAATGTCAAGTTATAGTGCTGCAGAGATATCAACCTCAATTAGCATTAGCATTAATAGCCACGGCCCGACAGGTGTCGTAATACCAGTTTCGGCCATGGGAGGCGGTATGCCGGCAACATAACCACCAGCCAAACATGCAATACACGAATAACTCGCACGGCTTGTGGGCGTACTTGAACCTGATGTCAATCGTGTGGAAAGTAGCCTACTGCCCACTACTACATTCAAATAAAATATGATAAAAAAGGAACAGAACCAGAGTAAACATTGGCACTGCTTTCCATCGCTGGAGACAACTAATGGACATGAAAAAAATGAGGTTTGACTTCGAACTTGCAACATTTCGTTTGGATTGGTAAGTAAGATGCTGTTAGTATTTCGTTAGAAGTTTGTTTTATATGTTTGTGTAGATTTTCGGGAAGTTATAACATAGAAATGTATCGAAGGCTGTTCGATAAACGTATATAACGTTCATAAATACAGTATTGTAATATAGTACACATAGCACAATCTCTATTGCTCTTTTTTTCTTGCCAACTACGTGACCTGTATTATGTATATTAAATGGCTTTCCTGAGGTAAATCTGACATAATTGTTCTCCAGCTGTGTTATTGACCTCTTCACGATGATAAAAAACACTGATTGGTCGATATTATGTATGAGGAATACATTTTGGTAAGTTGTAGCCTAACGTTACTGTATCTTTCAGTGTTCGTGATTTTTTTACTATTAGCTAGTAGAGATGATCGGTTCACATGCGCTAGGGATCTGTCGTGTAACATTTACAAGCGCCAAAACGGTATTTAATTGACAGAATCTGAGAGCTGAGATTTTTTTATATCATAACTAACCTGCTCTGTCTAGTCTGTCGGTCTCCGTGTCCTCTTTGCTTCGTGATTTTTCTGTGCGTGAGAAAATTGATGTGTGGGGTGAGAGCGTGTGAAAAGTGTTTGCGTGTGTCTCACGGTTAATGCGTGAGAGTTGGAAGCTCTGGTTACGTTGGCGCTAGCTTGGTCAACATCAGCGAATGCTGTCTGTCAAATTAATGTAATTCAAACTAACAATAAAAATGTAATATGAACAAAACGAATATGAACATATTCACTGGTAAAGGTGAAGGGGAGTAGCTTGAAGATATTCATACTCTAGAGTAGACCAACTCACTTTCTGGAGGTATACTGCCCCCATCTGGTATGGAATGTGGAGTATGAATTTATTTATTTTTACATAAGGCACCTTTAAAGGGACAGTGCGTAATAAACCTAATGCCTTCTGTACACTTAATATTGTTCAAACAACAAAATAAAAAGAGAAAAGCATTCACTGCTCTTTAATAATAGCTTTAATAAAGATTAATTATATTTAATTCATACAAATAAATATATCTGCTTGAAAGAATAAACAATGATGTATGTAAGTAAAGACTGCATAATCATTAATTGAAAAAAAAAAGACTGTTCTACTTTAGGAGAAGTTTTTCCAGTTGAATTTTCTGATTTCCCATGGGCCCCCCCTCACTGGTTCTTGGTCCCCCCTGTGCCCCCCCATTTATAAAATCCTGGAATCGCCCCTGGGATGCGCTCATTGGAGCTCACTGTGAAAACCCATTAAATTCGCTCTATCACAGTCATTGGGATTACATAACTCAATTCCACAGCAATAACTCAAACATATAGTCTAGAAAAAAAGAAGAAAAAAAAGATTTCTCTTTGATTTCTCTTAGTTAAATCAAATTTCAGTTTATTGGTCGTTGACAGACCAGCTTTTTGTGCATTACAACTATCAACTGAACTGGAGTGTGGGCTAGATTAATTGAGCCTACTTGTTTATTTACTCATTTATTTAATAATTTACTGAATTTTAATATCATGGGAAATGGCGCGCACCGTTTTAAATTTCCGTTTTAAACCATGAAGGCGAGCCAGTGGATATCACACGAGTAATGTGCAAACTTTGCATGAGAGTCATATCAATGAAGAATTAAATTATTCACTACAGAAAGTGAAAGGAAAAAGTGCATTTGACACATTAAATTTAACATTAAATTTAACATCACACATTGCATTAAATACGCATATTCTCTCAGAGATGATGAGAGCTGAATCTACTTCAACATGTGCAGATGAAGGTAGATAATTGTCTTAATTTATTTTCTTTAAATTTCTCTTGTGGCCCATTCGTTGTGAATTAAAAAAAAAAAAAAACTTAATTAAACAAGTTTTTTTTATAAATGAGAAGTAAGCTAATCTAACTTATCTTTTATTATCCCTGCAGTGTGTTGGTTATGCAGTGATGCACTACGAAATTATTGCGGGGCAAATGAATTGCAATATTAATTTATTAATAAAAGTAGCCTAATGATAATAATAATAATAATAATAATAATAATATAGCAATTAAGGGGCCAAGCACAAAGAAGGCAGCATGTCTGGGAGCATCAGACCAACTGAAGCAATGAACAATTAAAGATATTAAGATGATTTTAGGCAAAATGGCTGAAAAATCATAAATACAGTCACGAGTAATATGATTTAATGGTTTGTCACTTTTGACCAATAGGTGGCACTCTTACAAAACTGATGTAGTGTGGTCAGAGTAAGGTGACAATGACACATACAAAGTTTGTTTGTCAATTTGCCAAAACATTGCAGAGATCCAGCCTCTGAGTCATTTTGGCATCATGTCATCAAATTTGAAGATGCGGTATACGAAAATGATTTTGTCTAACGACACAAAATCCCCAAATTTTTGCCGGCATGGTCTGAAGATGATACGATTTGATTTTGGTGAAAATCAGACCAAAGGTTATTAGTTATTAGCAAAAGTTATTAGTATTCCTGGAAATTTCATTATAACTTTTGACCAGGGGCGATTCTAGGATTTTCATTTTAGGGGTGCTCAGCCCCCAATGAGGGTATGATTGAAAAAAAAAAGAAGTTTTTTTTTGTTTTAATGCGCATTATTAACTAGTTTCATTCATTCATCCATTAACATGGATATGGCAGGGTTTTATAATCACTGAGGTACCGAATGTGAGGTATTTAGGGGGGTTCGGGGGCATGCTCCCCCGAGAAAATTTTGATTTCTCTGATCTACATATGTGCATTTTAAGATGTTTTGAAGGCCAAAAAAATTGAATAACAACAGCTTTAAAACCATGTGCGGGCAGCTGTTTATTTTTCTCACCTCATCAGCATCACACTCTTTTTCTCTTTGTTTTTCTCTTGCTCTGTCTTTTCCCCTCCTAAAGCTGAGCTTTGACTGATATAGGCTTTTCATTTTTGTCTGTCAGTGAAGAAAGTAAACATAGGGTCAACTGATAGGTTGATTCATGAATCATTTTCTCAGACAAAGCTACCAGGAAAGCTAGGTAACTAAGTTTATTAAATTCATTCACAATATGTACACATTCATTATTGATCTAGGCCTAATACATGGCCGTAGACAGGGCTTTATAATCAAAGAGGTCATAAATTTGAGGTTGTTATGGGGTTAAACATTTTTATTTCTCTGATATGTGCATTTCAAGACGTTTGAGGCCAAAAAAGGATAAGAAATAGATTTAAAACCTGCTCTCTCCTCATCTCCATTACTCTGTCTTTTTCTCTCAGTCTCCTGATCTTGCCCTGTCTCTTCCCCTCTAAAGCTGAACTTTTTTAATTTACTGAAGGCTACAAATTGTATTATATTAATTCTCAACATGTACACATGCATTATTAATCTTGTGCCTATGAAAACGGCTTTGTTAATGTTTCTTGTCCCCTCACAATGACATAATTACACGTTATAGGCCTATTTTCAGCTCAAAATGGCGAAATTAGACAAAGGTTTATTAGTTTTCTAATTATTTTTGTCATTCGTTTAACATTTATGACCTAAAAAACTGTCAAATATAAAATGTTTAGTTTAGCTACTTACATCTTCTTAACTCGCACTTGACCGTAAACTGAAGCGTCAGTCGTGCTGCTAAAATTCGCGCTCAGCAGCTTCTGTGAACATAAAGCCCGCCTACTTTGATTTGATTGGTCATCTCAAATATTCTGACATTGACGAGAAGTGAAAGACCAATGAGGCTCAGATGAACAAACACACACACACACACACACACGCGCCTCTGTTTCTGACCTGCGCTCTGCTTGGCGCTGCTGCGGATTGAAGATGAAGAACATTATTTAACCTTGTCAAAGACAAAAAAAATATATATATATTTTTTTAGAATAACAACATTTCTTACTCCAAGTTTTAGGGGTGCTGAGCTCCTTTTTAGGGGTGCTGAAGCACCCCTAAAAAGGGGCTAGCCTCGCCCATGCTTTTGACGCTGTCTCTAAACTTTTTGAAGTTCTTTCAGGGCATGGTGCAGATGACACATACAGAGTTTAGAAATTATATGCCAATGTGTTCATTTAAAATATAGGATTTTATAACAAAATTCAAAATGGCTTATGTCCAAAATGACCAATATGGAAAAATTGGATATTTTTCAACCCGGCATGCTGCACCGAACCTAAAGACATAAACTGCAAAAAAATGAGCAATTAAAGACATTTAAAGAGGATTTTAGACAAAAAATCATATAAACAGTAATTAAAAATATGATTTCATGGATTATCACTTTCGACCAATAGGTGGCATGTGCCGGTATTCGGTAATGCGATAAACTGCGGTAATGAATATGCACGATATTGTTATCGCGGGCACTTCAAAATACCGTGAAAAATAATAGATCAGAATTTAGATTTATAGAACGCGCATTAGCTTATTTTCCATCAACCGCTTAAACAAACACTGCGTATATGCTGCGCACTCTGATGTAAACAATCCCCACATGTAGAAGCACTGTGTGCATGCGGCGCAGTGCGCACTCTAGTCTAATGTAATGAATGCTCACATGGAGAAGAAGCATGGCGGAAGGAGGAACGCTGCCGACGATTTATCCCCCTTCTAAAAGCAGGGCTGTCAACTCTACACATTCAGCGTGAGACTCACGCAATTTACACTTTTCAAAAGCTCTTGCACCACACATCCATCCACTCAACAGACTAGACAGAGCAGGTTACTTTTGATATGAAAAAAATTCTCAGCTCTCATGTTCTGTCCATTTTATTACGAAATTCAGACAATAAATACCGTTTTGGCGCTTGTAAATGTGATGTGACCGATTTGCTGTAGCACCTCAGTTCAAGTAAACCGATCATCTGTTACTTTTTATTTAAAGATACAGTACAACTTACCGAAAGGTATTTATTAGGGGTGTAACGATTCATTCATTTTCTCGATGCATCGATTACAAATCCTGCCGATGCATATGCATCGATCTTGAAACATGGATTTTTGAATCGTGAATCGTTTGTTTCGGTCAATAATCGATTTTATATTTAAAAATCGAATGAATCGCGATTATATAACGAATATACGATGGATAATTTAAAAAAATTAATATAAATCTTAAATTAGTTGCGTCTGCGACGTAAAGTGCGCCCTCACTGCAGTGGCGCAGTGGATTACGTCACTAATCTTCAATTCGCGCCTGTTTGTTGTCATTCGAATAAACACAGCAGTGCACAATGGAGGGCAACGAAGAAGGAGAAATTTGCAAGGCACCAGCCAACATGAGATCAAAGGTTTGGGATTATTTCGGCTTTCACAAAGTAAATGGAAAGATTGACAAGTCCGTTGCAGTTTGCAGACATTGTAAATCTGAGTTAAAATACTTTGGAAATACAACAAACCTTAGCAACCATCTCCGCAGACGTCATGCCATTAATATAGAAATACCTGCACCTAAAGCAGCTAGTATTTCAGGGTCAGACGTGAGAAGTGCTACTCCTAACCTATTTGGTCAACTTCAGAGTCTTCCCGAAAACACCCATCGTGCTAAAGCAATAACTGCATCTATTGCAAGATTTATTTGCAAGGATATGCGCCCCTATAGCGTGGTGGAAAACGTCTCGGTTACGTATGTAACCCTCGTTCCCTGAGTAGGGAACGGAGACGTTACGTCGGATGACGACGAATGGGGTTTCGCTTAGAAATCCTATCATCTTCGAGTATTAAAACACGAGCCAATGGCAAAGAAATGCCATGGGTCTGCGGAATTTGCATAGCGTAACTCCGCCCCACCCTGGGGGTATATAAGGAAGTTGCGAGCAACATGCAGATATGTCTTCGCTGAGGAGCCGAGACTGAACTCAGGCGTTCCAGCGGTACAGCGGAAGTGGCAAGGAGACGTAACGTCTCCGTTCCCTACTCAGGGAACGAGGGTTACATGCGTAACCGAGACGTTCCCTTTCGTTGTCACTCCGAGTTACGTCGGATGACGACGAATGGGGTTCCCGTATAATCACGCCACCTCTCGACTGTCTTCCAGTGCCCTGCGTAAGTCTGAGCTCCCTGTCGTGAGACTAGCACGGACGAAGGAGTCCTACTTAACACAGGAATACCAAGGTACACTGGGAAGCATATCCAGTGGAAATATGCAATCATGCCCAACCCGAAGGGGGGGACTTGGAATACACATATGACCCCGAAGGGCTGCATACGGAGCAACACTGGGGTGTCCAGCCGCAGGTGGAATATTTCAACCCCAGGGGTGGCAAGGTGGCTTGCCAAGGGAAAGACACATGCTCAAGAGGCTTACAGTGGAATACACATGTGGGGGTCGCCCGAAGGGAACCATGCACATGGAGGCACCTAGCCAAGCGCGAAGCTGCCAGAGGCATAACTCTGGCGTTGACGTCGTCAGTGCTGGAGGAGACTCAGGGCTTATTAGGCTCACCTGAGGAGAATATCGCACGTATCCCGTCCGTAGAGAGGAATGGCGAGCAAGCGAAGACACCTGAGCAGAATCTAGTACCGGCTAGTTGAAGCGAGTACATGAGAAGAAACTGGCTCTACTCGGAGATTGTAGAATCTCGAGAATGTGTTAGGTGTCGCCCAGCCTGCAGCTCTGCAGATGTCTGTTAGCGAGGCGCCATGCGCTAGAGCCCAAGAGGATGCCACACTCCGAGTGGAGTGGGCCGTCACACCAAGGGGGCACGGTCGACCTTGCTGCTGGTAAGCCAAAGCAATGCCGTCCACTATCCAGTGAGACAACCTTTGCTTGGAGAGAGCCTTTCCCTTCAGCTTCCCACCATAACAGACAAAGAGCTGGTCTGAGGTCCTGAAACACCGCGTTCTGTCTACGTAAGCACGAAGGGCGCGTACTGGACAGAGCAGTGCCAAGGCTGGGTCTGCCTCCTCCAAGGGCAGCGCTTGCAGGTTCACTACCTGGTCTCGAAAGGGTGTGGTAGGAACCTTGGGCACGTATCCAAGCCGGGGTCTCAGGATCACGTGAGAGTTAGCCGGCCCGAATTCCAGGCACGCTTCGTCAACCGAAAAAGCCTGCAGGTCCCCTACCCTCTTGATGGAGGCCAATGCAACCAGGAGCGCTGTCTTCATTGACAGGAACTTAAGCTCCACTGATTGCAGAGGCTCAAAGGGAGCACTCTGCAGGGCAGTTAAAACCACTGAGAGGTCCCAAGAGGGTACGAGGGGAGGACGAGGAGGGTTTAATCTCCTGGCTCCCCTCAGGAACCTGACGATCAGGTCGTGCTTTCCCAAGGACTTACCATCAACTGCGTCGTGATGTGCGGCAATGGCGGCAACATACACTTTCAGGGTGGAGGGAGACAGCCTTCGCTCCAACCCTTCTTGCAGGAAGGAAAGCACGACACTGATGGGGCATTTTGTGGGTTCTTGATGTTTAGAAGAACACCAGTTGACGAAGAGGTTCCACTTCAACGCATAGACATGTCTCGTGGACGATGCTCTAGCGGAAGTGATGGTAGCCACCACCGCTGGTGGTAGGGTACTCAAACCTGCCTCGTCCCGTCCAGGAGCCACACGTGGAGGTTCCAAAGACCGGGACGAGGGTGCCACAGGGTGCCCCATCCCTGAGAAAGGAGGTCCTTCCTCAGAGGAATTGGCCAGGGAGGTGCTGTCGCAAGGAGTATGAGTTCTGAGAACCAGGTGTGGTTGGGCCAGTATGGGGCAACCAATATGACCTGCTCCTCGTCCTCCCTGATCTTGCGCAGGGTCCGCGCAAGAAGGCTCACTGGGGGAAACGCATACTTGCGGAGGCCCCGCGGCCAGCTGTGCGCCAGTGCATCCGTGCCGAGCGTGCCCTCGGTCAGGGAATAAAACAGGTCGCAATGGGACGAGTCGTGGGAGGCAAACAGGTCTACCTGTGCGTCGCCGAACTGATCCCAAATCAGCTGGACCGTCTGGGGATGGAGTCGCCATTCTCCAGAGAGAGGCCGAACTCGAGACAGCTCGTCGGCCGCCTGGTTCAGGTGTCCCGGGATATAAATGGCTCGAAGCGACCTCAGATGCTTCTGACTCCATATGAGGAGGTGGCGGGCGAGTTGTGACATACGGCGGGAGCGCAGACCACCTTGATGGTTGATGTACGCTACTGTCGCGGTATTGTCTGATCGGACTAATACGTGCTGACCCCTGAGCAGCGCATGGAAGCGGTGCAGGGCGAGACGTACAGCCAGCAACTCGAGGCAATTGACATGCCATAGGCGCTGGGGTCCTGTCCAGGAGCCCGCGGCAGCATGTCCATTGCACATGGCGCCCCAGCCCGTGGTGGAGGCATCTGTTGAGACAACAACATGCCGGGAAACTCGTTCCAGGGCCACTCCGGCCCGTAGAAAGCTGAGGTTCGACCACGGGGTGAAGGTCTGACGGCAGGTCGGAGTCACTGGGACCCGGAGCTTGCCGTGTTGCCATGCCCACCTCGGGACTCGATCGCGAAGCCAAAGCTGAAGCGGTCTCATATGAAGCAATCTGAGCGGCGTTACTGCGGCTGCGGATGCCATATGCCCCAGGAGCCTCTGAAATAATTTCAGTGGAACCGCACTCTTGCCCTCGAATTGGCGAAGACAAGTCAGCAGTGACTGCGCGCGCTCGCTCGTAAGCTGCGCGCACATGGCGACCGAGTTGATCTCCATACCGAGAAAGAGATCCTCTGCACGGGGCAAAGTTTGCTCTTTTCCCAGTTGACCCGAAGGCCCAGGCGGGCTAAGTGTTGGAGCACCAGATCCCTGTGTTCGCAAACCCGGTCTCGAGAGTGAGCTAGGATCAGCCAGTCGTCGAGATAGTTCAGGATGCGAACCCCGTGTTCCCGGAGGGGAACAAGGGCTGCCTCGACGACCTTCGTGAAGACGCGAGGAGACAGGGCTAGCCCGAAAGGGAGAACCGCGTACTGGTATGCCTGCCCCTCGAAAGCAAACCGTAGAAACGGTCTGTGTCGAGGTAAAATGGAGACATGGAAGTAGGCGTCCTTCAGGTCGATCGCTGCAAACCAATCTTGTGGCCGCACACACTCGAAAATGCGTTTGGCCTTGAGCATCCTGAACGGCAGCCTGTGAAGGGAGCGGTTCAGGACGCGCAGGTCCAAGATCGGTCGTAACCCACCCGATTTCTTCGGAACAATGAAGTAAGGGCTGTAGAAGCCGGACCTCATTTCGGCTGGAGGGACAATCTCGATCGCACCCTTCGCCAGTAGGGTGGTGACCTCCGCTCTCATGACCGGGGCATTGCCACCGACCATAGTGAAGCGGACTCCGCTGTAGCGGGGAGGAGATCGCGCGAACTGAATCGCGTAGCCGAGCCTGATGGTTCTCGCGACCCAGCGGGACAGTCTGGGAAGCTCTAGCCAGGCTTCCAGAAAGTGCACCAGCGGGGTCATACGAACCACAGACGTACCGTCGGGGGTGCAGCGAGGCGGAATGACCGGCCCAGGCGTGGGTGGCATAGCGGCCCGGTGCGGGGGCACGGTCATTAGCCGCGTCCTGCCAGAGGAGGCCAGGGGAGGACCAGCGTCCCACGGGGGCGTGCTCTGGCAGGGGTCTGGCGACAGAGGGGGATGAGAGGAGCGTGGCCCGTGGGCGGCGTGTGCTCTCATCCGCACCAGTGTTAATTTTGGCAGCCATTTTTGATTTAGTCTTAGTTTTCATCTTGAGACGAAAATACTTATTGGTCTTAGTCACATTTTAGTCATTTTGTATTTCATAGTTTTAGTCTAGTTTTAGTTGACGAAAAGTCGTTGCGTTTTTTGTCAACTTTTAGTCAAACTGCAGTTACCGACATTAATTTGGTAGCTATTTATATGTAGTCTTTAGACAAAAAATGTCCTAATTTTTTATCTCTAGACCAATTCAATTAAGCTTATGAGAAATGTAAATTAAGGTAACAGGCTGTATTGACATTGCACTCTTTAGCAGTAGCACTTGTGCAATTCTACATACCCCTTTTCCTTAGTTCAGTGGTTTTTAGAGTGCCCTACCCCCTGGTACCCCCTCTCTTCCACTTAGACTGCAGTCACACTTTTTCCATTAAGGGACAATATTTTTTATATATTTTTAAATTAAACAATGTTCAATAAATATGCAATGATGGTAAAAACTTAGTGATACCGGTAATTTTAAAATATTAAATTAAAGCCAGTAGTAAGTCACTGTCTTTATGAGTGAGTCATGGAGTCATTCATTCAGTAAGGAAGCACGCTGCTATTTTTATGAACGGGTCATTGAATCTCACGATTCATTCTAAGCCACAGAATCGTTCACGAATCACCGCTGTGTGCTGCAGTTCTGCTGTGGCTTTCGTTGCAAAATAGAGCAATAAGCCTATGACTGTTTTAAATGTAGTAAATCATTTAATGTTACCCTTCTGTTTGTTGAACTGTTGTATAAAATTAATGTCTCATTTGAAATCGTGTGGATATTAAGGAAACATTGCATTCTTCCTCGTATAATATGATTGACATTAAAAACACTGGATATCAGCCTATATTTTGATCGCAGATTTAGTAGCACAGATAGCGCAAACGGCTCGTGGCAGAACACAGACCGACTGAAAGACACTTTAATTTAAGTAGAAAATCTCAAATGAAGATCGCTAAACTCCAGCTTAACTTACTTGTCTGTGTTGTTTTCAGATCATCCGCGGTTCAGCAGTGTCGAGAGCGCGCGCGCATGGTTGCCAGATACTATTGAAAAGACCGGGTAGAAAACGTGTTCTTTTAACAGAAAAGCTCTGTCTGGGGATTTAATTATTAAAATCTGGCAACCGTAAGCATGAACGCTCGTAAAAAAAAACAGTCAATGTGTTGTCGTCTCCTTTATTTGACACAAACAAGTGGTTTTGGTTAAGTTTAAAAAAATGTTTAAACACATTTCAGTCTCGTCTTTTTTCGTCAACGATACTGCATGTGTTGATATAGTCACAGTTATCGTTTAATGACGTGGGTGTCGTCTCTCGTCGTCTTGTCTTAGTCAGGGGAAAAAAGGTCGTCAACGAACATTTTTCGTCATAGTTTTCGTTAACGAAATTAACATTGATCCGCACACTCCGTGTGCTCAGAGATGGGATAGTGAGTTCTTTCTTTAACCATTTTAGGGTGCTGCCCGTCGTGGGACGAGCAGCGGGAATGGGAAAACCAAGGATTCTCCCCCGGCCCTCCACCGGGGGAAGGAGCGGCCCTGCTACCGGCTCCTGTGCAGAACTCATCGCCATCTCTGAGCAGCCCGTCTCAGGAGCGCCGCTTAGCCTGGCGTTTAGCGGGGCGCGGGGCGGGAGAGGGCTGTGGCGCCTTCCTACGGCTTCCTCGACGACGCGACCCGGGAGCAGCGGACTGCTGGGGCCGATCGGGAGGGGCGGGAACCGCAGGAGGGCGCCCTCGGCGGCGAGCGGGCTGAGGCACCTGTGCCGACGGCTGCGCCGCCGAAGCAGCGGGCCGCCGGGGCAGGACATGTTTTAGAGCCTCAGTCTGCTTCTGGGCAGTCGAGAACTGCTGGGCAAAGTCCTCGACTGCACCGCCGAATAGGCCAGCCTGGGATATGGGGGTGTCGAGGAACCGGGTCCGCTCGGCCTCCCGCAAATCAGCCAGGTTTAGCCATAGGTGTCGCTCCTGGACCACCGAAGTGGCCATCACCTGACCCAGCGAGCGTGCGGTCACCTTCGACGCTCGGAGAGCAAGGTCGGTGGCGGCACGCAACTCATCAAAGAGTGCTGGGTCAGACCTCCCCTCGTGCATATCACGCAACATCTGGGCCTGGTAGACCTGCAGAGTCGCCATGGCATGCAGTGAGGAGGCCGCCGTCCCCGCAGCTCTATAGGCCTTCGCCACAAGGGTGGAGGAGAACCTACAGGCCTTGGAGGGGTGCTTTGGGTCCCCGCGGGAAGAAGCACTCTGAGGACACAGCTGCATCGCAACAGAGCGTTCAACCTGGGGAACCCCAGTGTACCCTTTGGCGGCCGCCTGATCAAGGGGAGGCAAGGCGGAGGCGGTCGCCGAGCGATCACGGGAAGACAATGGTGCCTTCCAGGACCTCGTGACCTCCTCATGCACATCCGGGAAAAAAGGCATTGGGGTTGGCTGCCGACGCGGATCAGCAGCCGCACCCAAAAACCAATCGTCCAGCCGCGAACGAACCGGCCCAGGTGGCGGGGACCACTCAAGACCGATCGCCGCGGCTGCCCGGGAAAGCATGGCCGTCATCTCGGGATCAGACTCGGACAATGCTGGGGCACCCGAGGGTGGCAGCACAGCCGAATCCTCACTTCCCGAGGACTCCTGCCCACCTTGTGATGCAGCGATCGACATCACGTCCTCCTCTGGAGCGCCGAATGAAACTCGCGGCAAGTCAGAAGACTGTACAGCGGTTTCCACGCGGACACTCGTGGGTTGCACGGGAACAGAGGGAAGTGTGGAGCGTGGAATAGTCGGCGCTTTGTTCCACACTGTAACCCTCAGATCACCCTGGCCACCAGCCGAAGTACCAGCCCTCTCGGGACCAGTAGATCGGGGTGCGGATGAGGGGACTCTCACATGAAACTCGCGGCAAGTCAGAAGACTGTACAGCGGTTTCCACGCGGACACTCGCGGGTTGCACGGGAACAGAGGGAAGTGTGGAGCGTGGAATAGTCGGCGCTTTGTTCCACACTGTAACCCTCAGATCACCCTGGCCACCAGCCGAAGTACCAGCCCTCTCGGGACCAGTAGATCGGGGTGCGGATGAGGGGACTCTCACATGAAGATCATTGAGTCTCGATCTCAACCGTGCGATGGGCATGTTCCCGCAGTGGGAACATGACTCATCCACAAACGCTGCCTTAGCGTGCTCAACACCCAGACACACAAGACAGCGATTGTGCCCATCAGAGTCAGACACGAATAGACCGCAACCAGAAGTGCACGGGCGAGGCATCTTTAAAAAGACGTGCCGCGTGCAATGCTCTTTTGTGAAAGGAGATTTCTCCGCAGAGTGTTGAAGCGACCAGGGAGAGAACACACAAACTCTGGCAAATCACTGCACAGATCAGCAGGGAATGTGCACTCGCTGGAACTCGCTGTCACACCAACACCTGGAGAGAGGCTCGTCTCGAAGAGATGAAGAGATAAACTCAGGATTTGGCTGTGGAGTGAAGTACATCAACTTGGCTCCGAAGCGAAAACATATCTGCATGTTGCTCGCGACTTCCTTATATACCCCCAGGGTGGGGCGGAGTTACGCTATGCAAATTCCGCAGACCCATGGCATTTCTTTGCCATTGGCTCGTGTTTTAATACTCGAAGATGATAGGATTTCTAAGCGAAACCCCATTCGTCGTCATCCGACGTAACTCGGAGTGACAACGAAAGGGAACACTGGTTTCCGAGTAATGATAAACACTTTAGAACCAAGATACAAAATACCCAGCTGTCAGTTTTTCAGTGAAAAATGCATCCCGGAATTGTATCGGTCTACGAAAGAGGAGCTACAGCTCAAGCTTTCTCAATCTGTCCGTGTTGCCCTCACGACTGATTCTTGGACGTCGTGTTCGACAGAGTCTTATGTGACTATTACCGCACATCTGATTTCCATGAACTGGCAAATGCAGAGCTTCGTTCTTCAAACAAGGACTCTAAACGAAGCCCACACAGGCAAAAACATTGGAGAATTGATGGACATTGGACACACACTCTGAACCTGGTGTCTCAAAAGGCCATGAAAGTTAGTGGTGCAGAGCGATTATTGGGCAAAGTAAGATGTATTGTCTCTTTTTTCCACCGAAGTTCAACTGCTACATGCACGTTAAAAGAGAAACAGCAAATTCTCGGCTTGCCGGTACACAAACTTAAACAGGACGTTTGCACTAGGTGGAATAGTTCTGTGGAAATGCTTGAGCGTTTCTTAGAACAACAAACTGCAATCTTGGCAACGCTTTTGTCAAAGGATTTGCGGAGGGGAACAGAAGTACACACTCTCACAGAAACGGACATCAGTAATGCTGAGGATATTGTGAAAGTGATGGCACCCATTAAGATCGCTACTACTATGATGTGTGAAGAAGAACAACCAACCGTGTCTGTGATTGCGCCTCTCCAGGCTAAACTACTCAAACATCTCGAGCCCTGCGAGGACGATACAGACATGACTCGAGAAATGAAATCAGCGATGACAACAGACTTCATCCCGGTATACCAACTCCCGCGACATTCTGCTTAAAGGTAAGATGTCTCTCTAATTGTCAAAAGCAAAAGTATTGCAAATGCACAACAATCTTTGAATTATTTATTATTAAGACCAAATTGTTGCTTATATTAAAACTTTTAATAGCACAACATTGTTCAAAGTTTTCATTTTGACTTGGTAACAACTAATAGTATTTTATTATTATTATTATTTTGTTGCTAGCATCTGCATTGGACCCACGCTTCAAAGGGCTACCCTTTCTAGAAAACGAAGAAAGAGAATTTGTCTTCACTAAACTTACTGTTGATGCCACGAACAGTGTATGTTTGCAACTTCCCTTATTTTCATGAACCAAATGCTGGCTAATTAACTAGACTGTATGAAGGATTATAAGATTATAATATGATGGTCCGAAATAGTACTTGGCTTGTTTTAGTGAAATTATTGACTTGACTGGTGTTCGTATTTATATTTCATTTTGTTACAGATTCAAGTGGAACAGCAGGAGGATGCAGTTGAAGAGAAACCACCAGACACAGCTGAAGAAGGTATTTATTTTAATAACTTGTTAATAATAAGTAATCTGTTTAAATTTAAAGGGTAGGCATACTGTAGCATAAAAGTTTGGGATGCATTTGTAATTCAGAATGTATTTAAGGACAAGAAATGAGATGCAAACAAACAACTTTTTCATCATGTGTTTCCATCAATCTAATTAATTTTCTTTTTCAGATGAGATGCGTCCTGCAAAAAAATTGAAAGCTATGGATTTGCTCTTCGGCAACATCTTTCAGCAGGTGCCAGAGACCTGTCCCCTATCAAGGTCCGCTAGCGTGGTCAGCAGAGACGAGGTACTCAAATACAGATCCATGGTTCCTCTGCCACTGACTGAAAATGCACTGGACTGGTGGAAGTCCCATGAGACAGAGCTACCAATCCTTGCAAATCTGGCAAGAAGTTGTCTTTGCATTCCTGCTACCAGTGTGGCCTCAGAGAGAGTTTTCAGCACCGCAGGAGACATAGTGTCTTCTCAGAGAAGCAGTTTACGGCCAGATTGTGTTGATCAATTAATATTTTTGAAAAAAAATCTCAAGTAGATGGGGTTAGAAAAAAGCAAGTCATATCATAGCCACGTGTTTGTTCATATCTGTCTTACTACACTCACCACCATGTTTTAATCACACTCTGTGTGGTGTTACTGCCCGTTGGACTTGGCCTGTTGCATTTCTGCACTTTGCTGTATTTACACACTTTCTTTGCTGTATTTACACACTTTCTTTGCTGTATTTACACACTTTGCTGTATTTCCTAAATGTTCAGGAAATGTGTGCAATGTTTACAATAAAAGCACTCATGGTGCATTGATTATGTAGAAGTAGTATTATTTTTCTTGGTTTACTTGCCTTAATGTATTTTGAGTCCTAAGAAGTTAAGCTATTGAACTGAAGTCCTGAATAAAGTTATTAAATCTATTGAATGGTCATGAATTTCCCAAAAAATTATTATATTTGCTCAGATACAGATGCATACTAAAATTTACAGAATAGAATCGTTAATAATCGAATCGAATCAAATTTAATTATTAATCGAATCGAATTGAATCGTTCTGATTTGCAAAAATCGTTTTTGAATCGAATCAAAAACCTCTGAATCGTGAATCGAATCGATTCGCTGTCTACCCAAAGATTCACAGCCCTAGTATTTATGCCTCATACATAATATCGATCCATCGTGTTTTTCAACCACGGAAAGAGGTCAATAAAACTGCAGGTGAACAATTATGTCACAGAATGTTACATTTACCTCAGGAATGTCATGTCTTGTCATGTTATGTCTTGTTCCTGTTCTTTCTCTCTACTCTGTCTCCCTCTGCTGGTCTTTATTGGTTACTTTCTCTTCCTCCAGCTGTTCCTCATCTTCTCTGACTACCTCGTTTACTCTCATCCCACCTGTTCCCTCTCCCCTCTGATTAGGTCTCTATTTCTCTCTCTGTTCCTGCTTCTTTCTTTGTCGGATTCTCACTTGAGTTTCTCATGCTAGAAGCAAACTACAGTCCTGTTTGTCTCTGTCCTAGTCCTGTCCTGTTGGCATCTGCCTGGCAAACGCAATCTATTCTCTGCTAATCATCTTGATCTTTGTATTCTGTCCAGTTCATCTGACACTGTGAGAGATCTGGTAACCGCAGTCTTTTCTCGAGCCTTGTCTACTCTGAGAGACCTGCAGCCTGTCGCCGCAAACACAGCCTTCTCTGTCTGCTGCCTAAAGAGTCCTATTGAAGTTATCTGAAGTAGTTTTTGTTTCATTTTATCGCCCTCTCTGCGGGTTGCCTGTTTTGCCATTTTCTCTCAAGAAGAAGATTTGTGTTCTACATTTTGCCTCCCTGTGTTGTCATTAAAGACTCTATTTTGTTAATTTGCTTTTGGGTCCTCTCTTACCTTCATAACAGAGAAAGCTATTTAATGACCAACACGTTAGTTGACTAGAAAAAATAGCTATAGAGATGAGTATTTTGCTAAATATGTGCAATATATTACATTTGTATTATATTTTTACTTGTGTCATAATTGTTATTATAATGAAAACCAAATTATATTTAATTTAATTTGTTAATTTTTAACCTTTAATAATACCAGCTGACAGGGCTCTCTGTATGTTTACAGCATTATGTGAGATATATTTTTTCTTGAGAAAAATTAACATGTAGGCTATCTACTGTAGCCTACCTAATATTTATCCAAAGAGTCAATATTGAATCAAGATTGAAATCAAATCCCAAGAATTAAATTGAAATCGTGAAAACTGTGTAAAATTCTGTTTAGTTACCAAATGTTTTGACAATCACAATTATACCGTGATTAATTATAACTTTTGATCAAAAGGTGTCGCTGTCCTGAAACATTTTGAGTACTTTCAGGGCATGGTGCCGAAGACACATACTGAGTTTCGTAACGATAGGCTAAAGCGTTCATAAAATACAGTATTTTACTACAAAATTCAAAATGGCTGTTATGGGAAAGTTGGATATCATTCGACATGACGCCCGAAATCTAACAAGACCACTTTTATGATGTTTGGACAAACGGTTCAGAAGTTATATGCAAAAATAGCCATTTTTTGTATCTCCGGACCAGTAGGTGGTGCTGCGTTGAAATGCAGCATGTAGCCTCAGGTTATGCTTGTGATGACATATACCAAGTTTGGTCTGAATACGAAAAAGCGTTGCGGAGATACAGCCTTAGTCAGTTTTCGCAAGCGCTACGGAAAATATGTTTGCGCGGTATTCGAGAACAATTTGACGAATCAGCTTCAAATGCATACATTTTTGTCTGCATGGTCGGAAGATGATCTGATTCAATTTTTGTGAAAATTAGACCAACAGCCTAGGAGCATTTGGAAAAAGTAGGTTTTTCAGAAAATTCTAAATGGCGAGAAAAAAAAGATGACAGAAATGCAATTGAATCATCTTGAGGAAATAATTTTGTTTGTAGCCCTTACGGTTCAAAAGTTATTAGCATAAACATGAGTGCAAATTTGGACAGTTGGTGGCGCTAGAGGGATTGATTTGGAGACTCCAAATTTGCTATGTTGACAGATCAGATTGTCCTCTATCAGTGTGCCAAATGTCATAAGTTTCCCGCAAGCGGGTCTATGGGTTGCCATAGACTTCCAGAGCGGAAGAACTTTCAGTGTTTGGCCCCTAATTTGTTTCTAGCCCTTACAGTTCAAAGGTTATTAGCATAAAAAGTAAATTAACATTTGTACAGTTTGTGGTGCTAGAGGGATTGATTTAGAGACTCCAAAATCACTGTGGTTAATGTTCAGACTGTCTTCTATTTATGTGCCAAATTTCATTACTTTCCCGCAAGCGGTGCTATGAGCTGCTATTCATACTTTGCAGTCACGTGACTACCATGGATACCTGGCGGGCAACACACAGGTATTTTCAACATAGAGTCCTGTAGTTCCAGGTCTTTCTAGTAGCTATCAAGTCTGTTAGCGAGCTAGCTGCATAACTATGGACTAGGATTAACTCCAAGGTAGCTAAATTGTGTAAAGCAGACAAGGTTTTTTAAGATAATCGAGCAGTAATAATTCCTCCGTAAATAATCTAGCTCTACTGTTGGGTCATCTCTGGTTCTTATTGAAAACCACAGATATCACAAACCTCAAAACAACCTATCACACAATTTTGTTGTTGTTAGCAAAAGACGACAGCTGTTATTGTGTGTTCACACCGCCACCGGCGAGAGCGTTAAAGTGCCCGGAAGTCATTCATTTTCAATGAATTTTGCCGCTCTCGCCGACGGCGGTGTGAACATACAGTTAGCCTAGTTTAGACTCATAACACAAACAGCTGACTCGCCGAACCAGCTGGTGGTGTTGATTGACAAAACTACAGGGTAACTTAAAGACACGATTAATTACATGATCATACACCCATTGTATTTAAACAAATGTTGAAATTACCTTTGATGGTGGAGTGATGGAATGATCACTGCACAGACGTGTAACGTTATACTGTGAAGGTTGCTTATCTCATCTGCGGTTGGTGCATCCAATCGCACAACAACTATCTGGCATGTCGTTTACACCTCAAAACACCAACTTTTGTATAGTAAAACTGGCGATGTCCTGGCGATGTCCTGGCAAGATCCTTGATTAGTTTACTGGGTTTCGTTGCTGGAGAACGACGTTCTTGTCTGCCAGCCAGTACTTGTGACGTCACGTGCAAAGTATGAATAGACTCAAGAGCGGAAGAAGAAGAGGAGGAAGCGGAAGAATAATAAGAACACTAACGATTACAATAGGTGCCTACGCACCTTCCTTGCTTGACCCTAATAATTATTTAGTACATTAATTGGAAATGCCCAGTTCTCTTGATATCTCATGTTACGTGCTTAAAGATGTAAACGGGATGATTGCGCAACATTTATGTGAGATACAACTGTTGCCATGTGTGCGAGTAGCAGAAACAGCCAGAAAGACAGAGTTAATGTTAAAAACCACTAATCTCAAAACCACAGCATAAGCATTAAAGGGATACTTCACCTCTGGAAAGATGAATGTGTATTTAAAATGGGTCATTTATGTAGAAGAAATGTGAAATTATTTTTGAATTTGGAGCTTTGGACTGAGAAAAGCATGAAAATGTATTTTTGGCTTATGTGGATGAACGACAACAACTCCCAGAATGCACTTGGTTGCTGCCCTAGGAGGCCACTCCCAAGCCACGCCTACTGGTAAGAGAGCACAGTTAAACAACAAGGATAGGCTACTAGTGAGTCTCCATGATGAGTCTGCCCGGGATTTCGAGATCGGCCAAAATGTCCGGGATTCGGCTTTTGCGTTCTACAGTTGCCATTCATGTTTACTGTGGCGAGCAGGACGAGGCTGAGGGCCGTGAGAGAACGGCGTGAGGCCGGTGGCGTGATTACTGAGATGCACCGGTATCATATCTCTCACGGAGGAGCGGGAATTTTCTTAGCAATGTTAAAATGCACATCAACCGATCACTTGTTTAGCGTTCATGTAAACACTATATTCAGATTCACCAATCGGAATGAATTCAGTTAGATTGAAACAAAAGGTGTGCATGTAAACAATGAATGGCGACTGCAGAAAGCAAAAGCCAAATACCGGACATTTTGGACGATCTCGCCGGCCGGACATGTCCGGGAAAAAGAGGATGGTAACCCCTACTACTCAGCTTTCTCTTACTACTCAGCTTTCTCCACAGAACAATAGCCTGCTAGCTTAGCTTCCAAAAAAAGATGGCTGACATTATGTGTACATTCTGTGAGTGAGATCCCACCCTCTATGGGCGGGTTGAAAACATGCGGAACAGCTCCTCCTACTGTCTGTAGTCTTTAGCCTCTGGCCAAAAAATCCTCTGATGACGCAAAATGACGATTTTTGCGTCATCTGAGGTTTTTTTCCAGATAAAAAATACATACATCTCTCGTCTCGGGGGATATGAGGGTGGAAAGCACGGTAATTCGAAAATACTACAGGTTTTCTACTAATACAAAGCTTAATGCTAAATCCTGAAGTATCCCTTTAATGTGATCATGGTTCGACAGATAGCTCAAGGCATGGGTGTTGACTGAGATCTGGCGCTGATCTCCTCACTCCTTGGCGGAACATCAGCGGATTGGTGGAACATCAGTTCTGATGTGTGACGTTGTGATGTCACGTATCTGATGGACAGCCAATGATCACAATCTAAGAATAACGTATAGAAACAAAAGCACACGTGGAACGTGTGTACAAAAAATGCACAAACACATGCTGAATGTAACACTCCCCCCCAAAAAACAAAACAAAATCAGGAACAACAGAGGAAAAACTCTTTCGCAGGGTTTTCTTCATTTTCTCAGCCAACAGAGCCTCATTCACAAACGTAGGTGCCATGAAAGTGAAGGACAAATCATCTGCATCAGCAAATTTACGAGCTTGTTCTCGCGTAACAGCACAAACACAAAAGACCTCAGGAAATCTCTCGAACAATTCATCAGTGTGATCATACTAAAGTAGTAGTAGTAGTAGTAGTAGCTTTATTGGTCACTAGTCACAGGTACCAGCGAAATTCCGCCATCAACCTGTCCATACAAACATACATACAATATGACAAGGGGGTAGACAGAACAGGAAGACAGAGCATTGAGGAAAAAAATACAGCATAACATGAGGAGAGGTGAGGAGAAAAAAAAGGCAACCCCCAGACTATGCTCCTGTAAGGAGTACAGTTTGGGAACAGTAAAAAAACCTCAGCAACATTTGCACATAATCAGTACACAACATGAACACACAAGACTTGCAACAGGGGAGGGGAGTGGGGGGTGGAGATAACCCAGCACAGGCAAGCAGCCATCCGGTCCTGCAGCCATTCTCGGCGCTGGTCACAGACCCGCCTGTCAGACTGGGGGTACAAAGCGTCGAAGGCGAGGGATGGGGGGATGGGGAGGGTGATTGCATATCTGTGTATATGTAAGAGTCCGTGTATGTGTAGGCCTCGAGAGTCGCTACGCCTGACATCCTAATCTAGGTGCCTCAGTCCGCAGGATGTCATAGCGATACACAGCAGTTGCCATGGAGTCAACCTTGATCAGGTCCCAGACAGAGTCAACAATCAGCAGGTGTCAGTGGGGAGTGGGGGAAGGAACGCAAGAGCGTCTCACAGCAGTGCTCTACTGGAGGAGTTGTTGTTGCAGCAGCAGCCAAGGCCAAGGCCAGTGCTGGTAGAGGGGGGCCGAAAGCAGATAAGATAGGGATTGTTTGGTCTTGGAACGAGTAGCCGCATTCCAATTTACACAGCTCCTGGTCCATTTGGGTCTCGATCCATTTGCCTTTGCAAAGCTGTAAGCTTCTCCAAGATGTTATCAATATTTTGGTTCATAGTCACCAAAGTCACAGTCTGAGTGCTGACAGCTCTGCCCACTGCTTCAATCATGACGGGCAGCCTTGTGGGGTTTTGGACAGCTGTCACCGTCTTCTTAATTCCTCGATAAACCAGGGCAATGCCTAATCCAAACAGCAGAAAACCTGTTATCATGGTTCCGAATAGGTAGATATCTTCAATGTCCTCCACGGAAAGAGCCGCCAGACACACGACCCGCCACCTCTCCCACGCGTCCATCGTGTAGCCAGCTGCGAACGTTCCGGCAGGGCAGTCAGGTTCCCCCGAACCCAAGCTTCTCGTCGAGAAGATGGTGTCAATTGCGTTGAGAGACCAGTTGATCAAATCCATAATTTCTTAGTTTGGAGAGCAGTGCGGAGAGAGTCTCTCAAAGTACAAGAAAGTAGACTAGACAAGACGAGAGGAGCAAAGCAGGGGAGATAAGGGAGAGGAGGGTAAGAAAATGCGACCGCCTTCGTTGAGAGCCAAAGAGAGAAACGGTTTATCACAAACTTCTAGCAGCGGCAAAATTATACCTCCTGCTATATCATTACCAAGAATGAAGTTCACTCCAGGCACTGGTAGGTTGTCACACACTCCAACCTTCACAAGTCCTGAAAACAAATCTGACTTCTAATAAATTTGATGCAAAGGAACCGTCATAGTGCTCTTTTCAAGACCGCGTACTAACGCGACTACCACAAAAAGTATGTTCTGAGAACAGCAATGTAGCTGCCACTATAAACTACTGCATCGCCCCCATATCACGCAACATGGTCACTTTGACCTGATCCATTGGCTGGTCACTTACAGACACAAATCCTTCCATCAGGAAAGGCTGATAACTAGCATCTAGGCCACCACAACTCTCATAGTCAGTGCTATTAACAGTCTTTCACAAAGGCGACACTTTTAGTACTGACCCCTTGCTCCTTGCGTTTTAAAACAAGACAGTCAGCAATAAGGTGTCCCGGCTTGTGACAATAAAAACATTATCTCCCTTCCCTAGCGACTGATCTTTCGGAACAGCGGGAACAGGCAGAACCTTCTCAGTACGAGCAAAAGTAAAAACACTCTTGTGAGTCAGCGCAAACTCATCAGCACAAACAGACGCCTGAGACAATGATGTCACCTTCTGTTCATTTAGGTAGACAACAATACGATCAGGAATACAGCTTTTAAATTCTTCTAACATAATCAACTCACGTAAAGCCTGACAATCTGACACTTTGTTTGATGTGCACCACCTATCAAACAACATACCTTTTTCCCTAGCGAATTCAATGAACGTCTGACTTGAACCTTTCTTATGGTTCCCGAATCGCTGCCTGTATGCCTCTGGTACGAGCTCATAAGCCCTCAAAATTTCCGTTTTAATAACATCATAATATAAACTATTTTCCAAAGATAAAGCAGTGAATACTTCATGATCTTTTCCCGTTAACTTACATTGGAGCAGCAAAGGCCACACATCCCGAGACCAATTTAAAACAGAAGCAACTCATTCGAATACATTAAAGTATGAGTCAATGTCACGGGTGACGAATTTCGAACAGGGAAGAACTTGAAATGGAGCCCGAGTTTCCCGCGGGGAGCGTTTTCGGCGGGGGACCGATGAGGCTGCCGGTTCCGGGTGTATGGGCGAATGACGGGATTGACGACTGGAATTGCAATCAGGTGCGGGAGCAAGAAGAACAGAGCGGTGATTGGGGCGTGTGCAGTAGTAGGGGAGTATAAAAGGGCATTGTGATTGAGTTCATCAGGTGTTTCGAGTCATTCGTGTGGAAGAAGAAGAGAGAGATTTGGACCCGGGCAAGGAGAAGGATGGGCTGAAGGAGAAAGGGAGAAGCTAAAGTGAAGTCAGCACCTTATGTGAGATAAGTGTCGAACTCTAGCTGGATTATGGAACAATTGACGTCCCTGTGAATTGTATGGAATCGTATGATGATTAAAACTTCTCTTGGAGGACCTGTAACTGCGTTGAGTGATTTGCGCTTCACAGCTGCTTTCTATCTAGCTTAACATCAGCGAGTGGTGGACGAGACCTCATGCCTGCGCCTTCTCTGTGAGTTGTGAGATTTGCAGTGCTCCATTCAGAAGCTTAGAATGGCGCCTATAACCAATGCCATCATTATGTTTTGCAACAATTAGGTTGCGAAGGTCTTGAGACAGCTCTTTGCTTTTACCCATCATGAGATGTGTCTTGTGTGACACCTTGGCAATGAGACCTTTTTGTAGGCCATCATTTGGGACTGAACCAGCTGTTATTAATTTCCACTGACAGGGGACTGGATTGCTTTTTAATTACTGTAAGTTTTCAGCAGTTGTCTTGGCTTTCCATGCCTTTTTGCGCCTCCCTTTCTTCATGTGCTCAATACTTTTTCCCTGTGTCATTTCACATTATTACACATAACTTAATTTCTGAACTTATTTTTGTTTGTTTCTTTGTATGTATGGCTTACTTGGGTTGTTACCAACATCTGGTGAAAATTTCATGTCATAGCACCTTTGGAAATATATTTACTGAGAAAAATTATGACGTGTTCAATACTTATTTCCCCCGCTGTACATAGGTTCACGTGTGATTACTTGTGTGGGTTGCAGTGAAGCACGAGTGTGGGAGTGAATTGCAGAAGGCATTGGTGGTTCTAGTCAAAACACTAATTTCTCTCTCTGTTTGAAACTAGTTGCAGAAGACGCTAAAAGCTGTGAAAGCCCGTTGATGTGGTTGAAAATACTAATTTCTCTCTCTGTTTAAAACCAGTTGCAGAAGACGCTAAAAGCTGTGAAAGTGTCACGGTTCATAGATCCAATGTCTCTCTCTCGTCCCGTGCTTTGTTTGTTTACATGTGTGTGAGCTCGTGAGTGGGTGTGTCCGGCTTGATATCACTGATCAGCGATCCAGCTGCAATCACTTATCATCAGCTGCAGCCCATCTCATCAACAATATATAAACTCACCACTTTCTCATCTCCCCTGTCAGATCGTTGTATGAAGTCCTCGTGTTGTGTCTGATCCTGTTCCTGTTCATCGTCTCCTATCTGAGTTCCTGTGTTCCGGTCACCGTCTTGTGGATATCGTTTCATGTCAGGATTTTGTCGGCACTTCAGAGCACCCTGCACTTCTGTCTACACACCGTGTCTGGCCATCGAAGTCCCTGCGCCACAGCCTGCATCATCTCGGACTTTCATCATCATCATCATCACTTTATCCAAATAAAGAGTTTTTACTTGCATACTGTTTCCTCGGTTCTGTTGTGACAGAACGATCTGACCTAACATGGAAACAGTGAGTAATACAGCACCATCGATGGAGGATTACATCAGCAACAGCATGGCGCGTATGGACATTCAAGAAAAGAACCTCAACGATACTGGTCGCGCTGTTCAGGCTTTAGTGGCGCAGGTGTCCGAGCTCACCCGGCAGATCCAACAAATGCGAGCTCCCACTGCGCCGCCCACACCAGCCACTCCCCCCACACCATCGGAAGGCCCATCCCAGTCAGAGCCCCGCCTACCAGTTCCAGAACCCTACTCAGGTGAACCCAATTTTTGCAGAGCTTTTCTAAGCGGCATTATGGGGAACGGCGGTGTGGGAGAATCAAGACCCGTGTTGTTCCTCGTTCCAGGAGCTCTCCGCTGAAATGAAGAGAGTGTTCGACCGCGCTGTCGCCGGGAGAGAAGCCGCAAGGATGCTGGCCGATTTACGTCAAGGAGAAAGATCTGTATCGGATTTTTCGATCGAGTTTCGAACCTTAGCGGCGGAGAGCCAGTGGAACGAGGAAGCGCAGTGGGACATGTTCCTGCATGGGCTGGCTGACCGCGTCCAAAAGGAGATTTATGCCTTGGACTTACCTCAATCACTCAACGACCTCATCGCTCTGGCGCTACGAGTCGACGCACGGCTATCAAGAGTCGGAAGTCGTGCAACGAGCAGTCGCCCTCTGGCAGGAGCCGAGGGTCCACGTTTTGGAGGCGGGGACGCGGTCAGCCCCGTCTACGATCACGAGCCCATGCAGGTGGGTCGAGCTCGGCTTTCCCGGGAGGAGAGGGAAAGGCGGAGGTCCCAGGGCCTTTGTCTGTACTGTGGAGGAGCCGGGCACTACGCTTACAACTGCCTGGTAAAAGGCCAAGCCCGATAGTAAGTATAAGGCTACTATCGGGTGGGATCTCCGCCGAGAAGACCTCATCAACATCTACCCTCCTTCCGGTAAGACTGAGATGGTCAACACGTATTCATGATTGTTGAGCACTCTTGGACTCCGGGGCGGAAGGTAATTTTATGTACCACTCATTTGCACGTCAGTTTCAGATTCCCCTCAAACCCCTCACACATCAGATCGCTGTACACGCACTTAACGGACAAGAACTTCCTACCATCACTTTCGCTACTGAAGACATCACCCTCATCACATCAGGCAATCACACCGAAACCATCTCATTCTACATCCTGGACACTCCCCTTGCACCCATTGTACTTGGTCACCCCTGGCTCACCCGTCACAACCCTAAAGTGGACTGGCAGCTCAAGTCTGTGTCAGCGTGGAGCAGTCAATGTCATGAGTCTTGTCTAGTGTCTGCTTGTCCGTCTGTTTCTGTTCCTGTGTTTCAGGAGGAGGCAATGGATCTGTCTAACGTGCCCGCGGAGTACCTGGACCTGAAGGAGGTGTTCAGTAAGTCTCGGGCTGCTTCTCTTCCTCCACATCGTCCCTATGACTGTGCCATAGACTTATTACCAGGTACGGCTCCGCCTAAAGGCAAGTTATATTCACTCTCGACACCAGAGAGGGAGGCTATGAATTGAATTTATTTCAGGATAACCCCTTGAGATGTATCATCTCATTTTCAAGGGGGTCCTGCGCATATATACAGACACAAAGGTTAATCACACAGTACATATACAAAAAAACACAGATACAAACATATATACAAAACAATACCTCGCTTACCTGCCCTTGCACCCATAATTAACATAGCACACATATTAAAGTATATTCACAAATAATCAACCGAATACATAAAAAAAAAAAGTAATAATAATAATAATAATAATAATAATAAGTCGATTATCAATATGCCTTATGACAAAATGTAACATACAGGATAACGTCACATCTCACATGGAAATGTAAAAGAAAATCAAGATAAAGAAAATAACAAAGAAAGTCATAATTGTACACATATTACTAAATGTTTTTTACATGAACCAATTATATGTAATACCATTGGTGTCCCTAATTACAAGAACATGTAGTTTTAAGAAAAGAAAAAAGTGACGATTTGAATAACCCAAATGTAGAAATAGACCTTAAAAAAAGAGGAAGGTTATTCCAGTCATGAGGGGCTTTATATTGGAATGCTCTCCTACCAGCTACAGAAAGTAACCTTGGTACCAAAAAAAATGTTGGACATTGGAGGTGCCTAAGTGAGTATGTTGAGCAATAGGGTATTAAGTGCTGTTTAAGGTATGCAGGACAATTAGAATGAACACATTTAAAAATAAACAGAATCCAGTGGTAATCCCTACGTGGTTGCAACCAGTGTAGTGAATCATACATAAAACAATGATGAGTTTTAAATGGACAGTTCAATATAAATCTGCAAAGAGAGTTGAATACAACATTAAGGGGTTTAAGATTGGACTCAAAGGTATTAGTGTAAACTATGTCTGCATAATCAATAATTGGTATTACCAGTTGAGAAATAATTTTTTTCCTGACTTGAGTCGAAAAACAATTAGTTGATCTGTACAGAGTGTTAAGACATCCATATACTTTCCTAATGATATTATCAATGTGTATCTTAAAGGTAAGGTTGGAATCGAGCCAGAGGCCCAAATATTTAAATTCCTCCACAATCTGCATAAGGGACCCATCTAAAAACTTTATTTCAAAACAGGAAGCACAACGGCGATTTTGTATCGTGGAAAACACCATGCAGCAGGACTTCTTCATGTTCAACAGAAGTTTATTAATGAACAGCCACTGTTGTACTTTATCAAAGTCAGATTGAAGAGTTCTTTGAACTTGCAGCAAATCCCGATCAGAGGTATAGATGACAGTGGCATCAGCATAAAGCTCTAATTCACAATGAGAACAAACATGTGCCAGGTCATTGATAAAAATTGAAAAAAGTAAGGGGCCTAAAGTAGAGCCTTGAGGAACACCTTTATCAACAATTAAATAATCTGACTGGAATCCTTGGTAAACAACACATTGACGTCTATTATGCAAATAAGAGTTGAACCAGAGCACAGCATGTTTATTCAAACCAATAGAGTAAAGCTTATCCAGTAGAAGGTAATGGTCAACCATATCAAAGGCCTTTGAGATATCAATGAAAGCAGCTCCAGTGAAATGACCATTATCAAAACCCGAGAAAACATCATTTGTCAATTTTAAGAGAGCAGCTGAAGTAGAAAAATTGGATCTAAAGCCAGATTGATGTGGAGATAAAATGTTATAATTATTAATGTACTCAGTTAGTTGATTAAAAATTAATTTTTCAAATATTTTAGCAACTACACAAATGATAGAAATCGGACGATAATTATTCACATCAGATTGGTCTCCACCTTTGAAAAGAGGTGTCACTCTTGCAGCTTTCCAAATTTGTGACACAGTACAAGTAGTTAATGATAGATTAAAAAGATCTGCAAGAGGAAACATCAATATGTGAGCTGCAATTTTGATAAACTTAGCTTCCAGATCGTCTGGTCCTGTACTACACTTTAATTTAAGGTCCTGTAATACATTAAAGACATCAGTAGGCATGATCTTTTTAAATGAAAAAGAACCAGCAGGCATAGAAGAATAAGAAGACCATGCCAAACCATCAGGGCAAACAGATTTTAAACTACATAAAGACGAAAAATGATGATTAAAGGCATGAGCTATATGCAAAGGATCAGATAAAATGTCATTATCCTTGCATATTTGTTTCACAGAAGTTTTTTTTATTTTTGTTAAGAATGTTATTTAAGTGATTCCAGAATTGCCTAGGATTATTGAAATCACGAGAGAAGCAGTCTCTATAATAATTAGATTTGGCATTCCTAGTTTCAGTTTTACATTTATTCCTTAACTGCCTGTATATTATCTCATCCGATTCATCTTTTGATAAACGATATTTAACCCAAGCTTTATCCCTTTGTTTGAATAGTTGGAGTAAATTAGAATTTATCCATGGTAAATGTCTACCTTTGACTTTAATCGTTCTCACAGGAGCATGTTTATCAATTACGGTTTTAACTTCAGTATAGAAGAAAAGTGGAATTAGTTGCAGCCTGTCCCATCTAATATCTACTAGATCACATATGTAATAATCAACATTAATATTTTTACATTGCCTTATTGTGATATATTTATAGGGGGAACTCTGTATTTTAATTTTCCAAATGCAGTATATTATAGAATGGTCACTAAAACAATCTGATAAAACACCCGATTTAATAATCCTATCCGGATTGGAAACAAGGATCCAATCAAGCAAGGTAGAAGAACGGCCATCAACTCTCGTGGGTTCTTTAATTAACTGAGTAAGGCTTACACTGCCTAAAAGATTTCTATCACCTGAGGAAGATCGATCCAACCAGTTATAATTAAAATCACCTAATATGATCAGTTCATTGTGTCTATCAAGAGAATTAATAGTAGCCAAGATACCATTTAAGGAATCAGTGGGAGCAGAGGGAGGTCTGTAAATATTACCGATAGTAAGCTGTTTATTTTCATGAAAAATTATATTAGTAAAAAGACACTCAAAGTTAGTAGGCTCAACATTAGGAGAGACACACTCAGAGACCAGATTTGTATCAACATAAGTAGCAACACCTCCTCCTCTTGATGTCCTATCAGCTCTATATAAAACATAATTATCAATTCCCACCTCATCATTAGTGATTCTGTTATGAAGCCATGATTCAGAAATAGTGATTATAGTAGGTTTATGTAAAGCAGCCCATACCCTGAGAAGATCAATTTTAGTAGCAAGGCTCCTGATGTTGAGATGAATGACTTTTAATCCTTTAATTAAATCAATAACTTACAAATAAGTAGTAGGCATATAACAAATAGGAGCAGTGGCGAGAACAACAATGCTAACAAATTTTAGACAAACAAAAACAAAGACAAATATAAAACAAAAAAGACTAAACAAGCAAAACAAATAATCCATAATTGAGCAGTAACTATAAAGAATAAATGACTCAGGGAGTCCCAAAACCCACATAAATAAGAATAATTGTTTTCTATAAAAATAAAAATATTTTTACTTTATTTTAATCATTTATCGGTTCCTAATGGTTTAGTTTCACAGTGAATAGCCTACATCAGATAAATTAATAACTAAACAAATTATGAGTAGTGTATGTGACAAAGACTATTATATTCTGGAGTGCCAAACTAAAAACTCACATTAGCTACTCATAAGCAGAGCAAAAGGACAAACCAGATCAGGTCTCAGACTATCAACCAGCCATCAGCAGAAACAAACAAAAAAAATAAAATATTAGGCTAAAGCAGAAAAGTCGAGACAGAACTACTGCTGTCCAAACGGTATCAAAAAACAACCAAGCCTTCAAAAAGAGCAATATGGCATATCAATGCAGTTGAGTATGGAGCTATTCTTGTGCCAATAAAAATGAACGTAGCTTTTCAAGAAACTAATGAAAATATAAATTGAGACTAAATAAATTATCTCTAAAACTGGAAACGAATAAATCGCAGGCAAATGTTTTGACTTCGTTTTTAATATATTTTGCTAACTGTTTCTCATATTTCAATCGCTGATCTGAACTTACAAATGCGCTTCCAGAGTTTTCATTTACGCTTCTGAAGTTTTCGTTTACGCTCCCTGAGTTTTCGTTCGCCATTCTGACACATTTCTCTCGTGGGGGCGGGGCTAGTAGCAGTGTGTTCTCATTGGTTACTGAGCTTTTGATTCATAGCTTCGTGACCTGGAAGTGAAGACGTCAGTGGTGTGTTTATGTGTGGATGTGAGCGTCTGTAATCGCAGCTTTCTATTTCATTTTAGTGATATTAAGTTTATATCTGTATTTATTTGCTGCTACACTATATTGTTGAGATGATCTCTTATAGAAAGAATAGTACAGACGAATGATATTTATCATTAGTCATCGTCGCTATATCAGGAGGATACTGGATAACGTTAGCCTACTCGTGGTAAGTCTGATTTTTTTTTTTTCATTAATACTATACTAATACTATTTATAATACAGTACTGGCTTTTTTCAGGTGGAGAGGCATTTTAGAGCTCAGTGAGAGCCCATAACATTATACAGCTGAGCTGTGTTGTCTTGATTTAACTGTTAGCCCAATCATTACATGACTTGTTTATCTACATTCGGTTAGTCTTCGATTAGATCATATTTTCTTTGATTAGATCATATTTCCCCACAGCCACCCCAAACAACATTGAGCTAGAGTACTGTACAGTAGTCTATCTGTACTGTATCAGTCAATGACTGATGCCATAGGACCAGAGCGCTGTCAATCACTGCCTGATTCAACTTTGGCAATGTAAAGCCTTTTTTACCATGCCAATAAAGCTATTTAAACCTGAATTCCTCAAATGCTGATTAATTTGCGATGCAAAGTTTTTGAAAGAGGAGAGACACGACTTGACCACAGACCACGTCTCTGTTCGTAATATGTAAACACTCAATTATTTTGAAGTATCGCCCTGGTTGCAATATTTATTCTGATTACTTTTGTGTGATAAAGATGAATGATAAAGCTATTATATGTATCTAGTATGAGTAACAAATTGCTTTTTCTGTCCATATTTGACTAATAATAATGAAAAAAGTGCACTTCAAATGAACATTTCTTTGACAAATGTTAAATCTTTAATAGTCTTTAATAATAAATATGTCCAAATTAAAAACTTAATACATGCACGTAATTATGACTGAAAACATCCAGCAACTAGGGAATACACATCCATATGTTTATATATAGGGCAATACAGCCATCTACTGGTTACACAACAGTATTACAGATGATAAATGCTGCTTGACTCCGAGGTAAATATTTAGTACTGTAAAATAATCCCTTAAAGGTGCCTTATGTAAAAATAAATAAATTCATACTCCACATTCCATACCAGATGGGGGCAGTATACCTCCAGAAAGTGAGTTGGTCTACTCTAGAGTATGAATATCTTCAAGCTACTCCCCTTCACCTTTACCAGTGAATATGTTCATATTCGTTTTGTTCATATTACATTTTTATTGTTAGTTTGAATTACATTAATTTGACAGACAGCATTCGCTGATGTTGACCAAGCTAGCGCCAACGTAACCAGAGCTTCCAACTCTCACGCATTAACCGTGAGACACACGCAAACACTTTTCACACGCTCTCACCCCACACATCAATTTTCTCACGCACAGAAAAATCACGAAGCAAAGAGGACACGGAGACCGACAGACTAGACAGAGCAGGTTAGTTATGATATAAAAAAATCTCAGCTCTCAGATTCTGTCAATTAAATACCGTTTTGGCGCTTGTAAATGTTACACGACAGATCCCTAGCGCATGTGAACCGATCATCTCTACTAGCTAATAGTAAAAAAATCACGAACACTGAAAGATACAGTAACGTTAGGCTACAACTTACCAAAATGTATTCCTCATACATAATATCGACCAATCAGTGTTTTTTATCATCGTGAAGAGGTCAATAACACAGCTGGAGAACAATTATGTCAGATTTACCTCAGGAAAGCCATTTAATATACATAATATAGGTCACGTAGTTGGCAAGAAAAAAAGAGCAATAGAGATTGTGCTATGTGTACTATATTACAATACTGTATTTATGAACGTTATATACGTTTATCGAACAGCCTTCGATACATTTCTATGTTATAACTTCCCGAAAATCTACACAAACATATAAAACAAACTTCTAACGAAATACTAACAGCATCTTACTTACCAATCCAAACGAAATGTTGCAAGTTCGAAGTCAAACCTCATTTTTTTCATGTCCATTAGTTGTCTCCAGCGATGGAAAGCAGTGCCAATGTTTACTCTGGTTCTGTTCCTTTTTTATCATATTTTATTTGAATGTAGTAGTGGGCAGTAGGCTACTTTCCACACGATTGACATCAGGTTCAAGTACGCCCACAAGCCGTGCGAGTTATTCGTGTATTGCATGTTTGGCTGGTGGTTATGTTGCCGGCATACCGCCTCCCATGGCCGAAACTGGTATTACGACACCTGTCGGGCCGTGGCTATTAATGCTAATGCTAATTGAGGTTGATATCTCTGCAGCACTATAACTTGACATTTTTTTAATGACATCATCGCCCTTATTTCTTCTCATTCTTTTGATGCATGTAGCTCATTTTTTGGATATTTTTACCTCAATTTTTACATAAGGCACCTTTAAATATAAATATAATAAATATTTTAAGTCTGCAACGTGTTACTGTATGGGGAGTTCAAAGCAGTTTGTATTGTTAGATTATAATACATTTCCTCTCTCATTTTCCAGGGAGTGGAGCAACATTTCCATAAACAAAATTCTGATGCTGACACAGAGGATGGAGTGATAGTACCAGAGATCCACTGTCCCTATCAGACAATAATCTTACTCTGTTCAGACACATCACCTTTGAATGACTGGGATCTTGATCTTCAGACACCTGATTTATTTTAATATAAACTAGCAAATATTTCAATTTCCTCTAGATTAAAACAAACACAGTTCACAAGTACACAAGAGGTTTCACTTTATTCTTATTAATCTATGCTGATCTTGGATTAGCATACCAATAGCATATGAATGTTGAGGGGATAGTTCACCCAAAAATACAATTCTCTCTTATTTTGCTCACCCTCATGCTGTCCCAGATGCATTTTACTTTCTTTCTACAGATAAACACGAATTAAGATTGTAAGGAAAGTAATCCATCTCTGTGAGTCCTAAAGACGCTTTAAAAACCACACACAGTGAGCGTGACGGTAATCCATGCGACCTCAGTGGATGAGTCAATGCCTTCTGAAGTAAAACAATAGGCTAGATAAAAGAAATACTAATAATGTAAACTGTTTTAACTATTAAAAATCTTACGTTCATGGGTTACAATCCACTTGTATTATGGACTCACAGAGATGGATTATTTCCTTAAATATCTTTGTCTATGTTTATGTCAAGAAGAAAATCATATACATCTGGGATGGCATGAAGGAGAGTAAATGATGAGAGAATGCTCATGTTTTGGGTGGACTATCCTCGTACTTCTTGCAAGGGTGTAGATTTGGTTTGAACATTGGGGGGGTTGAAGTTTGGGTCTGCATATTTTTCATGTGATCATGGTATAAATATTGGGGGGGTTGTAATGCATAGATTTAAAGATTTAAATACAACCCCTTCACTCTGATACTTGTGTATATATGCTTTAGTGACAATAAAGAATGTAAATTTATTTGAATTCATATTTTCAATTACATTAATTTAACTGGTTGTATAAGTCACGATTGAAACGGTTGATGATTGTTAAAATATATTTACAATTTTAAATGTTAGCAGATTGTGTTAATTAATTAAATGAAATAACTAAATACAATTATCAATTTAAAAAAAAATGGCAACAAGAACATTCTTTGTGTGACATATGTAATGAAATGCCCTTTGAGGTCTGTATCTGACAGCAGGCCACGACTGTAATTTTCATTTTGTTTAAATTCCTCTTATTTAAGTGATCATTAATTTTGATGGTGTAAACGTAGGCTATATCATGCTAACGATGAGTAGTGTGATGGCCATGGCTGCCAACCTTGATTACTTGGTTGAAGTTTGACTTTCTTGACGGCTGAATATATCACACACGTTTGCTAGTATTCTCTTTAAATTGTAACAGCTGAACCTAATCAGAGCCTAACATGCAAAATAATCATCAGGAATAAACAAATATTCTCCGAAAACATTGGACACTACAATATTTTAAGTATTATATACAGTACTTTAATGTGCAATTACACCTGAATAGACTGAATAGATCTCTTGTGCTCCTAAAAAGCTTCTGCCAACTATAGTAGCAGCAGGTAAATACAGATAAAATTAAAAAACAAACATAACTTAATATCACTAAAATGAAATAGAAAGCTGCGATTACAGACGCTCACATCCACACATAAACACTGACGTCTTCACTTCCAGGTCACAAAGCGATCAATCAAAAGCTCAGTAACCAATGAGAACACACTGCTACTAGCCCCGCCCCCACGAGAGAAATGTGTCAGAACGGCGAACGAAAACTCAGGGAGCGTAAATGAAAACTTCAGATGCGTAAATGAAAACTCTGGAAGCGCATTTGTAAGTTCAGATCAGCAATTGAAATATGAGAAACAGTTAGCAAAACATGCAGTGTATTAAAAACGAAGTCAAATTTTTTTTTCTGTTTTAGAGATAATTTATTTAGTTTCAATTTATATTTTCATTAGTTTCTTGAAAAGCTACGTTCATTTTTATTGGCACAAGAATAGCTCCATAGTTGAGTAGCAAATTAAAATAAAACAACAAAGCCCAAAACTGCAACGCATAGTAAGGAAAAACACCAGTAAGTTCTACGTTAATTAGCAGGAAGGAGTAATGCTGCATATATAGTCTCTGGCTTCATCAGCTGAGGAAAACATTTTCCTACCTCCCTCCTTCGCATTGATGGAAAGTCTTGCAGGAAACAGTAGCGCAGGCTTAAGTCCAAGTTTATAAAGGTCCGACATAACTTCACGATACTTTAATCGCTGCTCCATTACTTCGGGAGTGTAATCCTCATAGATCGCGATAGATGTTCCACGGTACTGAAGCCTTCCCCTTCTAGCTCTAGCTTCACGTATGATAGTCACTTTCTGCTGGTACCTTAGAAGGCATATAATAACTGGCCGAGGCCGCTGACCTGGGCTCGGCTTAGCAATGAGAGCACGATGAGCCATGTCACAATCCGGCAGAGAACCCAGAACACCCTCACCGAACACCAGAAGCCCCGCGAAGAAGGAAGTGGGCTGTCCGCCCTCAACTGATTCAGGTAGGCCGAGTAGCCTAATATTGTTGCGGCGACTACGTGATTCCAGATCAGCCACTTTAGCCAGCAATTTAGCGTTATTTGCCGACAATGAAACACAGGAAGTTTCCAAAACTGAAATACGCTCATCTTGCATGTTGGCATTGTTCTCAAGTGCTGAAATTTTCTGAGCATGATCAGACAAAGTCTCTTGCATACAGTCAAGTTTAGTTTCGAGCGAAGAGAAAGAAGCTTTAAAATCCACAGCGATTGATTTCCTGAGATCATCCAGGAGACTAGAAAGAGTCGCCACATTAAGCTCACTGCTGGTAATTTCATCAGTAGCAGCCAATCCTGCATTTTGATCCTTCCGATTTAATCTAGTTCCTTTAGCAGCCATAGTGAAATCAACTTATCAGGTTAATATCAAACAAAAAAAGTTGTGGGAGTGAGACTCATGGAGCTGCCGCTACACCAACGCACTCGCGGTCGCCATTTTGAGAATGGAGAAATATATTTCTGATTCTCTAGCAACGGGGTTCATCCGTCCTTCCTCTTCACCAGCGGGGGCGGGGTTCTTTTTTGTGGGGAAGAAGGACGGATCCCTGCGACCTTGTATTGACTACCGGGGGTTGAACAACATCACGGTAAAGAATACCTATCCTTTGCCGTTGATGTCTTCAGCCTTCGAGAGGTTGCAGGGAGCGTCCATCTTCACAAAATTGGATTTACGTAATGCTTATAAAATCATTTGGTCTGCATCAGGGAGGGGGATGAGTGGAAGACCGCTTTTAACACCCCCAGAGGGCACTTTGAATACTTGGTTATGCCTTTTGGGCTTTCCAACAGCCCAGCGGTCTTCCAGGCACTCGTCAATGACGTGCTGCGAGATATGATAGATCAGTTCATATATGTCTACCTGGACGACATATAGATTTTTTCTTCTTCAATTCAATTTCAATTCAAATTTATTTGTATAGCGCTTTTCACAATACATATTGTTTCAAAGCAGCTTTACAGAAAGTGCTGTAAAGGAACTTTCCAGGAAAGTTCCTGGTTCTTCTCTCCAGGAACACGTGCAGCACGTCCGACGAGTGCTTCAGGGGTTGCTAGAGAATGGGCTTTTTGTCAAGGCGGAGAAATGCGATTTTCATGCACAGTCTGTTCCATTCCTAGAGTACATCATGTCAGTTGAGGGAATGCGCATGGATCCTGAGAAGATCAAGGCTGTGGTGGATTGGCCAAGCCCAGAGTCTCGTAAGGCCCTACTGAGATTTCTGGGGTTCGCCCATTTCTACCGGCGTTTTATTCGCAACTTCAGCCAACTAGCCGCGCCTCTGACCACCTTGACCTCCCCCAGAACGACGTTCAGGTGGTCAGACGCAGCCGAGGCTGCGTTTGCCAAACTGAAGGGTTGCTTCATTTCAGCCCCCATTCTGACAACCCCTGATCCATCACGTCAGTTCGTGGTGGAGGTCGACGCGTCAGAGGTGGGGGTAGGTGCAGTGTTATCCCAGCGTTCTCTCTCAGACGACAAGATGCATCCTTGCGCGTTTTTGTCTCATCGTCTATCTCCTGCCGAACGCAATTATGACATTGGGAACAGAGAGTTGTTGGCAGTCAAGTTAGCATTGGAGGAATGGCGGCACTGGTTAGAAGGGTCGGGGGTACCTTTTATCGTCTGGACCGATCACAAAAACTTGGAATACATTCGGACTGCTAAAAGATTGAACTCCAGGCAGGCTCGGTGGGCACTTTTTTTTGGTCGTTTTGATTTTACTCTCTCGTACCGCCCGGGTTCTAAAAACATCAAACCTGATTCTTTATCGCGCATTTTTGATCGTTCCGAACGCCCGTCTACTCCCGAGTGCATTTTACCGGAGACTCTATTCATCTCCACACTCGTATGGGAGGTCGAATTGAAGGTCATGAAGGCCTTAGAAGGGGTAACGCCCCCGGTCGGTTGCCCACCGAATCGTTTATTTGTGCCTGAGAGTTTACGGCCCAGCGTTATTCAGTGGGGGCATTCTTCCAATGTGGCTTGTCATCCAGGAGTCAGTCGTACAAAATTTTTAGTCAAGCAACGATTCTGGTGGCCTCTCATGGCTCTTGACATTCACAATTTTGTTTTGGCTTGCTCAGTTTGTGCCACTGGTAAGACTTCCAATCGACCCCCAGATGGGTTACTCCAACCGCTACCGATCCCTTCGAGACCCTGGTCCCATATTGCACTAGAATTTGTTACCGCCCTCCAACCCTCTCAGGGTCACACGGTAGTTTTGACCGTGGTGGACCGGTTCTCGAAGGCGGCCCATTTCATTCCCTTGCCCAAATTACCCTCAGCCAAGGAGACAGCGGTGATTGTCGTTGACCACTTCTTTCGGTTACATGGCATCCCGACAGACGTGGTTTCTGACAGAGGACCCCAGTTTGTGTCCAAATTTTGGCGAGAGTTTTGTAAATTACTGAGTGCGACTTTCAGTCTGTCCTCTGGGTTTCACCCCCAGAGCAATGGCCAAACTGAGAGAGCCAACCAGGATTTGGAGAGAACGTTACGATGTTTGGTCTCCAAGAATCCTTCCTCATGGAGTCACCAACTCTCTATGGTGGAGTACGCCCACAACACGTTGCCAGTGTCATCCACGGGCCTGTCTCCGTTTGGGTGTAGTGTAGGTTACCAGCCACCAATCTTTCCTAGTCTGGAATCCGAAGTCGCGGTCCCCTCCGCTCACGCCTTCGTCCAGAGGTGTCACCGCACATGGACTAGAGCCCGCAAGACTCTACTCCAGGTGGGGTTGCGCACCAAGGCCAAAGCCGATCGCCACCGGTCTAGGCCTCCCGTATACGTCGCTGGTCAAAAGGTGTGGCTTTCTACCAAGAACATTCCTCTCCGTTCCGTATCCAATAAGCTTGCTCCCAAATTCATTGGCCCGTTTACTGTCACCAAGATCATTAGTCCGGTGGCAATCCGCCTCAACCTTCCTCCGGCGTACAGGAGGATTCACCCCGTCTTCCATGTGTCCAAAATTAAGCCCGTATTTCATTCTCGTATTAATCCGCCAGCCCCGGTTCCTCCCCCACCACGACTCGTAGATGGGGAACCCACTTATTCGGTCAATCGTGTGCTGGACTCAAGGCGGAGGGGACGTGGATTTCAGTACTTGGTGGACTGGGAAGGTTACGGTCCAGAGGAAAGAAGTTGGGTACCTGCCAGAGACATTCTGGATCACTCCCTTATCGATGATTACAATCGGCAGGTAAGGGGGCCTGGGAACACCAGGAAATGTTCCTAGGGAGGGGGGTACTGTCACGGTTCATAGATCCAATGTCTCTCTCTCGTCCCGTGCTTTGTTTGTTTACATGTGTGTGAGCGCGTGAGTGGGTGTGTCTGGCTTGTTATCACTGATCAGCAATCCAGCTGCAATCACTCATCATCAGCTGCAGCCCATCTCATCAACAATATATAAACTCACCACTTTCTCATCTCCCCTGTCAGATCGTTGTATGAAGTCCTCGTGTTGTGTCTGATCCTGTTCATCGTCTCCTATCTGAGTTCCTGTGTTCCGGTCACCGTCTTGTGGATATCGTTTCATGTCAGGATTTTGTCGGCACTTCAGAGCACCCTGCACTTCTGTCTACACACCGTGTCACAGCCTGCATCATCTCGGACTTTCATCATCATCATCATCACTTTATCCAAATAAAGAGTTTTTACTTGCATACTGTTTCCTCGGTTCTGTTGTGACAGAAAGCCCGTTGAAGTGGTTGAAAATACTCATCTCTCTCTCTGTTTGAATCCAGTCGCAGAAGATGCTAAAAGCTGTGAAAGCCCATTGATGTGGTTGAAAATACTCATCTCTCTCTCTGTTTGAATCCAGTGAAGAGCACGCTAAAGCTGCGAAGTATACTCACCTCCCTTCTCTCTGCCTGAGTCCAGTGAAGAGCCTGCTAAAGCTGCGAAGTATACGTACACTCCCTTCCGTCTGAGTCCAGTAAAGAGCCTGTTAAACTGTGAAGTATACGTACCCTTCTCTCTGTCTGAGTCCAGTGAAGAGCCTGCTAAAGCTGTGAGGTATATGTACCCTCCTTTCCGTCCGAGTCCAGTAAAGAGCCTGCTAAAGCTGTGAAGTATACTCACCTCCCTTCTCTCTGCCTGAGTCCAGTGAAGAGCCTGTTAAAGCTGTGAAGTATACGTACCCTTCTCTCTGTCTGAGTCCAGTGAAGAGCCTGCTAAAGCTGTGAGGTATACGTACCCTCCTTTCCGTCCGAGTCCAGTGAAGGATTGATGGAAGGTCAGTTCTGATGTGTGACGTTGTGACATCACGTATCTGATGAACAGCCAGTGATCACAACCTAAGAATAATGAATAGAAACAAATAGAAACAAAAGCACAAGAGGAAAAGAGAAAAATACACGAACACACATGGAATGTAACATTGCAGATAACTGATGCTTTTGACGATATCTCTGGCTATCATCGATACACCATATTACGTCCATCGGCACAAGCCAGCACTGGGGGTTATCGCGGAGGTCCCCAACACGCTAGATTCCCTAGCCCCCTTGAACAACAGGATGCTAAGTCTTTAGAATGTGGCAATGGGACAAGTTCTTTCCCCCAAAGGTTCATCACCGCCACATTCTCAATCATGCAGACAACATGCCAGTGCTGGCAGACATCAATCGCAAAGGTGGTGTCAATGCATAGCCCCTACAGAGGCTGGCGTGGAGCCACATGGAGCCCTACAAGACACTTGTGCTTGTTCCTGGCCATGTGAACTGTGGCGCAGACCTGTTATTAAGGGAGACTGTAGTCCTTGGAGAATGGTGGCTGCACCCTCATACTGTCAAAATGATATACAACATGTCGAGGAAGCAGAAGTGGATTTATTTGCCTCGGCAGGAAACACTCAATGGCCACTATTCTTATCCCTGACCCAATCCCCTCAAGGAGTGCCTCAATGAGCCATGGTTCCTGGAGTTAGTGGAGCTGTTGACAGCACCTCGCTGGACTATCCCGCTGAGGGGGGATCTTCTCTCTCAAGCGGAGGGCACAATCTGTAGTTGTGGAATCTGCATGTCTGGCTGCTCAGCGGAGACTGCCTGCATCAGAGGTGTTACCCCAGCGAATGCTAGAAGCAAACACATAGGAACAGGCTCTTTCTATTAGACACCTCTATGCCCATAAGTGAAAAGAGTGTAAGACTGAAAATACTGTTTGAGGCCTGGTCTATGGACCTCCCCCATACAACCTCCCTTCCTCTCAGAAAACAACAAAGAACTCACACAAGAACATGGTTTAATGTGAATGTTTACCATTGACTGTTATGTTTTTGGTGTCATTTGAAATGTCTCAAAGTGAGTGGTACAGATATCTCATATCCAGATAGATAAAATAAAAGGTAATAAGGTTTATAGGTTAAGCCATTTGAGGGTGGTCTCCCCCATCCCCCATGTCACCTGGTCAGGAGGATAAAGGAAGATGTGCTCCGGCTCTCTGGGCTCTTCTTCGCTGGTCACGGATGGAATAGGTAGTCTTTCTTTCTCTCTCTCTCTCTCTTTCTTTGCCTTTCTCTCTCTCTATCTCAGGTAAAAGCTGGGTAAGATTCTTTGGTGTAACCAATGTATAACCATGTTCTAGATATTTGAATTGATTTTGGAATTGATCTCTGGTATCTGAAATATTAAATTGTTACAAGTGATTATTCTAACTGATCTTGACATTGTTTATTTAATGGTTAAAAGGAATAGTCAAACATTCACTCACTTTTAGTGAGGCACAGATATTATTAAAACCTTTCATTTATGGAGTCAGATGAATTAACGAGTAAATACATATGATTAATGTATTACAAATTTAACCAACCAATACTTTGGATGAGTGAGGACAGAACACATAACCTTCCCTGTGTATTGGCGAACCGGCAATTGGACCAATATAGCGGGCCTTACAAAATGGTGACCTTGAGACGTGATCTCAAAACAGATCAAAACAGTTTCACGAGAAACGTCCTTTCCAGCAAGTATTGGGATTTTAAAATCAACAAGAGGTTTAAACATCTTCTCTTTCTTCCGCGGTTGTGGTAAGTCAATTTTCTTTGCATTTTTCGAAGTGTTGAAGAAATGTTTGCATTGTTTACGGGTCGGAATTAAAGCCCTTTGTTTAGAAACGTGATGCGGCAGCCAGATGAAGAATGATTAGATTTTAAAGATCTTGTTTTGCCTAAGCAAACTAACAGAAAACAGGATGATATGATGTACAGGCTAATACAGGCTAAATGCTATTGTCAATGCTAAGCCATGCTGCGCCCAAGGCTAACGCTAAATGCTATTGTCAATGCTAAGCCATGCTGCGCCGAAGGCTAATGATAAATGCTATTGTCCATGTTGCTTTCAAAACGCTCAAGGCTATGCTAAATGCTAAAGCCATGCTGTGTCCAAAACGCTTAACCCTTGTTTTGTGTCACTGGCTAACTGGTAACGTTAGGCCCAAAAGCCACATTGAAAACATTAATATCCTATACTAAACCTAAACTAATCTTGACTATATTGCATTTAAAAGCTTAAACTTTAACACCGATGGGATTAAAAAGTATGCAATAATTCTGTGAATTTTCAAATTTGAAAAATGTGCTTAACACATCGTGCACATAGAACACAATTTGGTTGTTTGTGCTACAACATGCACATAGGCTAATTTAAAGTTTATTATTTAAACACAGGATTGCTTTACTGTAAGTGTATTTGAAACACTTAAGCAAAGGTGATATAGATGTTGTATTCTATTGCTTTACTGTGAGTGTATTTGGAGCACTTAGGTAAAGGTTGTAGATGTTGTATTCTAGGCCATGTACCGTGTGTAAACTGAATTAAACACGTGTGTCTATGCTGAATTTGGTGGCTATAATGTGATTCACAACGAATTTGAAAATCAGAAACTGCAAACGCATCTCATTAATCCTGAAACAAAAACCTTTTCATATTCAACGTTCCAGAGATGCGTCAGAAAAACGTAGCAACTCAGAACTTTGAACAAAAATCCTAAATTCTTACGTTTGATTTTATTCTGAACGACTCTTGAGACTTGTTTTTTCCCAAATAAGATTTGTATATTCCCACAAGGTTGCGTCAGAGATTAGCGACGGCTAATAACTGATAACTAATAACTGGCTAATCCAAAGCTATTAAAGAGAAGAAAAGTTGATCTACTGGCGTCTTTAATGGTGGCCAAAACCTACTAAAGTAAAACGATTGAATTAAGTTCCTGAAGGGCATCCAAGGGGGCTACTGAATAAATCTTTGATTGTTGCGCTTGGGAATTACGGCAAGATCCTAGATATTTAGCCATTGACTCAGCTTCTGATCTTCGGGACTGACCACTTGTGTCGTGCATCCTTAGGAGAAGGACTGCAAAGCGATATAGTTTCCTGATCTATAAACGGAAAATATAAAGTAAGAGTAAATAGAATAATCAAACATTAAAATGGCCATTTAAAAAGACTAAATGAGAAGAAAAGGTATTTGAAACCTAGCAAAGAAAAAAGAGAAACAGCAAATGTACATCTTATCAGCCCTGAGCCAAAAAGCCTTTTAATATTCAAATGTATTGACATGATAAGGAGCAGAGATTTGACCATGCGTTTAGCATGTGCTGGCGGTTCATTGAGTGTTAACAACGACAGAGTCCCTCATTGGCTTTCAGCCTGACCTATGTTGCACATACACCGGCCAGTACGGCTGCGACTACAGGGCCAAATCTAAAATAAATTGTCTTTTGAAAAACGAACACTTTAACAAATAAGCCGTTCCAGAGACTCTTCAGAGACCAAAAACAATATAATTTGACTTGTATTGTTAAAGAATATAATTATATTATAACTTGAATTATAATAAACATTATATTACACTCGCAGAGCAGGATAATAAGCAACTTGAAGTAAAGCCATGAGCATTGAGTCACTGGAACTCATGACACTACGAGTGATAAAAACTCTGATTAATCTCTAATGCTCATAAGACACAGCAGACTGTGAAGGCTGAACTGCAAGAGCAGCTTCAGGTGTCACACAATGCACTGAAACAACAGCAATAATTCAGATTTGGTCAATGAAACTCGGTTTCATGTGACAACTGGAATTAAAATTGCAATGGACATGATAATGGAGCAAGTAAAATAATTCCACATGTCTGAATTTGAAGTTGTTGAAAATATCAGAATTAACTGTGGTTCTCTCTGCATTTGCTTCTGTCTCAGGTTTACTTCTGCAAATTCCTCGAAGGACGGACGCCAGGATGGGCCGGACCCCACCTGGATCAAAGCCAGGACAACGGAATTGTTAGAACATAACCTCGGGAGATGGGTGAAAAGACACTTCAAGAGGCCATTCACATCTCACAATAGTACATCACTGAATAAATATGGCCTCCCAGTTTAGAACTGGAACTAAATTTGCTGCACAATTGTTATAGATTATATTCCACCCATCTCCTAGACATGAACACTGAACACACACCTCCCAGACTACACATCATAAGAAGATAAAGATGACATAGGGCCCTATTTTAACGATCTGAAACGCAAGTGTCAAAGCGCAAAGCGCAAGTAACTTTGTGGGCGGGTCTTGGCGCTGTTGCTATTTTCCCAGCGGGATAAATTACTCTTGCGCCAGGCGCAAATCTAAAATGGGTTGGTCTGAAGTAGCTTTATTATTCATAGGTGTGGTTTGGGCGTAACGTGAAATAAACCAATCAGAGCGTCATCTCACATTCCCTTTAAGAGCAGACGCGCTTTGTTCTAAAGCAGATTCCTATTATAACGGCGGATATGCACGCAGACGCGCGCCAGGAGCGGTTCACAGCCAAGGAGAGCAACGCTCTCGTCAGGGACGTTGGGGATGGAGAAACCCACCCAAATTAACTTCGGTTAAAAAGGTGTATGATAATTTGGGTAAATGTGTAAGCTAGATGTATGCTTTTATAATAAATTGTCTATCTATCTATCTATCTATCTATCTATCTATCTATCATAATAATGTATGATTTGCAAAAATGAAAACTGCTGCTTCTGTGTAGATGAGAGAATCAAAGTGTATGCGCGTTGTGCACACGCTACATTGATTATGGCCAAGCATGCGACCTTAAAATAGCATATGAATAACATGCGCAACGCGCCACTGACTTTAAACAATTTTTTCCTGGTTAGTGGCGCAATTGTTTTCTAAACCTGCAAAATAGCATGAAGGAACGTTTGCGCCGGAACACGCCTCCTTTTTTGCGCTGAACCGCCCAGGGAGCGCAAGTTCATTCCCTAGTTTAGCGACGTGCTTCTGTGGAGGGAAAAGCGCGCTTTGCGCGGGTGCAAAATAGGAATGATACATGCGTCAGTGTACAAAGTCAATTGCGCTGGGTGCAAGATAGGGCCCATAGAGTCCAAAAGTGTCACTTCACTAAAGATCTATTGTCCATCTTCACACTAACAGATCCAGATAGCTTCACACACATAGGATGGTAAAGCTGATCCCATGATGACAGTCTAAAAGAGACACACGTAGCATACGCTATTCACAACACACACTGCCAACTCATGGGAAAACACTGAAATATACATATGAATGGCTACAGTCACAAGTCAATGATGCGAATTATAAAGCAGAGACAGACCTGCTATTAAATTTTCAAAATGTTCAAACTTTCTGATTGTTATTGGGGTGGTTGGAAGATCAGAGGGCCCCTGATTTCTCAAACATACCACTTGTAATAATATTAGCTCAAAGGGGAAATATTAATAATAATCCATAATTACCAATTATGATTAATTATTAATATTTGGGTCAGTTAATTAGATTAACTTTGAGGTAAGCCAAATTAATATTACAATCAATTAATCAGTTCCAACGAACTCTTCGATTATTCTTTTATTCTAAGAAAAGTGTATCTTTCAGGGTCACTGAAAAATAATTATTTCTTATCGTGTACAGCAATTAAAGCATGTAACAGGATCAAAATCGTAAAAGGGACTTTGTATGCAAACAGAGGATCAGAAACCAAATGCATAATTGTGCACAAGTTTTATTAACTAAATCACAAACATAACTAAACTAAACAAACAAACAAACATACATACATACATACATTCATCCATACATGCATAGGTAAAGGGGTGAGTGATGTGGAAGCGGAAGCAGGAAATAGAAATATGGAAAAGATCTATTTAACACTGAAAGAACCATAAGCTTATCTTCAGAGCACTTCATTAAAGTATACTTGCATGCCAGTTGCAATTGTGGACAATTCTTGAAGTGGTTGAAGATTGAATTCGTTGATGGGTCTGTGGCATTGAAGAAGAGCATGGTGACTTCGAGCACATGGCTGTTGTGAGTCGAAGCCTGCTGCCCTGGCCTGCTGAGGGCACGTGGGACGGCGCGGTGTCCCCAAGTGCCGAGAAGACCAGGAGTGGATCGTTGCGTCAGTGATGGTAAAGTTGCAGTTGTTTTCTGGATTGAAGAAAAGTCTGACTCCCTTTTGGGAGTATGAAAGCATTGCTCAGGCCTGTTGGGCCTAGGGCCCAGGGTCCCCCCTCCCCCAGTGTGGTGTACTTAAATAACTAGGCAAGGCACGCGTTTAACTGCTTTATATCAAATATCAGGGCATCACATACAAAACCCCACATGTGGGTATTACAGGCTCCAACTTCGTTATGACATGCGCAGAATACACACTAGCCAACAACGGCAAGTCTTTAGGGACAACATTAATGCGCATATTAAATAGTACTGAATACACCACATTACCTCCCCTTTAAAATTAAAGGTAATCCCCACATAGTGCATTAACATACAGTACACCCCAACTTAAAACTATACTTCTTTCACAGAATAGTGATTTTACTCCGGTTAATTTAACGACCGGCAATTTAAACAAAACATGTTAACTTTACAATAACACAAACCCTCTTAAGTAACAAGTCCCAGAATCATTACTATCTTTAATCTCTGTAACGTGACGGTCGCTTAGTCGCGCGCTCCGAGCGCCTCAAAGTCACAGTCTCTGGATCAGGCAGCCCGGGCTGGTCCAACGTAAAAGGTGGTGTTGGTGCAGGTGTTGCGGAGACTGACACAGCAAGGTCACTCTCCTGCTCAGCTGACTGAGTTGCTCCTTGAGGCTCTGGGTCTGAATCACCCTGAGGGTAACGAGGTCGCAACTGGTCTCCATGACGCCTGTATACCTGGTCAGTTAACTCTCCCTGCACCCGGTACGACACTGGACCTGTCTGTTGTGTAACTACTCCTGGGATCCATTTGGGTTTATCCCCTGCAGTATTTCGTAGATACACCGGTTCATCCACATCAAACTGTCTCTCAACAGCCCGATTGTCATGTTCTTCCTTCTGCTGATACTGCCTCCTCCTCACCCTCATGGCGATGTTTGGCTTTAGAAAGTCCAACCGCGAACGCACATGTCTCTTTAGGTGCAAATCTGCGGGTGACTCTCCAGTTGCACTATTGGGAGTTGTGCGATATCGCAGTAGGAAATGCGAGATTTTGTCCTCAACACTCAAATCCTCTCCATTCAGCTTTTTCATGCCTGCTTTGAAAGTGGCAACATACCGCTCAGCGAGGCCATTGGTAGCTGGATGCCGCGGCGCACCAGTTGTGTGAAGGATACCGTTCCTTTTCATGAACAGCTGAAACTCCTCTGACGTGAAGGTTGTGGCGTTGTCTGTGACATGGTTGCGGAGGATGTTATTTGTGCCATTTTGAAAACCTCCAGCCACTTAGAATATGCGTCTACAACTACCATAAACATGTGACCCATGAACGGACCTGCAAAGTCAATGTGGAGCCTTTTCCAAACCTCTCCCGGAAACTCCCAGGGGTGCAGAGGAACTGGGCGTGGCATACGCTGCTCCAACTGACACCGGTCACACTGCTTACAGAGCTTTTCAACGTCCATGTCTACATGCGGCCACCAGACATACTGCCTTGCAATGGTCTTCATCTTTACAATGCCAGGATGTCCACTGTGGATCTCCTTAAGTACTGCTGTTCTCAGCTTTGTAGGCACCACTACTCTTGTTCCCCATAGAACACAACCTTGCTCAACAGATAGTTCCTCTCTTTTTTTGTAGTACACTTTCAGTTCTTCTGGTATTTCTTTTGGCCACCCTTCCATGATGTATCTGTGCAGCTTAGATAGCTCTGCATCTTTGCGGGTTGCCTTGGAAATCTGTTTTGCACTCAGTGGTGCATCTTCCAGGTGTTCACAGATTAGTGCATGCAGGTATGCTGTTATTTTCTCTGTTCCTGCGTCCGTAGTTTCCGGCAGTGGAACACGAGACAGACCATCTGCGTTGCCGTGTTCTTCTGACTGGCGATAGATTATGTGATAATCATAGGCAGACAGTATAATTGCCCACCTCTGTATACGCGCTGCTGCCATTGTTGGAAGTCCTTTATGTTCTCCAAACAGCGTGAGCAGAGGTTTATGGTCGGTGATTAAGTTAAACTTTCGCCCCCACAGATATTGGTGGAATTTCTTCACTCCATACACCAGGCTCAACGCCTCCTTTTCCATTTGTGAATAGTTCCTCTCAGCCGGTGAGAGCGTACGAGACGCATAGGCTATTGGATGCTCTTGCCCATCAGGCGTTGTGTGCTGAATAACGGCTCCAATTCCGTACGCTGAAGCGTCACATGCAAGAGAGAGCGGCAAGTTCGGATCATAGTGAACTAACACCCTGTCGCTGGCCAACATTTCTTTGCACCTATCAAAAGCGCCCTGTTCCACTTTACTCCACCCCCATTTCGTTTGGTCCTTCAGCAGCCTGTAAAGTGGGGCCAAAACAGTACTTTGCTGCGGCAAAAAACGACCATAATAGTTCACTAACCCAAGGAAAGCTCTCAGCTCTTTGATGTTTGTGGGTGTTGGAGCATCATGCACGGCTCTGACCTTGTCTTTAGAAGGGTAGACTCCTTTTCCATCCAACACGTGACCCAGGTACTCAATTTGTGTTTTTCCGAAGTCACACTTTGCCTTTTTTACTCTTAGGCCATTTTCTTGCAGCCGCTGTAGAACTCTATCCAGGTTCATCAGATGCTCAGTTTCGTCCCTGCCCATCACCAGCAAGTCATCCAAATAGACCACAACATTGAGATCCTTCATCACATTCTCCATGATCCTTTGGAAAATACTGACAGCAGAATTAATACCAAAGCAAAGCCGATTGTACACAAACAGTCCCTTATGCGTGTTCACAGTTGTATACTTTTTTGACTCGTCATCTAAAAGGACCTGTTGGTAGGCGGCTGCCAGGTCAATTTTGGAGAATATCTTCCCCCCACATAAGGCTGCCAGAACTTCTTCTATGCGTGGTAGTGGATATGTTTCAGTGTTTGTAGCCATGTTCACAGTTACTTTATAGTCGCCGCACAAGCGGAGTCCACCGTCCCGCTTGGTTACAGGGACCACTGGAGCAGCCCACTCGCTGTGCTTCACAGGGCTGATAACACCATCTTTTTCCAGGCGTTCCAGTTCTTTTTCTACCCTTTCTTTCATTGCGAAGGGTAGGACACGGGCTTTATGGAACTTTGGAACTGCGTCAGGCTTCACAGAAATTGCTGCTTTAATGTCATTTAACGTCCCTAACTCGTCTTTAAAAACATCAGCATATTTATTTAACACATCTTGAATTGACTTGGATTTAGTTGTTGGGTGTATAACGCTTTCTGTTACTTTTTTAATCCTTTTCCAATTCAGTTTGATTTGATCCAGCCATTCACGCCCACACAGAGAAGGACCTCCTCCAGCCACTACTATAAGTGGTAGATCAGCAATCTGATTTCCATAAGCCACTTTTGCAATGAACTGTCCTTTCACTGGAATAGTCTCTCCTGAATAACCCTTCAGTGCGACGCTGCTGCCCTCCAGTGGCACATCTGAGAATGACTGCTCATACACATTTTCTGATATAATGCTGACTCCTGCTCCTGTGTCAATTTCCATAGGCACTTTTTTTCCATTTACATCAAAAATTGCCCTGTATGGCCGTCGGCCAGCACCAGTTGCACTGAACACAGAAAACATCAGAATGTCATCTTCTATTTCGTCAGCTCGAACGAAGCCTGTCATTTTTTTATCTTTGTGTTCACTGTTTCTCTTCCCCCTTTTCTCCTGCCTGTCACGTGTCTGACCCCCAGTCCTGCATGCCTTCTGAATATGCCCGACTTTGCCACATTTATGACACTTTACATTTTTATAGAAACAATCGCCGGCGCTATGACCCTTTCCTTTACATCTATAGCACCCTTCTTGTTTTGAGGGCGAGCGCTGTCTCTCCTTTACCTTGTGAACACCGGTGACGTCATCACCTTTCCGCAACTGCTGCGCATCTCGGTGGGCTGTCTCCATATTGACAGCAAGCTCTACGGCTCTCGCAAAAGTCAGTCTATCCTCTGAGAGTAATTTGCGCTGGCATGCCTCAGAACTGACTCCGCTGACAAATCCATCACGTAGAGCTTCATCCAGCCTATCCCCGAAATCACAGTTTGCAGCGAGTTGACGCAGCTCAGCAGCATATTCTGTCACTGTCTGGCCGCTTTTCTGAACACATTTACGGTACCTGAAACGCTCGGCGATGACCAATGGTTTAGGTTCATTGTAATCCTTTAGAATGGTCACAATTTGATTAAAGGTTTTGTCCTTTGGCTTGTCGGGCTGGACAAGGTTGCGTAGAAGGCCATACGTTGATGCGCCGACTGAGCTCAACAATATTGGGACTTTTTTTCCATCGTTGACTTCATGAGCTTCGAACAGCAACTCCATGCGTTCAACATAGGCAGACCATGTTTCATTCTCCGGCTTGAACTCGTCCGGTCTTTGGGAAAAGTATGCCATTTTCACTAAACCGATTTACCTCGTCGCCAATTATGTGGTGTACTTAAATAACTAGGCAAGGCACGCGTTTAACTGCTTTATATCAAATATCAGGGCATCACATACAAAACCCCACATGTGGGTATTACAGGCTCCAACTTCGTTATGACATGCGCAGAATACACACTAGCCAACAACGGCAAGTCTTTAGGGACAACATTAATGCGCATATTAAATAGTACTGAATACACCACACCCAGTAACAGCAGAAACTGCGTTGTTGTTGGATGAGAAGCGCTGAGAAGAGAGGGCGGTCACTGTGGTCCGTCTCTAATAAAGCCTGAGAATGGCCACCCCTCTCTGGGTTTGCTGTACCAATGAGAAGGGTGGACTGTCTGGCGGGAGTTTCCTCTGTGGTGAAGATTTATGACACTATCTCAAATCTGCCTTACCTCTTTTCTGTTAATTAATACTCAGATAGATATAACAAATCCACACTGCATTCTAAGAGAAGGTGATGTACATCAAAGCGTGAGTCATCAAATGAGGATTAATTAGATAGGAGACATGAAACAGGTAAGGTTACATTGACCGTTGGTTGTATAATAAAATACATACCATGGTGTATACATAATAGGACACAAAACATCACACTCATTCACACAGTTTCTGGGATACACGTTCATTTCTAGCTCAGTTCGTCTCTGATTAATGCAGCGAAGTCTGCATGGAAGGTTGTTTCTTCCCATTGTCTCTCTCTTGCACATGCAGCCACATACCTTTCGATCGTAAAAACTCTCTGTGTTCCCTGTAACAGGACACCATCCTGCCAGTGTGTTAGCTTCATTTGGGATGTTAGTTTTTGGTGAAAGTTTCACAGTGAGTTTGCTGGATTATTCATTAAATAAATGAATAATTTGTGTGTGTCCAATTGGTCCAGACGCTACATTGCAATATTGCCTAATATGAGGGTGCATGTTAACATAATCATTGTTTCAAAGCAGCTTTACAGATTTTTTTTTTGCGACAAAACATTACACAGCCGTCTGACCAAACGTGAGGTATTCCAATTAAAACATTGAGTGTAAGGAGAAAACCATCAATATTTTTTGACTAATTCTATCCTAAACACCTGCTACATCTGAATAGATGGTTATGAATAAAAAAAGTATAATTATAAAAATGATTTATTCTTACATAGCAGGCTTGGGAAGCAAATTTTTAATGTTATGATGAGTTTGCAGTAAGTGAAAAGATTAAAGCTGTAATGTAACGGAAGGAGCAAAAGACCTTTTCTTCCATATTATGCTGTAATTCCAAGTATTTATCCAAACAGATTATTGAAAAAGAAAAAAGATGAGGACTTGGTTCTAGGCATCGGTTGTCATTTGGATTTTGAGATGTGGGCATTGCACTCACAAACAGAGGTGGACGAGCACAAGCTTGCAGGGGCAAATAAAAGCGCATTAAATGATTGGAAAAGTCCTGCATACGGCATCAGAGAGAAGTCTGTCGTTTCACCGGAAGATCTGAGTCATTTGAAATACGATCAATAATGTGCGTTTAGAGAAGAGATGGAGTGAATATTCATTTCATGCCGATACGGGTACTCATTGTGCTACCGGCATGAAAATCATGTGGTTCATTGTGGAGAGGTTTTCTTGTGCTAGGGCTGTGCTGTTTAACCCGACAACCGTCACACCACTGTGGTTTGTATGTGAATGCAGTTTTACATGAATATTACAACACGAGTGAAGCACAAAGCTTTGTTCACAAAATAAATAATAGGTAAGCAATTAAATGTTACATCGCAAACATTTGGATACATGAGGAATGAGAGAGGTACATGAGCCCATCAATTTAAGCCATTTGACGGCTTTGTATTCTGTTTTGCGATCAGGTCACCTGATTTCAGTTATTCCACTGAAAATGGAAAATTACCAAATCTTCACTCACGTCTCACCCATTTTTGCAGGGGATTATAAACGTTTCTTCCTTTCATTCACTTTTAATTACTATATTCACTGTAGGACAGACCTTTTTTGCACACATGCCTGTAATGAATTTTTTCTGGCAGTGCAAAATCAAATATACTATATCCTAAATGCCTTGCACCGGCGGAAGACAAAATGTTCTCTTCAGACCTTTTACAAGGTCAGTTGCTTTGGAAAGTCAGGAGAAAAAATGAAGATTTTAGACTAGAGATGGACTCTGTCCTGCTCCTGTCCCACATTCCTCTAAAATCACAGAACGGTATATGATGATGAATTTATCTTTGTGGGGAAATATATTTAAACTTGGCTTAGTTTCAAAATTTTTTATAATTTCTATTGTTTTCTATGTTCAAGAATCACATTACAGCCATCATTTCTGCATTGTGTATTATTTGTGTGAATAAAAGGCTATAATTAATTCCAGCCACTATAAAAAAAGAAAAAAAGAAACTGCCAATGTCACAGACCTAGCTAGTACTCTTAAGTTATCGGACTTGCATTAAATGAGGGACTTCACCTATGTATACTGTAGAGACCATATACGTTCCACGCTCAAACAGGCAATTCTCACCTTCTTCATTTTTCTCCACTACTAACTCATTGTTTTGGACCTTAGCATAATTTTTGGCCTGTGAATTCACATCTGGTTCGCCGTTCGGAGGTTCTGCCACACTTTTATTTGAATGGTTTGAGGCGGGAACATCAGATTTGGCTTTTGAAACAGAGACTTTCGGCATGGAACCATCAGCATTCTGTGAAGGACAGTTTAATGTCAGTGGAAAAGGGTTAAGAGACACCAAATAAATAAGAATCACAAAGGAACTATTTAAGGACTTTTTTTTATTTCTCATAGCTGTACCAGTGGAGCTACCTTTTCAGCCCTTCGAGGGAACTCTCACTGCGTCGTCGTGACGACACTTTGGGGAACGCCCTTAGCGTAGTGCATCTGAAGCATGAATGAAATCTGTCCAATCCTGATTGGTGCTGCGTCATGACGTAGTAGATGAAGGCATAAACCGGAAGATACAAAGGGACGCTGGCACAAACACACGTTAGCTTTTTGCTCTTCAGCTAAAGTGCTCTGTGTGAACTGTCCGTCCTATTTAGTGTTGTTTGTCCTTTTATATTCAGTTACACAAGCATAATGTCTAGCGAGCAGTTCAGACCGTGTGTGCACCCGTGTCCGCGCTATTTATCGGGCACGGACACACACCAGCTGTGTGTGCATTGCCTGGGTGTGCAGCACGCTAGAGCGGCTCTCGAGGGAGCCGCCTGTAGCAAATGTGATAAGCAGCGCGGCGCCGCAGATCGTGGGGCTCACAGATGGATCTTTCAGCGGGACGCAGGACTGCTTCGGCATCTTCCCGGTCCTCGTCTGAAGATTCGGATGTTCTCCCACCTCGCGTGGAAGCCCACGATGCGGCTTCTTCCCGCGAGGTGGAGGAACCGATGCTTCAGCTATCTGGCTCTGAGGAGGCGGGTGATGTGGAGCTCGATCAACCGCTTCACGCACCCGCTCAAGAGGAGCTGGTGGAGGTTTTGACCCGCGCTGTGGCCAAATTAAGAATTGACTGGCCACAAGAAGAACCAGAAATCCAGCCGCCCAGTAAGCTGGATGAAAGGTTTTATAAGCGCCGGTCTCAACCTCCACGCCGGGGCCTTCCGTTTTTCCCTGACTTGCACAATGAGTTGTCATAATCAGCCAGGCTCTCCAACCCCCCAGTGCTTGATTTTTCTAATGTGCTGGGGGCGGCTGAGCGTGGCTATGGGAAAATGCCTCGGGTGGAGGAAGCTCTCGCGAGCTATCTTTCTCCCGAGGCCACATCATCCCTTAAGGCCCCGGTACTACCCACCAAGCCATGCCGCGATACATCTTCGCTGGTGGGCAGAGCTTATATGGCGGCTGGGCGGGCTGGTAGTTGCCTGCATACTATGGCGGTATTGCAGGCCTATCAGGCCGACCTCCTCAAGGAGCTTGATGAGGGCGAGGGTCCCTCTCCAAATGACATCACGGAGTTGAGGAAAGCCACCGACTTGTCTCTCCGCATCACCAAGGAGACGGCCCGTGCCATCAGCCGCTCCATGGCTGGTATGGTGTGTGTGGAGAGACATCTTTGGTTAAATTTGTCGGGGATGAAGGAGAGGGAAAAACATTTTCTTCTTGACTCCCCGATTTCGCCTTCTGGCCTCTTCGGCGGCGCGGTTAAGGCTGCTTCGGCCGCCTCGGGGAAGGCTGCCTCAAAAGGGCAGCCTCGGCCGTCTGCCAGCTCCTCACACCGACAGGTGCAAAAAGAGAGTGTCGCCGCCCGCGCCCCTCCCGAGGGAGCCTGGCAAAGGAGGCGGCGCTCTCAAGGCAAGCCTTCTGAGCCTAATGTCGATCTGAGGACCGTCCTCCAGGCAAAGAAGGCTTCCTCCAAGCGGTCCTAGTTGCGGCCGGACCGCTGAGAGCTGCCCCCCCCGGGGTGGAGCGATCGAGGTCGCCTCCCTCCCGGAGCTCTCGGGAAATCAGTGCTGTGTTCCCGCCGTCCAGTACACTTCGGGTCTCAGTACATTTCACGCGCACCGCTCCAGCCACCTCTAGAAAGACCTGTGGCTGGGCAGCGAACGCGTCCGCACACCGAAAATCATTCTCGACTGCTCCCTGCCGGTCAGCCACTTCAGGGGGTCGCGAACGAGTCTCGGTTGACACCCGAGGCCAGCCTCGAGAGGCTGGTTCCCTTAGTAGATTATCTCGGCGGATGGTCATGCCTTCCAAATATATGTGCGTGGGCCCTGCGTACTGTAGAGCTGGGTTACAGACTGCAGTTCAGCTCCCCTCCCCCGAAGTTCAACGGGGTGGTCTGGACTGTGGTTGGCCCAGAGCAGGTTCGGGTTATGGAACAGGAAGTTCAATCCCTGTTGGTCAAGGAGGCCATAGAAGTGTTCCTCTGCCAGACAGGGAGTTCGGGTTCTACAGCCGGTACATCATAGTTCCCAAGAAGGATGGGGGGTTGCGTCCAATAATAGATCTCAGGCACTTGAATCGTTCTCTGAGGAGATTCAGGTTCAAGATGCTCACAATTCCAGCCATCGTGAGTCAGATCCAGTTCGAGGACTGGTTCGTCACGATAGATCTGAAGGACGCATACTTCCACATATCCATCCTTCCATGTCACAGGAAGTTCCTGAGGTTTACTTTCGGGGGCGAAGCGTACCAATATCGGGTTCTTCCCTTTGGCCTAGCTCTCTCCCCTCGCACCTTCACCAAGTGCATGGATGCAGTGCTGGCTCCGCTGAGACTCCAGGGGCTCATGGCAGCAGCGTCCAACATCATACCTTTTGGCCTGCTACACATGAGACCCCTACAGTGGTGGTTGAGAGCCAAGGGGTTTTCCCCGAGGGAAAGACGCGCAGATGCCTTCGTTCCCTTGTCATATGGAGAACCTTCATTAACTACGTTTTGAACCTTCATTTACTACAATTTCTAGTTGTTTATAGTACTACTAAATACAGCTTACCCAACATCTCAGATTAACCTGACATCGCTAGCTTCCGTTACTACTAGCACAACGCGCTAGTAATTCGCTAGCCTGTTAACGCGCCACCCGTGCGCTCAGCTATTTTTATTTATTTTCTCTCGGGCGCCCGCGCCTTTGAATTCATAAAAAGCTCAGGTGAGTAAGAATCACTCAACAAACACGGTGAGTAATGTCTTGTCCTGTTATTGTCACCTGCACTTCATGTCACATGTTTAGCATAGCCTTCTCTGTTGGCAATATAGGATTTATATGTGATAAACATAAATGCAAGGAGACAGTTAGGCTGACGGAGAAGATTTCAGAACTAGAGACACGCATCCAAACTTTAATTGAGGATAGTAAGAGTACTAGAGCTTTAGATGCTTTGGATGCGCCTAGCATAGTGAACTCATTACATGAGTCGGTTCCAGCTGAATTAGTGCCTGCGCAGCAAGGCAAATGGGTGACAGTGAGGGATCGCTCTAGTCGCGGATCAAAAAAACACTCTTCCGTTCCGATTACCATAACAAATCGATTTGCCCCGCTCAGTGAAACACCCACTGAGAGTTCTGTTGATTGTGCCCTAGTAATTGGCGATTCTATTACACGGAACGTGAAAATTCCACCAGCCACCATAGTCACATGTTTGCCGGGAGCCAGAGCGCCTGACATCAAAGCAAATTTAAAAGTGCTGGCTAATGCTAATCGTAAATTCTCTAAGATCATTATTCACGTCGGCACTAATGATGTTCGACTCCGCCAGTCGGAGATCACCAAAATTAATATTAAAGAGGTGTGTGAACTCGCAAGTACGATGTCAGGCACTGTAATTTGCTCTGGTCCCCTTCCTGTTCGCAGGAGTGATGAGATAGTTAGTAGATTGTGTTCTCTTAACGGTTGGCTGTCTAAGTGGTGTCCGCAAAATAAAATAGAATTTATAGACAATTGGAAAAGTTTTTGGGGCAAACCTGACCTGTTGAAAAGAGATGGTATTCATCCCTCCTGGGATGGTGCTGCTCTTCTCTCTTGTAATATGGCACATAGTCTTAGAGCTCAAACATGACAATCTGGGGCTCAGGTCAGGAAGCAGGCAGACTGGCTAAACCGACCGTCTGCTAGCGGCCTCGCGTCACCCAGGTCAGATAAATCCCATCACATAGAGCCTCTTTCACCTAGCTATCATCATATAGAGACTGTGTCTGTTCCCCGAATTTGGAAATCCAAAAAACGTTTAAACCCATCTAAGGGTAAAAATTTAATTGATGTTCAACAAATAAAAAACAGCTATAATACAGATGAGCAAATTATAAAGCTTGGGTTGCTGAATATTCGATCGCTTACTTCAAAAGCACTCACTGTTAATGATATGATTTCAGATAATAACCTAGATGTGCTGTGTTTGACAGAAACCTGGCTAAAACCAAACGATTACATTACTTTAAATGAGTCCACCCCGCAAGATTACTGTTATAAACATGAGCCTCATCTAAAACGCAAAGGGGGAGGTGTTGCTGTAATTTATAGTAATATTTTCAAAACCACTAAGAAATCAAGTTTTAAATATAATTCTTTTGAAGTGTTAGTACTTAATGTAAAAATATATAGTATAAATAATAAATCACATTTGAGATTTGTGCTGGCTACTGTATACAGGCCACCAGGGCACCATAAAGATTTTATCAAAGAATTTGCGGACTTTCTATCAGAATTAATATTGACTGCAGATAAAGTACTAATTTTTTAATATACACATCGATAATGAAAAAGATGCATTGGGTTTGGCATTTAAAGACATTGTAAACTCTACTGGAGTTAGACAACATGTGTCAGGACCTACTCATTGTCGTAATCATACTCTAGATCTAATATTATCACATGGAATAGATGTTGATGCCGTTGAAATTCTGCAGCAGAGCGATGACATCTCAGATCATTATTTAGTCTTGTGTAAACTTCATTTAGCCAAGGCTGCAAAGCCGACTCCGTGTTTCAAATATGTTAGACCTATTACTTCTGCCACTAAAGATTGCTTTATCAATAATCTTCCTGATCAGTTTCACCATCTCAGCATCCCAGATAGCTTAGAAGAACTTGATATTGCAACAGAAACTTTTAACTCTCTCTTTTACAGCACTTTAGACACAGTTGCTCCGTTACGCTTAAAGAAGATTAAAGAAAATAGTCCAATGCCGTGGTACAATGAGCACACTCATGCCCTTAAGAGAGCAGCCAGAAAAATGGAGCGCAACTGGAAGAAAACAAAACTAGAGGTATTTCGCATTTCATGGAAAGAGAGCTCGATTGCTTACAGAGAGGCCTTAAAAGCTGCTAGATCTGCTTATTTTTCAAACCTATTAGAAGAAAATAAACATAATCCTAGGTATTTATTTGAAACGGTGGCTAAACTAACGAAACAGAAAGCTTCAAGCACTGAAGTTTCCAAGCAACACAGCAGTAATGACTTTATGAACTTCTTCACTTATAAGATTGATAATATCAGGGAGAAAATTATAACTATGCAACCGTCTACTACAGTATCGCATCAGACAGTGCATTGTAGTCTCCATGAGGAAAAATTTGATTCATTCGTTGCTATAGGAGAGGAAGAATTTACTAAACTCATTAAATCATCTAAATCGACAACATGTATGTTAGACCCTATACCGACTAAGCTACTGAAAGAGATGCTTCCAGAGGATATTAAGGATATTATTAATTAATGATATTAATTCGTCTTTGTCTCTAGGATACGTACCAAAAAACTTTAAGTTGGCTATGATTAAACCGCTTGTTAAAAATATAAAATATATCTAAATTACTCCATATGCTCTCACTGACAAATGCGGAACAGTTAGTTCATGCATTCATGACCTCAAGGCTAGATTATTGTAATGCTCTACTGGGTGGTTGCCCTGCACGCTTAATAAACAAACTACAGCTAGTTCAAAACACAGCAGCTCGAGTTCTTACCAGAACCAGGAAGTATGACCATATTAGCCCGGTTCTGTCAAAACTGCACTGGCTCCCTATTAAACATCGCATCATTTTTAAAATATTGCTGATCACTTACAAAGCACTAAATGGTTTAGCTCCGCAGTACTTGAGCGAGCTCTTAACGCATTATAGTCCTTCACGTCTATTGCGATCTCAAAATTCCGGCCAGTTGATAATACCTAGAATATCAAAATCGACTGCTGGCGGTAGATCCTTCTCCTATTTAGCACCAAAACTTTGGAACAGTCTTCCTAACATTGTCCGGGAAGCAGACACACTCTGTCAGTTCAAAGCTAGACTAAAGCATTCACATAATACATTATAGACTTCTATAATTCAATGTTAGGCTGAATAGATTAGGTCAGCTGGAACCGGGAACACTTCCCATAAATCCTGATGTACTCGTTACATCATAAGAAGAATGGCATCTACGCTAATTTTGAGTGTCTTTGTTTATCCCGAGGTTTTCCCGCAGCCTGCCGGATCCAGGCCGTATCCAGATCTGATGAAGGACCTGCGCCTGGACCCGATGACAACGCAGTGCTGAAGTGCCAACTAGTCTCTCCCTATGGAGGATCCCTTTACCACTCTACAGATAAAGCGTCGTCGGGAAACTCAATTCGCGTATCTACCCCGAATTGATAAAATAAAATAAAATTCTGTATCAAAATTATAAGGAAACACCAGTACTTTGTTTAGGCTTGGTTTGTAGGGAATTCCAAACCTGCGCACATATATTCAAACGCACATAACTATAGAACCAATTCTTAATGCGCATGTGACCGCCATCAGCGTTTCTCACAGGTTCGCGTTTAAAGTTTGTGTAGAGAGAATGGTGTCGTCTTAGCGGCCCCTAATTTAATAACAAATGATCGTTGCGACGGAAGCGAATCAATCAAAACTAACTTTAGCTGGAAAATAACTTTATTAAAGAACCACTATAAAGCCAAAACAATCTCTGTTACCTTAAATTATACGTTTATCTCTGTAAAGCTGCTTTGAAACAATCTACATTGTTAAAAGCGCTATATAAATGAAGATGACTTGACTTGACTTTATTATTTTATAATGTTTCCTGGGGTGCCCTTATAATGTTAGTATGATTTTAACATCAAAAATTGTCATAATGTATAAATAAAAGGCATTTTTTCAAGCCTGATTTTAGCCTCTGATTTGAACGCTCTGTTTATAAGGGGTATGTCTGCTGTGAGACTTCAGTGTAAACGCCCACTGCTGTGATTGGCTGACATGAATATTAATATGAAATAGCTAGTATTACATGTGGAACTCTCTAAAACTTTTACTACGTTTTTACTATTACAGCTATCGAGATTAAGGAATCGTGAAAAGTATTGATCATAACGATCTATTCCCATCACATGAAAGGTTGCAGTAATGAGCATTGAGCAGATGACAGACAGTCTATTGATCGCGTATGAAAAGATCTTATCATTGCAACGCAATTTCGGCACTCTCACAAATGCTTTCACCAGAGGTGTATAGTCCAGGGGTCAGAAAGTAAAAGTCCTGCCATATATTTATTCCACCCATGAACTCAGCCAGCTGATTTCACTAATTAGTTATATCTCCTGGCTGAAAAACGGTGCTAATTAGCAAATCCAGGTGATTGGAACAATAGCTAGCCTACTTTTACTTTCTGAACCTGGACTTTACACCTCTGGCTTTCACCAAATAACATTGCAAACACGATGTATAGAGTAAAAGCTTCATTGGACTGTACATTATAACAGCGTCATGATTTTGTGATGATTGATTTCAAAGAGTTTTGGCAAGTGTCCACATAAACTCGTGCTGTTTAATTGACAGCTTGGGCAATTGGAAAGGGAGCGTTCTTTGATCACTTTCTTTGTCTGAACTTGAATAATTACATCAGAAATCACTGATCACAGATCAGGCATTAGAATAAACATGACTACTTACATGTTTGTGGCGTTGCTGGCAGATCCATATTGTAAAAGTCTGTTTGCAAAGCCTGCGCCGAAATTTACCAAATAATTCACAGTGAAATACACTGAATACAAACAAATAATGCACTGCTGAGACATTCACATTGTCAACCCCACTATCCATAGCATCCTATCTCATGTCACTGTTCACTAACGCTCCAGTGGGCGGGGCCAAAGCTGAAATGTGACGTCACAAGTCTCCACTTTTTAGATCCTGTCGTTAGCTGGCCTTGGTTTCAATAAAAGCAGTTTTTGGAATAACAAGAAAGTTTTGAGTTTTGAAACTTACAGGGTATTTTTATAGTATAACAAACTCTTAACTGTCAAAGGATCAAGGAACATTTGAATTCTCAGTCTATGACCCCTTTAAACATAAAATGGACTTACTTGTCCACCTGCTCTGCTTGGAACAGAAGCATCGTAACTTTTCAGGACTTTTCAGACCTGATGTGCCTCACCACCTTCCCCGACCTCTCCCTGCGTGTGTGTGTTTTTGGACTAGCTTAACCCTCTGGGGTCTAAGGTGTTTTGGGGGTCCTTGAGATGTTCTGACATGCCCTGACATTTGTGCTTTTTTCAGTTGCTTATAAACATATTAATGGCAAAGGTGTAATTACACTCTATTTAGCACAAACAGGGCTACCATAATATGTGAGCAACATGAATGTACATGTTTGTATTTTTGAGAGAATAATGTTTATGCATGGTTATTGAAAAAACTAAAAACTAAAGTTTCTGAAATAAGGCCACAAAACACATACTAAATATGTGTCAATAAGACTTTTGACTTTTGACTGTTGTCGCCTAGAGTTTTTTTCTTCAAAATGATGTGAAAATCATCCTGCCTAATCATTCACATAACACAATACATTGATTTAAATTTTGCAAAACACTTTCTGTTTGGAAAGGCAATATGCGAGTGGGGCGTCAACGATCCAACACCATCATGCATATTTAGTGGTTCGCACCTGAGGAGACAATGGGGCCCGCATACTTAATGAGCCATTCATTCAGGTGTCACTGAGCCACAAGAAAGAATGCAAGAGCAACAGTTGGAAGCATCTCAATTTTTTTTTATTTTTCCACAAATTGTGCTTGCAAATTGGCCTATAATATCCAAGGAAAACATGTCTAGTAATTGTGCAGTTAATTCTCATACTGTATTTTCAGTTTTGGAATATTTATCCTCTCCCCAAATTTGTCACTAATAAAACACAATAAAAAATATTTAAAGAAAAGGCTTATATTTACCTTTTAATAGTTTGTTTACATCTACCTTGTAAATATATAATTTTTTTATTAAAAAGGTTACAATTACAACAACAATTCAAGTGTAATCTTTCTTTGTAAAAACTAAAGTATACATTTTATCATACATATTTCAAAGTTAAGGATTCATTACTTGAATATAGCCTATAGGCTACATTGGAATAAACACTATAACATATTATTTGATTACTTTATTTTTGACAAAACATACTATATTTAACATATGAGCAAAAATTGGCAAACAAAAGATTATTTGAGGTGGCAGATATTTTACAGTAAAAATGTATAATCTATCAAAAAATAATGAACGAAATGTTGTCTTTCATATATGTCTGTAACATAGGTCTTTCGTTTTTATTATAAGAAATATAAATGTTAATTTGCAGTTTAATATTGCTTATACAAATACATTTTATTTCAACATATTTCAGTCGATTTTTACTCAGTATAGCAATACAGTTTGCTAAAAGCAAAACATTCATTCACACACAGAAACGCGATTCAAATTTAAACCGTCTTTTTGCAAGTTGTGGTAAACAGCGCATCTCTGCCGTTCATTCATTCACACACAGAAACGCGATTCACTTGAGAATGAAAAAAAAACTTACTACAGTATTCCTCAGCTCAGCGGCATCCGTTGCTCCTCGAAATACCAGCACTTCTGAGGTACATTTTCCATTATTATTATTACGATAGTATTATTCCTCACAGCGCTGCGAGACGGTGTAAACAAGTACAATGATCTGAATAAGCTTGATGTGTTTTCTCGAGCTGATATGGGGGCGTTCACAGTTTGCATGGATTGACTCAGTCATTTGCGTTTGAATAGCGCGCGCTCTCCGTGGGCGGAGTCACATTAAAACTTAATGATCTGAGATGAGAACGACTGACATCTCTCTCTTTTCATACAGATTGCATAAACTGAGAATATTTGTTTTTTATAAAAAATACTTCATTTAAAAGAAGAGAATTCAAGCTTCATGTCTGTGTGTCTGTATGCCTGTTTGACTGAGTATTCGCTGAGTTATGGTTCATTTTCGGACGCGTTTCAGAATGGACTTAACTGACAGAGAGAAGGCAGAACTCGCTTCGTGTTTATTTTTCTTTATTTGGCAAAAAGCACAACACTTTGTTTTTATTGTGAGTATACACAAAAAAAAATACACACTTAACAGGATTGATTGATGTATGAAACTCCTTTTACACTGATAAAAAAAAAGCGAGCTGGTATCGCCGGCGATACCGCTGACCCCAGGGGGTTAAATGAGCGGTGTAAGGCATGCCTTAAGAGTGGAGTGGGGGCTGTTGAATTGTGTATCTGCGTTCACCATCAGCTGTGGCCCACATATGATGCTGCAAATGTGGCCCAGTTATCTTAAAACATATCTGGGCCAGTTTGGGCAATGATATGGCTCAGTGAGCACTGGCTCGTCTGGGTGTGAGCCAAAAGTGGCCCACATATGATGATCCAAATGTGGCCCAGTTATCTTAAAACATATCTGGGCCAATTTGGGCAAAGATATGGCTCAGTGAGCACTGGCTCATCTGGGTGTGAGCCAAAAGTGATTTTGCTTTAAAAACCTATCTTAAAACCAGATATGACACAGATCTGATGTTATTTAAAGGTTTACGAAATCAAGTAGTGAAAGAATTGCGCAACTTAAAAGCAAACTATTATATGAAAATTCTAACTGAAGCTAAAGGAAATTGTAAAGCAATGTGGAAACAAATTAACAGTCTAATTAAACCTAATGCAAATACAAATAACTCATATGAACTAAAATGTGAAGAAAAAAACATATCAGACCCTGTCCAAGTTGCTAATGTTTTTAATCAATTTTTTATTAAATCAGTACAAGATCTTGCTTCTAATTTTTTAGATGACGAGCCCAATAGTGTCAACTTAAACATATTGTCATCAGCAAATGAGAATTCCTTTAAAATTAGAGAAGTGGATCAGGCAGTGGTACTGAAAGCTATTTCAGACCTGAATACTAATTTATCCAAAGACAACTACAACATAGATGCAACTTTCCTTAAAAAATATCCTCAAATTATCATTCAACCTTTGACCCACATTATAAATGTCTCGATTAAAACTGGAATATTTCCAGATGCGTGGAAAAAGGCACTGGTTAAACCCATCTTTAAGTCCGGGAATACCACAGACGTTAGTAACTATCTAGTCTAGTTCCGGTAATGTCAAAAATACTAGAAAAGATTGTTTCAGAACAGCTAACACAATATTTAGAAACACATCAGTATATACACCCTCAACAGTATGGTTTCAGACAGAACCATTCTACTGAATCAGCCATCTGCGCATTATTGGAAAATATTGTGCAGCCGCTTGATAGAGGAAACATCGTGGGTGCAGTATTCCTAGACTTAAAGAGGGCATTCAATACAGTAAACCACAGCCATCTTATTCCAAAACTGTCATCTTATAATATGTCACACCAGGCATTATCATGGTTCGAGTCATACTTGCAGGGTCGAGAACAATGTGTAGTCATTGATCATGTAAAATCTGCCCCATGTAAAATTAAGACCGGAATCCCTCAGGGAACCATACTGGGGCCTGTTCTCTTCAGCCTGTATGTGAACGAGCTGCCTGAAGTGTGTCCTGAAGTTGGCCTTCAGATGTATGCCGATGACACTGTGGTTTATGTGTTTGGCAAAAGCCCTGTTGTTATCGGCAGTACACTGACCAAAAGTCTTGAGAAAGTGTTTAATTGGCTAAATAAATCATGTTTAACACTTAATCTGAGGAAAACTAAATCAATGTGTTTTTCTATAAAAAGAACGAGGATAATAAATGACCTTAACGATAAAATGAATGGTGAACTCATCGATCAGGTAGAACAAGAAAAATATTTAGGAGTGATTTTAGATTCTCAGCTAAATTTTAAAAGTCATATTAAAAATTTCTCAAGAAAAATGAAGGCCAGTATGAACTGTTTCAGAATGATCAGGAGCAGTTTAACATTTGAATGTGCTCATGTCTTTCTGAACACTATGATCATGTCCCACCTGTCGTTCTGCACCACTGTTTGGTCCCAGGACCAGCCAAACTACCCTAAAGCCTATTGAGTGGCTTTATAACCGTGCCCTAAAAATTTTAGATAAAAAGCCCATTCGATTCCATCACTGTTACATTTTAAGTAAGCATAAAATCTTAAATTTTGTTAATTTTGTTAATCTTAGACACATAAAGTTGTTTTTTAAATGTTTGACTGGACTTGTACCTGAGCCACTTTGTAAATTTGTGAACAGGCTGGATACCTCCAGATCAACAAGAGCGGCTACATGTGGAGACTGTAAAGTTCCATTTTGTAAAACATCTTTTGCCCAAAATGTTTTTTCTGTGAAAGGAGCCAATTTGTGGAACTGGCTTCCTACAAATATAAAGACTTTAACTAAACTGTCCACCTTTAAAAAACTAACAAAAGCCTGGTTCATACAGCAGCAGCAGTGTGATCATGCCATATGAGATGTGTAGCTGGGTGTATGTGAGGTGTGCATCTGTGTGAGTTCGAGTGAATTTGTTTATTTATTATACTTATCTTTACTGGTGCTAACTGGTTTCTGGACATTTCATTGTATTCGCTGTAATTTTTATTTTATTTTTTATTTTTTTTCATTATCTTGACTGTTAAAAGCTCTTCTAGGGACAGGTGTTGCGAATTAGCCATGGCTATAAACACTGTGATACATGCATCGGATTGTTCTTTATGTAATAATCTATGTTTATTTTGTATCTGTCCCTATTCAAATAAACAACAAATAAATAAATAATAATAAAAAAGAATGGCGCACAAAAAGTACAAAGAAAAGATCTATATATACACACAAATTCTTCAAGTAAGGAATTGCTCATGGCACTACAATTGCCCGCTCGCTCGCCAGGTTAACTGACCCCCTACATGAGTTTGGGGCTCCTTTTTATAGTCCAAGCCCTGCCCCTTTAGTTAAAACCATTACAATCCTTTATGAGGTAAGTATATAGTTCAGTATGTACATTTTCCAATATATATATATATAGATACATATTAACAAAAGCAGAAACAAAAAGGCAGACAAAATAACAAATACAAATAATAAACTCATAATAATAACGTCACATTTACATAATCCCCCCATTAACACAAACAATGGACGAGCCGACTTCCGGTATTCTATTTATCCAGGCCACTGGGTGGTGCTCGGGTCTGGCCAGCCGATAGACATAACACAACATGAAAGACCGGCAACGCAGACGCTGACAAACACTGAACACATGCAAGTGTTAAAGTAATAAACTAAATGAAAAACAAAAGACAACTTAGATGTGTGTGTATATACATAGCAGGGATTTCTGTCAGGGATGGAAATGGAGTGGATATGTTTGCGTGTGTGAAAACCAGCTTGCTAATGGCGTGTGTGTGCACCCACATCGCCCCAACAGGGAATGGAGGAACGAGGTAAGATGAAGTGTGTATGTGTTTGTGTATAAGTGCTGTGCTAACCAACAGGGACAGGTCACTCTATCACAGGTTATAACACTCGCGGCTCTCCCCTCTACTAAGGATGAGCAGACGCCACACCACTTTGCCCGGTTCGGACCCTTAGGGTGTACATCAAGCACTCTACCCAGTTCCGAAAGTCAGAGCAGCTATTTGTTGCTTCGGAGGCTGCTCGAAGGGGCTGCCAGTCATGAAGCAGAGGCTATCCAATTGGATACAAGTTTTACAAGTCTGGCTTACAAGTCCTTGGACTTGCAGTACCCTATTGGGGTGAGGGCCCACTCTGCCAGGGGAATGGCTTCTTCTTGGGCTTGGTTTAGCAGAATGTCCATTGCTGACATCTGTGCAGTGGCCAGCTGGTCCTCGCTGTCCATCTTTACTAGGTTCTACAAGACATCCCTGCTCCTCAGGCATGGATTTTGTATGCTTAACCAGGCCTTGCTTGAGCCCATCGTGTTGGACAAACCTTTCAAGTCCCTATCTCTCATGTAGCCTCACATGGAGCCCAAGCACCCCGGGCTACAGGCTCACAGGACGGCCTTCCGTTCTGTGCTAGAGGCACTGTGCTATTGAATTGCGTTCCCCATAAGCACCAGAAACTGACGCAATGCGAGTAAACCATATTGAAAGGAAACGTTTCAGTTACTAATGTAACCTTGCTTCCCTGATCACGAGAACGAACATTGCATAGCTTGATTTGCTACTACGCGACAGTAGTATTTGCAGCACTGATGAAGATGTTTTCTAAATCTGCTGGTGTTTTTTCTATTTGCATGTGTTTTGTTCAGTTGCTGCGTGTTGAGCTCTCTGTACATAAAGGACAAGAAGCTACTCAATGTTAAAGAGAGGGGGTAAAGGGAAATTCTTACCCTTAAATAGACTTTATTCGATATCTTTGGATTATAGCTCCATACGTCGTTTAGATTTGACGCAGTTGATGAGAAAACTACCATGCATGTGATGTGTGGAGAAAAAAAGTAATTGTTCAGGGAGAGCACACACAAGTTGTTTAACATGTTTCAACTGTCCCTCTTTTCAAACTACTCAGTTTACTCCATACGTTTTAAAATCGTAGAAATTATGTAGAAAACAAATATGAAACATTTATTTGTTAATATTTGTAGGTCACTAATCAAATGTTTGAAAAATATGTGATATATGCTAAGACCTTTGTATGTTACGGTCAGATTTCATTCTGTCATTAAAGCAAAACTGGGACATGCCAAATACACACCTGGGGCCGGTTTCACAAAGCTATTTTAGACCGGTCTATAGTGTTAGACAAGTCTAAAATTTGCTCATAGACTAGTCTAATGCAAGTTAGACTGTTTCACAAAAAATAAAGACTGACTTAATTTAGACCAAAAAAATTAGACACCTTACCCCCAGGCTAACTTAGGTCTAAGACTCTGTTACCTTGGCAACCAGCAGTAACAATCAGTTACAAACTGCCAAAAGAAAAGGGAAAATGGCTCATAATTTAAACATTTCTTCCAGTTATTACATTCCGTTACATAGTCAACGCGAGCAACGATCGACGCGCTCCCTTCCATAGTCTGAGCAGTGGACGCAAGCGTCACGGGCGATGCGTGAAATGCAATACACCGCTCACGCAACTGGGGGTAGTAGAGTCATAGCTCTGAACGCCCGTCTATTTTTGCTTCAAACGCTCGCTTTATACGCACGTCCTATTCGCCTTGGACGCGCGAATGGATTCAAAATGTTCAAGCGTCGAACTAGACGCGAATTTGACGCTCTATTCGCGTTTGGTGTGAATGCTGCATAATAACAGGCTGCGATGTCAAGATTGCAATGCTGAAGTGTGTGTGTGTGTGTGTGTCAGAGAGAGAGAGGCACGGGCGCGATCGAACAATGGAAACATAAAAACATACGCCGTCATTTATACTCCAACAAACACATATTTTCCGCTGGGGTAAACAGCACTGAGCAGTTGAATGCGCTTACTCGATCCGCCATGTTTTTTGTTTTGAAAAGTGTCTTATTTTACCCAGAATGCATTGCAGTGTAGTCCTACTTAAGATAGTCAGAGTCTTAAGTGCTTTGTGCAACGGTCTGATTTAGATGTCTATCTGAAGTCTGACTATCTACTATATCTAAGCCATAGTCAAAGTCTATCTTTGTGAAACCGGCCCCAGGACATTCTAAAATGTACTTTTTTTCACAGGTTCAAAAAATTAAATGCTAATAAAACAAACTGTAATAAAAAGTATTGTTACTAATAGCATACTTAAATGTATGATACCATTACATACTGTTACACGTGTGAGTTTGAGTAGGCAGTCAGTATGATGTGAACCATCCAAACCTCACAAATCTATGTATTACCTGGACACCAAGTTAGGGAAGTTTTGAAGGTGCTCTTTATTACAAGTTAAAAACAAGCATTTGTGTTTACATTACATTACACTTAAGTGTTAATGCTAGCATTTAAGTTTTATAAATATTTAAATTACTCATTTTATTCTCAAAATTAACATAGTATCTTAATTCAGACTGGACCTCAAAATAGATCTCCATTCTCATACATTTCCTACGTGTTTCTTTAAGATTGTGGTAAAATAATAGTAAAGGCCACAAACACAGAGTTTAAGAGTTCACATCCGATCCACCTTATTTTGCAACTCAAAAGTAAGCTATTTTCTGTGAATGTGCAAGACTTAATCAGGATAATCGATTAATCCGCTTATAACTAGAACTATTTGCGCTACAAATCATGTGTTTACAATAAAAGATTCAAATAATATGATAACAAATACAAGTTTGCAATATCAAGCTTTTGTACAGCTAAAATAACTGGAAGCGGATGAGACCGGATGCCTCACACATTAAAGCTATTAATGGCAGCACCTGCTCTTATGTTAAAAATAAAGTTGGTACACAAAGACTAAAGTCTAAGTTTAAGTCCTACTAATGGTTTGGGTGTAATTCTGAATAGATGTTTGAAAGTATGCAGGAGTGTTCTTTTGTGGTTGGAATATTATGATATAAGATTTTGGTATGAAATAGCTAAAGAGAATTCCATTTATACTGGATATCTGGGCCACTGCATTCAAAAGGATGATATATTTGCTCTTGAAAGAGAGTTGTGCTGTAAAATAAACAATCCATGTCAAATAGTACAAAATGAGACTGAAGGTTATTGGTTTGGCCTCATTGTAATTTTTCGGCAGATCTCTTCCCATGTAAGAAAACAGGAGACACAGGAAACCAAGAAACCAACTTATAAACACAACTATGGTTAATGTTATAGTGTTCCCCTTTTCACAGATGAGCATAATTTGGTCATTATAAGTCCATGAGTCAGCGATGGGTTTGACAGGAGAGACAGTCATCCATATCACACAAGAAATTAAATGAATGGCAGAAAAAAATGCAATGAAGAGCCACTGTCCATTGTGCTTTACCCAAAGGCTGTGCACCTTTGGGAACTGAGCAGCCATTTTAAAAACACAGATAATTTGAAAGGAACGGACAGTTAAACAGGAAATACAGACAGTGAAGAAAAATGTAAATATGGCATTTCTCAGGAGGCAAAGTGCAAATGTGGGTTTTCCAAAGAAAAAGAATGCACTTATGTTAGACATGATCAAACATATCAACATAAGAAGACACATGCTACCACCAGCAGACCTCACCACTGGTGTGTTGTAATTGTAAGAGAAAAGGCAAAATATGGCAATGAGTAAAATAATTATGCATATGGCAAAAACCATGACAGCAATGGAGAAGATTTCTGTGAACTGAAGATAGACAACAGAACGTGTTTTACAAGTTGTGCTGCCTTCATCAGACCATTCACTCTCTGCACATGGAAAACAGGTATAGGGGTCTCCTGAAAAAGAGTAAAATAATATAAATGTTTAAAATAGCATTTTGCCAAAAACCCATAAGCATGTGAAAAGAAATACAGGGCCTTAAGCATACTTTTATAAAGAATAATTACCCTTTGAAAGAATATATGTACAGTTTTTTATTCGCTTTAGTACTATATTCACAAGATGGAAATAAAAAAAAATAAAAAAAAATATTAGTATAAAAATCCAAACTGTTCACACTGCTAGTCATTCTTTCAAAACAGTTATTCGCCTTATTTCTGACAATCTTAATGCGTTTTAAATTATGGGTGGCACTTCCGGTTTCATTCAAAATTACTGAAACTAATAATTTCAAATCATAATGTTGCCGTACAAATAAAGCTGATCTGTCAGTTTGACTGAATTAGCTGTCAATTTCCCTTCATGTTTTATTTTCAGACATCATGAGAATAACATAGCACTTGGTATTTTACTGTGACATTTTATAACAAGAACATCTATGGCATTTATTTTCAGTCACTGCATTCTTTTCCTCATGATTATTTTCTTTTTTCCCTTTGAATTCTGCTGTAATAGTATGTAAAAAGGACAACATGTACTGCACATTTGTGGTCTGTTCTCCTGATTTAATTTACGATATATCCCATTAATAATTTTCTCTTCAAATCCACGTAACTTTCCAGGTTTGTTTTCAAAGGTAAATACAATTTTTGATTAAGGCAACATAAGTTACATAATACAGATAAATTACTACAGTCATATTTAACCTGTCCGTTGTTGCTGTAGAAAGAATCACATTTTGGGGTTATTCATGGTCTGTTGAAAGTACCTTGTTGATGCTTTTACACTTTTAAATGTCCATTTAATGGTTGAAGGGTGAGTAGAATAATGTCATCTCATTGTGACAATCTTTTTAAACATATTATTACGTTCATAGACTTTTGGCGGTTTGTTTACAGCTTAATGGAAGTTACACCAATAATTTGCACAAAGTGTCATGGGGCGAAAGAATAAGGTGGATACATGTTTTCTTTCCAAATATTTGTTTCACAACACAAGATCATTGTAGGCTAATATGTAATGAGAACATTTGGTATAATCACTTGAACAGGACAGTTTCACAACTTTCAAAAAAGTAATTATGCAAGTGTTAGCATATGTCTGTTTCTGGGTTTGAGTTTTGTTTGTTAGCCTGTTAGTTTTGCACTGTTACCAGTTTAGTTTCCCTTGTCTCTGACATCTGTTGCCATTGGTGTTTGATTTGCCATCATGTGATCATGTGTCTATGGCAAGCCGTTTTAACATTTAATCATTTAAACCGACTAGTCTCTATACTAGTACTTATTTTTTAGATACTATTATCTATTCCATTAAGTATTAGTACTTATTCATTAGCTACTAGTGCTTATTCTTTAGGTGCTAGTGCTTATTCTTTAGATACTAGTGCTTATTCTTTAGGTACTAGTACCTTTTTAAAGATACTAGTACTTATTCATTAGATACTAGTTCTTATTTATTAGATACTAGTACTTATTCCAATAGTGACTAGTTCTTATTTATTAGATACTAGTACTTATTCCAATAGTGACTAGTTCTTATTTATTAGATACTTATTCATTAGTTACTAGTACTTATTATTAGATACTAGTACTTATTTATTAGATACTAGTACCTATTAAATAGATACTAGTACTTATTCCAATAGTGACTAGTAATTATTCTTTTGTTACTAGTAACAAATAATTTTTTTGCCATTGACTTCTATGGGGATCTGTCATTCAGATATCAACTATTCAGTTCTGACTAGTGTGTATTCCAATTGTGACTAGTACATATTTATTAGATACTAGTTGTTATTCATTAGGTACTAGTACTTATTTTTTAGATACTAGTACCTATAACTAGATACTAGTATGTATTCAATAAATACTAGTACTAAGTCATTAGATACTAGTACCTATTAAATAGATACTAGTACCTATTAAATAGATACTAGTACTTATTCATTAGATACTAGTACTTATTCAATAGATACTAGTTCTTATTCTTTAGATACTAGTACTTATTCATTAGATACTAGTACCTATTTATTAGATACTAGTACTTTTTAATTAGCTACTAGTACTTATTCAATAGATACTAGTACCTATTTATTAGATACTAGCATTTATTCCAAATGTTACTAGTAAGATTTTTAATTTAACTCTCCAGTGGCCGTTCTGACTAGTCATAACATAAGACGAGTAAAAAAGCAGTTGTGACTAGTAAAACAAGAATAGTTACTAGTAACAATTACAAAAGATACTAGTGTCTAATAAATAGGTACTAGTATCTATTGAATAAGTACTAGTAGCTAATTAAGAAGTACTAGTATCTAATTAATAGGTACTAGTATCTAATGAATAAGTACTAGTATCTAATGAATAAGAACTAGTAGCTAATGAATAGGTACTAGTATCTATTTAATAGGTACTAGTATCGAATGAATAACTAGTATGTAAAAAATAAGTACTAGTACCTAAAGAATAAGCACTAGTATCTAAAGAATAGGCACTAGTAGCTAATGAATAAGTACTAGTACTTAATGGAATAGATACTAGTATCTAAAAAATAAGTACTACTAGCATGAAAATAGATACTAGTCGGTTGAAATGATTAAATGTTAAAACGGCTTGCCATAATGTGTCTCACCTGTGTCTTGTTATTCATCTTGTTTTGTCCCTAGTGTTTCTCTATGTATAGTCCTCACTTTCAGTAAGTCTTGGTCTGATCTCTTCATTGTAATTAGGTGTTGTCTGTTTCAAGACAACCTTAAATGAAATGTTTGAGTTTATATTGATTAAAAAGGAATAACTGCTTGCGAATAGATCCAACTCTTTTATTTCCGTTTGTTTGCAACCCCAGCGTGACAGCAAGACACGTTTCAAATCAACCTGGTTGCTGAAGATTTTGCAGTATGAAAAAAATCCATAATGTTTGTAACATCTATCTAGCCTGACTACGTCAGACTTCGTACTTCTGCTCAATTTCATTTCGCTTCTGTACTCAGTCTGAGACAGCGTAATAGCTTTCCATTTTCCTCCGGCCTGAAAACAGCCGGCCAATCAACGAACAGAGGGCGGGCTGAGAGCCGTGACGACGTAGACACTGATTGTACCGTGGATGCGTAGATTTACTTAACATAATCTGCAAAAGTCGTTCACAGCCATGTTCACTCCGGTATTTCGCTCGATGGTTTTGTTTTCGCATCATACATGTGTTTACAGTGGAAGTTACACTGTAAAAAATTATCGTGATTTTAACGGTAAAAGACTGTAAAAATGCTACAGTGAAAAACTGTTAATTGATTAACAGAAAGTTTCCGTACTATATACGGTAAATAACTGTGATAGATCTAATGGTACATTTAATGTAATTTTACTGTAAAATACCGTTAAATTTACAGTTTTTGAAAGTGAAAAAGAACAACTCATTGTATAATTTACAGTGAAAAATCGTAAATTGACATTCCCACAATTCCCTGCGTGACACTTCACATTTGATCTATTTTTGTTAAAATAACTATGTTTCTTCATAGTTTTCTTAGTTTGTTCTAATCAGTTATGTACATTAGGGTTTTATGTTACATTTAATGTTGTTAAATTAATGTTTATTGCATTTTTAAAATGTGTGTTACCATGATGGTGTTTAATGTTTGTGTGAATGACACTGTGCAGCTTCTATTATATTAGTATTACAATTCTTGTGGAAGAGCTGCTTGTGATGAGCTTTGATTGATCATGTGACTCTCATCACTGCTGTGATTGGTGGTTATCAGTGTATTACAATGGTACAAAACAGATATTAATACTTCAATAGGACGTTACCGTAAAAATCACGGTTTAATTTTTTACAGTGTAGATGCGGCTGAGCATGCGCATAACACACGCCATAACCAAACATTATGTGATTGGCTTACGGGTAACCAATGATTTTAAACTTCAGACAAGCGCCCCCCCCCCAGTGAGAAAGAAAACGCTTTTCAATTATATATATATATATTATTTCAGCTGAGCTGGGGGATGTGGAGGGTTTCTGATTGGTTGCTGCAATAAGACTTGTTCACAAACATAGAACTAAACGATTTAAATGTTGAGCGCCAAGCTTAGTGGCTGTAGATGCAACCAGCTTGTACCATGTAGTGATAGCAGATTACATTAAGGACCTATTTTCTAGGACCTAGTTTTATAACAAAACTAGAAATTAAATGGATGTGGGAAAATAGTTTGCCTTCAAATCACACTTAAAAAAGCACCATAAAGTATATTGTGGTGATAGAATGGACAGAAGAAACCAAGTACCAAGGTGTCATTGACCACATCCTAAGGTACTTACGAGAATGATCCACATAGCTGTTACGCTGGCATTTTTTACATGTAAAACAGCAACTATGAAAACCTTCAGGTTGCCTTGAAAATCCCTTCTTGCACTCAGCAGAGCAGTTTGAGAAAGGAACCTTTAAAGAATAAGAAAATGTGTAATTAAAGTGACAGTTTTTCTTAATTTATTTTTTTTTATAAACAATTAACTTAACCATCTAAACACTATGTTTTTTCCATTAACAAATTACAAAATACTAATTACATAATTCCTTTAAACACAAATTTCTCAGATCTTGATTTCAAAAAAGCGTTGACCTTCATTTGGAGAAATTTGCTAAATTGACTGAGGAAAAACTGGAATCTATAAAGCTAAATGTTTAGATAAAGGCTCATCAAATGAAGACTTACAGAACCGTTGTTATGCCAGGGCAGGAGAGAGTTGTTGATTGTAAAAGTCATTTCTGGATATATATCATATGTGCCCACCATCTCAAACTGTGGAGGATTTACATCAGTGTGCCAGAGCACAACTGCATAATTGATGGTTGGATCATAATTATCATCATATTTCACCTGACGACCACTGAGTGGAAAATCCAACTTCTTCATTTCTCCCACAAGCTGTTGTGAGTTGTGGTGATTTACCCCCATTATTTAACAAAAAAAGACAAAATATAATATTACTATAACTTTAATAAATTAATATAAATATTGTTTTATTTAGTTATTAAATTACTGTAAATATTGTAAGTAATATAATATGCAATTTCATAAAAATATGAACAATATTTAATTAAATAAAACATTGTTACTTCAATAATGTAATTAATATATTGATCAACTTGTCATAAATTCAAATGAATTCTCTTACCATGTATGGCTTTACCACTGTGTTTTTGCGGCATCCATTCATGTCGCACTGCAGGACCTTATGTAATGCATGAGCTATGGTGTATATGGCAGCATAGATGGCAAAAGAGGATGTGGGTTTTTCATTTATAATCTCCTCTGCAGTCCACAATGTGCAGTAATCACAAACTTGATTACATATCTTACTCTTACTCTGGGTGTCACTCTCTTCATTATGGGTGACATCAGTTGATCTCTGGTCTTTATAGACAAATTCATTAAATCCAGGCAATGTCACCAATCTCTCCGTAATACCAATGATTGTGCCAATTTTCCCAATTCCTGGCTCTCTGGGAAGCTGTTGATTAATAGCCCATGCTTGACTTGCAATCCATACTTTGTCATGGATGTTGTTTGCTATGGCTGCTTTGATAATTTTGCTTGCATATGGTGGCATAGCAAAAACAACAATGACATTGATATTGAGCATATCAATCTTTTGAAGTGTTAGACTGTAGTTTTCATTTAGGCTTAGACCCTCTTGATAGGCCAAACAAATGCCAGTATTTCTTATATACGCGTTAAACAGCTTTAGTCCGTCTGAACTGTAATCATCTTGGCTACCAAGAAAGGCAACCCAGTTCCATCCAAACCATTGAATGATGTGAATAATCATTTCTATCAGGTTTTTGTTGCTAGGGATTGTTCTTACAAAAGCAGGATACTTAAGTTTGTTGCTTAATGCATAGCTAGAAGCTCCATAATTCACCTTTGAAAAAGAAGAAACACCAAATTATAAACAATTCATTAGCATTTTACTGAATATAATAAATGTGTAGTCCTGAACAAAGGGCAGTAAGTAAGTAAGTGTGTAAGTATTTTGTTATATAAACAAATATATAAAAAGAAGCATTACTTACCATAGGTATAAGGTCCATTGTGAATAGTGGTGCAATAGTAATAGTTTGTGTGCTTCCATATGGCCCTGTTAAAGCAATCACTTTAGGCTGATAGTTGTTCAGTTTTTCTTTAGGTTTTATTGACCCATTCTTTGAAATAAAACTTAAAACTGAAGGCATATTCTTTGTATTAGAACAATGGTCAAAAATTGCATAGCCCAAAGAAACATTGGGCAGAAGAGTGGTGGAGTTATTAATCTCTTCAACAGCAAACCTCATTACTTGCAACCTATGATAGCCAGATTTTGAGGGACTGTGCCTTGAAAACATCAGTGAGGAAGTTAATAGCATGCAATTGAATTTTCACTTCATAAATTTGACTTTGAGCAAATGCTGCTGTGATTTACAATATTGCATATTGACAGCCTGACTGATAAAAAAATCCTTGCTTACCTGAAACATTCAGTGGTCTCTGGGGAGAACAGGGGTGTCTCATGGTCAATTTCATGTAAAGTGAAAAGGCCACCCAATAAGTAATCTCCTTCTAAGCTGAACTGTTTTGAGCAAGAAACTGCGAAAAAGAAACAATTAGTAAAGCCCACAAGGAAAATGTAAATGCTACTGAGAGACATTGTTTAAAATTGCCTGTTGGTCTTAAAGCAGATGTGCAGTGGCTAGTCGTTTGAGAATCAGCCTCATATTCTTGAGTTAATTTTCTTAAAACACATTTCAATTTGCTTAAACCACTATATCCAGCGATACGAAAGTCAATTTCCATATCTAAACTCGAAGTCAATGGCATATCATATGTCAGTCAGTTATTAAATAGAGCATTACACCACATTCATGACATCCTTTCAAACTGTGACCTTCTAAACTCTCAGCAGGGATTTATGGTTGGATTAGAATCACTAAGGTTTCAAAAAGTTTAGAGGTGGTGAGCAAATATAAAAATTGTGCTGAGTACTGTGGTGTTGCACATCACATTTGAGTATAAAATATTGTTAATGCTCTCCCTGGAGGCTGAAAACCAATGCTGAATTCATAGATGTTGAATGGCCAACAACACTGTTGCTGTTCACATATACTTTACATTTTTAAATTTGCTTAACCCAGTTCCGGCATACATTTTAATGTTTTTGCATATCAGACATTATTCTAGATTTGTCACCCCACAAGTGTCATATTAATCCACCAGTGTCACTTCATAACACAAACTTCTAAGAAATCATATGAGAACTGTGTAGCAATGGGTGGGGTGTAATGGGTAGATGAACATGCACAATTCAAAAGTAAATCAAGAGTTTTTAATAAGAAAGGAGAAACCAGGTATCAACATAACAGCTACACTTTAACATAAACAATACAAACAGACAAAGATACAGAAGAATATAAAAGCCTAAAATACATAGGTCAAGTCAAGTCACCTTCACTTATGTAGCGCTTTTAACAATATAGATTGTTTCATAGCGGCTTTACAGTGATAATAGTAAATTAAAGTAACTGAGACTGTTTTGGCTTTACAGCAGCTCTAGAATAAAGTTATTGTCCAGCTAAAGTTAGTTTTGATTGATTCACTTCCGTTGCAAAGATCATTAGTTATTAACTTTGGAGCCGCTTACACGACACCGTTCTAACAGAAAACCCTTAATGCGCTCCGGCCTGCTCATTCGCACAACAACAGTGCCTGCCGGCTCGAGAACGCAAACCTTGAAATAGGTTCCAAGGTGCAAGCAGTAAAACAAATTGAAAAACGTTATCATCTCCGCATAAGCTTAAAAAACGTGAATCTGTGAAAACGCTGACGGCGTGCACATGTATATTACGTGTTCAGTCTATAGGTATGCACGTTGTGCGCAGGCGTGTAGGCGTTTTTTTGTTGCTTCCACGTATCCATGTGAACTGGAATCATTTTGACAATGTTTTATCTGTACAGAGGTAAAGAGAAGGAGGCCTTCACAGGGGAGAGACTAGTTGACATTTCAGGACTGCGTTGTCGTCATGTCCAGGCGCAGGTCCTTCATCAGATCTGGATATGGCCTGGATCCGGCTGACTGCGGTAAACCTCGGGATAAACTGAGATACTAATATTAGCGTAGATGCCATTCTTCTTATGATGCAATGAGTACATCAGGATTTATGGGAAGTGTTCCCGGTTCCGGCTGACCTAATCTATGCAGCCTAACATTGAATTTTAGAAGTTGATAATGTGTTATGTGTATGCTAGGTCAAAGAGATGTGTTTCTAGTCTTTTAGGTTTAAACTGACAGAGTGTGTCTGCTTCCCGGACAATGTTAGGAAGACTGTTCCAAAGTTAAGATGCTAAATAGGAAAAGGATCTACCGCCAGCAGTCGATTTTTGATATTCTAGGTATTATCAACTGGCCGGAATTTTGAGTTTGCAATAGACGTGAAGGACTATAATGCATTAAGAACTCACTCAAGTACTGCGGAGCTAAACCATGTAGTGTTTTGTAAGTAATCAGCATTATTTAAAAAATGTTATGATGTTTATGATGGAGCCAATGCAGTTTTGACAGAACCAGGCTAATATGGTCAAACTTCTGGTTCTGGTAAGAACTCGAGCTGCTGCGTTTTGGACCAGCTGAAGTTTGTTTATTATGCGTGCAGGGCAAAGGGAGATAACCCCCCCAATATTTAAATCTATGCATTACAACCCCCCCAATATTTATACCATGATCACATGAAAAATATGCAGACCCAAACTTCAACCCCCCCAATGTTCAAACCAAATCTACACCCTTGCCTGGAAGTGAAGACGTCAGTGGTGTGTTTATGTGTGGATGTGAGCGTCTGTAATCGCAGCTTTCTATTTCATTTTAGTGATATTAAGTTATGTTTGTTTAGCCCAATCATTAATTTTATCTGTATTTACCTGCTGCTACTACTTAGTTGGCAGAAGCTTTTAGGAGCACAAGAGATCTATTCAGTCTAATTCAGGTGTAATTGCACATTAAAGTACTGTATATAATACTTAAAATATTGTAGTGTCCAATGTTTTCGGAGAATATTTGTTTATTCCTGATGATTCTTTTGCATGTTAGGCTCTGATTAGGTTCAGCTGTTACAATTTAAAGAGAATACTAGCAAACGTGTGTGATATATTCAGCCGTCAAGAAAGTCAAACTTCAACCAGGTAATCAAGGTTGGCAACCACCATGGCCATCACACTACTCATTGTTAGCATGATATACGTTTACACCATTAAAATGAATGATCACTTAAATAAGAGGAATTTAAACAATATGAAAATTACAGTCGTGGCCTGCTGTCAGATACAGACCTGAAAGGGCATTGCATTACATATGTCACACAAAGAATGTTCTTGGTGCCATTTTTTTAATTGATAATTGTATTTAGTTATTTCATTTAATTAACACTATCTTCTAACATTTAAAATTGTAAATATATGTTAACAATCATCAACCGTTTCAATCGTGACTTATACAACCAGTTAAATGAATGTAATTGAAAATATGAATTCAAATAAATGTACATTCTTTATTGTCACTAAAGCATATACACAAGTATCAGAGTGAAGGTCTTGGATGCAATTATGTTGTGACCGGAAAGACCAGAATCCACAAAACATTAACTGCATAATATACATGTAATGCACAGTATTCTCATGATATACATTACTATACAAAATGCACAATTACAAATACAGAATACATTTTAAAAATTCATATACATTTTAAATGTTGTAATGATTGTTTGAGCAGTACCTGTTGCAGTACAAGTAACAAAGCAGTGACTGGACACAAGCAGTACAAGGATAGTCCACCCAAAACATGAGCATTCTCTCATCATTTACTCTCCTTCATGCCATCCCAGATGTATATGACTTTCTTCTTGACATAAACATAGACAAAGATTTTTAAGGAAATAAACCATCTCTGTGAGTCCATAATACAAGTGGATTGTAACCCATGTACGTAAGACAGTTGGTCGGAAGTGATTTTTAATAGTTAAAACAGTCATATTATTAGTATTTTTCTTATCTAGCCTATTGTTTTACTTCAGAAGGCATTGATTCATCCACTGAGGTCGCATGGATTACCGTCACGCTCACTGTGTGTGGTTTTTAAAGCGTCTTTAGGACTCGCAGAGATGGATTACTTTCCTTACAATCTTAATTCGTGTTTATCTGTAGAAAGAAAGTAAAATGCATCTGGGACAGCATGAGGGTGAGCAAAATAAGAGAGAATTGTATTTTTGGTTGAACTATCCCCTCAACATTCATATGCTGTTGGTATGCTAATCCAAGATCAGCATAGATTAATAAGAATAAAGTGAAACCTCTTGTGTACTTGTGAACTATGTTTGTTTTAATCTAGAGGAAATTGAAATATTTGCTATATTAAAATAAATCAGGTATCTGAAGATCAAGATCCCAGTCATTCAAAGGTGATGTGTCTGAACAAAGTAAGATTATGGTCTGATAGGGACAGTGGATCTCTGGTACTATCACTCCATCCTCTGTGTCAGCATCAGAATTTTGTTTATGGAAAAGTTGCTCCACTCCCTGGAAAATGAGAGAGGAAATGTATTATAATCTAACAATACAAACTGCTTTGAACTCCCACATACAGTAACAAGTTGCAGACTTAAAATATTTATTATATATATATATATATATTTAAGGGATTTTACAGTACTAAATATTTACCTCGGAGTCAAGCAGCATTTATCATCTGTAATACTGTTGTGTAACCAGTAGATGGCTGTATTGCCCTATATATAAACATATGGCTGCGTATTCCTTAGTTGCTGGATGTTTTCAGTCATAATTACTTGCATCACTTGCAAGTTGCATGTATTAAGTTTTTAATTTGGACATATATTTAGTATTAAAGACTATTAAAGATTAAACATTTTTCTCAGAAATGTTCATTTGAAGTGCACTTTTTTTCATTATTATTAGTCAAATATGGTCACAGAAAAAGCATTTTGTTACTCATACTAGATACATATAATAGCTTTATCAGTCATCTTTATCACACAAAAGTAATCAGAATAAATATTGCAACCAGGGCGATACTTACAACCAGGGCGATACTCTAGTGTTTACATATTACGAACAGAGACGTGGTCTGTGGTCAAGTCGTGTCTCTCCTCTTTCAAAAACTCTGCATCGCAAATTAATCAGCAAATTGAGAAATTCATGTTTAAATAGCTTTATTGGCATGGTAAAAAAGGCTTTACATTGCCAAAGTTGAATCAGGCAGTGATTGACAGCGCTCTGGTCCTATGGCATCGGTCATTGACTGATACAGTACAGATACTGTACAGTACTCTAGCCAAATGTCGTTTGGGGTGGCTGGGGGAAAATATGATCTAATCGAAGCAAATATGATCTAATCGAAGACTGTAACCGAATGTAGATAAACAAGTCATGTAATGATTGGGCTAACAGTTAAATCAAGACAACACAGCTGTATAATGTTATGGGCTCTCACTGAGCTCTAAAATGCCTCTCCACCTGAAAAAAGCCAGTACTGTATTATAAATAGTATTAGTATAGTATTAATGAAAAAAAAAAAATCAGACTTACCACGAGTAGACTAACGTTATCCAGTATCCTCCTGATATAGCGACAATGACTAATGATAAATATCATTCGTCTGTACTATTCCTTCTATAAGAAATCATCTCAACAATATAGTGTAGCAGCAAATAAATACAGATATAAACTTAATATCACTAAAATGAAATAGAAAGCTGCGATTACAGACGCTCACATCCACACATAAACACACCACTGACGTCTTCACTTCCAGGTCACGAAGCTGTCAATCAAAAGCTCAGTAACCAATGAGAACACACTGCTACTAGCCCCGGCCCCACGAGAGAAATGTGTCAGAATGGCGAACGAAAACTCAGGGAGCGTAAACGAAAACTTCAGAAGCGCATTTGTAAGTTCAGATCAGCGATTGAAATATGAGAAATAGTTAGCAAAACATGCAGTGTATTAAAAACGAAGTAAAAAAATTTGCCTGCGATTTATTCTTTTCAGTTTTAGAGATAATTTATTTAGTTTCAATTTATATTTTCATTAGTTTCTTGAAAAGCTACGTTCATTATTATTGGCTCAAGAATAACTCCATACTACTCTACCCTTAAGTGGCTAACAGCCGAGGGCTAACACAGGTGTACGTGTGTAGAAAAAAACAAGCAGTAGCATAAACATTCCCATTCTTCTTTCTAGAATGATGTTCTTAACTCTCCGCTGGTAACATATTTCATATGAATGAGCAGCGGCCTCAAATGCTCTCACCATGAGAGGAAGCCTAAGCTAATAAACATAGTTTAACAACTAGAATGAGCGGTGGCACACCTCGCTTTATCTTACATATGACAACAAGGGAAGCCACCACATACTCACAAAAGAAGCCCATACAACTGGTGCTTCTCTCTATCATTCTAGCCACCTTTTCTTTTTTTAAGCATGAGCGGGACCTGAGCCGTGAGGTCCAGACGCCGAACCCTTTTCTCTCGAGAGGAGGGCCAGACAAGAGTAACTCTTGTAACTCTTCCTTTGCAGACAGAAAACGCACAGTCTGTGTGTCACCCGACGTCAAATTTCTTGAGCACGGGTCTGCACACTTCTGAAAGCACTCAGCCTTCTCAGTGCATTTCATAATTACCTGATTTTCAAGCGCTTACAGACAGAACAGTCCCTGAAGACGAAAAGTCAAGTCAAGTCAAGTGTATTTATATAGCGCTTTTCACAATACAGATTGCATCAAAGCAGCTTCACAGCATTAAACCAAAATAACACAACAAGGTTGTTTCTAGTGTAAATTTATTGATTGATAAAATTAAATTAATATCCCCAAAATATCCCCAACTGAGCAAGCCAAAGGCAACAGTGGCAAGGAACCGAAAACTCCATCAAGTGACCTAATGGTGTCCTAAAACTCCATCAGGTGACCCAATGGAGAAAAAAAACCTTGGGAGAACCCAGGCTCAGTCGGGGGCCAGTTCTCCTCTGGCATTTATGAACTAGAGGCCAGATTGTAGTTTGAACAGTAAGATTTAAAATGTTATATGAATGCCTGGCTGAAGAGATGCGTCTTTAATCTAGTTTTAAACTGGGAGAGCGAGTCTGAGCAACGAACAGTATCAGGAAGGCTATTCCAGAGTTTCGGAGCTAAATGTGAAAATGCTCTCCCTCCTTTGGTGGATCTGGATATCCTAGGTATGACCAAAAGCCTCGAATTTAGTGATCTTAAAGAGCGCGATGGATTATAGGGCGATAGAAGATCCGTTAAATAGACTGGAGCTAAACCGTTTAGGGCTTTATAAGTCAGTAGCAATACCTTGTAATTGATACGGAACTTTATAGGTAACCAATGCAGTGATGATAAAATCGTTGTTATATGATCATATTTTCTTGATCTAGTAAGAACTCTAGCGGCTGCATTTTGGACTAACTGTAGCTTGTTTATTGAGGATGCAGGACAACCAGCTAATAAAGCATTACAGTAATCTAGTCTCGAGGTCATGAATGCATGAACTAACTTTTCGGCATCGGAAACTGATAGCATATTACGTAGCTTAGCAATGTTTCTAAGGTGGAAAAAGGCTGTTCTTGTAACATATGAAATATGATTTTCAAAAGACAGGTTGCAATCGAGTATAACACCCAGGTCTTTTACTGTAGAGGATAAAGTAACAGGACATCCTACGATGTCAAAGTTGTATTGTGAGAGGTTTTGTGGGCGGTTTTTTGAACCGATAAGTATTACCTCTGTCTTGTCTGGATTTAATAAAAGAAAATTACGCGTCATCCAATCTTTGATATCTTTAACACATTCTGTCAATTTGGATAATTTAGCGTTTTCATCCGGCCGTGATGAAATATATATTTGAGTGTCATCAGCATAACAATGGAAACTAATTCCATGTTTCCTTATAATATTTCCAAGTGGCAGCATATATATTGAGAATAACAGAGGGCCTAACACAGATCCCTGCGGCACTCCATAGTTTACTGGAGTTATGATCGATTTTTCTCCATTTAAAGAGACAAAATGGTAGCGGTCAGATAGGTATGATTTGAACCAGCTTAATGCTTGTCCTTGAACACCAGTATAATTTTGTAGTCGATCTAAGAGTATTGTGTGATCTATAGTATCGAACTCAGCACTTAGATCAAGTAAAACTAGTATTGAGAAACAGCCTTGGTCAGAAGCTAAAAGTAAATCATTTGTGATTTTAACGAGCGCAGTTTCAGTGCTGTGATGCGGTCTGAATCCAGACTGAAACTTTTCATAGATATCATTTTTCAAGAAAGAGCCCAGTTGAGCGGACACCACTTTTTCTAATATTTTAGACATAAATGGAAGATTTGAAATGGGTCTATAATTTGCTAGATTATTAAGATCTAATTGTGGTTTCTTAATGAGAGGTTTTATAACTGCCAGTTTAAATGTTCTAGGAACATGACCTAAAGATAAAGATGAGTTAATAATATTGAGTAAGGACGGGGGCGCTAACGAGCAATGGAAGGCTAAGACGCACCTCCAGATAGCTCGTCAAAAATCCGTTCAAAAACTGAGCAAAAACGCAAAATCATCGATTGTTACCCACTTTGTGAAGAACATAAACGTCGCGGTAATCACCGGAACCAAGTATTCTGCTCAGTTTCGACAATGGTTAAACCGAAAGTCAAGAAAAGCGAGGCACCTGAGACAGGCCCAGAGACCTCGAGCGCGCCTTGCTCGGAGGCCCCGGAGGCTGATGACAGCACTGTGGATGAACCCTCTAATAAGACGGTGCTCGCGGCCATCGCTGCTTTAAGTGCAGATGTAAACCGGATCAGATCAGAGGTTTGTGCCACCATAGAAAACCGCATCACAGAAGTTTCTGCTACCATCAGGGGCGAGATTTCATCACTTAATGAAAACGTCCAGAAATCTATCTCTGAGCTGAGAGGCATATCAGCAGTACACGAGACCGCTTTAAAAGAGCTGGAAGAAAGCGCTTCATCCCATTCTGACATCCTCTCCACACTTCAATCTACAGTGGTTCATCTGACAACTAAAGTTAAACATCTGGATGAAAAATGTGAGGACCTCGAGGCGCGCTCCAGACGGAACAATATTAGGATTATAGGAATTCCGGAGGGAAAAGAGGGGCCGCGGCCCAGAGAGTTCATCTCACAACTCCTATCCGAAGCGCTGTCTCTGCCGGAGCAACCACTGATAGATCGCGCACACAGGATAAACTGCCAGAAACCGAAACCAGAGGACCCCCCACGACCCTTCATCTTAAGACTTCACTACTACCACGTCCGTGAGGAAATACTACGTAGGGCCATAGAAAAGAACAAGCTGGAATACCAAGGGCGGAAAATACACATATTTCCAGATTTCCCTCCTTCTGTGGTCAAACAGAGAGCGGCGTTCACTAAAGTTAGAGAAATGTTACGAGGAAGATCGGACGTCAGATACGGACTGATTTATCCTGCCAGGCTGATGGTGACACACGGAGGAGTGAAAATGTCGTTCACCGACCCAAAGGAAGCTCAAGATTACGCTGAGAAACACTTTGGACAGCCACAATAGATATTGACAGAGGAAGTGACACACCAGGTGGCCCAGCTAAGTGGACAGAGCAGTTATACTAATATACGGGTTCAATCCATCAAAATATGGTGAGACTGTGCGTTAGGCTACACATCGTTTTATACCCTACAGTATAAATGTTTTTTGTTTTATTCAAATTAATCTGACGAGCTATTTGAGAAGCTCTAGTTACTAAGGTTAACAAGGGTTAACAGTAACAGCCCAGGGAAGTAATAGTTTTTTGGTTAGACTAATTTCTTTTCTTATTTATTTTTATTTTTATTTTAACACTTCCCGAAGTACTTTCGTGCCATACGTTTGTTTAGTACTGGCTAGGAATGTTCTTATTCTTTGTTTACTCAGTTTGTTCTAGAGGGTTTAAAAGAGTTTATAGGATGGGGAAGGGGTGGGTGGGACTTAGCCGTCTTACTACTATAAAATCACAATTTGAAAGTGTACTAATTGGAACAGTTATTCACTCTATTTTTTTTCTGATATGCCAATACAAAATGATCTGAATACAAGAGAAGGAAGGAGGGGTGTAACCTTAGCTAGCTGGAATGTGCGTGGACTTAACAACCCAATTAAAAGAGGTAAAATTTTCGCCCATCTTAAATCACTGGCACCAGATCTAATATTCTTACAGGAAACCCACTTGAAAAAAGACTCTCATATCAGGTTAAAGTGTAAATGGATTAATAATGTATACCACTCATCATTTAATTTTAAAGCAAGAGGTACAGCAATTATGATAAGGAAAGGTGTTCCCTTCATTCACAAAGATACAATATCTGATAAGGAAGGTCGATTTCTGATTGTAACTGGGGAAATATATTCTACACCTCTCACCTTGATGAACATATACGCTCCAAATATAGACAATCCATCATTCTTTCAGAAGGCAATGTCTCTTATACCAGATTTATCCCAGACGAACTTGATTATAGCAGGGGACTTCAATTGCGTATTAGATCCGTATTTGGACAGATCTTCCACTCGCAGAGCAGAGAAGAGTAATTCAAGTGTCTTTCTTAATACATTTATCAACAATACTAATCTGTCTGACATTTGGAGAATAGCCAACCCGACAGGTAGGGATTACTCCTTTTATTCTGCAACACATAACTCTTATAGCAGGATAGATTATTTTCTCATAGATGCAAAACTAACACCTTATGCTGTAAATCCGAAATACCACAACATTTTGATCTCAGATCACAGTCCCCTTACGTGTACTCTGAATATTCAAAACATTGTGAAGCCACAGTTGAACTGGAGGCTAAACCCTCTTTTATTAACCGAAAAGGAGTTCTGTGATTATTTAAAATCTCAGATATCCCTTTACTTTGATACTAATGATAATTCAGAAACTACCCCTACTGTTCTATGGGAGGCATTCAAAGCATTTATTAGAGGCTCTATAATTTCATTTGAAGCATCTAGAAGGAAAATGAACAAAGCTAGATCACTCGAACTAGACAACCAAATTAACCTCCTGGATAAAGAGAATGCCAAAACTCCCTCCAGTGACTTGCACAAAAAGATATCTGCCTTAAAATATGAATATAACAAGATACTCTCGGCAAAGATTAGTAAGGCATTTTTATATACAAAACAAAAACATTTTGAGTTTAATGACAAGCCACATAGACTCTTAGCCCGGCAACTCAGAAAACAGGAAAATGATCGCACGATACATAAAATTAAATCTGATAAAGGTGAGATCCTCATTAAACCCAAGGACATTAATGATCGATTTCTCCAATTCTACAAAAATTTGTACACTTCCAAAAGTAATACAGACTATACAGCTATGCAAGATTTCTTAAATAAGTGCAATCTCCCCCAACTAGATGAAAATGAGGCAGCTCAGCTGAATTCTGAAATTTCTGTTGAAGAAGTTAAAAAAGCTATTACTTCACTCAAAAGTAATAAAGCTCCAGGCCCTGATGGCCTTCCAGGAGAGCTGTATAAAAAATTTAATGTAACCCTGTGCCCATACCTACATAGGGTGTTCACTCAAGCCCACACGGATGGTGTCCTACCTCCTACTTTAACAGAAGCGGTTATTACAGTGATACATAAAAAGGGTAAGGATCCAGAAGAGGTTGGCTCTTTTCGACCTATTTCTCTATTAAACCAAGATGGGAAATTATTTTCTAAAATTTTGGCCAATAGATTGAGCCCCTTTTTAGATAAATTAGTTCATCCAGACCAAACTGGCTTTATACCAGGTAGAAATTCTTTTTTCAATCTTAGACGTTTATTTAATATCATGTATGCTACTAATAGACCACAAGAAGAGCTAGCCATCCTTTCACTCGATGCTGAGAAGGCATTCGACCAAGTCGAGTGGCCGTATCTATTTGAAATTTTAAAGAGATTTAATTTTGGAGAAAAATTCATATCAATGGTAAAGCTTCTTTACAACAACCCCTGTGCACAGATACTGACTAATCAAATATTGTCCCCCCGTTTCAGACTACATAGAGGAATGAGACAAGGGTGCCCTCTTTCCCCCTTAATTTTTGCTTTAGCAATCGAACCCCTGGCCGAGAGTATCCGCTCAGACCCTTTAATTCATGGTTATAATACACAAAAATCTATAAACAAAATTTCACTATATGCCGATGATGTTTTATTATTTATCTCTCAACCCCAAGTCACAATCTCACAATTACTCGATAAAATAAATTCATTTGGGACCTTTTCTGGTTACAGGATAAATTGGAATAAAAGCGAGCTAATGCCCATGCAGGTGCGGAATATTGCCTGGTTACAGAACCTCCCTTTTAGTGTATCTTCAGAAAAATTCACGTATTTAGGAATTCAGATTACAAAATGCCACTCTAATTTATTTAAGGAGAATTTCCCACCACTGCTGTCTAAATTACAATCAAATATACAGTTCTGGAAGACCTTGCCAATCTCATTACTTGGCAGAGTGAATGCCATCAAAATGATTTTCTTGCCCCAACTACTATATTTATTTCAGAACATTCCAGTATTTCTCCCCAAATCTTTCTTTAAAAAAATTGACTCGATTGTGCTCCCTTTCTTATGGGACTACAAAACCCACAGAATAGGCAAGAAACACCTCTGCAAATCTGAAATAGAAGGAGGCTTGGCACTCCCGAATTTTTTATCATATTACTGGGCCTCACATATCAAGATTATGGCGTATTGGCTGGATAACACTGCTACCCCACCAAACTGGCTCGAATTAGAACAAGAGGCATGCCAGCCTAACTCTATAGGTGCCATCCTTCTGGCACCTTACACTATTGAGAAGTCTTTGTACAATAGCAATGTGATGATCCACAGTACAGTGCGTATTTGGAAACAAATCAAATCACACTTTAAGTTGAAACCCATATTTTATGCATTACCTATCACTGGAAACCCTACATTCCCTCCATCCATTCTTGATAATACTTTTAATCTCTGGATGAACAGAGGCATCCATACAATAGGAGAGTTATACATTAATGGCATTTTTGCATCTTTTGCACAATTACAGAGTAAATATAATATACCGGGTAGTAGTTTCTTTAGATACTTGCAAATTAGAAACTATGTAAGAAAACATTTGCAAAATTTTGAGACCTTCTTAGGCTCTTGTCTTGATCGATGCCTCCGACCCATGTCTTGCTCAGAAAAATCGATATCTTATATTTATGACACTTTGCAGTCTATCAGTCCAGTGATCTCCACTTCAATAAAAACAAAATGGGAGGAAGAAATGAACACTGTGATCCCAGACCCTCTATGGGAAAAGAGTTTGGAACATACTCATCGATGTTCTAATAATGCTAGGCACTGCCTAATTCAATTTAAGATTCTACATCGTCTTCACTATTCTAAGGAGAGATTACACAAAATATACCCTGAGATATCCCCTCTTTGTGACAGATGCCTTGTTGCAGAAGACATGTTGCTTCACAGCTTCGTTCTGTGTCCCAAGGTTAAGATCTTTTGGTTTAATATCTTCAGTTTAATTTCTAGGATACTTAACGTACAATTGGAGCCTTATCCACTCATTATTATTTTAGGAATTTCAGATGATATTAAAAGGTTAAACAATTACCAACAATGCCTCCTGTCCTATAGTCTCATCACCGCAAAGAAACTACTTCTCATGCATTGGAAAAATAAAGAAACACCCTCCACAAAGATGTGGCTTAGAGATCTTACTAACACTCTCCACTTAGAGAGAATAAAATATATTCTTATGGATAAACTCCCACACTTTGAAAAAGTGGTTACCTCTCATTCACTATCTCACACCTGGCAGTGGAAATTAATGTTTCCCTCTAACTATAATAAAGTAGTATTTAGACGGAAGGATAAGGCTGGGTAGGGTGGGGAAGCGGGATTTATTTAGGTTTGTTTATGTTTTTTTTTTTTTTTGTTTTTTTTTCTGTACTCTGTATGTCTATCTGTTGATTCTGTTCTTCTTTTACCATTGTGGTATGTTCATAAAAAAAAAAAAATGCACACATTTCTATGTGGATATACATTATACTCTTGTGTATGATGTAGATAATATAACGTTGTGAAAATGTGCTCGAATAAAAATATTTGAAACAATAATATTGAGTAAGGGAAACTAGGCTGTTCGTGGAAATCTTCCCATTCATTTAAGTTGCCATTGGACGCGTAAGCACTCGGTGGGATCTCTGCTCCAAATGGACTCCCATTTGCCGCTTAAGTTAATGACGAAATGGACACTTTGCGTTTTTGAGGGGTAATGCGTAGTAATGCGTGTCATTGCCCATAGGGCCCTTGATGGACACCTTTAGGGGGCGATCTCGCTCCACGGTGGTGACCACAGATGGCTTACGAAGTCCACGGGGCCACTATGTCCACGAACTGCCTATACCATCCACCTAACAGCCTATTCTTCATCCCTTTGTACACGAAGTGCGTTAGGTGTCCCCTGACAGCCTATCCCTACCGTAGTCTTCCTCTTGTCCACGAAGTGCCTAGGGTGTCCCCTGACAGCCTATTCTTCATCCTTTTGTCCATGAAGCGCCTATGGTGTCCCCTGACAGCCTATCCCTACCGTAGTCTTCCTCTTGTCCACGAAGTGCCTAGGGTGTCCCCTGGCAGCCTATATGAAGCCAGGGGGCGGGGATTGATCCCGGACACGCCCCCTGTCCACGGACAGCCTAAACGTCCCCCTTACAGCCTATCTCCTGCCTACCCGCACCACGCCATTGGCCGAAGTCGCGGGGTGGGTGGGGCTGTCCACAGAGAGCCTATTTGTCCCCTTCCAGCCTAAATGTAACCAGAGGGCGGGGATTGATCCCGGAAACGCCCCCTGTCCACAGACAGCCTAAACGTCCCCCTTACAGCCTATCTCCTGCCTACCCGCACCACGCCATTGGCCGAAGTCGCGGGGTGGGTGGGGCTGTCCACAGAGAGCCTATTTGTCCCCTTCCAGCCTAAATTAAACCAGAGGGCGGGGATTGATCCCGGAAACGCCCCCTGTCCACGGACAGCCTAAACGTCCCCCTTACAGCCTATCTCCTGCCTACCCGCAACACGCCATTGGCCGAAGTCGCAGGGTGGGTGGGGCTGTCCACGGAAAGCCTATTTGTCCCCTTCCAGCCTATAATTCATCCCTTTGTCCACAAAGTGCTCATGGTGTCCCCTGACAGCCTATAAGTGCGGAAGTCGTCCACGAAGTGCCTATAGTGTCCCCTGGCAGCCTATATGTGCGGAAGTCGTCCACGAAGTGCCTAGGGTGTCCTCTAACAGCCTTTATGTGCGGAAGTCATCCACGAAGTGCCTATAGTGTCCCCTGACAGCCTATCTGTGCGGAAGTCGTCCACAAAGTGCTTAGGGTGTCCCCTAATAGCCTATATGTGCGGATGTCGTCCACGAAGTGCCTAGGGTGTCCCCTAACAGCCTTTATGTGCGGAAGTTGTCCAAAAAGTGCCTCTGGTGTCCCCTAACAGCCTATATGAGTGGAATTCGTCCACGAAGGGCCTACGGTGTCCTCAAACAGCTTACATGTGCTGAAGTCGTCCACAAAGTGCCTATGGTGTCCCCCATAACCCTGAGTAACTTATTTGACAGGGCCCCTGAGAGCTGTCCGTGGACAGTGTGATTTTATGCAAATTTTGCACAATTAATGGGTGAAATGTACATCATTGTGTTGCATTGCGTCCCCTGAGTGGTGTACAGTAGGTTTGACCACATAAAAGCACTGTAGTTAGTTACAGGTGGCCAATCACCCTAAAACTCACATGTATCTTCCCTAAAACTCACATGCTGAAAATTTCTAAGTCAAAAACAGCATCCCACCTGCAACCTATTTGACAGGGCCCCTGTGAGCTGTCCGTGGACAGTGTGATTTTATGCAAATTTTGCACAATTAATGGGTGAAATGTACATCAGTGTGTTGTGTTGTGTCCCCTGAGTGGTGTACAGTAGGTTTGACCACATAAAAGCACTGTAGTTAGTTACAGGTGGCCAATCACCCTAAAACTCACACGTATCTTCCCTAAAACTCACATGCTGAAAATGTCTAAGTCAAAAACAGCATCCCACCTGCAACCTATTTGACAGGGCCCATGTGAGCTGTCCGTGGACAGTGTGATTTTATGCAAATTTTGCACAATAAATGGGTGAAATGTACATCAGTGTGTTGTACAGTGTCCCCTGAGTGGTGTACAGTAGGTTTGACCACATAAAAGCACTGTAGTTAGTTACAGGTGGCCAATCACCCTAAAACTCACACGTATCTTTCTTAAAACTCACATGCTGAAAATGTCTAAGTCAAAAACGGCATCCCACCTGCAACCTATTTGACAGGGCCCCTGTGAGCTGTCCGTGGACAGTGTGATTTTATGCAAATTTTGCACAATCAATGGGTGAAATGTACATCAGTGTGTTGTACAGTGTCCCCTGAGTGGTGTACGGTAGGTTTGACCACAAGTAACCACTTTATTTATGAAATATGACCTTTTAATGCAATGTCCACGGGGAGCCTACAGGTGCCCTGTCGAATAAGTTACAGATGGGACTTCAAAACATCCCACCTGCAACTTATTTGACAGGGCCCCTTTAGGCTGTCCGTGGACAGTGTGATTTTATGCAAATTTAGCACAATTAATGGGTGAAATGTACATCAGTGTGTTGTACAGTGTCCCCTGAGTGGTGTACAGTAGGTTTGACCACAAGTAACCACTTTATTTATGAAATATGACCTTTTAATGCAATGTCCACGGGGAGCCTACAGGTGCCCTGTCGAATAAGTTACAGATGGGACTTCAAAACATCCCACCGGCAACTTATTTGACAGGGCCCCTTTAGGCTGTCCGTGGACAGTGTGTTTTTATGCAAATTTTGCACAATTAATGGGTGAAATGTACATCAGTGTGTTGTACAGTGTCCCCTGAGTGGTGTACAGTAGGTTTGACCACAAGTAAGCACTTTATTTATGAAATATGACCTTTTTAATGCAATGTCCACGGACAGCGTACAGGGGCTCCGTCGAATAAGTTGCAGGTGGGCTCCGAACTTTGAACGGCCATAACTCTGGGACCCGGCCGCCTAGCGACACCAAACTCGGGTCAAAGTAGGTCCCCGAGGGGCCCTCTCCAACGGGACCTAGCCTGACACTCTAGCGCCCCCAGGGTCCGAGATACGGGGCCCAACAGGAAAGGGTGCACTTCAGAAGGAAGGGTCCCAGAGGCTCGGGACTCTGGGGTCTTAGAGGGCCCCTAGGGGCCCCTCACCACCCCAAAGGACGAACCGCTGGGACACGTCCTTTTCGAGATATCGACCATTTTGTCTAAAAGTCCCTTATGTATAACCGGGTGTATCTTGGGAGTTAAGCCGAGTTGGAGCTCCAAACTCCGGGCGTGAGGAGGGCCCTTAGGGCCCCTTTTGACCCCACCGTCCCCAGCTCCTGGGACCTTCCAGTTCCGAGATACGGCCACTTCTGGTCCAGCTTTGACCGGGTGTATCTCGGAAAGCACGCCGACTTTGAGCTCCAAACTCCGGGTGTGGGGAGGTACCCATGTGCCCCCCTCGAGCCGGGAGTATGGAGCCCCAAGTCGGCTTGGTTTTGGAGTTATGCCCGGTCAAAGATGGGACTTTGACCGGGTGTATCTTGGGAACCAAGCCGAATTAGAGCTCCAAACTCTGGGCATGGGGAGGTACCAGTGGGCCCCCCATGACCCCAGAATATGGAGCCCCAAGTCGGCTCCGTTCCCGAGATATGGCAACTTCCTCTGGAAATTTGACCGGGTGTATCTCGGAAAGCACGCCGACTTTGAGCTCCAAACTCCGGGTGTGGGGAGGTACCCATGTGCCCCCCCCAAGCCGGGAGTATGGAGCCCCAAGTCGGCTTGGTTTTGGAGTTATGCCCGGTCAAAAACAGCATCCCACCTGCAACCTATTTGACAGGGCCCCTGTGAGCTGTCCGTGGACAGTGTGATTTTATGCAAATTTTGCACAATTAATGGGTGAAATGTACATCAGTGTGTTGTACAGTGTCCCCTGAGTGGTGTACAGTAGGTTTGACGACATAAAAGCACTGTAGTTAGTTACAGGTGGCCAATCACCCTAAAACTCACACGTATCTTTCTTAAAACTCACATGCTGAAAATGTCTAAGTCAAAAACGGCATCCCACCTGCAACCTATTTGACAGGGCCCCTGTGAGCTGTCCGTGGACAGTGTGATTTTATGCAAATTTTGCACAATTAATGGGTGAAATGTACATCAGTGTGTTGTACAGTGTCCCCTGAGTGGTGTACAGTAGGTTTGACCACATAAAAGTACTGTAGTTAGTTTCAGGTGGCCAATCACCCTAAAACTCACACGTATCTTTCTTAAAACTCACATGCTGAAAATGTCTAAGTCAAAAACGGCATCCCACCTGCAACCTATTTGACAGGGCCCCTGTGAGCTGTCCGTGGACAGTGTGATTTTAAGCAAATTTTGCACAATTAATGGGTGAAATGTACATCAGTGTGTTGTGCAGTGTCCCCTGAGTGGTGTACAGTAGGTTTGACCACATAAAAGTACTGTAGTTAGTTACAGGTGGCCATTCACCCTAAAACTCACACATATCTTTCTTAAAACTCACATGCTGAAAATGTCTAAGTCAAAAACGGCATCCCACCTGCAACCTATTTGACAGGGCCCCTGTGAGCTGTCCGTGGACAGTGTGATTTTATGCAAATTTTGCACAATTTTGCACAAAGAATAGGCTGTCAGGGGACACCATAGGGACTTCGTGGACAAACCGATGAAGAATAGGCTGTCAGGGGACACAGTAGGCACTTTGTGGACCTAGGGATGAAGAATAGGCTGTTAGGGGACATCATAGGCACTTTGTGGACAAACCGATGAAGAATAGGCTGTCAGGGGACACAATAGGTACTTCGTGGACAAAGGGATGAAGAATAGGCTGTCAGGGGACACCATAGGCACTTTGTGGACAAAACGATGAAGAATAGGCTGTCAGGGGACACCATAGGCACTTCGTGGACAAAGAGATGAAGAATAGGCTGTCAGGGGACACCCTAGGCACTTCGTGGACAAAGGGATGAAGAATAGGCTGTCAGGGGACACCATAGGCACTTTGTGGACAAAACGATGAAGAATAGGCTGTCAGGGGACACCCTAGGCACTTCGTGGACAAACCGATGAAGAATAGGCTGTCAGGGGACACCATAGGCACTTCGTGGACAAAGGGATGAAGAATAGGCTGTCAGGGGACACCATAGGCACTTTGTGGACAAACCGATGAAGAATAGGCTGTCAGGGGACACCATAGGCACTTCGTGGACAAACCGATGAAGAATAGGCTGTCAGGGGACACCATAAGCACTTCGTGGACAAAGGGATGAAGAATAGGCTGTCAGGGGACACCATAGGCACTTCGTGGACAAATCGATGAAGAATAGGCTGTCAGGGGACACCATAAGCACTTCGTGGACAAAGGGATGAAGAATAGGCTGTCAGGGGACACCATAGGCACTTCGTGGACAAATCGATGAAGAATAGGCTGTCAGGGGACACCATAGGCACTTCGTGGACAAACCGATGAAGAATAGGCTGTCAGGGGACACCATAGGCACTTGGTGGACAAACCGATGAAGAATAGGCTGTCAGGGGACACAATAGGCACTTCGTGGACGAAGGAGCCCCAAGTCGGCTCCGTTCCAGAGGTATGGCAACTTCCTGTGGAACTTTGACCGGGTGTATCTCGGAAAGCACGCCGACTTTGAGCTCCAAACTCCGGGTGTGGGGAGGTACCCATGTGCCCCCCTCAAGCCGGGAGTATGGAGCCCCAAGTCGGCTTGGTTTTGGAGTTATGCCCGGTCAAAGATGGGACTTTGACCGGGTGTATCTTGGGAACCAAGCCGAATTAGAGCTCCACACTCTGGGCATGGGGAGGTACCATTGGGCCCCTCATGACCCCAGAGTATGGAGCCCCAAGTCGGCTCCGTTCCAGAGGTATGGCAACTTCCTGTGGAACTTTGACCGGGTGTATCTCGGAAAGCACGCCGACTTTGAGCTCCAAACTCCGGGTGTGGGGAGGTACCCATGTGCCCCCCTCAAGCCGGGAGTATGGAGCCCCAAGTCGGCTTGGTTTTGGAGTTATGCCCGGTCAAAAACAGCATCCCACCTGCAACCTATTTGACAGGGCCCCTGTGAGCTGTCCGTGGACAGTGTGTTTTTATGCAAATTTTGCACAATTAATGGGTGAAATGTACACCAGTGTGTTGTACAGTGTCCCCTGAGTGGTGTACAGTAGGTTTGACCACATAAAAGCACTGTAGTTAGTTACAGGTGGCCAATCACCCTAAAACTCACACGTATCTTTCTTAAAACTCACATGCTGAAAATGTCTAAGTCAAAAACGGCATCCCACCTGCAACCTATTTGACAGGGCCCCTGTGAGCTGTCCGTGGACAGTGTGATTTTATGCAAATTTTGCACAATTAATGGGTGAAATATACATCAGTGTGTTGTACAGTGTCCCCTGAGTGGTGTACAGTAGGTTTGACCACATAAAAGCACTGTAGTTAGTTACAGGTGGCCAATCACCCTAAAACTCACACGTATCTTTCTTAAAACTCACATGCTGAAAATGTCTAAGTCAAAAACGGCATCCCACCTGCAACCTATTTGACAGGGCCCCTGTGAGCTGTCCGTGGACAGTGTGTTTTTATGCAAATTTTGCACAATTAATGGGTGAAATGTACACCAGTGTGTTGTACAGTGTCCCCTGAGTGGTGTACAGTAGGTTTGACCACATAAAAGCACTGTAGTTAGTTACAGGTGGCCAATCACCCTAAAACTCACACGTATCTTTCTTAAAACTCACATGCTGAAAATGTCTAAGTCAAAAACGGCATCCCACCTGCAACCTATTTGACAGGGCCCCTGTGAGCTGTCCGTGGACAGTGTGATTTTATGCAAATTTTGCACAATCAATGGGTGAAATGTATATCAGTGTGTTGTACAGTGTCCCCTGAGTGGTGTACAGTAGGTTTGACCACATAAAAGCACTGTAGTTAGTTACAGGTGGCCAATCACCCTAAAACTCACACGTATCTTTCTTAAAACTCACATGCTGAAAATGTCTAAGTCAAAAACGGCATCCCACCTGCAACCTATTTGACAGGGCCCCTGTGAGCTGTCCGTGGACAGTGTGATTTTATGCAAATTTTGCACAATTAATGGATGAAATGTACATCAGTGTGTTGTACAGTGTCCCCTGAGTGGTGTACAGTAGGTTTGACCACATAAAAGCACTGTAGTTAGTTACAGGTGGCCAATCACCCTAAAACTCACACGTATCTTTCTTAAAACTCACATGCTGAAAATGTCTGTCAAAAACGGCATCCCACCTGCAACCTATTTGACAGGGCCCCTGTGAGCTGTCCGTGGACAGTGTGATTTTATGCAAATTTTGCACAATCAATGGGTGAAATGTACATCAGTGTGTTGTACAGTGTCCCCTGAGTGGTGTACAGTAGGTTTGACCACATAAAAGCACTGTAGTTAGTTACAGGTGGCCAATCACCCTAAAACTCACACGTATCTTTCTTAAAACTCACATGCTGACAATGTCTAAGTCAAAAACGGCATCCCACCTGCAACCTATTTGACAGGGCCCCTGTGAGCTGTCCGTGGACAGTGTGATTTTATGCAAATTTTGCACAATTAATGGGTGAAATGTACATCAGTGTGTTGTACAGTGTCCCCTGAGTGGTGTACAGTAGGTTTGACCACAAATAATAATAATAATAATAATAACCGATGAAGAATAGGCTGTCAGGGGACACCATAAGCACTTCGTGGACAAAGGGATGAAGAATAGGCTGTCAGGGGACACCATAGGCACTTCGTGGACAAATCGATGAAGAATAGGCTGTCAGGGGACACCATAGGCACTTCGTGGACAAACCGATGAAGAATAGGCTGTCAGGGGACACCATAGGCACTTCGTGGACAAACCGATGAAGAATAGGCTGTCAGGGGACACCATAGGCACTTGGTGGACAAACCGATGAAGAATAGGCTGTCAGGGGACACAATAAGCACTTCGTGGACGAAAGGAATGAATTATAGGCTGTCAGGGGACACCATAGGTACTTCGTGGACAAATCGATGAATAATAGGCTGTCAGGGGACACCATAGGCACTTCGTGGACAAAGGGATGAAGAATAGGCTGTCAGGGGACACCATAGGCACTTCGTGGACAAATCGATGAAGAATAGGCTGTCAGGGGACACCATAGGCACTTCGTGGACAAATCGATGAAGAATAGGCTGTCAGGGGACACCATAGGCACTTCGTGGACGAAAGGAATGAATTATAGGCTGTCAGGGGACACCATAGGCACTTCGTGGACAAATCGATGAAGAATAGGCTGTCAGGGGACACCATAGGCACTTCGTGGACAAAGGGATGAAGAATAGGCTGTCAGGGGACACCATAGGCACTTCGTGGACAAACCGATGAAGAATAGGCTGTCAGGGGACACCATAGGCACTTCGTGGACAAAAGGAATGAATTATAGGCTGGAAGGGGACAAATAGGCTCTCCGTGGACGGCACCGCCCACCCCGCGACTTCGGCCAATGGCGTGGGGCGGGAAATAGGCTGTAAGTGGGACGTTTAGGCTGTCCGTGGACAGGGGGCGTTTCCGGGATCGATCCCCGCCCCCTGGCTTCATTTAGGCTAGAAGGGGACAAATAGGCTCTCCGTGGACGTCCCCGCCCACCCCGCGACTTCGGCCAATGGCGTGGGGCGCGGAGGCGGGGAATAGGCTGCAAGGGGGACGTTTAGGCTGTCCGTGGAAAGAGGGCGTTTCCGGGATCGATCCCCGCCCCCTGGCTTCATTTAGGCTGTAAGGGGACAAATAGGCTCTCCGTGGATGGCCCCGCCCACCCCGTGACTTCGGCCAATGGCGCGGAGCCTGTAAGGGTGAATAGGCTGTAAGGGGGACGTTTAGGCACTCCGTGGACGCCCACCCCCAACTTATTCGACGCCCGTCGAATAGGTTGCGGGTGGGACGTCGGTGAGCCACCTGGTGGCGGATGCCCGAACTGCGGTTTTGGGGAGGTAACTTCTGGCCCCTCCCATATGGCCCCTGGGGGGTCTAGAGTCTTGGGTCCGCCTCTCAGGGGACCTTGGGGACGGCCCCTTTCGGGAAGAATCGTCTAGGGGGCGCTGCGCAGCGTCCACGAAGTGCGTCCCACTTCGTGTCATTTGAGTGGCGCCCTGGACCCTGTTCGAAATGACTTCCCTAATGAGAGGAGAGGCTCTTCCACTACAGGTAACACTTCTTTCAGTAATTTAGTTGGTATAGGATCTAATAAACATGTTGTTGTTTTAGATGAAGTGATAAGTTTATTTAACTCTTTTTGTTCTATAGTTGTAAAGCATTGTAATTGTTCTTGAGGGGTGATAATTGAGGCTGAATTATAAGGCGCGATTGAAGATTGAACGTTTACAATTGTGGTTCTGATGCTTTCTATTTTCTCAGTGAAGAAGTTCATGAAATCATTACTACTGAACTGTAACGGGATATTTTGTTCGGGTGACTTCTGTTTATTTGTTAGTCTAGCCACGGTGTTAAATAAAAACCTAGGATTATTTTGATTATTTTCTATTAGTTTGCGGAGGTGCTCAGCCCTGGCCGCTTTTAGGGCCTTTTTATAACGTGACATACAGTCTTTCCACGCGATTCTAAAGACCTCTAAATTAGTTTTTTTCCATTTACGCTCTAAATTACGGGTTTCTCTCTTTAGAACATGCATAGTATTGTTGTACCATGGTGCTTTAATTTTCTCTCTGACCTTTTTAATTTAATAGGTGCAACAACATCCAATGTTCTAGAGAGAATGGTGCTCATAGTGCTAGTTAGTTCTTCTAGTTCATCTGTTTGTTTGGGTTCAGGCAGCAGATGAGACAGATTAGATAAGCAATTTGAGAAATTATCTATGGTGGATGGAAGGATTGTTCTGCCTGGTTGATGTTAAAATCTCCAACAATTAATGCTTTATCGACATTGACTAATAGGTCTGAGAGAAAATCTGCAAACTCTTTTAGGAAATCAGCGTAAGGCCCAGGCGGTCTATATACGGTAGCCAAGGCTAGAGATAATAGGGATGTTTTTCTAACATCTAAGAGCGTAACATTTAGTACAAGTACTTCAAACGAAATAAACTTATAACCCGTTTTCTGAGTAACATTGAGAATATCTCTATAGATTGTTGCAACACCGCCGCCACGACCAATCAGACGGGGCTTGTGCTTATAGGAGTATCCAGATGGAGTAGACTCATTTAGACCGAAATAATCATTTGGTTTAAGCCAGGTTTCAGTAAGGCAAAGTACATCGAAGCTATTATCTGTGACTATTTCATTTACAATAACTGCCTTAGGTGCGAGTGATCTAATGTTTAGAAGACCTAGCTTTAAAAATTGTTTTTGTTTACTAATAGCAACATTTTCTGGTTTAATAACAATTAGATTGTTCCTAGATCCTGCAGTAGATTTATTATTTGGTCTCACTAAACGAGGAATAGACACAGTTTCTATGCAATGTTCAACACTAGTATTTATATCAGTTAAATTGGTGCAGCAGAGACTATGATTTGGACTTTTGGTTACTAGTCAAAAGGTATTTAACATTTTGGAGATGTTATCCGACAAAAGATCTGCTCCGAATCTGCTTGGGTGTAAGCCATCAGCACGGAAAAGCCTAGGACGCTCCCAAAACAGATTCCAATTATTTAGAAAGAGCAGTTTCTGCTCACTGCACCATGACATTAACCATTCATTTAGCGCGAACAATCTACTAAACTTTTCATGTCCTAGTCGGTACGTGGGAAGCTTTCGTGACACAATAATCGTTGTTTCGGGCGATGTGCTGCGTACCGTATCGATCAGATTCCTGAAGTCTTTTTTCAGAATCTCCGTCTGACGCAGCCTGATGTCGTTCACTCCCGCGTGCAGGACCACAGTTCCGACGCGCTCGTCATCGTTCAGAATCTCGGGAACGCGAGCAGTGATTTCAGAAACACGAGCACCAGGAAAGCAGTGACTGTGCACCTTACTTTTACCTAACGTAGCATGTACGTGCCGAACGATGGAATCGCCGATGATCAAAGCATCGCATTCTGTTTCGCGGAGAGGGGAGAAGCGGTTCTGTGTGGATAGCTCGAAAACCGGGAGGGTCGGAGAGAGTTTTGGTCTGGGCCTGACTCGCGTCTTCCGCTGTGGAACCACCCAGGCTTCGTGGTGGCGTGTTGGAGCCGGAATGAACGAGACCATGGCTGATCGCGACCTCGGCGCTCGGGACCGATGTTGAGAAACGCACGGAGTAGACGAGGTCGGAGTCAGCAGGTTAGTAACGTTAGTCACTGATCTGTGTGCATCGGCGCGTGATGTTTCAAGAGCCAAACGCCGGTCTATCAGCTCGGCCTGTCTTACTAAAAGGTCGTGGATCTGTTTCTCAACAGCTTCCAGCTCAGACTGCAATGCGTGCAGTTCAAATGTATCTTCACCTGCACCAAAGGGTAGACTACTTACATCTGATATATTCGCCATTTTAACAGATGGACAGTAAGTTAGCAACGACGCTACCAGTGATGCTATCAATATTAATACTAATTTATGACTGAAGTCTTGGATATAATCCGTCTTTTTAGTGGTGCGCGGGTGTAGAGTAGACGCACGATAGGCGAAAAAGAATGTTTGTTTGTAAATGAGTGTAGAGAAGACGCGTTCAGCCGTGAGCCACGGACGTAACCTATAAGAGTATCCAGCGTTGGATCACAAAAAGGCTTGAGGTCTGCTCAACAGTCCGCGTTGTAACTATGAGGTGTGAGCAGTAGTGCTTCTCAGTGAGGAAAAGTAGAAAATGTTCGTTTTAAGTGAGTTTAAAGAGAAAATCAAGAATTAGAAATCAAATCGATAGAGCTCCAAAGACAACAACACGTTCAGACGAGCATGCGAAAACATGATGAAAAGATGATCATCATGTTTGCAAGGCGCCCTTATTCCAGGTCACACGTTAATGATTCATGGGCTGTCGTCGGTCAATAGGATTGCCGTGATTTTATTGTGATTTCAGACACCTGTCACGCCTGAGGCATTCCCCTTAGCGTCAATCAACGCAGTGAGAGTTCCCTTTCGAAAGGGAACCATAGAATTCAAAAGGGTGTACTTTCTTTTTCACATGACTGTAAGACTGTAAGGCTTGGAGGAAAATGGTAGATGTCTCGCTGGTGGGGGAGAGGGTAAGCCTCAGTGTCTTGTCATGTGGGGACAAAAACGCAAATTTGTGAAAACGAAGATGGTCATGTGCATGCATATTACGTGTTCAGTCTAATGGCGTGTGATGTTTCTCTACAAAATGGCATCGCCAACTACTGGCCTGGCACGCATAACATGCATAACGTTTTTAGTCATTTTTACAGATCCTTGTGAACAGGGATCATTTTGACAACATTATCGTCTGTATGTGAAAAAAGCAAAGGAAAACGTTTCAGTTTTTAGTACATCATTGTTGTGTAAATGTGCCCTTACAGTCCTGTAGTGTGAGCTTGCCTTTGGGCCGGTGGATTGCAGTTAAGATTCCCTCGATTTTGTTTTCATATCCATATTAATTAGATACACATCCAAGAGCAATAGAAAGAACTCACTGGAGCTCACTGTGAAACTCATTAAATTTGTCAATAGGATTGCATCTTACAACAAAATAGCAATAACTGAAACATATGATAAAGTAAAACAAATTTCTGTTTCCCTTCAATTTCTCTTAGTTAAATCAAATTATTATTATTCTTTGGCAGTTGGCAGACCAGATATTGGTGCATTACCACCAACAACCAATGGGCTAGACAGACAGACAGACAGACAGATAGTGTCATGATCCTGGTATCCTTCTCTTACACTCTTCCTCCCTCTTCTGGTCACACTCATTATTACATCCTTCCACGCACACACATCCTCATTCATTATCCCATTTATCCTCAGCTGTTTCTCATCACCTCATCTCTACACTCTCTCTCCCCACCTGTTTCCCACCTTCTCTGATTATACTCTCTATTTCTAGGCTTTCCTTTCTTTTGTTCTTTGTCAGATTATTGCCGAATGTTACGTACCTGTTTGCCTGTTATTCCAGCCCCTGTCTTGTCATGTCCTGTCTGGTGCGTGTTCTTGACTGACTGCATTATTACCTCGCCTCTGCTCTGTCCAACCTCCAGCTACGTGAGTGGTCCACGGTTTGGCGTTCCCGTGCTCTCTACGGACCCAGCCTCTCTCTCTCTACCTCCGGGAATTGTGTATTTCTGTTGCATTATTGCTGAGAGACTTTCTGTTCCCTTTGGCTGAGATTATCTTCTGTTGGATTTAATACTGAGAGACTTTCTGTTGGATTTTCATGCCTTGCGGCCACCTGTGTTCTTTACCTGAACTGTATCTCAACCATTAAATATTGTCAAATCGCCTTCTGCTTTTGGGTTCTCTCTCCTTGCACGTGACAGAATAATCTGACCAGAAATGGACCCAGCAAAGGAGAGTCCTCTTCAATCCGCGCTCGAACTCCAGGGAGCTATGCTGGGTCGTCATGAGGATGAGCTGGCCGCCGCTCGCCATGCCATGGATTCCCTTGCAGCTCGCATGACTGAGATCCCGCAACAGCTTCATCATCTCCGTGTTGAGTCTTCCTCTTCTAGAAGTCAGGATGCTCCTGAGCCTAGAGTCAACAACCCGCCGTGTTATTCCGGTGAGCCCAAGGAGTGTCGATCATTTTGGACCCAGTGCGAAGTTGTCTTTTCGCTACAGTCTTCCACGTATGCCAGTGATCGCTCCCGCATCGCCTTCGTCATCTCCTTGCTGTCTGGCCATGCGCGGGAGTGGGGAACAGCTGTATGGAATTCAGAGGCCGACTGTCTCACTCGTTATACCTTCTTCAAAGAGGAGATGCTGCGGGTCTTTGATCGTTCTGCGTTCGGCGCGGAGGCTTCCCGGCTTCTGTCTACGCTTCGCCAAGGGAAGAGGTCAGCAGCAGATTTTTCGATTGAATTTCGTACTTTATCTGCTTCCTGTGATTAGAACGAGTCAGCTCTGGTAGCTCGTTTTCTTGAAGGGCTTAATGCCGATATAAAGGATGAGATCCTTGCCCGCGAGGTACCCACTCGTCTGGATCCTCTTATTGACATGGCCATTCGAGTGGAGAAGTGCTTTGAAGTTCGCCGCCGCAGCCGCAACCTTGAAAGATCTCTTTTCTCCACTCCTGCACTCTCTTCTACGCCGTCTCCCATCGCAGAATCCGAGCCCATGCAGCTGGGAGGACTACGAATCTCCGCGGCCGAGCGTCAACGCCGCATCATGGCTCGCCTCTGCATGTACTGCGGGTCTGCATCTCATCAAGTCTCCACCTGCCTGGTAAAAGCCAAAGCTCACCAGTAGAGAGAGGGTTACTGGTGAGCGCTTCAACCCTAGACCCTCCGCCACGCGCACATACTACTTTCTCCGCCCTCCTCCGCTGGCCGGGTTTTTCCGTCTCTTGCACGGTTTTGATCGATTCAGGAGCCGAGGGAAACTTTGTGGATGAGACCTGGGCTCGTGAACAGGGGATTCCCCTCATAGAACGCAAAGACTCCACCCCTGTCCACGCCCTCAACGGTAGTATCCTCTCTAGAGTGCGCTTTGCCACAGCTCCGGTGAGTTTCACCATCTCTGGCAATCATCAAGAGACAATTTCTTTTCTTGTTTTTCATTCTCCATATAGCCCTGTTGTTTTAGGGCATCCCTGGTTAGTTGAACATAACCCACAGATTAACTGGTCTAGAGGCTCCATTCTTTCATGGAGTTTGTCGTGTCATGTTAAGTGTTTAATGTCTGCTGTCCCTCCTGTCTCTTCTGTCTCTGTTTTTCAGGAGGAGCCAGGTGATTTGTCTGGGGTTCCGGAGGAGTACCATGATCTTCGAGCGGTCTTTAGTCGTTCCAGGGCCACTTCTCTTCCTCCCCATCGACCTTATGACTGTATTATCGACCTTCTGCTGGGTACCACTCCCCCCCGTGGGAGACTTTACTCTCTCTCTGCTCCCGAGCGCGAAGCACTAGAGAAATATCTATCTGATTCGCTCAACGCTGGTACCATCGTTTCTTCTCCTCCCCTGCCGGTGCGGGTTTTTTCTTCGTTAAGAAAAAGGATGGTTCATTACGCCCCTGTATAGATTATCGAGGGTTGAATGACATCACGGTCAAGAACCGTTATCCCTTGCCGCTCATGTCATCCGCCTTCGAGATCCTGCAGGGGGCCAAGATCTTTTCAAAACTAGATCTTCGTAATGCATACCACCTTGTCTGCATAAAGGAGGGGGACGAGTGGAAGACGGCGTTTAACACACCCTTAGGGCACTTTGAATATCGCGTTCTTCCTTTCGGTTTGGTCAACGCTCCTGCCGTGTTTCAGGCGTTAATTAACGATGTTCTCAGAGACATGCTGAACATTTTCGTTTTTGTCTATCTCGACGATATTTTAATTTTCTCCCTCTCTCTCCAAGTACATACTCAGCACGTTCGTCAGGTTCTCCAACGTCTTCTCGAAAATCGACTGTTTGTCAAAGCCGAAAATTGTATTTTCCACGCTCAATCCGTCTCCTTTCTTGGATCTGTAATTTCCGCGGAGGGTATTAGCATGGATCTCTCCAAAGTCCGTGCGGTCACCGAATGGCCAGTTCCTGATTCGCGCGTCGCCCTTCAATGTTTTTTGGGCTTTGCGAATTTTTACTGTCGGTTTATCCGTAACTTTAGCCAGATCGCCGCTCCTCTTTCAGCTCTCACGTCTGCCAAGGTCCATTTTTTCTGGACAAAGGAGGCTCAAACAGCTTTCGATCGTCTCAAATCTCTTTTTACTTCCGCTCCTATCTTAAGAACTCCTGACATCTCCAGACAATTCATTGTAGAGGTAGATGCATCGGAGGTGGGCGTGGGAGCCGTCCTCTCCCAACGCTCATCTTCTGATGAGAAGGTTCACCCCTGCGCTTACTTTTCACATCGCCTTACTCCCGCCGAACGCAATTATTATGTCGGTAATCGCGAATTATTGGCAATCCGTCTAGCCCTCGGAGAGTGGCGTCACTGGCTTGAGGGCACCCCTGTTCCGTTCATTGTCTGGACAGATCATAGAAATTTAGAATACATTCGTTCCGCTAAGAGACTCAACGCTCGTCAAGCCTGTTGGGCTCTTTTCTTTACGCGTTTCGACTTTTCCATCTCCTACCGTCCTGGTTCTAAGAACCTCAAGCCAGATGCGCTTTCGCGACAGTTCGCTTCTCCAGAGGTTGTTCCCACAAGGGAGGAGATCCTTCCTCAAAGTATGGTGGTGGGCGCAGCTGTCTGGGGAATAGAACGGTTGGTCAAACGTTCCCTGGCCCACGCCGTTACTCTCCGTCTTTGTCCAAGTGGCCTTTTGTTCGTTCCTCCTTCCGCTCGTCTCGCTGTTCTTCAATGGGGTCACTCCTCCAAATTATTTGCCCATCCCGGTGTTAGGGGCACCGTCGCTGCTATCCGCCAAAGGTTCTGGTGGCCCTCTCGTGAGCGCGACGTACGCCGTTTCATCGCTTCGTGTTCTGTCTGCGCCCAGACTAAGTCTGGTAATTCGCCCCCAGCGGGGTTGCTGCGTCCTCTCCCGTTACCGTCTCGCCCGTGGTCGCATATCGCCTTGGATTTTATCACGGGTCTCCCTCCCTCTGAGGGAAACACCGTGATACTTACAGTCGTAGACCGTTTTTCTAAAGCTGCCCGCTTTATTCCTTTACCTAAGCTCCCATCCGCTAGGGAGACAGCCCAAATTGTCGTTGACAAGATTTTTAAGATCCATGGTCTCCCCACCGACGTCGTGTCCGATAGAGGTCCCCAATTCTCTTCCTTATTCTGGAAGGAGTTTTGTCGTCTTATTGGAGCGTCGGCTAGTCTCTCCTCCGGATTTCACCCACAAACCAATGGCCAGGCCGAACGAGCCAACCAGATAATCGGACGTATTCTCCGTAGTCTTGCTTTCCGTAATCCTGCTTCCTGGTCAGAACAGCTTCCCTGGGCAGAGTACGCTCACAATTCCGCCCCGTCCTCTGCTACAGGTTTATCTCCTTTTCAGTGTTGTCTTGGTTATCAACCTCCGCTTTTTTCCTCACAAGACGCTGATTCTAAGATGCCGTCCGTCAAAGCCTTTATTCAACGTGCTAAACGTACTTGGAAAGGGGTCAGATCCGCCCTTTGCAAGTCTCGTACCCGTACTCGGCGGGCCGCTAATAGACGTCGTGTCAAAAGCCCTCGTTATTCAGTTGGACAGAAGGTTTGGCTTTCCACCCTTAATCTTCCTCTTCAATCCACGTCACGTAAGCTGGCTCCTAAATTCATCGGGCCGTTCCGTGTCCTTAAGATTCTCAGTCCTGTCTCAGTCAAACTCAAGTTATCTACCAATCTCCGACGCATTCACCCTGTCTTTCACATGTCGTGTATTAAACCCGTTGTTCGGGTCCCTCCTCGTCCTGTCACCCCTCCGATCCGTGTTGAGGGCGCTCCCACCTATAGGGTTTGTAAGCTTCTCGATGTTCGTCCTCGGGGTCGTGGTCATCAATTCCTGGTCGACTGGGAGGGATACGGTCCTGAGGAGAGAAGTTGGATTCCATCCCAGGACGTCCTGGACCGCTCGCTGATTGATGACTTCTACCGCTCCCGTCAGTCCTCCTCCGTTGCGCCAGGAGGCGCTCCTTGAGGGGAGGGTACTGTCATGATCCTGGTATCCTTCTCTTACACTCTTCCTCCCTCTTCTGGTCACACTCATTATTACATCCTTCCACGCACACACATCCTCATTCATTATCCCATTCATCCTCAGCTGTTTCTCATCACCTCATCTCTACATTCTCTCTCCCCACCTGTTTCCCACCTTCTCTGATTAGACTCTCTATTTCTAGGCTTTCCTTTCTTTTGTTCTTTGTCAGATTATTGCCGAATGTTACGTACCTGTTTGCCTGTTATTCCAGCCCCTGTCTTGTCGTGTCCTGTCTGGTGCGTGTTCTTGACTGACTGCATTATTACCTCGCCTCTGCTCTGTCCAACCTCCAGCTACGTGAGTGGTCCACGGTTTGGCGTTCCCGTGCTCTCTACGGACCCAGCCTCTCTCTGTCTACCTCCGGGATTTCCCATTGCCGGTCCAGACCATGTATTTCTGTTGCATTATTGCTGAGAGATTTTCTGTTCCCTTTGGCTGAGATTATCTTCTGTTGGATTTAATACTGAGAGACTTTCTGTTGGATTTTCATGCCTTGCGGCCACCTGTGTTCTTTACCTGAACTGTATCTCAACCATTAAATATTGTCAAATCGCCTTCTGCTTTTGGGTCCTCTCTCCTTGCACGTGACAGACAGATAGATAGATAGATAGATAGATAGATAGATAGATAGATAGATAGATAGATAGATAGATAGATAAATGGTCCCCTTTACACATTCTGTTGACTATGGGGCTGTTTACACCTGGCCACTAACTGTGATCGGATAGCTATCCGATCGTGAAAAGACCAGGTGCCCTTTGAGATGGATTTAAATCTAATCGCTCAAACCTCATCAGGAGTTGGTCTAGGCCGCATTCCAGACGAAACTGGACAAGTGTAAATTCATCTGGTTTTTGAAACCCCATATGTAAATTTTACTCCTCCCAACAAAGCTAAACACGTGTAAGATAAACGTGTGAGAGCGTTTAATAGGCTATATGTCATGTTATAGCCAGACATGACTATCACCACAGATGAGCAGCTGAACGATTTATTCATAAAGCCAACGAGCTATGGCAAATTAAAGTGATAGTCAGATTTTTAACACACAATCATCTTTATTAAAAGTAAATAAACAAAATGATCTTACCAGTGATGTTGCCGCTGTCTCCTATTGCGGTCTTTGATTTTGAAATTAGCTGATGAGCAATAAAATGCAGCTCATATCTGTTGCTTTCGGTGATGTGAACTCCATTAAATCTGCATATAGTGCGGGAATTGAAGATCGGCTATCCGTTTTGCCATTACCTCAACAACAAAGCACGAAAAAACTTCACAAGTCTCTGCTTTTCGTCGAGTTTGAAAGGCGCACCGTGAGCTTACATTGGATTTACCTCAGAAGAAGAAGAACGCGATTTGAAGACAAGAAAGATGTAAGGTAAGAAATTCTTACATATTAGTTTGTTATTGTTGCATAAATTTCATATTGCAGTTGAACTGTTGCTAGATATATGGTGAATATTATAATATTTAGACCCGTGTTTACTGTTACTGTGTTTGTGGATATCTGCTCAAACGTAGATATGTATATGGTAACCATAATGTTTTATATTTGAGCGCAATCGCGTTTGAATGTATCATATTTTGGAACGCGATCGCGTTTGAAAAGCAAAACGCACCAAACGGCTTCATGTTTTTACTATTATCTCATTTCATATCATCATAACGAATGGAAACATTTGAAGTAACATGATAATCAATATATTTTTCTCTAGCTTAGTTGTTACTGAAATCTTTTGGAAGATTTATAGGCTGCTATAGGTTATTGTTATTATTATTTTATCCAGCACTGCGCATAGCCTATGCCTACAAGGCACAACAAACCTGGTGTTCATTATATTATATATTGTTGGAAACATTTGTGTGTGTGTGTGTATTCTGTGAGTTTTAAAAAGCAATTTTAACCAGAAAAATCTAAAATTTATTCCCAAAATCGTGCAGGCCTTTCTCTTGATATCAGTATGTTCACTTTTCTTTCTTTTTTTTCAGGGCCCAGATGCCACTGAGTCCTGCTGACTTCAACATTCACATGAGTCTTTGTATATGAACATGGTAAAGTGAAAATCAAACACCTTGGAAATGAAAGGTATGTACAATGTTTTTAGGAATGGCACAAAGGTCTCTGTCTTTGGATCATTGTTTTCAGTAAGTGCTTTTTTGTCATTTGTTGTGTATCTTTGGATTATGTTGTGTTGTAAATAAATCAAACAATCTAAAAGCCATTCTTTTTTAAATCTCCTCATTCTTTGTGCAAGGTTGCTCAGAATGACAGGGCCTGATAGCTCCTGTGGCAAGATGACCGATGGCGGAGTCAGGGAAGATGCAAGTTTTCTAGAAAGCCTCTTGTTTATTTTTTCTTTATCTTTTCAAAACGTGCAAATATTTACAGTGTCAGGATAGTCAAAAAAAATGCAAAACAAAAACTGTTCATAAAGAAAATAAATAGGCATTAAGTTGCCAGGCTACGTCTCTCAAGACCCTGCACACTTTACCAACCAGCATTACTATGCCACAGTTCTTTCTCTCTGCACAGCCCTTCTGCCACTGAGGCCATGGGTCCTAATACAGCCTTAAACTAGCCGTAGCCCCACCCACTAGATTGCCCCATTGCTAACAAAACAATCATCCATGTCATCACATGAAAATAATTAAATAATAAATCAAACAAGCAAACAACAAATAAACAAACACATACCAAAAGTTTCTCCCCCACCAAAATCACATTTGTAGAGAAAAACCTATACAAGAAATAAACACAAAAACACCCCAGCAATAATGGTTTCTCCCACCCCTCACCCGCGAAACCCCTCTATTTCAACCCAGTGGCACATCCCCTGCAGCTTAAACAACATTGCATGCTAGCTGGCAATTATGGCAAACTTTGGTAAATGACATTGTAAATAGTGCACCAGTAATAGAACAGCAAACGGCAATGACAGCGATATGACACGGAGAATAGCGGCAAGACAGCTTGAATGTTAGTGCCGGCTGTTAGAGCCAAAATGCTGCTTTGTATTTGGGTTGTAATTCCGTTGTTTAACACTGGGTGGCGTATGTCTGTAACTTGGCCTTAGGTATAAAGGCAGCAGATACAATGTTGTTTACAGGTGTTTGACCCGGAAGGGCAAAGGGTTTTTGACCGCTTGCGCGCAGCGCTTTGTATTGTTACACTGATGGAAACTATGGACAATGTTGTATTAAAATAAATGGACCACTTTGGATTTCAACTTTCGTCTTTATGCATTTGGTTTAGCACAGGGCAATCAAGTGAGCGTAGTAACATAGCATGTCATACACGCCTTCCCCGGGTTCAAACAACTAAGTAGTTCGGCATTAAAACGAACTCCTTAATATTAGTCAGGACCTTGTTTACAAACGTCGGAGTCTTCGGCATGCATGCATGGAATTGAGAGCAGCCGAAGAGCCGTCGGTTTCTTTGTGGATTATTGTTTGGATATAACGTGGGCTTTCTGGTGATAAGGAGTTGGTTGGATACCGAAATCAGACCACGGAGTACAAGGGACCATCTGATGACTGCACGGCGCCCAACGAAAGAGGTATTTGTAGCGCTACAATCTTTAATGGCCATTTAAATTGTGTGCACACATACCCGGGTATAAAAAACAAAAACAAACACACGTGTTAAACACCGGCAGATTGACCGGAGACTTTTTATGACTTTGCGAACTTTGCGTTAGACCTACGGACTTAAAAGCGAATCGTTTGATCTATTGTTTATCATGGATAAACAATCTCCCGCGATTGAACAGACTGCAATGCAAGCTGTTAGTAAACCCAGCAGTGTTAATGTTGGTGATCACAAGGTTTCTAAACGTGCAGAATTGCTTGTTGATAAACTAACTACGTTGCAAGCAGATAGAAAGTCTAAACAACGCCAGCATAATTAGAAAATCAATGCAAGGTTTAAAAAAATCAAAAATCACAGTTACAAAATGCTCTGAAGGAACTAATAGAAACATGTAACGATGCAAAACGTATTCATGAGTCTTTGTTGAGTTTATTGCCTATTGATGAAAAGGAAAAACATGAAACTTGGTTTAAAGCAAAGATGATAGCTAACAATGATGTTATTTCTGAAACAAAGGGCTTTGTTGCAAAGTGTTCTGAAAATGGTAATTTTGCTTCTTTGTCAACTGTGTCACCTGAAATGTTTGACGCTGGTTTAAATGTAAATGCTCATGTAAGGCCTAAAGAAAATGTGGGTTTTAAAGCTGTACATGAAAATGGCAACGGTGGGGATGGTGTCAATCAAAATGACAGTGTGTCTAATATCAGTAGCAAACGGTCACATAAAAGTGTTAGCAGTGGAAGATCCAGCACTTCCTCAGCTAGGATAAAGGCTGAGGCTGAAAGAGCTGCACTTGTGGCTAGAGCTGCAGCTTTGAAAGAAAGACACGCTCTTGAGGAACAGGAACAGCAACTGAGGAGGAGAAGGGAGCAGCTTGATGTAGATGCAGAGTTGGCTGCATCTGCTGCTAGGTTGTCTGTGCTACAGGCCGCCGATCAGAAAGGTTGTTCAGTAGCATCCTCAAATGGCATGAATTCCTATGTGGAAAAAGAAAAAAGGAAAATGCAATCAAGAAGTGTCTTAAACCCTACAACAAAGGAATTTCAACCTCGATTATCAAAGTTAACACAACATGTCTCCGTTAAAGGACTGCTACCACCTAACAACCCGTTGTCACCAGACGTGCTTAAAAGGCAAACTGAGCTGTGGTGTAGGGATGCCTCAGTACGATCCACGTGAGCTACAGCAAGGAACATTGGAACCAGCCGAGTATCAGCAGCAGGTGACAACCGTGAAACAACACGAACCGCAAAGGCTTTATACAGACCAGTCAGCCAATGGAACTCATTCCCCAGATCTACTGGCCATTATGCAAAGACAAAATGACATCACCGCTACCCTGGTTCGTCAACATCATGCATCATCTCTGCCATTAAGAGAGATTCCTGTGTTTGATGGGGACCCTCTCCAGTTCAGATCGTTCACCAGAGCCTTTGAACAAGGTGTGGAAAGCAAAGCTGGAAGTGCAGACTGTCTTTATTATCTAGAGCAGTTCACCAGAGGTCAGCCACAAGAGTTGGTGCGTAGCTGTCAGCATATGGCGCCTGATCATGGCTACAACGTGGCAAAAGGTCTGCTGCAGGAACACTTTGGCAATCCATACAAGGTCGCCACAGCTTATATGAAAAAGGCATTGGCCTGGCAAGTGGTTAAGGCGGAGGATTTAAGAGCACTACAAGACTATTCATTGTTTTTACGTGGCTGCTGCAATATAATGGGGGAGCTTCATTATGTGCAGGAACTGGACATGCCTGTCAATATGAGGACCATTATCTCCAAGCTGCCATATAGGATGAGAGAGCAATGGAGAACTACAGCTCATGACATCATGGAAAGGTCTCATGACCGAGCCCACATTAATGACTTGGTCCAGTTTATTGAACGCCGTGTCAAAATCCTTTCCGACCCTCTGTTTGGCGACATACAGGATCCACATACTTCCTCGGCACCAAGGCTTCCTTCAAGGTTTAATTCACAGCCCAGGAGCTATGTAAGGGGTAACATTGTTGCTGCTGCTGTGACTGAAAAGTTGTTTGAGGATATAAAGGAGCAACCGTTGGGTACAGAGCACATGGAGGAAGCTAAGTGCCTTTGGTGTGATCGTAGCCACCTTGTGGAGGAGTGCAAGCAGTTTAAAGGTAAAATGCACAAGGAGAAGATTCTCTTCCTGAGACAAAAGGGAGTTTGTTTTGCATGTCTACGCGCCGGCCACATGAGCAGGGACTGTGAGGGTCGCTTGGCATGTAAAATCTGTGGACAATCTCATCCTATTGTGTTACACATTAAAAGACAAGTGACTCAGGAACAGTTAACAGCTTCACCTGGCCAGCAACAGTCCTCTCCTCAAACATGTGGACATACAGGGGCCGGTAAGGACCAGAGTGTGTTATCCATCCTTCCTGTCAAGGTGAAGTCGGCAAAGGGAAGCCAGGTAATTACAACATATGCTTTTCTAGATCCGGGAAGTTCCGCCACATTCTGCTCTGAACACCTGATGCGGAAGTTGAACATCACAGGCAAAGCAACAAGCTTCATGTTGCACACAATGGGGCAAGAAAGGGTCGTTTCATCATTTTCTTTGTCAGGTTTGGAGGTGTCTAATTTGGACGGTAATGATTATTATACCCTCCCTGAGGTATTTACACAGAAAGAAATGCCAGTCACTGTGGATAATATGATACGGTCGGAGGATCTGGCTAAGTGGCCTCATCTATCAAGTGTGCGCATCCCAAGTGTGAAGGCAGATGTTGACCTCTTAATCGGAACTAACGCACCCAAGGTATTAGAACCCTGGGAGGTCATTAATAGCAGCCAGGATGGCCCGTACGCTATTAGGACAGTGTTGGGATGGGTGGTTAACGGCCCACTGAGTGGAAACAGTGATGCATCATTATCCTCAGCCACAGTGAACCATATCTCTCTGCAAAGGCTCGAAGATATGCTTGTCAGGCAATACAACCATGACTTCAGTGAGAAGGCTGCAGAGGAAAGGGAAATGTCTCGAGACGACATCAGATTTATGGAGATCATGGAGGATTCAGCAGTGCTGCAAGATGGAAGGTACTGTTTAAAGTTACCCTTCAAGAAAAAGGATGTTTCTCTGCCTAATAACTTGGTTGTGGTGAAGCAAAGGATGCAGGGCTTAAGAAGAAGGTTCTTGAGTAATGACAGCTTGCACCAGGAGTATGCACAGTATGTGAACGGCCTTATCGCTAACACCTCTGCAGAGCTTGTGCCCCAGCAGAAGCTTCAGGGTGAGCCTGGAAGAGTGTGGTACATTCCCCACCATGCGGTCCACCACCCAAGGAAAAGAACACTTCGGGTTGTGTTTGATTGTGGAGCCACTTTTCAAGGAGCATCCTTGAATAAGGAGCTGCTTCAGGGCCCTAACCTCACCAGCTCGCTGCTTGGGGTCTTGTTTCGTTTCAGAGAGGAACCTGTAGCATTCATGGGCGATATACAAGCCATGTTCCACCAGGTAAAGGTTGCAGAAGAAGACCGGGACTTCCTCCGTTTTCTCTGGTGGCCAAATGGAGATGTTACCCAGGACTTGGTGGAGCATAGGATGACCGTTCACTTGTTTGGTGCTGTGTCCTCTCCCAGTTGTGCAAGCTATGCACTGAGGAAAAGCGCTGATGATCATCAGTCTGAGTTTGCTGCCAATGTATGTCAAGCGGTCAAGAAAAACTTTTACGTGGACGACACTTTGAAGAGCTCCTCCACCGAAGGGGATGCTATCCAGATGATCCAAGACCTAACTTTACTGTGCCAGAAAGGAGGTTTTGTCTTGGAGAAGTGGATTAGCAACAGCCGCGCCGTCTTGCATGCCATCGCTACAGAGCGAAGGGCTAAGGATTTAAAGGAGTTGGATCTGGATCGGGACAAGCTGCCAGTGGAGAGAGCTCTGGGTCTATTGTGGTCTGTAGAAACCGACTCCTTCAAATTTAAGATCGAAGTGAGGCAACAGGCACTTACCAGACGTGGTATGCTGTCAACCATCTGCTCAGTGTATGACCCCCTAGGCTTCCTGGCACCAGTGACACTGCCTGCAAAGGTGATGCAGCAGGAACTATGCCGAAGAGGATGTGCATGGGATGATGCCTTGCCATCTGACATCTTAAACCAATGGAAAGTATGGTTGGAAGACCTGGACCAGCTCAATGCTTTTGAGGCACCAAGATGTGTCAAGCCAGTGGACTTCGGTGAGGTCGCCGAAGCCCAGCTGCATCACTTCGCTGACGCCAGTGAAGCTGGTTATGGGACTGTTACATACTTGAGGATGCTGAGCCAGCAACGTCACATCCGAGTTTCCTTTCTGCTCGGCAAGGCTAGGGTGACACTGTTGAAGACCATCACTATTCCACGACTGGAGTTAACAGCAGCAGTTCTTGCTGTACGTGTAGACTCAATGCTAAAGTTGGAATTAAACTTAAGGTTGGAAGATTCGATCCTTTGGACAGACAGTACTTCCGTTATAAAGTACATCAAGAATGAGGATAGACGGTTTCACACATTTGTGGCTAATAGAATTTCAACCATCCGAGAGGCATCAGAACCCTGGCAATGGAGGCATGTCTGCTCCAAGGACAATCCGGCTGACGACGCATCGAGGGGGTTGACGGCTGCAGACTTTCTACAGACCACCAGGTGGTGGGAAGGTCCTACATTTCTGTGGGAGCAGGAGGAGGACTGGCCTAACACTGCCCTGGATGCTTCATGGAATCCTGATGACCAAGAGGTGAGAAGAGAGGCCACCACAAATGTGATCAATGTGTGTGACTTAGTCAAGCCCACTGACCAGCTTGTTAGCTACTTTTCTGACTGGAGGAAGCTCAAGAGGACAGCCGCTTGGTTTCTCCGTTTGAAGGCAGTGTTGTTGGAAAAGGCTCGCTGGAGAAAACGGCTAAAGGAGCCTTTGGTAATCCAGTCAGAGGAAACTAGTCAATCCAGTTCAAGGCAGACTGATGGGAAAGGGTTCATTGTGATTCCTAGGAGTAAAACCTTGACTGTAGATGACTTGTCAGAAGCAGAGGCTGCAGTGATTAAATATTGCCAGCAGAAACGATTTGAGGAGGAGATTGCTTCATTGTCCTCTAAGAAGGCAGCGGTGAGTCGTCAGAGTCCAATATATAGGCTGGACCCTGTCCTAGTTGATGGTTTATTGAGGGTTGGAGGGAGGCTGAGTAGGGGAGCGATGCCTGAGGAAGTTAAACATCCCATTATCCTCTCCAAAGAGCAGCATGTAACAACGCTCATCCTCAAATATGTTCATCAGAGTCTGGGCCATGCTGGACGTGCTCACACGTTGTCATCAGTAAGGAAGAAATTCTGGATTACTAAGGCGAATGCGGCCGTCCGAAAAGTTATTACTGAGTGCAGCTTCTGTAGGCGCTACAATGGACGTCTTCTGGAACAAAAGATGGCTGATCTTCCAGAGATGAGAATTCAGCCAGACCTACCCCCTTTTACCAACACGGGAGTGGACTTTTTTGGTCCCTTGGAAGTGAGGAAAGGAAGAGGAATTTGTAAGCGGTATGGAGTTATACTTACCTGTTTAGCCAGCAGAGCTGTCCATCTAGAAGTTGCGGCGTCCTTGGAAACTGACGCCTGTATCAATGCTCTGCGGCGCTTTATAAGCAGAAGAGGGCAAGTAACTCACCTGGTGTCTGACAACGGTACAAACTTTGTTGGGGCGAACCGAGAACTGAAGGAAGCTCTTGTTGCACTTAACCATCAGCAGATTGAAGGAGTCCTTTCCCAAGTTGGAATTCGCTGGAGTTTTAACCCACCAGCCGGGTCCCATCATGGCGGTGTGTGGGAGAGGATGATCCGCATCGTAAGAAAAGTCCTTAGCTCTGTCCTACGTCAGCAGATGCTAGATGATGATGGTTTGCATACAGTGTTCTGTGAAGCAGAAGCCATCTTGAACGACCGGCCACTTACCAAACTGTCAGATGATCCAAATGATTTGGAATCACTTACACCTAACCATCTACTTTTGCTTAAGGGGAAGCCAGCCTTACCACCTGGATTGTTCAAGCCTCATGACCTCTACGTAAGAAGAAGGTGGAGACAGGTGCAATACCTCTCAGACTTGTTTTGGAAGAGATGGGTGAGGGAGTACCTGCCTCTACTTCAAGAGAGGCAAAGGTGGAACGACAAGAAGAGGAGTTTGAAGACTGGAGATATTGTGGTCGTCATGGATGCTTCGGCCCCTCGTGGTTCTTGGCCACTCGCCAGAGTACTTGAAGTTTTTCCTGATAAGCAGGGCTTGGTACGCTCTGTGAAGTTGCAGACAAAATCTAATATCATTGAGAGACCCGTGACCAAACTTTGTTTGGTGTATGGGGTTTAAATGTGAAGATATCATTTTGATTTTCATGATATTTACTTGGTTCCTTTTGTTTCATTTGTTTGAATTGTTGTGTCTGCCGGTCATCAACAATTAGGGGCCGGTGTGTTAGAGCCAAAATGCTGCTTTGTATTTGGGTTGTAATTCCGTTGTTTAACACTGGGTGGCGTATGTCTGTAACTTGGCCTTAGGTATAAAGGCAGCAGATACAATGTTGTTTACAGGTGTTTGACCGGGAAGGGCAAAGGGTTTTTGACCGCTTGCGCGCGGCGCTTTGTATTGTTACACTGATGGAAACTATGGACAATGCTGTATTAAAATAAATGGACCACTTTGGATTTCAACTTTCGTCTTTATGCATTTGGTTTAGCACAGGGCAATCAAGTGAGCGTAGTAACATAACGTGTCATACACGCCTTCCCCGGGTTCAAACAACTAAGTAGTTCGGCATTAAAACGAACTCCTTAATACCGGCGTTTGGCTGGCTGCCCGCTTCGTGAGCACGTCACGGCTCAGTTCGTGACATTTCCCCCCCCTTCTGGAGATGCCCCCTGTGGCATCCTAGACTGGAAGTCCGCTGTACAGTTCAATTTTCCAGCCCTGTACAAAACGTCAAAGTCAAATGGCTGAACTGCCAAGAACCACCGTGTGATCCTTGCATTAGAATTCCTCATTTGTCCCAGCCAAGACAATGCTCGGTGATCAGTCTCCAGGACAAATTTGCGCCCAAGCAAATAGTATCTGAAGGAGTCCAACGCCCACTTAATTGCTAGGCACTCTTTCTCCACCGTGGAGTAGTTGCATTCCCTTGGCAGCAGCTTACGGCTAATGTAGGCCACCGGTTGGAGTTGTCCACTGTCCCCCTGCAACAGAACAGCCCCCAACCCTTTCTCCGAGGCATCGGTCTGCACCGTGAAAAGTTTCTCAAAGTCTGGGCTGAGGAGCACAAGGAGCCCTTCAAGTCTTTAAAAGCTGCCTCACACTCCTCAGTCCAATCAACCTTATTTGGCTGACATTTGCGGGTCAGCTCAGTCAACACCACCGCTTTCTCAGAAAAGTTTGCAATAAAGCGTTGGTACCAACCCACCAGCCCTAAAAAGGAACGCACCTGTTTCTTGGTGGTTGGTCGCTCTGCAGCCATGATGGCCTCCACCTTCCCTACTTGCGGGCGGATGACACCTCGGCCTAGCACAAAGCCAAGGTAGGAAGTCTCTTCTTTAGCCAAGGCACATTTCTTTGGGTGGATAGTCAGGCCCGCCTTCTTCACCAAGGAGAGGACATGCTGTAGATGATGCAGATGTTCCACCCAGCTTGCACTATAGATGACGATGTCATCAAGGTAGGCGGCGACAAAGCCCTCCGTCCCCCTGAGGACTCTATCCATAAGGCGCTGGAATGTGGCTGGCGCTCCATGCAACCCAAATGGAAGCACGGTAAACTGAAAATGACCAAACGGCGTTCTGAAGGCCGTCAGCTCCTTGCTCTCCTTTGACAAAGGCACCTGCCAGTAACCTTTGCAGAGGTCAAGAGTAGTCAGGAACTTAGCCTTACCCAAACGTTCCACCAAGTCATCAATCCTCGGCATGGGGTAAGGATCAAACTTGGCCTGGGTGTTGACTTTCCTGAAATCCAGGCAGAACCGAAGGCCACCGTCCTTTTTAGGAACCAAGATGATTGGGCTGCTCCACTCACTGAAGGAAGGCTCAATCGCCCCAAGCTGTAACATCATGTCCAGCTCCTCCTTCAGGACCGGTAGCAGGCGTTCTGGTACCCGGTAGGAAGATTGTCTCACTGGCTGCTCGTCCTTCAGCACAATCCGGTGCTCCACCACCGCTGTCCGTCCTGGTCGCTCCACAAAGAGGTCTTCAGGTAAGAAGTGACTGAGCTCACGCTGTCGAGCCTCTGACAGATGACTCAGATCCAGCTTGCTCTTCTCGTCACGGCCAGGCAAGTACTGCTCGCTGTACTCCTCCTCCTCCTCAACCGCCCGGATTAGCAATGCAGACACTGCTGGCTCCGGCCTCTCACTCCACTTCTTTAGCATATTGACGTGGAAGACCTGATGTTTTCTGTGCCGGTCTGGCATGTGGACCTCGTAGGTCACCTGTCCCATCTTCTTGGTCACAGAATAGGGCCCCTGCCATTTTGCAAGCAGCTTGTTGTCTGAGCTTGGCAACAACAGCAGGACCTTCTCACCAGGCTGGAAAGAGCGTGTACGGGCTGACCGATCATACCACGCCTTCTGCCGACCTTGCGCCTTCCGTAAGTTCCCCTGAGCCATTGCCGTTGCCGCTACAAGCTTCTCCCTCATCTTCAGGACATAGGAGATGATGTCTGTCTTGCCTGATGACTCTCCTTCCCAGGTCTCCTTTAAAACATCCAATGGACCTCGAACCTGATGTGCATACAGAAGCTCGAAGGGAGAGAATCCTGTTGATGCCTGAGGGACCTCCCTGTATGCGAACAACAGGTAAGGTAGCCACTGGTCCCAGTCCTTTCCAGTGTCATCCACAAACTTCCTGAGCATGTTCACTAGGGTCTGGTTGAACCACTCAACTAGTCCATCTGTCTGTGGGTGATAAGGAGTGGTTCTGATTCTTTTTATCCCTAACAGATCATACACTTGCCGGAGGATTTTGCTCATAAAGTTGGGGCCCTGATCTGTTAGGACCTCACGGGGAATCCCTACCCGGGAGAACAGGTGCAACATGGCCGTAGCAACCTTCTTAGTAGTGACCTCTCTCATTGGAAACGCTTCTGGGTATCTGGTTGCATAGTCACATATAACCAAAATGAATCTGTTCCCTGACTTGCTCCTCTCCAGGGGTCCAACTATGTCTATTCCTATCCGTTGAAAGGGAGTGTCCACAACAGGTAAGGGGATTAAAGGGGCCTGGGCAAGGCCTTTGCCTCCCGATAGCTGGCACTGGGGACAGGACTTACAAAAGCTCTTCACTTCTCCAAATAGCGCTGGCCAATAAAAACGCTTGCCTATTCTCTGCAGTGTTTTCATATAAGCTAAGTGTCCAGCCCACGGTATAGTGTGACCTAGCTCCAGCACCTCTTTTCTGAATTTGTGGGGCACCACTAGCTGAAGTCCTCCCTCACTCTGCCTATAAAGTAGGTTGTTCTGCAAAATGTACCCCTCCTTCCCAAGTGCAGGAACAAAACAAAAACCATCCTCTGCTTTCTTAAACAAGGGGCTCAGGGTGGGGCCTGCCCTCTGCTCTTTAGCCAGATCAACCTTAAAAGTTACGTCCTCCTCAGACAAACTAGGGACATCAACATCCGCCTCTGGCTGTATGTGAGAATGTTCTAAAATCTCTCCAACCCTTTGTCTGTGCCTCTCACACCTCTCTTCCCTAGTGTATGTGGGCGGTACTGGAATATCCTCTCCATGATAAGGCAATTCGGACAGGTCTTCCTGGTGTTGCTCCCTGGCCATAGCTCTAGTGACTACCCCACACCAAGCAATCTTGCTTACTAGCTCTGGCAGTACAGGAAGATCCTGCCCCAACAACACTGGATAGGGGAGTTTTGGGACTAGTCCTACTCTAAGTAGGAATGTCTGACCACACACTCTAACATACACATCTGCTGTGTTGTGCTCGCTTTGATCACCATGAACACAAAAGACAGTAAGCTTGTCATTAAAGTTCTTGAACTCCTGGGGAATTAGTTCAGCTTGCACCAACGACTGTGAACAGCCTGTGTCTAGGAGAGCTGTGACCAGCTTGCCATTAAGCTCGATGGTAACAACAGGGTCCCTATTCTGCTGAGTCTTAAAGGGTGGGGTGGGATTGGGAACATAACACAGGTGGGTGTACTTAGACTTCCTGAGGGGGCAAGAGGGGCTCTTATGACCTTCCCTACCACAATTAAAACATGTTACGCCTTGCAGCTTGCCACTATCTGGGGGAAGGGACAGGGCGTTTCCATTGTGACTAGGGGTAGCTTCAAAACCAACTCCTTTACCAGCACCCACAGACTTACCCCGGGCTTGTCTGTCCAGCATTCCAGCATAACGGTAGCTCCTGGGGCCTCTGTGTGCTGCCACAAAGTTCTCCACCAGTTTGGCAGCCTCAGCTGCAGTCGCTGGGTTGTGCTCCTTGACCCAGGTCTTCACCTCTGGATAGAGTACTCTGAGATACTGTTCCAGCACGATAAGTTCCATGAGATCCTCTTTGCTGCTCCGGTCGTACTTGACCCAGTTGCAGAAGAGATCCTTCAGCCGGACGTAAAGCTCTTGTGGCGTCTCCTCCGGCCTGGTCTCCAAGGCTCTAAACTGCAGGCGGTAAGTCTCCGCATTGATCTCATATTTTTTTTAGCACTGCCTCCTTTAAAAGGTCATAGTCCAAAGTGCCCTCCGAATCCATTGCTACAAACGCACTCCGGGCCTTGCCAGTCAGGAGCGGAATGAAATGAATGGCCCAGTCCTCCTCTGGCCAGTCAAAGACTGTTGCGAGCCGCTCAAAGGTGGTTAGGTAGTGCTCGATGTTATCCGAGTCTTCCAGCTTAGCCATCTTTGGTTCATAGCCTCTAGGCCGACGGCTGGGGGTTGATGGGGGCTCAGGCGTAGGCTCCTATAGGTCTGTTGGAAGCGGTATGGTCCTCCGTTCCCGAGTTACCTCCACATCCAGCTGTAGCTGAGTCACCTGATGGGTGAGGACTTGGAACTGATGGGCTTGCCTGGACGACTCCTTCTCCAGCCGCTCATCTCTGGCCCGTTGCACCTCCATAAAGGATTCGAACATCTTTGCCATCCGGTTGATAGCAGGATCAGCTGTGGCGGGATCTGGAGTGGGCTCCTGTTACTGTTCATAAAGAAAATAAATAGGCATTAAGTTGCCAGGCTACGTCTCTCAAGACCCTGCACACTTTACCAACCAGCATTACTATGCCACAGTTCTTTCTCTCTGCACAGCCCTTCTGCCACTGAGGCCATGGGGCCTAATACAGCCTTAAACTAGCCGTAGCCCCACCCACTAGATTGCCCCATTGCTAACAAAACAATCTTCAATGTTATCACATGAAAATAATTAAATAATAAATCAAACAAGCAAACAACAAATAAACAAACACATACCAAACGTTTCTCCCCCACCAAAATCACATTTGTAGAGAAAAACCTATACAAGAAATAAACACAAAAACACCCCTGCAATAATGGTTTCTCCCACCCCTCACCCGCGAAACCCCTCTATTTCAACCCAGTGGCACATCCCCTCGGCTTCCCCACGCGAAACCAGGAAGTTGAACCGGAGATCGGGACGGTGGTGGGTTAAGTGTGTACAGTGTTGTAATTACAAAGCTTTAACTAAATAAATAAGAAGTTTGTGTATATTTTCATTACTTGATACCAAAAGACGTTAATACAGATGGGCGATAAAATGACAGTGTATAGTTTGTGTAATATATGCTTGGGATCATGCACAAACATTTGCTATTTAAGAATGCCGGTAGGCCTTTCCCTGCAGCTTAAACAACATTGCATGCTAGCTGGCAATTATGGCAAACTGTGGTAAATGACATTGTAAATAGTGCACCAGTAATAGAACAGCAAACGGCAATGACAGCGATATGACACGGAGAATGGCGGCAAGACAGCTTGAATGTTAGTGCCGGCGTTTGGCTGGCTGCCCGCTTCGTGAGCACGTCACGGCTCAGTTCGTGACAGCTCCTAATAGGGCCGTTAGGGGAGGGTCTTTGTCTTTCTCAGGTGTGAAAAGCAAAATTTTAAATCAATATATTGTCTTATCTGAATGAGCAGTCAGGGTGATTTTCACATAGTTTTAGAGCAAATGTCTTGTGAAGAAATAATCAGTAGGGGTTTCATGGCCTTATTTCAGTGAGAATTTTTTTTTTGTATTTTCACAAACCACGCATAAATGTCATTATCTCAAAACTACAAACTTTTACATACATGCTGCTGATATATTATTGTAGCAGAGTTTGTGCTGAATACAGTGTAATTAGATATAACTCCGATTGTATTTGTCTGAAAGAAGAATGTCATGTACACTATAGGATGGCTTGAGGGTGAGTAAATCATGGGGTAATTTTCATTTTTGGGTGAACTATCCCTTTAAGAGGACATGGTACAGATAAAAAGGGAGCACAGAGAGTTCAGGGACAGTGGACACTAGGGCATCATCCTATACATTTCAGCATATACAGTGTAGATTTGAAAATTAAACTTTTAATCATGGAAGCAACACCAGTTATTTTCACCAAGAGATCTCTTATTTATTATTTTTATGTGTCAGACAAACGAGAGAAACAGGCATAGAAGAGGAAAGTTACAGGCAAGGTCTTCATTCCAGATTTGTCTGTTCCCCTCTCTGTCCTCTCTCCCAATCTCTTTCCTCTCACCCCCTCTCTGCCAGCTGTATGTGTTTCTCTGGGGTGCTACACTATAAGGATTGAGCTTATATACACCATTGAGGAACTTACAAATTCCTTGTAAGTTATAAAAACATGTTGCTATGTTTAAAATGGGACGTATAGCTAATGCTTACACATGGTACAATCCACTTTCTATGTAAAGAAATCTTTATATTTTTTCTTTATTTTCTTCATAACCTTTTAGGATTTTCAAAATGCTAAAATTAAAGGGGACATATCATGCCAAATGCACTTTTTTAGCCCTTAAATGCATTTTGTTGTATATTTGAAGTGTTTAGAAGTACAGAAAATATGAAATTATTCTCTTCAGGTGCTTCGTTGATATCTTTATATTCTGTTTTGGTCATATTTTTCAACCTGTTCCGATTTTTCTGTTATCTATGACGTTTTTTGAACTATTACGTCACAGTATTTGCAGCGGAACTGCCAAATAAGGACATTGACTTCCGGCCCAACACTTCGAGCAATCCGCCATTTTTATTTCTCGCTGCAATTTTGTAGTCCAAGCTAAAGGATGCAGAAGTTACGAGAGGGTAAGTTAAAATGTTCGGTTGTTGGATGTAGTAACCCACACGCTTCATTACACCGTCTAATGTAGATGAACTGCCGCGCTTGTTACAGGACGCATGTTTAACTGAAAGAACGAGCAGAGAGAGAGACCCGGTCGCGCGCGCGCTCACTCTCTCTCTTCAGAGCCAGGCGAAAGTGTAAACAAGACATCACCGTCTCCAAACTAGACGCTGTCTTGCTCTCTCTCCCTCGCACATATTAATCAAAATAAATCGACACGGTGGTAAAAGGTCGGAAGACCAAAGTTTAATGTGTAAATACAGTACACACCATTGCGATACATCCATATGAAGACGTTGTTCTACAGGTTCGTCATCTTCATTTTCATCTCGCTCCTGCTCCGACTCTGGCTCGAACATGTAAGGCTGGCTGGACAAGTCTTCCGTTGTTGACATTTTGTTAATAACGTGTGAATAAAAAGTTTCTGTGCCGCTAGATAATCGTATCTCTGCTATCAAACTACAAAAATGGCCGAACGGGGTGGAGTTGAACCGAGTGTCACCTCTGCAACCTGGAGAGGGGGCGGGGTATGAAGTGTCTCAATTGTATTTAAAGAGACCGCACCAAAACGAGTTGCTCTCAGACACATCAGAAAAGGGGTAGAAAAGGGGCCTGTGGAGCTATAATAATGAGGAATTCAGACCCAAGCATTGCAGTTCCGCTTTATATAGACTACAAATGTATGATTTATATGTAAAAAGGAACAATTTAAAAGCATGATATGTCTCCTTTAAGGGTAGATTGATTACAGTTTGAACAGAGGGACAGGTGAAACACGTTAAAATACTTATGTGTGCACTCCTGACCAGTGTTGGTCTCTGTAGTAAAAAAAATAATAATATAGGCCTATTACTCGGTTTCAAAAGTAATATTATTACTTTACTTATTACTCCCTGCCTACTCATTATATTACTTCTCCGTTACATGCCACAAAATTGGTAATTGTGTCCTTTCTCAAAATTTCTAGCTTCATGTGCACTCTTATATTTATTTAGACATTAACCCTTTCATGCATGAATTATTACTACCCCAGTCAGGATTTTAGGGCATGAAAATAAGATTTGAAAATATTTTTTTTTACAAATATTTTGGTAAAAACAAACAAAAAACAAACAGTATTTAACAAACCAATGATTAAAATTATACAAAATCATGAAAAAAATATAATAAAGCTTCAACTATTGCAAACACAATTGAGTTTGTGACCAGCAGATGAAGAACTTCATACAAGTTGAACTTCATGTGTCTTTGATATCAGAACATGAAGACGTGATTCCATTAAAGATCTCTACAACTGGTGAAGGTACAACTCTGTGGAAATCAAACTCAATCTATGTAGAAAAAACTCATGCTCTTTCCAGTCTACCAGAGTATGTTAATTTACCCTTATTAGCTGATAATTCCGATTATGTTCAAAATGGACACATTTCTACCATAGCTCTCCTCTCTGTGAAAACCTTGGATAATATGCATAACCTCAAGTAACATGCATGATGTAGTCAGATTACCTTTCTGATGTAACGAGTAATGCATTACAAGTAACGTACATTGCGTAATCACATTACTTTTTTGATGTAACTGCAAATTACATTCTAATAACACAAATACATTTATTTACAGCCAAAAAAGTTACTGCAGATGAAGTATTTTCAAGAACAGTCAGTAATAGTCTGAATTGTAGCTGAAAAGCTATTAATAATAATAATAACTTGGACTTATATAGCGCCTTTCATGGTACCCAAGGTCGCTTAACAAATAGGGGGGTTAGGGGTTAAATCTGGTGGAACCCTGACAGTTAGTTGATGCTACAACATTTTGTTTTTTAACTACAAGAGTCACCTAGGATAGAAGGAATGGATTGATACATTCCAGAGCATTCCCTGGCAATTCTGATTGGCTGTCAGCAATCTTAGTTTGGGTAAAAAAAACTAAGAAACTCCACATTCAATGGCTTGCCACTGAAGATTAAAATTTTACTGTTGAATGCCATTTTTTTTTAATTTTTTTTTTTTATTAATGTTCATAATAATTTGTAAAATGTATTTTGTGAAGTCAGAGTATGTTGTACGTGTGCTGAGGAGAGATATGGGATGAGCTATATTTTGCATAGAAGTATGTGTGCAATGCAACATGTTTCACTGAGCAAAGGTTTTCCAATGATGATGTGTACTTCAACTGTGTAGCGTTGGCATATTCTTTACAAGGAAAGGAATGTTTTTCACTGATGCAAATGTACTACGAATGTATACACTGCAGGACAGATTTGTTATTATTTGTAGGTCACTAATCATTTTGATATTCACAATGCTTTGTACAAAGTCCTTTGTATAAAGGTCAGATGTCCTTCTGTCATTAAATGTATTATACTATAATAATAATTTGTTACATTTATATAGTGCTTTTCTCAGCACTCAAAGCGCTTTACATGGAAGGGGGGAATCTCCTTAACCACCACCAATGTGCAGCATCCACCTGGATGATGATGCGACGGCAGCCATATTGCGCCAGAACAGCCACCACACAGCAACTTATTGGTGGAGAGGAGACAGAGTAATGAGGACAATCAGTATATATGGGGATGATTAGGAGGCCATGAGGATGGACAGAGGCCAATGGGCAAATTTTGCCAGGATGCCGGGGTTAAACCCCTACTTTGTTTTAAAATCCCTACTGGGATTTTTAATGACCACAGAGAGTCAGGACCTTGGTTTTAACGTCTGATCCGAAGGACGGTGCTTTTTGACAGTATAGGGTCCCCATCACAGACCGCATCACTTCAGACCTACACAGACCGCAGGGTGAGCACCCCCTGCTGGCCTCACTAACACCTCTTCCAGCAGCAAGCTAGTTCCCTTTCGTAAGGGAACTCCCGCTGCATCGATACTCGACGCTTTGGGGAATGCCTTCGGCATGACGCGTCTGAAGTCTGTAATGGAACTACTCCAATCTTGATTGGTGCTGTGTCTTTCGTCACTCGTGACGTTGCATGTGACGGTGATCCGGAAGCTATATAAGGACAACGGAACATAGCCGCGTCAGCTTTCTGTCTTCAGCAAGCGTTCTGTGTGACTGTATTGTCTTATTTGGTGTTGTCTGTCTATCTCATATATATATGGCGAATATAGAGAAACGATTCAGGCGGTGTGCGTCCCCTTGCCCACGCTATTTGAGCGAGGATGACACGCACTCGTTCTGTGTTGTTTGTCTGGGAGTGGAGCATGCACGGGCAGTGCTCGAGGGCGCTGTCTGTGCAAACTGTTTTCAGCTACCTATGAAAGAGCTCCGCTCCCGTTTGAGCTTGTTCGATCAGTTAGATCAGGCTCGCGTTCCCAGTGCATCAGGTCCCGCGTCTGTTGAGGCAGCGCGCCGCTTGTATGCATGGAATTCGCATGTGGAGCTGGCATATAATACTGAGACGGTCGCGACCCTTTCTCAGTGTTTATTAACCAGCTCCACTGGTCTCGCGCACGGTTCGGAAGCCCACGCTGCGGCTTCTTCCGACCGTGTTAAAGACACAGCGTTTGATTTATCTGGCTCCGAGGAGTTAGATATTATCAACACTGAATCACGTGGATATGGGGATTCGCCACCCCATATTCCCGTTATTGAGGAGTTGCTGGAGGTTGTAACCAGGGCAGTGGTTAAATTAAATGTTGAATGGCCACATAATAAGCAGGAAGCGACTAATAAAAATAAAATGGATGAGCGCTTCCTGCAGACCCAGCCACAATCTTTGTGTCAGAGCCTTCCCTTTTTCACTGATCTCCATACTGAGGTATCGAGATCATGGAAAAATCCATGTTCATCTCAATTATTTTCCCCCCATGTATATATTTACTCATCCATTACGGAATCTAATGAGAATGGTTATGAGGTGATGCCTCGGGTTGAGGAATATTTTGCGAAATATTTTCTCCCCGACATTGCGTCACCCATGTTAGCTCAGACACTTCCCTCCAAATCTCGTACATCGAATTTGTTAGGGAAAGCATATATGGCGGTTGGTCGAGCCGGTGCATGCCTGCACACGATGGGGTTATTACAGGCATACCAGGCTGACCTCCTCAAAGAGGTGGATGATAACTGGGAGGTCTCACTCAACGGTATTACTGAATTTCGTAGAGTAGCTGACTTATCTCTCCGTATTATTAAAGAGACGGCCCGTGCTATTGGCCGTTCTATGGCAGCACTAGTCGTCTCAGAGAGACATTTATGGCTTAATCGCTTGGGGATCGGGGAGAAAGACAGGGCTTTCCTTCTCGATGCCCCCCTTTCGCCTTCTGGCCTTTTTGGCGATGCGGCAAGAACCGTTGTCGAGAGGCTTCAGGAGGCAGAGCGACAATCAGCTATCCCCAGTTGTCAGTCCAGGTCTCATGGGGTTGCTGCCAGGGGGCAGCTTCATGGGACAGCCGCCAGCTCCTCATATTTTGAGAAGGTTTCCTCTTGTGCCCCCCCGTATAAGGCTTGGGGCCAGAAGAAACATTCTCGCATGAAGCCTTCTATACCGAAGACAGGTCGGAGGACTGTCTCTCGGGCTAAGATGGCTTCTACTAAGAGGTCTTGTCGTAACACACGGACCCTTATGGGCGTTCCCCCAGGAGAGTGAGTACAGGAGTCTCGCCCCCTTATGCAGCCCTTAGGAAATCGATGTTCGCTTCCCGCCGCCGATGGCGCTTCGAGACACATCGGCTTCCAGCGAACACAAATCGCAGTATCTGCCCGAAGACGTTGCGGCCCTGTCGAGTTCGCCGCCTCTCAGGAGGTCTGTAGAGAGCATATTTCGGTTAATTCCTGCCAGTTAGCTGCTTCAGGTCACCGAAGCCATTTGGAAAGTTGGAAAGGGACTGGTCCCCATAATGGCATATTTAGACACCCTGAGGGGTCTTCAAAATATAGCCTAGCAGGTCCTGCTTACAGTGGAGCTAATATTCAAATATTATCTACTAAGGGTGGTTCACATGTTGGCCAGCCCCGAGCAGGGTCGGTTCTTGGAACAGGAAGTCTAGTCCCTCTTAACACAGGAAACCTCAAAGTGGGCTCTTCCTTGGTTACGGGAGCCCGGGTTCTACAGCCGGTACTTCATAGTTCCTGTGAGGGGAGGGGAGTTAGGCCTTGTTTCGGATCTCATGCTACTGGATCAACCTCCGAGGGGGTTCAGATTCAAGATACCGACTGTCAGTCAGACCAGCTCCGAGGACTGGTCTGTCATGATAGATTCTCAAGCTCCTTAACTCCTCATTCCCTTCTAACCCCATCACAGGAAGTTTCCAAGATCTGGTTTTGGGGGAAAAGCACATCAGTTCTGGATTCTTTCATTCGGCCTAGTATTGTATCCCCGCACCTCCTCGGAATGCATGGTCACTGTCCTAGCTCCATGGAGTCTTCAGGGCATCCTCATTCCCATCCATTGACTACTAGAGCAGACGGTTCAACACCGAGGTGTTGTTCTGAGTCTCGTCAGGTGCTTGGGAATATGGCTCAGAGTCTAGGAAAAATCACCAGTGCCTCTTCAGAGAAATCTATTCCTGGGGGCGGTTACAGTCACGATGCAGGCACAATTGTCTCCAGCTCGGACATTTACCTTCCTGACCATAGTCATGAATATCAAGCTAAGCCAGGCCACCACTATATGACCTTATCAAAGAGTGGGCTCGCTGGCAGCAGTGTTCAACATACTATTCTTTGGCCTGCTGTGCGTGGGGGCCCTGTAGTAGTGGTTCAGGACCAATGGGTTTTTCCCGAGAAGGAACCCACTCCGCATGACCAGAGTTACGCGCATATGCCCTCGTTTTCTGATCATGGGGAGGAAGTTATGGTTTCTGCTCCTAGAACCTGTGTTGGAAACACAGGGTCTGAGGAAATTTCAGAGAGGTCATCAGGTTCTATTTTTGACAGACAATATGTCGGTGGTCTCTCTGATCATAGAGGGGGCAGTCATCCTGTCGAGGCAGGGGCAGCAGCCCGGGGATTTCAAACTCCACCCCAAGTTGGCTTTAGCCGGGATGGAGGTTGGTGTGTCAGAGGTGGTCCCATTTCCCCTTCATGTGGGCGGCCACCTTCTGCGCCACCTCTCCCGTGCTCTTCCAGCTCCGCTGGGTCTGGATATCATGATACAGACATGGTTGAGGCCACGTCTGTGTATGTTTTACCCGATTGTTCTGCCCCCGGGGGTTCTAGAGTACAAAGGGGTTCGGCAGTACGGGATCAGCTTACTCTTAGTAGCCCCGTACTGACTGGCCCGAATATGGCTTCCAAACATCTGGGCTCTCCTGGCAGGCCTTCCGCGGTAAATCCGGATCAGGATGGTCCTCCCCCCTTGGTCCGAGGTCATGATATTTCACCCTTGGCTGAAGCCCAAGAAGCTGCTGGATTGACCCCTGAGGGGGACCAATTCACAAATTCAGTCTATAATTCTTCAGGCCTTTCATCCTCCACCGCATGTGTCGGCTGATCAAGCTAAATTACACTTGTTATGCCCGGTCCGGGCTCTTGAGGCCTATGTACATAGGACCTCGGGCTGGAGGAAGTCGGACCAGCTGTTTGTGTGTTTTGGGTTATCCAAGAAGGGCTCCCCGGTCTCCAAACAGACTATTAGCAAGTGCATAGTAGAGGCTATTTCTTCAGCTTACGAGGTGTGCAATCTGCCTTCACCTCTCCTGATAAAAGCTCACTCAACTAGAGGAGTGGCATCCTCTAGAGCCTTGCTAGCAGGGGTTTCTCTTCAAGAGGTCTGTGATGCCGCTGGCTGGGCCTCCCCACACACCTTCATAAAACATTACAGTCTGGATCTGCCCTCTACACCAGGTTCACAAGTTCTCATGTCTTGAGTGTGCCAGATTGCTTCACACCAGGGCGGGGTCTCTCAGTGTGGCGGCGTGGGTATTCGTTCCCCAAAGCGTCGAGTATCGATACAGCGGGAGTTCCCTTACGAAAGGGAACGTCTCGGGTTACTATTGTAACCCTCGTTCCCTGAGTAGGGAACGAGACGCTGCATCCCTCGGCCACACTTTTCGCGCTCCTGAGAACGACTTGCTTCGACCCTTTGAAAAGCTGACGCGGCTATGTTCCGTTGTCCTTATATAGCTTCCGGATCACCGTCACATGCAACGTCACGAGTGACGAAAGACACAGCACCAATCAAGATTGGAGTAGTTCCATTACAGACTTCAGACGCGTCATGCCGAAGGCATTCCCCAAAGCGCCGAGTATCGATGCAGCGTCTCGTTCCCTACTCAGGGAACGAGGGTTACAATAGTAACCCGAGACGTTTTCTCAGGAGGTCTCCCATCCAGGCACTAACCAGGCTCAGCCCTGCTTAGCTTCAGTGGGCAATCAGTCTTGGGCTACAGGGTGAAATGGCTATTATAAACTGTTACACGTGAGTTTGAATAGACAGTTAGTATGAAATCAAACAAGACTGCTGATCCAAACTTCACAAATGGCCTGGTTTCAAAGACAGGGCTTAGATTAAGCCAGGATTAGACCTTAGTTCAATTAGGACATTTAAGTAGCTTTTATAAACATGCCTTAGAAAAAAAACTTTACTGTTGTGCATTTAGAGACAATGGTGTAAACTCCACCCACTGGCCCAAAAAACGGTATCCAGTGTCGTGGTCGAAGGAATTCAGCGTGTATGTCTTTTCGGGCGCTTCTGGAAAAATCACTTTAATTTATTAAACAGTTGATTTCTAATTTTAATTCTGAATAATTTAATCTGACTCCAAATTTAAGTGACTCTTTTAAGAAGACAATTTTCTATCTTAACAGCTGATTCTCAGATTAGTTGTGATTTAATTTAGACAAAGGATTATTCTGGGCATCTCATAATTTCAAATATTCGTTCATTAAGGACCCGGTGTCGCTTTGAGACGTCACATCGCGTGCGCAATGTGCGCTTACGGACACAATCCAGCCAGTTCTGAAATAGTCAGAGGGTGCAGTGCAACTATTTTACCCTAAGCGGCCGCTCACTGCTGACTCATGACAAAGGTGTAATTTTTTTTAATAGTTGCGAGCTTGCAACGTGCTAAGTCAGTGATAGTCAGAAATTAGAAGGTCTCCTTAATGAGGTGCCCCATGCTCCATTCATTAGTGCCTTCGGTTTGATCTATTCTGGACAGAGATTTACAGAAACACCAGACTGCACATTAATCTACTGGAAATAATGATTTCAGAATAATGCAGAATAAATCAAGGTTAACATTTATTTTTGCCAGGCAGGATTAAACATCAAATAAAAAGAATTAAAAAGAATACATAGTACATAACTGATCAGCATATAATAGAGACATCATTCAAAATGCAATATTAAAATGGTTTCAAAGAGTCATCATACCTGGCAATAGAGACACACAGCAACAGTGTGGGAAGTTCTGTTTACAGATGCTTCCTTGAGTGGTTTGCCAAATTCCCTTTAAATACCCAAGTGGAACAAAAGAACAATAAACATCTAGCACCCAAATATTTATTCAGCTTTCGTTGGACCCTTTCTCGTGCCCCAAGTGGTCACGCCTGAGTTCGGGGGATAAAGACAAATGATTATCAACGATCTTTATTGGGGCATCTCCCACATCAGAAGAACAGGCATTGCTTTCTTTTTTCTGACTGTTCTGCTGCTGTGGGAATGAAACCCCTTTACCATTCGCACTAGAAGTATTTATTTTTTAGGCAGTAGGTTCGTGTGATTTGCATGACTGAATGAGACCTGGAGGGGAGAAGACAGTGTGAGGAGAGATGAGATTGGGCCAGTTGTGTTGTGCTCCCTGTCTCTTAGATCTCTTCTGCAGATTAGTGAGTTTTATTGTTTCATTGCAAGTTCGAATTCTTGAATTCAGTCTTAGGAGAAATCCATCCTTACAATGGCGTTGACATATTTTAAGATATGTCAGTGCAAGTTGCTTTCAGTTAAAACAGCTCAAACATGCATTTTAGTCTGGGAGGCATGTGCCTCCTCAGATTTTTGAGCCAAATAGATTTGAATCCAGCTTCCAGAAGACTTTGGCTGGTGCTGAGCCAGAGATGGACGCGCTCGGCGTCTCATATATCCCATCACAACTATTCCGCGTTTTTTTACCATATAATGCTTATTTTCTGATTCTGATATTTAAATAAAGATAAGGGCAAGCAAGTGCGGGTGGATGGGGGATTCCGTTCCGTCCAAAATTGTACAAAATATAGCTACATTTTTAGCCTTCTGTTAAATTGACTTTTACCGATCGACTGAACTCTGAACTTAAAATAAGAACTTCTGATTCACAAAATGCCCTGTCGAACGCTGAGATAAGGTGCAGTTTGCCTTGCGGTGTCAGTGCTTAAATGCTTTAAAATCTTTTGTTTCTACAAGCTACAGAATCCATGGAAGTGAGCCTACGTTCTGACGTACAACCCAGAAGCGCTGCGCTGTTACACTACGTTCACATCCTATCCACCTTATTTTGCAACTCGAAAGTAAGCTAATCTCTGTGAATGTGTGAGACTTCTGATTCATTAGCCTCTATAACAAGAAGAATAACAAAGTGTAGTAAACAGTAAAACTATTTGTACTACAAATCAGTGTGTTTATGATTATGATAATAGATTCAGATATGATAACAAATTCCAGTACAAAGGAATGTTTTTGCACAGCTAAAATAACTGGAAGCGGACGGGACCGGAAGCTTCGCACATTCGCACAAGTTATAAATAGCAGCATCTGCTCTTATGTTAAAAAATAAGGTAGATACACAAAGAATAATGTCTAAGTCCTACTAATGGTTTGGGTGTAATTCTGAATAGATGTTTGAAAGTATGCAGGAGTGTTCTTTTGTGGTTGGAATATTATGATGTAAGATTTTGGTATGAAATAGCTAAAGAGAATTCCAATTATACTGGATATCTGGGCCATTGCATTCAAAAGGGTGACATACTTGCTTTTGACAGAGAGGTATGCTGTGAAGTACACAATCCAGCTAAGATAGTACAAAATGAGACTGAAAGTTATTGGTTTGGCCTCATTGTAATTTTTCGGCAGATCTCTTCCCATGTAAGAAAACAGAAGACACAGGAATCCAAGAAACCAACCTATAAACACAACTATGGTTAATGTTATAGAGTTCCCCATTTCACAGATGAGCATAATTTGATCTTTAAAAGTCCATGAGTCAGCGATGGGTTTGTCAGGAGAGACAGTCATCCATATCACACAAGAAATTAAATGAATGACAGAAGAAAATGCAATGAAGAGCCACTGTCCATTGTGCTTTACCCAAAGGCTGTGCACCTTTGGGAACTGAGCAGCCATTTTAAAAACACAAATAATTTGAAAGGAACGGACAGTTAAACAGGAAATACAGACAGTGAAGAAAAATGTAAATATGACCTTTCTCAGGAGGCAAAGTGCAAATGTGGGTTTTCCAAAGAAAAAGAATGCACTTATGCTAGACAAAATCAAAGACGTCAACATCAGGAAACACATGCTACCACCAGCAGACCTCACCACTGGTGTGTTGTAATTGTAGGAGAAAAGGCAAAATATGGCAATGAGTAAAATAATTATGCATATGGCAGAAACCATGACAGCAATGGAGAAGATTTCTGTGAACTCAAGATAGACAACAGAACGTGTCTCACATGTTGTGCTGCCTTCATCAGACCATTCACTCTCTGCACATGGAAAACAGGTAAAGGGGTCCCCTGAAAAACAATAAAATAATATGTAGTTATGTTTAGTAATAGTATTTTCCAAAAGCTTTGTAAAAAAAAAAAGTACAGTACACTTCAGCATACTTTTAAAAATGGTAATTATTAAACTAATAATATAATTTAAAAGAATATACTTCGCTTTAGTACTATTTTCACAAGTTGGAAATTTTCGAATGTCTTAGTACAAAAATACAAACTGTTCCACACAGCTAGTCATTCATTTAAAATCTATACGTTTCTTTCCACATAACAATTGTTTCAAAACACAGCCGTTCTTAGTTTATTTTAAAAAAAGAACTCAAGATAGACAGAACAATGGCGTAAATGCAACATTAACAGACAACTGAACAGAACAAAACACAGGGCTTAAATACCAAACAAAGGAGCTAATGAGATGATTAACTTGTTGACATTCTGCAGCAGAGCGATCACATCTCAGATAAGGTAACACTTTATTTTGATGGTCCCTTTTGAACGTGCTGTTGACTATAAGTAACTTTGCAACTATATGTCAACTAACTTTCATTGGAGTATAAGTAGACTGTCTGCTTAATATCTGCAAACACTTTATTGTGATGGTCCTCCAACAGACACTCTACTGACTAAAGTAATTTTGCAACTACATGTCAACTTAATCTAACCCTAACCCTACCAGTCTATTAATACTTAACTAACACTCTAATGAGAGTTAGTAGACATGTAGGTGCAGCATTACTTATAGTCAACAACGTGTTAAAGGGACCATCAAAATAAAGTGAAACCTCAGATCATTATCTATAGTCTTGTGTATACTCCATTTAGCCAAGGTTGCAAAGCTGACTCCGTGTTACAAATATGTTAGAACTATCACTTCTATCACTGAAGATTGCTTTATTAATAATATTCCTGATCAGTTTCATCCCCTCAGCATCCCAGATAGCTTAGAATAACTCGATATTGCAAGCACTTTTCCAGCACTTTTAGACACAGTTGCTTTTAGACACAGTCCAACACCGTGGTGCAACAAGCACACTCAGGCCCTTAAGAGAGCAGCCAGAAAAATGAACCAAAACTGGAAGAAAACACAACTAGACGTTTTTCGCATTTCGTGGAGAGAGAGCACGATTGCTTGTCTGGCCGTAAAAATGTATAATACAGAATTATTTATCGCTTCCGAGTAGCCATGTGAACCGGAAATATTTTGACAATGTTTTATCTGTACAGAGGTGAAGGGAAGGAGAAGGGGCCTTCACAGGGGAGAGACTAGTTGACACATCAGGACTGCGTTGTTGTCATGTCCAGACGCAGGCCCTTCATCGGATCTGGATACGGCCTGGATCCGGCAGACTGCGGTAAACCCCAGGATAAACAGAGAGACTAAAATTAGCATAGACAACATTCTTCTTATGATGTAACGAGTACATCAGGATTTATGGGAAGGTTTTTGCCCAATAATTAGAATCTCTGTTTTTTCAGAGTTAAGTAGAAGGAAATTACTAGTCATCCAGTTTTTTATATCAGCTATGCATTCCGTTAATTTTGTGAATTGGTAAGTTTCGTCAGGGCATGAAAAAATATAGAGCAGAGTGTCATCAGCATAACAGTGAAAACTAATGCCATGCTTCCTAATGATATCTCCCAAGGGTAGCATGTACAGAGTGAAAAGCAATGGTCCTAGTACTGAGCCTTGTGGTACGCCATACTGAACTTGTGATCAATAAGACATCTCTTCATTTACTACAACAAACTGATAACGGTCAGATAATTATGATTTAAACCATGCTAATGCAATTCCACTAATGCAAACATAATTTACGAGTCTATTCAGGGCTCTACAGTGCGCCCATTTCACTCGCACATGCAAGTAAATATTTCGGCGTGCGAACGTGAAAAAATATTTGGGCGCACTCGTGCGAGTGACACAGCATTTTTCTATAGAAACAGCTGCAAATACATCATCATGAGCATGGGCGTCAGTTTGGTTTGAAATGTGCTGGGGACAGAGACGCATTCGGAAGTGCATTTTCTCTCTCTTTCGCGCAGGTTATGTTTTGAAAGACGATGTCCTGTAGCTCAGGCACTTTTCAACAGGCCCACTCAAAACTTTCAAAAAAAATTTGAATTTTCAAATTTTGTCAATAATTATAAAAAAAAATCGCCAATAAGCTCATAATTTGTGCTAAAATAGTGTTTAGTTTTAAAAAACATTTTAAAAAGCTGGTTATATTTTGATGTTTCTGCGCAAGTTCAGCAGACAGTGAGGTTCAGGTTTGTTCCGATCAGAGCTCGTGAGTGGAGAGCGCATTTCTGAATATTCCGCTCCGCTCGTTCATTCCGCAGGCTCAACCCAGATGTCCTGTTGCCTGGTTCGAAATCGAAAATATGTGGAATAAGGGCTGCTTCCGACTAAAAGTTTTTTTTCTAGTCGACTAGTAGGCTAGTTGTTTATTTAAGTCATTCGTGGACAAATCGCCCCTTTATATTAATTTAATTACTTATAGCCTACAGGATAATGAGCGTTTACGTATAGCCGCACTCAAGCGCACGACCGCACGCATAAAGCTTGCCACAAAGAACCGGTAAAAGTAATGATTATGAATGCGTCTAAATGTGTCTAAATACGCTGTGAATGTGAATGTGCATTATACGCTGAGTTTCGGTTCGTTTATGAGACGAACTCCAGTTCACTCGCCGGCGCCTCCATGTCGTGATTCTGCTATATTTACTTATTAAATCCAGGCAATTGGTTCATGAAACACTGATTAAAATTAAGATATAATTAATACAAAACGAAATTCAATTTAAAGAAAGGCAGCTGTTCTGTGTGAGGTCTCTGTGAAAGTTTTAAAGCAGTCTTTTAGTGCCGCTTTCAGAGCGCTCACGTCCGTACCCGAGAACTGACACGTTGTTTTTTCCCTCATAAATGCGAACACGAAAAATAAAATAAAATGAATATTATAATGTTTTTTTGTTGGGTCAGACAATGATTACCAAATTTCTCTCTCATATTGCTCCTAATAACCACTGAAAACGGTAAAAAAAAATCGAACCAAAAGTCAAATTAATATGGACGGAAGTTAAAAGTGGTGGGTACAAAATGACTCATGACGAAATCTGGTGGGTACGCGTCCCCCCCGTCCCCCCCCGAAATCGACGCCTATGAGGAGGGGCAGAGTAGGACACTATATTACCGGGAGATCAGTTATTTAGGCCTAAATCTTCAGTATAATGATAATGATAACTATAATGATAAACTTATACAACAAAAATGATTGTGCCCCCAAATATTTGTCTGTGCTCCTAATTTTTTTTATTCAGGCGCACCAGTGCTTCTTGTTCAAAAAGTAAGTGTAGAGCCCTGCTATTTAAAAGAATGTTGTGGTCAATAGTATCAAATGCAGCACTAAGATCGAGTAACACTAATAGAGAGATACAACCTCAATCGGATGATAAGAGCAAATCATTTGTGACTCTAATGAGAGCTGTCTCAGTACTATGGTACGGTCTAAATCCTGACTGGAAATCCTTGCAGATACCATTTCTTTCTAAAAAGTAACATAGTTGTGAGGATACTGCCTTTTCTAGTTTCTTTGATAGAAAAGGTAGATTCGAGATCGGCCAGTAATTGACTAATTCTGTAGGATCAAGTTGCGTTTTTTTAACAAGCAGTTTAATCATAGCCAGCTTAAAAGTTTTTGTATGTATCCTTGTGACAAAGATTAATTTGTGATATTAAGAAGGGGATCTATGACCTCTGGAAGCATCTCTTTCAATAGCTTAGTCGGTATAGGGTCTAACATACATGTTGTCGATTTAGATGATTTAATGAGTTTAGAAAATTCTTCCTCTCCTATTGCAATGAATGAATTGAAATTTTCCTCAAGGAGACTACAATGCACTGTCTGATGCGATACTGTAGGAGACGTTTGCATAGTTAAAATTTTCTCCCTGATATAATCAATCTTGTAAGTAAAGAAGTTCATAAAGTCATTACTGCTGTGCTGCTTGGAAACGTCTGGGGTTGAAGCTTTATTTTTTGTTAATTTAGCGACTGTTTCCAATAAATACCTAGGGTTTTGTTTATTTTCTTCTAATAGGGTTGAAAAATAAGCAGATCTCGCAGTTTTTAAGGCCTCTCATGCTTTCTTTCCATGAAATGTGAAAAAACTCTAATTTTGTTTTCTTCCAGTTGCACTCCATTTTTCTGGCTGCTTTCTTAAGGGCGTTGGACTATTTTCTTTAATCTTCTTTAAGCGCAAAGGAGCAACTGTGTCTAAAGTGCTGGAAAAGAGAGAGTCAAAGGTTTCTGTCGCAATATCGAGTTCTTCTAAGCTATCTGGGATGCTGAGGAGATGAAACTGATCAGGAATGTTATTAATAAAGCAATCTTTAATAGCAGAAGTGATAGGTCTAACATAATTGTAACACAGAGTCAGCTTTGCAGCCTTGGCTAAATGAAGTTTACACGAGACTAGATAATGATCTGAGATGTCATCGCTCTGCTGCAGAATGTCAACGCCATCAACATTGATTCCATGTGATAATATTAGATCTAGAGTATGATTACGACAATGAGTAGGTCCTGACATGTGTTGTCTAACTATCTTTAAATTCCAGTGCATCTTTTTTCGTTATCTACATGTATATTAAAATCACCAACAATTAGGACTTTATCTGCAGCCAGTACTAACTCTGATAGAAAATTATCAAATTCTTTGATAAAGTCTTTATGGTGCCCTGGTGACCTGTATACAGTACACTAGATAGTGTTACATTAAGCACCAACACTTCGTCACTTCTCAGTAATTCTGAAGATATTACTACAAATTACAGCGACACCTCCCCCTTTGCCTTTCAGACGAGGCTCATGTTTATAACAATAATCTTGGTGTCACAGTTTATGAATTCGCTGTCTCCTTTCTCGTCTTGTGTTATGTGTGTGTGTGTGTGTGTATGCATGTGGGCGTGGTCGCTGATCACTGCCGCTGATCAGCACGCCAGCACACCCTTTTTAGTATCACTGTTGTCACCTTGTCTTTGTCAGATCGTTGTGGATGTTCCCGTGTGTTGTTTCCTGCCTGTCTCCTGTTCCCGTATGTCCTCTGTGTTCAGCACTCCTGGTTCTTCACGCCGTCTACTTCCTGGTCTCCAGTCCCCGAGTCATCTCCGCTATTCTCTGGACTTCATCATCTTCATCATCATCACCATCACCGGAGAGATCGGGTTGTACTCATTCTACTTGTCCTCATTCTCCTTGCCCTGTACTGCCAAGGGCTTCATACCGGACAATTGCACACCATCACTTTCCCAGCATCTGACCAGCTCTCAATAAACATATCTTTCATTTTGCAATTGAATCTTCTGATTATTTCCTAACAGAACGATCTGACCATCATGGATTCAGCAAATGCACCAGAACTGAACGAGTTCACGAAGCATTTCCAGAATGGATCAACAAGAAGAAAACATGGCCGTCACGGGACAAGCAGTGCAAGCCTTGGTAGCACAGGTGTCCGAGCTCACCCAACAGCTTCAACACCTAGCTAGTTCCTCTGCACCCAGCCCACCGCCTGTTCCCCCCACTCCACCTGCATCCAGCCGCCAACCTGAACCACGTCTACCAACTCCTGAACTGTATTCTGGTGAGCCAAACTATTGTAGGGCATTTTTGACGAAATGCTCAATGTTTTTTTCCCTCCAGCCACAGACTTTCAGCATGGAGGAATCTAAGCTGGCCTTCGTGCTCACATTACTCTCAGGGCGGGCGGCTCTGTGGGGAATGGTGGTGTGGGTGAACCAACATCTATGCTGTTCCTCGTTCCAGGCACTTTCTGATGAGATGAGACGGGTTTTCGTTCAAGCGGTTTCAGGGATCCTCCGTCTTCACAAAACTGGATTTACGTAATGCCTATCATTTGGTTCGCATCAGGAAGAGGGATGAATGGAAAACTGTGTTTAACACCCCCAGGGGCCACTTTGGATAATTGGTTATGCCGTTCGGGCTATCCAACTTCCCAGCGGTTTTCCAAGCACTCGTCAATAACGTGTTGAGAGACATGGTAGACCAATTCATATATGTCTACCTGGATGACATATTGATTTTTTCTTCTTCTCTCCAGGAACACGTTCAGCACGTCAGACGAGTACTTCAGAGGTTGCTAGAGAATGGGCTTTTTGTCAAGGCGGAGAAATGCGCTTTTCATGCACAGTCTGTCCCTTTCCTAGGCTACATCGTCTCTTCTGAGGGAGTGCGTATAGATCCTGACAAGGTTAAGGCTGTGATAGATTGGCCAAGTCCAGATTCCCGTAAGGCCCTACAGAGGTTTCTGGGGTTCACCAACTTCTATCAGCGTTTCATTCGCAACTTCAGCCAACTAGCCGCACCTTTGACCGCCTTGACCTCCCCCAGAACGACCTTCAGGTGGTCCGATACAGCCAAGGCTGTATTCGCCAACCTCAAAAGTCAATTTGTTTCGGCTCCCATCTTAGTCACCCCTGATCCCTCATGTCAGTTCGTGGTGGAGGTTGACGCGTCAGAGGTGTGGGTAGGTGCAGTTCTCTCCCAACGCTCTTCCACAGATGACAAGATGCATCCTTGCACGTTTTTATCCCACCGTTTATCACCTGCCGAACATAACTATGACATTGGTAACAGAGAGTTGTTGGCAGTCAAGTTGGCATTGGAAGAGTGGTGTCCGTACCCGCAGTGCTTAAAGCCGCATCCAACCCGTTTTCCGACAGCAGCACTAATTAAAATCTGGACCCGACCCGACCCGCTTAAAATAGAACCGACCACCCGACCCGCAACCGAAATAAAATCAGTTTAGACTATCACAGTATAGACACACTTACAAAAATGTTTACTGCCAGGTCATACAGATGTTATTACACAAACATTAACACAAGGACAACTTCAGCCGAAGCTGTCAAAAGGCCGGTACATGAAGAACATGGCTAATGTTACCACAAAACTGAGTAGCCTTATTAAATTTTACAATACGAACAGACGCTGCTACAACACTATATCTGCCACGCAATTTCGTCTAGCCTACATCTGACAATTTTGGGTTCAAACATGCCCTGCACACCACACATACTTAACAGTGTTAAATTTGAAAAATACTGTTCGATAGAACTGCTTGGTTTGTTACCACATCTGTGTGCTTCCTCAGCGATGAAGTTCCACATTTGCGGCTATCCAACACGGGCAAAGCCTTTCACAATATTGTTTTCTTCAGATAACTCCAAATTTCTTCCACACACTGGACTTGATTTTTGATGACGTATTGTCGACAACTTTACCATCTCCACTAGCTATTCTTTTCTTCATCTCCTTATCATCCATCTCGATGGCTGCAAGCAGATCGTGCGCGGTTATGATGAATTTTTAAGTGAAAGTACACAAATAAACAAACTGATGTGTATTTGAAATTATTTTATCAACTTGAAATACAGGCATATTTTTGTAGATGTGTTCCTAAAAATATGCATGTATTTTTACGTTTGCACGTGATTGTTTTAAACCTGTGTTTAGACCCCCGTTCCCCCGTGTCCGACCCGCGCCCGTATCCGACACAGTTGGATATTTTTCACCCGTTTGAGCAAAATTTGTGGGTACCCGAACCCGTGCAGGTCTCTACCTTGGTGCCACATAGCGCTAGATTTTGTCACCGCCCAGTAATGGCATGACGGTTGTTTTAACCGTAGTGGACCGGTTCTCGAAGGTGGCACATTTTATTCCCTTGCCCAAATTACCCTCTGCCAAGGAGACAGCGGTGACTGTCGTAGATCACGTCTTTCATTTACATGGCCTCCCAATGGACGTGGTCTCCGACAGGGGACCCCAATTTGTGTCCAAATTCTGGCAGGAGTTTTGTAGATTACTAGGAGCTACAGTCAGTCTGTCTTCGGGTTATCATCCCCAGAGTAATGGCCAAACCGAGAGAGCCAACCAAGATTTGGAGAGAGTGTTGCGATGTTTGGTGTCCAAGAATCCTTCCTCCTGGAGCCAGCAACTTTCTATGGTTGAGTACGCACATAACTCGTTACCAGTGTCATCCACGGGCCTCTCTCCGTTTGAATGTAGTCGAGGGTACCAGCCACCAATTTTTCCAAGTCTGGAATCCGAAGTCGCGGTCCCCTCCGCTCACGCCTTCGTCCAGAGGTGTCACCGCACGTGGAACAGAGCCCGTGAGACTCTGCTCCAGGTGTGGGCGTGCACTAAAGCTAAGGCCGATCGCCACCGGTCAAAGCTTCCTGTATACGTCGTGGCTCAAAAAGTGTGGCTTTCAACCAAGAACAAGAACGTTTCTAGTAAGTCACTGTCACCAAGATCCTTAGTCCGGTGGCAGTCCGACTCAAACTCCCTCCGGCGTACAGGAGAATTCATCCCGTTTTTCATGTCTCCAAATTAAAGCCTGTATTTCATTCTCACCTTAATCCGCTGACCCCGGTTCCCCCACCGCCGCGACTTGTATACGGGGAACCCACGTATTCGGTCAATCGTATTCTGGACTCGGATGCGGATTTCAGTACCTGGTCGACTGGGAAGGTTACGGTCCGGAGGAGAGAAGTTGGGTTCCTGCTAGGGACATTCTGGATCACTCCCTTATTTATGATTACAACCAACAGGTACGTTCTTTTGGGAGCGCCAGGAGGCACTCCTAGGGGGAGGTGTACTGTCACGGTTTATGAATTCACTGACTCCTTTCTCATCTTGTGTTATGTGTGTGCGTGCATGTGGGCGTGCACGCCAACTGCTTCTGATCAGCAAACCCTTTTTAGTCTCACTGTTGTCGCCTTGTCTTTGTCAGATCGTTGTGGATGTTCCTGTCTCCTGTTCCCATATGTCCTCCGTGTTCAGCACTCCTGGTTCTTCATGCCGTCTATTTCCTGGTCTCCGGTCCCTGAGTCATCTCCGCTATTCTCTGGACTTCATCATCTTCATCATCTTCATCATCTTCATCATCATCACCATCACCGGAGAGATTGGGTTGTCCTTAGCGTCTCTGTGCTGCCAAGGGCTTCAAACTGGACAATTGCACACCATCACTCTCCCAGCATCTGACCAGCTCTCAATAAACATATCTTTAATTTTGCAATTGAATCTTCTGATAATTTCCTATCACTTGGACTCATTTAAAGTAATGTAATCGTCTGGTTTTAGCTAGGTTTCTGTCAAACACAGCACATCTAGGTTATAATCTGTGATCATATCATTAACAATAAGTGCTTTTGAAGTAAAGGATCGAATATTCAGCAACCCAAGCTTTTATCATTTGGTCATTTGTATTATATCTGTTTTTTATTTGTTGAACATCAATAAAAATTTTACCCTTAAATAGGTTTGGGAGTTTTTTTGTATTTCCTAATTCGGGGATCAGACACAGTGTCACGATATGGTTGTGGAAAAGGAGAGCGAGGACTCAATTGCAGAGGTTGAATGTTTAGATAGAAAATAAATCCAGGTACAAATGAAAACAAAGCAGGCAAACAAGATAAACAGGTCTTTAGCAGGAACACCAGGAAACATAGATATAACGAACCAGCACTGGACTACAAACACAGGGAGACTAAATAGGGGAGCAAACAAAGGAGGGTAACGAGTAAGGCAGGTGGGACAAATTAATCAATAATCAGATAACAAGATGGGAGGAGCTAGACAATAGACAGGAGAGCACATGGCACAAGGAAACACATGACAAGCCATGTGCTCACAACGAATAGGACTAGAACACAAGAACATGACAAACCGGGAAAGTCAGAGCTCTGTCACCAAACTAAGAATTAAACCAGACAGACGTGACAGAACCCTGACACACAGTCTCTATATGATGATATCTACTATAGGGGAAAGAGTCTCTATGTGATGGGATTTATCTTATATTTTCTACCGGGTGTTCAAAAATATGTCGTTTTGTGTTTTATATTGTGTAGGTCTCGGGCTAACTCACGTTACTACTGTCTTCCTGAAATACTTCTGCTAATCAGCAGTGTGACCCTATTACCTGAAATTGAGTCCATTAATGCAGATTGTCTGTTGTTCTTTCTACTTTGAGTAATGATGAAAAGGATGTAGCAAGATTTGTTTTACAAACTTTAATGTTACATCAGTCATTCGCGTAATGTACACGCTGTTACTGATACAGTAAATGATACAGTTCCCGCATATGCACTGCTATAAATTAGCAATATACACATTGGTTTGTTGATGGACATTCACTTGTTAATGCTGATGGTGAGGAATTACAGTTGCAACATCTCATGATAAATTGAGATGATAAACTGAGTAGCGTATCACTTAGAAACGTCCTGCTCAAGTTGTCCTTGCGACGGAGGTTCGGGTTGAATAACTAGCTTTCAATGTTTCATCATCAGACTCACACTCGGATTGATATGTCTTTATAGTGTGTACAAGCCTCCGGAGCTGAAATTCAGTTATTGTCATTTCGTTTCCAACATATGTAAACGGTAGAAAAATCACCACAGACTGGGACATCTGGCCAATCAGAGAAGAGTAGGCTCGCAGAAAGGAGGGGTTTAGAGAGACTGAGTCTTTGGATGAGTCTTTTGAGAATCATTGGAAAATGTGGTGATGTGCAATGTATATTATGAGAAAATGAAAGTGATTTTTGGCCTTTGATGCATGTAAACCTATTGTAGGAGACCTCCAAAAAAACAGACCTCCATAATTTTTGTGATAGCATTTATCCAATGTGGGATTAAAAGATGTGAAGAAGATATGACATTTCCATGATGTTTTGTGCATTCAATGGACATAATGATTTTTATACTGTACAAACTGTATATTCTACCCCCTAAACCTAACCATCAGAGAAAATATTCTGCATTTTAACATTTTCAAAAAACATCACTTAGTATGATTTATAAGCTGTTTTCCTCATGGGGACCAAAAATGGCCTCACAAGGAGAAGGATTTTTGATATTGCTATCTGTCCTCATAATGTAGGGTTTACCAGGATCACACACACACACTCACACATCCTTTTTAAACATTGTGGTTTTGGTAATTGTTTTGTGAGATTACGTCTAAGAGTTTTAAAAATGTAGCACTTTTTGTAACACAAAAAAATAAAAATAAAAACTGTAAATTCGAACTGAATGTAATGTTTATAAACATTTAATTTTTGGAAACTTAATTTGTACTTACGAGAATAATCCACATAGCTGTTACGTGGGCATTTTTTACACATAAAACAGCAACTATGAAAAATGCTAGGTTGCCTTGAAAATCCCTCCTTGCACTCAGCAGAGCAGTTTGCGAAAGGAACCTTTAAAGAATAAGAAAATGTGTTAACTTATTAATGTTAAAGTTTTTCTCAACTGATTTAACACATTTTTTTAAACTGTGTCAGTATTCTTAAACAATTAACTCATCTGAACACAAATTACATAATTCCCTTAAACACCCCCCAAAAAATAGAAAAAATAGATATTTGGTTACAGTTTATTTAAATTTTTGCCTGTTACAGTGTAATTATACATTTACTGAGTAATATTATTTAACTACATGTACTTGCTATAGCAGGGGTTCTCAACCCTGGTCCTCGAGGGAACTTTCCTGCAGAGTTTAGCTCCAACCTTGATCAAACTCAACTGTCTGTAGCTTTCTAGTAATCCTGAAGAGCTTAATTAGCTGGTTCAGGTGTGTTTGATTAGGGTTGGAGCTGAACTCTGCAGGACAGTGGCTATTTGAGGACCAGGGTTGAGAGCGCCTGTGCCCAGTGCTATAGGGTTAGAGTAGGATTAGGGTTTGGTTTATGGTTGCATGTAATTATACATAATTTATAGTTATCAATATAGTAATTACATGTAACGTGTAAAAAGGACACATTAAAATAAAGTGTTACCAGCTTTATGAAAAATGAATTAACAGAGAACAATCTAATAGTCTTGATGTCAATATTTTAAATTTGATTGAGAAAAACTAGAATCTATAAAGCTAAATGTTTAGATAAAGGCTCAGCAAATTAAGACTTACAGAATCGTTGTTATTCCAGGGCAGGAGAGAGTTGTTGATTGTAAAAGTCAGTTCTGGATATGTATCATATGTGCCCACCATCTCAAACTGTGGAGGATTTACATCAGTGTGCCAGAGCACAACTGCATAATTGATGGGTGGATCATAATTATCATCATATTTCACCTGACGACCATTGAGTGGAAAATCCAACTTCTTAATTTCTCCCACAAGCTGTTGTGAGTTGTGGTGATTTACCCCCATTATTTAACAAAAAAAGACAAAATATAATATTACTATAACTTTAAGAAATTAATATAAATATTGTTTTATTTAGTTATTAAATTATTGTAAATATTGTAAATAATATATGTAATTTCATAAAAATATGAACAATATTTAATTAAATAAAACATTGTCACTTCTATAATGTAATTAATATATTGATCAACTTGTCATAAATTCAAATGAATTCTCTTACCATGTATGGCTTTACCACTGTGTTTTTGCGGCATCCATTCATGTCGCACTGCAGGACCTTATGTAATGCATGAGCTATGGTGTATATGGCAGCATAGATGGCAAAAGAGGATGTGGGTTTTTCATTTATAATCTCCTCTGCGGTCAACAATGTGCAGTAATCACAAACTTGATTACATGTCTTACTCTTACACTGGGTGTCACTCTCTTCATTATGGGTGACATCAGTTGATCTCTGTTCTTTATAGACAAATTCATCAAATCCAGGCAATGTCAACAATCTCTCCGTAATACCAATGATTGTGCCAATTTTCCCAATTCCTGGCTCTCTGGGAAGCTGTTGATTCATAGACCATGCTTGACTTGCAATCCATACTTTGTCTTGGATGTTGTTTGCTATGGCTGCTTTGATAATTTTGCTTGCATATTGTGGCATAGCAAAAACAACAATGACATTGATATTGAGCATATCAATCTTTTGAAGTGTTAGACTGTAGTTTGCATTTAGGCTTAGACCCTCTTGATAGGCCAAACAAATGCCAGTATTGCTTATATACGCATTAAAAAGCTTTAGTCCGTCTGAACTGTAATTATCTTGGCTACCAAGAAAGGCAACCCAGTTCCATCCAAACCATTGAATGATGTGAATAATCATTTCTATCAGGTCTTTGTTGCTAGGCATTGTTCTTACAAAAGCAGGATACTTAAGTGTGTTGCTTAATTCAGAGTTAGAAGCTCCATAATTCACCTTTGAAACAGAAGACAACAAAATATTATAAACAATTCATTAGCATTTTACTGTAAGGGCAGTAAGTAAGTGTGTAAGTATTTCATTATGCAAACTATAAAAAGAAGCTTAACTTACCATAGGTATAAGGTCCATTGTGAATAGTGGTGCAATAGTAATAGTTTGATTGCTTCCCAAGGGCCCTGTTAAAGCAATCACTTTAGGCTGATAGTTGTTCAGTTTTTCTTTAGGTTTTATTGATCCATTATTTGAGATAAAACTTAAGACTGAATGGAAATTTAATGTATTAGAACAATGGTCAAAAATTTCATAGCCCAAAGAAACATTGGGCAGAAGAGTGGTGGAGTTATTAATCTCTTCAACAGCAAACCTCATAACTTGCAACATCTGATAGCCAGATTTTGAGGGACTGTGCCTTGAAAACATCAATGATGAAGTTAATAGCATGTCATTAAAGTTTCAGTTTATAAATGTGACTATGAAGAAATGCTACTTTGATTTACAATACAAGCAACCCAGCTGATAAAAATGTCCTTCCTTACCTGAAACATTCAGTGGTCTCTGGGGAGAACAGGGGTGTCTCATGGTCAATTTCATGTAAAGTGAAAAGGCCACCCAATAAGTAATCTCCTTCCAAGCTGAACTCAGATTTTGAGCAAGAAACTTCGAAAAAGAAACAATTAGTAAAGCCAACAAGGAAAATGTAAATGCTACTGAGAGACATTGTTTAAGTTGGCCTGTTGGTCATAAAGCAGATGTGCAGTGGCTAGTCGTTTGAGAATCAGGCTTATATTCTACTCTTAATTTTCTTAAAACTCATTTTAATTTTCTTAAACCACTATATTCAGTGATACAAATGGCCATTTCCATATCTAAACTCAAAAAGCATATGTCAGTCAGTTATTAAATAGAGCATTACACCACAATGCTCATCATAAAAAACAAATTTTACAAGCCTGTGTGAAACAAACTGTACCCTTCTGAACTCTCAGCAGGGGTTTACAGTTGGATTAGAATCACTGAGGTTTAGAGGTGGTGAGCCGGAAAAAAAAATACTCTAGGATATGTATACATTAGAGATTTGATGCAACTTCTGTTGAGGTGAATACTGTGGTGTTACAAGTTATTTTTTGAGTATAAAAATAGAAAATTCATTGATTCGAATGGTTAGCAACACTATGGCTGTTCACATATACTTTACATTTTTAAATTTGCTTAACCCAGTTCCTGGATAAATTAAATTTATTTTGCATATATGACATTAATCCAGATTTGTCAACCCACAAGTGTCACATTAAGACACTTGTGGGTTGACAAATCCCTAGACAAGTCACTAGACATCCCTCTTGGTTTGTGAAACGGTACAATGAAACCTGAGGCAGAATTGGTTTACTACAACACTTGGCATTTATTACACAACCCTGTATATATGTATACTCTGAATTAAATTGGGATTAACACCAAATACATACACATTTGACTGGAATGAATACTATAAAACAAAAGATAAAAAAGATATTTAACCTTTTGAAGTGGAACTTTAACACCATGTCTGATATTGACACAATGGGGAACACCATTAGTGTGACAAACATGTCAATGTATTATTGGCTAATGACAGTCCATGACGTCACAAGCGGAGTGCCCGTAAGCCTGTGATACATGCCATCAGATTTTTTGTCTTCAGGAGCCGCTTGTATGTATGCGTGTGTAAGATAAAAGCTGGGTGCGCTCATTGGAGCTCACTGTGAAAACCCATTAAATTCGCTCTATCACAGTCATTGGGAATGCATAACTCAATTGCACAGCAATATAGTCAAGAAAATAAAAACATTTGATTTCTCTTTCAGAATTGATTATCAAATTTCAGTTTATTGGTCATTGGCAGACCAGCTTTTTTTGCATTACAACCTTCAACTGAACTGGAGTGAACTGGAGTGTGGGCTAGATTAATTGAGCCTACTTGTTTATTTACTCATTTATTTAATAATTTACTGAATTTTAATATCACAGGAAATGGCGCGAACCGTTTTAAATTTCCGTTTTATACCATGAAGGCGAGCCAGTGGATATCAAGTAATGTGCAAACTTTGCACAAGAGTCATATCAGTGAAGAATTCAATTATTCACTACAGAAAGTGAAAAGAAAAACTGCATTTGACACTGCATTAAATACGCATATTCTCTCAGAGATGATGAGAGCTGAATCTACTTCAACATGAGCAGATGAAGGTAGATAATTGTCTTAATTTATTTTCTTAAAATTTCTCTTGTGGCCCATTCCTTGTGAATAAAAAAAAAAAAAAAAAACTTCATTAAACAAGTTTGTTTTTTATAAATGAGAAGTAAGCTAATCTAACTTATCTTTTATTATCCCTGCAGTGTGTTGGTTATGCAGTGATGCACTACGGAATTATTGCGGGGCAAATGAATTGCAATATTAATTTATTAATAAAAGTAGCCTAATGCTAATAATAATAATAATAATAATAATAATAATAATGCTAATAATAATAATAATAATATAGCAATTAAGGGGCCAAGCACAAAGAAGGCAGCATGTCTGGGAGCATCAGACCAACTGAAGTACATCAGACCAACATAAATACAGTCACGAGTAATATGATTTAATGGTTTGTCACTTTTGACCAATAGGTGGCACTCTTACAAAACTGATGTAGTGTGGTCAGAGTAAGGTGACAATGACACATACAAAGTTTGTTTGTCAATTTGCCAAAACATTGCAGAGATCCAGCCTCTGAGACATTTTGGCATCATGCCATCAAATTTGTTGATGCGGTATACGAAAATGATTTTGTCTAACGACACAAAATCCCAAAATTTTTGCCGGCATGATCTGAAGATGATACGATTTGATTTTGTTGAAAATCGGACCAACGGTTATTAGTTATTAGCAAAAGTTATTAGTATTCCTGGAAATTTCATTATAACTTTTGACGCTATCTCTAAACTTTTTGAAGTTCCTTCAGGGCATGGTGCAGATGACACGTACAGAGTTTAGAAATGATATGCCAATGTGTTCATTTAAAATATAGGATTTTATAACAAAATTAAAAATGGCTGATGTCCAAAATGACCAATATGGAAAAATTGGTTATTTTTCAACCCGGCATGCTGCACCGAATCTAAAGACATAAACTGCAAAAATTAGCAATTAAAGACATTTAAAGAGGATTTTAGGCAAAAAAATCATATAAACAGTAATTAAAAATATGATTTAATGGATTATCACTTTCGACCAATAGGTGACGGCGGCGCAATTACAAAATTGATGTGATGTTGTCAGAGTGAGGTGACAATGACACATACAAAGTTTGGTGTCAATATGACACCAAATAGTATAAATTACGGTATAAATTTCATTATAACTTTTGATCAAAAGGTGTCGCTGCCCTGAAACATTTTGAGTACTTTCAGGGCATGGTGCCGAAGACACATACTGAGTTTCGTAACGATAGGTTAAAGCGTTCATAAAATACAGCATTTTACTACAAAATTCAAAATGGCCAACGGCCAAAATGGCTGTTATGGGAAAGTTGGATATCATTTGACTCGATATCATTTGACTCGATATAACTTCTGAACCGTTTGTCCAAACATCATAAAAGTGGTATTGTTAGATATACGCCCCAAATCTAACAATACCACTTTTATGATGTTTGGACAAACGGTTCAGAAGTTATTTGCAAAAATAGCCATTTTTGTATCTCCGGACCAGTAGGTGGTGCTGCGCTGAAATGCAGCATGTAGCGTCAGGTTATGCTTGTGATGACATACCAAGTTTGGTCTGAATACGAAAAAGCGTTGCGGAGATACAGCCTTAGTCAGTTTTCGCAAGCGCTACGGAAAATATGTTTGCGCGGTATTCGAGAACAATTTGACGAATCAACTTCAAATGCATAAATTTTTGTCTGCATGGTCGGAAGATGATCTGATTCAATTTTTGTGAAAATTAGACCAACAGCCTAGGAGCAGTTGGAAAAAGTCTTTCAGAAAATTCTAAATGGCGGAAAAAAAATTATGACAGAAATGCAATCGAATCATCTTGAGGAAAGGAATCAGAGGAAAAATAATTTTGTTTGTAGCCCTTACGGTTCAAAAGTTATTAGCATAAACATGAGTGCAAATTTGGACAGTTGGTGGCACTAGAGGGATTGATTTGGAGACTCCAAATTTGCTATCTTGACAGATCAGACTGTCCTCTATCAGTGTGCCAAATGTCATAAGTTTCCCGCAAGCGGGTCTGTGGACTGCCATAGACTTCCAGAGCAGAAGAACTTTCAGTGCTTGGCCCCTAATTTGTTTATAGCCCTTACAGTTCAAAGGTTATTAGCATAAAAAGTAAATGAACGTTTGTACAGTTTGTGGTTCTAAAGGGATTGATTTAGAGACTCCTAAATCACTGTGGTTAATGTTCAGACTGTCTTCTATTTATGTGCCAAATTTCATTACTTTCCCTCAAGCGGTGCTATGAGCTGCTATAGACTCAAGAGCGGAAGAAGAAGAGGAGGAAGCGGAAGAATAATAAGAACACTAACAATTACAATAAGTGCCTACGTACCTTCCATGCTTGGCCATTAATTGGAAATGCCAAATCCTCTTGATATCCCAGATAGCTGATTTATACACCATATCACTGTCTATCGACGCAAGCCAGCACTGGGGGTTATAGCGGAGCCCCCAACACGCTAGATTCCCTAGCCCCCTGGAACAAGAAGAAGAAGCAGAAGAATAATAAGAACGCTAACGATTACAATAGGTGCCTACGCACCTTCCTTGCTTGGCCCTAATAATTATTTAATTATTTAAATATATTTAATAATATGTACATTAATTGGAAATGCCCAATTCTCTTGATATCTCATGTTACGTGCTTAAAGATGTAAACGGGATGATTGCGCAACATTTATGTGAGATACAACTGTTTCCATGTGTGCGAGAAGCAGAAACAGCCAGAAAGACAGAGTTAACGTTAAAAACCACTAATCTCAAAACCACAGCATAAGCATTAAAGGGATACTTCACCTCTGGAAAGATGAATGTGTATTTAAAATGGGTCATTTATGTAGAAGAAATGTGAAATTATTTTTGAATTTGGAGCTTTCTAGACTGAGAAAAGCCAGAAAATGTATTTTTGGCTTATGTGGATGAACGACAACAACTCCCAGAATGCACTTGGTTGCTGCCCTAGGAGACCACTCCCAAGCCACGCCTACCAGCAAGAGAGCGCAGTTAAACAACAAGGATAGGCTACTAGTGAGTCTCCGTGACGAGTCTGCCCGGGATTTCGAGATCGGCCAAAATGTCCGGGATTCGGCTTTTACGTTCTACAGTCGCCTCGCCATTCATCATGTTTACTGTGGCGAGCAGGAGGAGGCTGAGGGCCGTGAGAGAACGGAGGAGTGATTACTGAGACGCACCGGTCTCATATCTCTCACGGAGGAGTGGGAATTTTCTTGAACCGATCACTTGTTTAGCGTTCATGTAAACACTACATTTAGATTCACCAATCGGAATGAATTCAGTTAGATTGAAACAAAAGGTGTGCATGTAAACAATGAATGGCGACTGCAGAAAGCAAAAGCCGAATCCCAGACATTTTGGACGATCTCAACGGCCGGACATGTCCGGGAAAAAGAGGATGGTAACTCCTACTACTCAGCTTTCTCCACAGAACAAGAGCCTGCTAGCTTAGCTTCCAAAAAAAGATGGCTGACACTATGTGTACATTCTGTGAATGAGATCCCACCCTCTATGGGCGAGTTGAAAACATGCAGGACAGCCCCTACTATTGGCTGTAGTCTTCAGCCTCTGGCCAAAAAATCCTCTGATGACGCAAAATGACGATTTTTGTGTCATCGGAGGATTTTTTCTGGACAAAAAATACATAAATCTCTCGTCTCGGGGGATATGAGGGTGGAAAGCACGGTAATTCGAAAATACTACAGGTTTTCTACTAATACAAAGCTTAATCCCAGATAGCACCGACTATTTGATGTTCATTTTACATCTGGAAGACGTATTTTTAAGAATGTTTGCTCATCTGCAATACGTCTATAGGACGTTTCCTGTCAGATGTCAAATAGACGTTTAGAAGATGTCATGCTAAATGGGATGCTAAATCCTGAAGTATCCCTTTAATGTGATCATGGTTCGACAGATAGCTCAAAGCATGGGTGTTGACTGAGATCTGGCGCTGATCTCCTCACTCCTCGGTGGAACATCAGCGGATTGGTGGAACATCAGTTCTGATGTGTGACGTTGTGATGTCACGTATCTGATGGACAGCCAATGATCACAACCTAAGAATAACGTATAGAAACAGAAGCACACGTGGAATGTGTGTACGAAAAATACACAAACACACGAACGTAACACCCCCCCCCCAAAAAAAAAACAAAAAAACAAAAACAGGAACGACAGAGGAAAAACACTTTTGCAGGGTTTTCTTCATTTTCTCAGCCAACAGAGCCTCATTCACAAACGTAGGTGCCATGAAAGTGAAGGACAAATCATCTGCATCAGCGAATTTACGAGCTTGTGCTCGCGTAACAGCACAAACACAAAAGACCTCAGGAAATCTCTCGAACAATTCATCAGTGTGATCAGACTAAACCGGTTTATTACAAACTTCTAGCAGCGACAAAATTATACCACCTGCTATATCATTACCAAGAATGAAGTTCACTCCAGGCACTGGTAGGTTGTCACACACTCCAACCTTCACAAGTCCTGAAAACAAATCTGACTTCAAATAAATTTGATGCAAAGGAACCGTCATAGTGCTCATTTCAAGGCCATGTACTAACGCAACTACCACAAAAAGTATGTTCTGAGAATGGCAATGTAGCTGCCACTAGTACTATTGAAGCTAGTAATTTGCTGCAATTTGATCAATATTAGAACCTTATTGTGTAAGAAACATAGGGGGAACAGAATCCGACGGCAAATAGTTCAGCTGTCGAAATCCGTTCCCCCACCCCAATGATGAGAGATGTATCGGCTTAAAATATGCTTATTCTATTCTGCGGGTGGATGGAGCTTAAATAGCATCAATTTGAGAAATATTAGAACCTCAGTGTGTCAGAAATATGGGGGGAACAGAATCCGATGTAAAAAAAAAACAGCTGTCGGAATCCGTTCCCCCACTCCCATTATGAGAGGTGTTGATGTAATGGCTTAAAAAATGCTGATTCTATTTTGTGTGTGGATGGAGCTTAACTTGCATCAGTTTAAAGAATATATTTATTTATTTTTCCTTTTATTATGATTGGACAGTATAGTAAAGTTCAACGACCCGGGACTTGAACTCGGGTCGCCCAAAGCTAAAAAAAACAAAACATTGTCAGGTCACTGACCACTAAGCTATTGAAGCAAGTAATTTGCTGCAATTTGATCAATATTAGAACCTTATTGTGTAAGAAACATAGGGGGAACAGAATCCGACGGCAAATAGTTCAGCTGTCGAAATCCGTTCCCCCACCCCAATGATGAGAGAAGTTGATGTATCGGCTTAAAACATGCTTATTCTGTTCTGTGGGTGGATGGAGCTTAAACAGCATCAATTTGAGAAATATTAGAACCTCAGTGTGTCAGAAATATGGGGGGAACAGAATCCGATGTAAAAAAAAAACAGCTGTCGGAATCCGTTCCCCCACTCCCATTATGAGAGGTGTTGATGTAATGGCTTAAAAAATGCTGATTCTATTTTGTGTGTGGATGGAGCTTAACTTGCATCAGTTTAAAGAATATATTTATTTATTTTTCCTTTTATTATGATTGGACAGTATAGTAAAGTTCAACGACCCGGGACTTGAACTCGGGTCGCCCAAAGCAAAAAAAACAAAACATTGTCAGGTCACTGACCACTAGGCTATTGAAGCAAGTAATTTGTTGCAATTTGATCAATATTAGAACCTTATTGTGTAAGAAACATAGGGGGAACAGAATCCGACGGCAAATAGTTCAGCTGTCGAAATCCGTTCCCCCACCCCAATTATGAGAGATGTTGATGTATCGGCTTAAAATATGCTTATTCTATTCTGTGGGTGGATGGAGCTTAAACATCATCAATTTGAGAAATATTAGAACCTCAGTGTGTCAGAAATATGGGGGGAACAGAATCCGATGTAAAAAAAAAACCAGCTGTCGGAATCCGTTCCCCCACTCCCATTATGAGAGGTGTTGATGTAATGGCTTAAAAAATGCTGATTCTATTTTGAGTGTGGATGGAGCTTAACTTGCATCATTTTAAAGAATATATATATATATATATATATATTTTTTTTTGCCTTTTATTATGATAGGACAGTATAGTAAAGTTCGACGACCCGGGACTTGAACTCGGGTCGCCCAAAGCTAAAAAAAACACATTGTCAGGTCACTGACCACTAGGCTATTGAGGTTAACAATTTACAGCAATTTGATCAATATTAGAAACTTATTGTGTAAGAAACATAGGGGGAACAGAATCCGACGGCAAATAGTTTAGCTGTCGAAATCCGTTCCCCCACCCCAATGATGAGAGATGTATCGGCTTAAAATATGCTTATTCTATTCTGTGGGTGGATGGAGCTTTAACAGCATCAATTTGAGAAATATTAGAACCTCAGTGTGTCAGAAATATGGGGGGAACAGAATCCGATGTAAAAAAAAAACAGCTGTCGGAATCCGTTCCCCCACTCCCATTATGAGAGGTGTTGATGTAATGGCTTAAAAAATGCTGATTCTATTTTGTGTGTGGATGGAGCTTAACTTGCATCAGTTTAAAGAATATATTTATTTATTTTTCCTTTTATTATGATTGGACAGTATAGTAAAGTTCAACGACCCGGGACTTGAACTCGGGTCGCCCAAAGCTAAAAAAAAAAAAAACATTGTCAGGTCACTGACCACTAAGCTATTGAAGCAAGTAATTTGCTGCAATTTGATCAATATTAGAACCTTATTGTGTAAGAAACATAGGGGGAACAGAATCCGACGGAAAAAAAAACAGCTGTCGGAATCCGTTCCCCCACTAGCATCTAGGCCACCACAACTCTCATAGTCAGTGCTATTAACAGTCTTCACAAAGGCGACACTTTTAGTACTGACCCCTTGTTCCTTGCGTTTTAAAACAAGACAGTCAGCAATAAGGTGTCCTGGCTTGTGACAATAAAAACATTATCTCCCTTCCCTAGTGATTGATTTTTCGGAACAACGGGAACAGACAGAACCTTCTCAGTACGAGCAAAAGTAAAAACACTCTTGTGAGTCAGCGCAAACTCATCAGCACAAACAGACGCCTGAGACAATGATGTCACCTTCTGTTCATTTAGGTAGACAACAATACGATCAGGAATACAGCTTTTAAATTCTTCTAACATAATCAACTCACGTAACGCCTGAAAATCTGACACTTTGTTTGATGTGCACCACCTATCAAACAACATACCTTTTTTCAGGGTTCGAATTACGGGGGAGCTAAGGGGAGCTCGGCTCCCCTGAAAAGGACCTGGGCTCCCCTGAAAGCCTACTTTGAGACATTTAGGGGGAGCTCTAAAACACTGTCCAGTTTTTGTGTTGCATATAGATTTTGATTTTCTGTACATTAAGGTTCCTGAAATAAATGATGATATTAAAAATGTGTCAATGTTGTGTGTTTATTCGCTCATTACATTACTATTTCCGAACATCTGTTTTGTTTTGTTTTATTTCTATTTCCGAACATCTGTCTCCACTAATAAATGCAATGCTGTGTCTCCTGCTGTGACCATCCATGCGTGGCGGCGCTGCACTGAAATTACTACGTTTACGTCACCACTTGAACTTCTCACCGAGTTGGTATTTGAATGTTAGCTTAACTTCAAGTTCAAAACATACTTTATTCGTTTTTTGGAACACTCTGTGGATACTAATAAGAATGTCAAAAAGAAAGCAGCCAAACCTCAGTCAATTTGGATTTACAAAACAAACGAAGAGGAGTGATGACAGCGCACCAGCTACAACTAGCTTGCCGGTGTTACCGCCGCCGCCGCTAAAAGTTGCTGCTAGTGACAGCACCAGCACCGAGGATAGCGAGACTTGGGCGCCAGAAACCACCGCTGCGACCTGCAGCGGACCAGGCGATCATGCAACACCTTTCAACCGGACAACAAAGCAATGGAGTGAGTGGAGAATCAGGAATACATGGCTTTACTCCAAAAATCAGAAGTTAGGATGTACAGTATGCATGGAGGCAAAAAGCCTGTTGCTCGCCGAAAGAGCAACGGGAGTACATCTGTCAGAGGAATGGATGAATGGAGAGGTCAGCAGCGAGTCACAGAATAACCTGCGGAAAAAGATTTACAAGCATCGGGACAGTTTGGCACACAAAAGAGCGGTTGAGATTTCGGAGATGAAGGAAAAGGATGTGCTCCCAAACAAGGTGCTTGAAGTAAATGCTAATTTAATGCAAGAAACAGCTACGTCTTTCAGATCTGCTTATATGGTGGCCAAGGAAAAAATGGCCTACAGCAAGCTCCCTGCTGTAATGTCCCTTCAAAAACTTAATGGTGCAAACGTGGGAAATGTGCACAAATCAGACCATGCTTGTGCTGAAATAATCGGACATATCGCCAGTGAAATGAGAGCTAAATTTGTTTCAAAAGTAAAAGAACTGGGATCACGAATCAGTATCACGATAGATGAGAGCACAGTTCATGGCCTGGCTTATATGATCATTTATGTGCGGTGTGACATGACAGGAACGGGGGAAGTGGATAATGTTTTTTTAGATATCGTTGAGCTTTCAGAAGGCACGGATGCTGAATCGATATACAAAAGTTTGAGGAAAAGCTTGAGACAAGCGGGACTGGATGATGAGTTTCTGGGAAAAAATCTCATCTGCATTGCAACGGATGGAGCAGCGGTACTGATGGGCAGAGTCGGCGGACTCGTCACTAAACTCAAACAAGATTTCCCCAAAGTTCAGTCAATACACTGTCTAGCTCACCGACTTGAGTTAGCTGTCAAAGACTCACTTAAGGAAGTAGCTGGATGTAACCAATTTGAGTTTTTTATCTCAAAACTTTACGCCCTCTATAACCAGTCATCAAAAAACGCCCGTTTGCTCCAGGAGGCAGCTACAGGTTTGAACATGCAAATCCTAAAAATAGGTCAAATCTTTACAATTCGTTGGGTGGCTAGTAGTTTTCGCACTGTGAAGGCAGTATGGAACGATTATCCTGCACTGGCGCACCAATTCAGAACAGCTATGGAAGACACATCTCGCTGCGACACAGAGAGGCAGAAATTCAGGGGCCTGCACAAACTCCTTACAAGCACAGGTTTTTTGGCTGATTTGGCATGTATGAAGGATGTCCTGCGAGAACTACAAAATCTGTCGCTAAAACTGCAACGCAAACAAACATCTTTAGTTGATGCAAGTTGCCACATTCAGCAGACCATTGACGTCTTGACAGCCATGAAAGCAAGTGGAGGAAAATCCACACAAAAAGCCGAACAACGCATATCGACTGGCCTGTTCAAAGATGTTGAGCTTTCAGAGAGCAGGCCGAAGATAAACCGTCTTCAGTTCAATCAGTCTATTATCAACAGCCTAAAGAAGAGACTGCCCGAACCGGACCTTGTCCAGATGCTGAAACCACTGGATAAACGCTTTTGGCCACAGCAACATAGCGCCCGTATCCTATATGGGGAAACTGAAGTTCGAGCATTGGCAAAAACACTGGGAGAACCGGCCCGAGAGGCTGTCGAGGAGTTCCGGGACTTTAAATTGCAAAACAGAGCACCAGGGAAAACGCTTGTCAAACTTCAAACAGCAAGTCTGACCTACTTGCCGTCCTCAGCTGAGTGTGAGGGGATTTTCTGCCGTGAATTCTACTGACAGCAAGTATCGCAACAAGTTGCGTGAACAAAGCCTCTCCTCGCTTCTCTTCGTGGATCTGAATGGACCCCCTTTGGAGCAATTTGACCCTCTGCCTTTTGTATCATCTTGGATTAAAGCCGGTCACCGACCCTCAACATCCTTGGTTACAGGACGGAAAGCGGAAAGAAAGACCCCAGGCCTCTGTGGTCACTTCTGATTTAAGGTAAGAATCATGGAATTACTTACTTAATCTGTGCGTTTGTGAGGATTGGCCCTAATCCTATTTAATATTGATGTATTTTTTTTATGATTGTTATGTGAGTCATTCTGTTTTTATCATGATTTGCATGATGTAGGCCTAAGCGCGGTTGATTCAGAACCGTGGACAGAGCTGTTTGCCCTAACACTGACAACACTGACTGCCGCTTGCGTTTTGAAGTAAACGGTTTACTAAGTAAACAATAGGTTTACTGTAAACCTATTGTTTTAAATGCCCGAACATGCACCAAAAGCGTTAACGTCAGTCAGGGAGTATCGGAAAATAGGGCTTCCCCGAAAGCCACTTTGTAATTCGAACCCTGCCTTTTTCCCTAGCGAATTCAATGAACGTCTGACTTGAACCTTTCTTATGGTTCCTGAATCGCTGCCTGTATGCCTCCGGTACGAGCTCATAAGCCCTCAAAATTGCCGTTTTAATAACATCATAATATAAACTATTTTCCAAAGATAAAGCAGTGAATACTTCATAAGCTTTTCCCGTTAACTTATATTGGAGCAGCAAAGGCCACACATCCCGAGACCAATTTAAAACAGAAGCAACTCATTCGAATACATTAAAGTATGAGTCAACTTCTGCCTCCCTGAATTGTGGAACAAGAGAAATGTGTTTACTCACATTAAACGTACTTGACAAACTCGTACCTGTCGCGACAGCAGCAGGCTGCACAGGTTGAGCAGATGATACAGGTAGCATAGGGGAAACCGGTGTGTCTCTGGCTACTCTGAGTTTCAGCTCTCGCAACTTAATTTGCTTGTCCGCCTCTATTTCCAGACAGCGGATTTGAAGTTGCAGATCCATCTGAGCCTTACGCTCCGCAGGAGGGCGGAGCCAGGCTAATGCTCCGCTGCCCTCTCGCGCTCTTTCCTGTTGAACCCTTGCCAAACGTACTCTGAGACGCGAATCACCTCCAGACCCAGTCAAGGTCGGAGAAAAAGGTTCGAAGGGTGGCAAAACTGCTTTGGCTTCGGAACCCTCCGCCTCATCAGTCTCTCTTGCATCCTCCTCACCAGTCCAAGAAGGACATGCTTCAGAACCAAGAGGATCCTGCTCAGATCTATCAGCCAGTTTCAACACACCTAACTTCCCCAGCTCCTGTACTATAATTTTCACAACCTAAGAATAATGTATAGAAACAAATAGAAACAAAAGCACAAGAGGAAGAGAGAAAAATACACAAACACACATGGAACGTAACATTGCAGATGCTAACTGATCATAACTGATGCTTTTGACAATATCTCTGGCTATCATCGATACACCATATTACGTCCATCGGCACAAGCCAGCACTGGGGGTTATCGCGGAGGTCCCCAACACGCTAGATTGCCTAGCCCCCTTGAACAACAGGATGCTAAGTCTTTAGAATGTGGCAATGGGACAAGTTCTACCCCCCAAAGGTTCATCACCGCCACATTCTCAATCATGCAGACAACATGCCTGTGCTGGCAGACATCAAACGCAAAGGTGGTGTCAATGCATAGCCCCTACAGAGGCTGGCGTGGAGCCACATGGAGCCCTACAAGACACTTGTGCTTGTTCCTGGCCATGTGAACTGCGGCGCAGACCTGTTATTAAGGGAGACTGTAGTCCTTGGAGAATGGTGGCTGCACCCTCATACTATCAAAATGATATACAACATGTCGAGGAAGCAGAAGTGGATTTATTTGCCTCGGCAGGAACAACGCATTCTCATCCTAGGGCGTCATATACTGACGCTTTTGACATTTTGTCTACATCGAACGCACATGGCACCCTTTAGCGTCAATATGACACGCACAGAGCTTTGTTCGGTTATGGGTAGGTTTAGGTCTGGGGTAGGATTAGGGTTAGACCACTAGGAGGCGCCTTCTGACCCATATCTATCTGCGTCTCATATTGACGCTAAAGGGTGCCATGTGCGTTCGATGTAGACGAAATGTCAAAAGTGTCAGTATATGACGCCTTGGGATGAGAACGGGCTGGCAGGAAACACTCAATGCCCACTATTCTTATCCCTGACCCAATCCCCTCCAGGGGTGCCTCAATGAGCCATGGTTCCTGGAGTTAGTGGAGCTGCTGACAGCAGCTCCCTGGACTATCCCACTGAGGAGGGATCTTCTCTCTCAAGCGGAGGGCACAATCTGTAGTTGTGGAATCTGCCTGTCTGGCTGCTCAGCGGAGACTGCCTGCATCAGATGTCTTACCCCAGCGAGTGCTAGAAGCAAACACATAGGAACAGGCTCTTTCTATTAGACACCTCTATGCCCATAAGTGAAAAGAGTATGTTATCTGGTGTAGGACATGAAAACGAGGAACCAATGAATTAGCTTGTGTCAATTATTCTGTCCTTTTTACTGGAGCATTTGGATGACGGCCATGTGCTTTCCACATTCTAGTCTATACGGCCACAGCTTTTTAGCATCAGGTTGATAATTCTGCTTCTTCTTCATGTCTTTTGATCAGGAGATTCAGCATACATTCAAAAGATGTGTCATAAAGCCCCCTATGGAAAGATGGAAATTTCCACCAATGAGGGGAAAGCGTTGTCTCATAAACCGCATTTCCCCCGCAGGAACTTTCCCCAGGAACTAGGGACTTTGGGTTAGTACTCGGTGTGTTTCCACCGCAGGAACCAGGGTCTAAATGAAGTTCCGGGTTAAAATTTCCCCCCCAGAAAGTCCCTGCTTGTGAGGTAGTACTTTTTCAAAGTTCAGGAACTTTCGGGGGTGGGACTTGGGTGCTGAACATGCTGATTGGTTGAGTTCACGCAGCATTTTGATTGGTTGACTCCACATTTCAACCACCATTTTTAAAAGTTTATTACGGTGCGTCAAGTAAGAGTTGTTTGCTATTCAAATCAACAATGGAGTTTAAAAAATACGTCCGATGGACCGACAATGAGGTTCAGGCTTCATTACGCTTATATGTGGAGGATGAAATCCAGTAGGAACTGGAAAGTTGCACGCAGTCCTATGTCATTGGACAAATTTGCCTAATTTTCAGGGTACTTTAGACCACGATGGAACAGGTAGCAACAGGTCTGGGGGTATGAAGTTCCTGGGACAAACTGTTCCGGGTAATTTCAGTAGAAACGTGGCTATAAATTATGGACATTTTCGTCAATGGCAGGAAAAAGGTTAATGTGCTTGTAAGAAGTTGTGTGACATTACTACTACAGTTTATTGCATCAGCATTGCTGCCACTCACATTAATATAAAGTTCTGTCATGAAACTCCAGAAGGCACAGGCTGATAGGTCCTTAAAATGTTATGTTATGTATTATAGACATAGAGCATGAAATATTATGAGATGTTCATTAACTAGTGTTGTAAAGTTTTCTTTGATCGAAGCAGAGACCAGTGAGACAGTTGGAATCGCGTTCAACAGAAGTTCTTTATTGAGAACTCCACTGTATGCGGCTGTAGAAACTTCCAACATGATCTGACTGAGGGAACTTTACATGGTATCTTATAGGCCATTCAGTGGGCTGTCCTTAAAGGTGCTGAACTTACACACAGCCTTAGAGATGACTACTGAATCTAATCATCTAAAGACAAATAGAGGCAATTACCCCCAACTGAGATAATGGTACCCCCAAATTGTATAAACAACACATGGTCACGAGAACCAAGACTAGGTAAACATTCACACATAGTTCAACTCTTAGTAGAAAGATCAAAGACTAACAAAAACCCTTCAAAGGAAACTGTTAAATCTAATCAGTAAATGGATGCCCTCATGTTCACCTTGAATGCCCAATACAGTATAGTTCACCTTAGTTTTTTATGTGATGTTATGTAGGGAAATAGGATCAGCAGATCTAAAAACATATTCTTAAATTTTAATCCTTCAGTCCCCTCTTTGAGAGTTCTTAAAATAACTCTCACAAAATACAAATTTAAACACTTAAAAGTTAATTCTTGTAACTTGAAAAAGTTACAGGCACGCATAACTTATTCTGTGTTGTGTCCTTGATTTACATGAGTGTCATAGTTCTTCTCAAAACCATAACTGTTGACACCTGCGACGCAGGGTGTAAAATGTCGTATAAACTACATGATTACACAGAAAACCATGTAGCATAAGAGTGGAAGTCTTGAAAGTCCATGGCGCCTGAATAGCTGTGAAGTCTGCTTCCTGTAGAGTCCATTTCTCACGCAGAGTCGCTCTGATGACTCGTCCCTCATGAGGTTTGTTCATGGAAATCTGAGGTGATGAGGCTGACCAGCAGTATTCATGCATGGACTTCATTCTTCCATAAGTCGCACATGTTCTGTGTTGATTTTCTGTAATTGCATGTTGACACAGAAACGAACATGCGATTAGGGTCCGTGATGTCTCTGCGCTGTGTATTTTTTTTTCTTTTATGGTTGGAACTCATTTTCTCGTGAACAAGTTTCTGAACCATGAAGAATTATCTACAGTCATCTGGTGTGTAATTTTGTTGAAAGATCAAGATTGCTTGTTGGTTAACTTGACATTAACCCGGTGCAGCACTCATGTAATGGTGCAGGCTTGTAGTCTTGATCATGTCGATGGATGACTGAAGGTTTCGTATGTCTCTGCGTTGTGTATTTTTCTTCTGTGTTGGTTGGCTCTGCAGTGGGTCTAGTTGTTTTCTTGAGGTTGTGGCTTCATATGCAGGTGAGGAGGTCTTTGCATATGGGTCTCAGGAGAGCCATCAAGTGTTTATCTGCAAAGAGGAAGAAAGAAAACAAAAGACGACAGAGCAGTATTTGTCCAAACACTAGGGTTGTAGCAGTATTTTTTTAAACACTAGGGTTGTAGCGTTTTCAGAGTCTGCTGTTGTTGTTTCATTCTTTCCCTATTTCTTAATTTATTTGACACCTATGGACCAGTGAGGTAAGGATGGACTAAATCGGGAAAGGCCTATGAGGTAGGGTCTTCACCCTGGGTTCACCCCCGAACGCCTGTTGCGTCAGTTCTTCCCAGGGCACCTCACTTGTCTGTGTCCTATTCTGTCCCTGTGTTGTGTACACACTGTACAGTGTGTGAGAAAATTGGCACATTTCCATTAGTGGTGGGAGAAAAGCTCGATGCATCGATGCATCGCGATTCGTTATCTAACGATCCAGAATCGATTCTCAAAAATTCAGAATCGATTCTGTGTTCAATTCAAATGCGAGCGCTGTCAAGACTCACGTGACCAAACAAAAAAGACGTTGATGGACGACCGTTCATATGCTGGTGAATAAAGAGATAAAATTAAGATAAAAGATTAAGATAAAATGGACAAACTACGACCTGCACCATCTCATTTAAAATCGGATGTGTGGCAACATTTTGGATTTTCTGAAGACACCGAGGGTGTCGTTGATAAAAGCCATACTGTGTGCAAAGTCTGTAGCGCCAAATTCAAATATTTCGGCAACACGACTAACATGAAGAAACATATTACGCGGTTCCACTCAGAGCTGGAGAAACAGCATTCTCTTCCAATGACGAACACTCCCGGTTACATTCAAAGGACCCTGGATCAAGTAGCAAAGCTTCCACCGAATTCTGAAAAGGCAAAACGAATTACCCGATCAGTGGCGGGTTTTATTGCCAAAGATCTGCGCCCGTACTCCGTTGTGGAAAACCAAGGATTTCGCACGATGTTACAGGTACTTGAGCCACGATACACTTTGCCCTCGCGTCGTTATTTTAGTGAGACGGCTGTCCCCGCACTCTACAGTGAGTGTAAAGATCACATCTTAGAATCCCTAAGTAATACGGACAGAGTGGCAATAACATGCGATGCATGGACATCACTTACAACAGAATCGTATGTCACTATTACGGCACACTACATTACAGATGAGTGGAAGCTTGCAGCTTGTGTTCTGCAAACGCGTGCTATGAGCGAAAGTCACACAGGGGCGAATATTGCTGAACTACTGCACAATGTTTCAGACGAATGGAAAATTCGGAACAAAGACTTGGTTTTGGTGAGTGACAATGCCTCTAACATGGCTGTTGCAGCACAGCTCGGCAAGTTTTCACATGTGAGATGTTATGCGCACACACTGAATTTGGCTTCCCAACGAGCGCTGAAGTTGCCGTCTGTGTCAAGGTTGTTAGGGAGAGTGAGGCGGATCGCGACTTTTTTCCACCGCAGCGCAATTGCAAACCATCAGTTGAAGGAGAAGCAAAAACAACTAAATCTTCCGTCTCACAAACTGAAATCAGACGTCATCACTAGATGGAACAGCGCATACGAGATGCTTGAAAGATTTCTTGAACAACAGCCGGCTGTCTGTGCTGCGTTACTATCACAGGAGGTGAGAAAAGGAGCGGCTGAAATCTTCACTCTCACGGAATCCGATATTTCATGCAGTGAGGATGTGATAACTGCTCTTAAGCCTATGAAAGATGCCACACTTCTGATGTCAGAGGAGAGCAGCCCCACTGCGTGTTTAATTGCCCCATTGCATGCTAAACTGATCCAGGACATGAAAGAAAACACTGAGGAAAAATCAGTGATGATCAGGGAGATAAAGAGGGTCATATGTGAGGACCTCAGCAAAAGGTACACCACTGACCAGGAGACTAGCCTTCTTAACAAATGTGCTTCTCTCGACCCACGCTTTAAGGCACTGCCTTTTCTTTCCAAAGAAAAGAGAGAGGAAACTTACAAAACAGTGATCACTGAAGCTTCATCATTACAAGAGGTAATTATTTTATCATCATTGACTAAATGTTTTAGCATGTGACATTAGAGTGCAATATTACGGTCTCAATATTATTAAGGCTTATTTGTGTGATGATTTCATGTCTTAAATTAATTAAATTAATCTCTAATTTATTTAAATATTTAAATATTTATCAGTGTGTAAATAATAATGTATACTGTGACTTACATTACCTCATTGAATTACTGGAAGAGTTATTTTTTTATCTACACTCTGTTTATTTTAATTTCTTTTAATTGCTTAAAAGCAGGAAGTGCATGACAATCTAGAAGACAGCACTGTGAAAGAAGCCAACATCTCAGTGAGCCCACAGCCTGAAGTCACAGAGTTGCAGGATGACTGTCCTACTACTTCAAAAGGAAGAGCTTCATCTCTGCTTCACAATCTGCTGGGGCAGACCTTCACTGATGCTTCAGATACAACATATCATCAGTCACCCTCTGCCTTGGTTGAAGAGGAGATGACCAGGTATTGCAGTACCCCACCACTCCCTCTAACAGAGGACCCCCTCAACTGGTGGAATGTCAACAAGGTGTCATTTCCTGTGCTCTCCAAAATGGCAAAGAGATATTTATGCATTCCAGCAACCAGTGTGTCTGCAGAGAGGGTCTTCTCCACTGCAGGTGATATTGTGACAGCACAGCGAAGCACACTTACTTCTGAACATGTGGACCAACTGCTGTTCCTACACAAAAACTTAGTATTATAGTATTATGCAAGATAAACTATGGTAGGCCAGCCTAGATGTTGAATATTTAAGTTTGTATTTAATTTGTTCCCTGACATTTTTCTTCTGCATTAGCCTGTTTTAAAGATTTTTTTTGTGTGGCTCTAGACATTTTTTGTTAAAATGTTCAAAATAAACTGAAAAATTGTCACACTTTTGTTTTGTCACACAAATTGAGTGTGTTTGAGTGTGCAAATTGATTACACAGTGTGCGTATTGATCACACAAATTTGTTTTGTCACATAAATTGTCATACAAATTGAGAACTGTTTATTCTTAATGATTGTTCATTGCAATTGTATGGCTTACCATTCATTCAGAGTTTGTTAATCCTGAAAATAACTTTGTTAATAAAATAAAAGTATTGAAAAAGAAATATTCATAATCATTTTTAATTTGGCAATACTGTCAAACAGATATTCTAACTATATACAAAAAGCATAGTAACTCCAATTTTGGTTAAAATAAAAAGTTTAGAGTATTTTTTGCACAGCAGGATAATTAATTAAGAATCGTTTTGGGAATCGGATCGTTCCTCCCAGAATCGGAATCGGATCGAATCGTTAAGTGCCTTAAGATTCCCACCTCTAATTTCCATTCTCCAGTGAAACATCAGTCCTAATAAACATCATTAACAGAGGATGGTGTCTGATTGTAGTGTTCTGCAGTATAACATTTAAGGCTGTGAGTATACTGAATGTCCCCCAAACAAAGGCTGTGACAGTCAATAAATCTGTCATCTTTGTTGTAAGTTACTGGGGAGATTAAGCAATCACAGCCTAAATGGTTAACACCGTATCAAGTTGCCCCACGAGTTTAACGAAGAGGGGAGGGGCTGCTTCAGAATATCAAGCAGGCTAAGCAGAAGCTGGTTAACCTTGTTAACTTGTCTTAAGTTATTTTTGTTTTTTCTACATTCTTTTCCAAAATATCCATGCTTGCCACAGTAAGAACAACTGGCTTCTCTAGGACATTTGCGTTTCTGTTTCTCTGAATTGACCTTAAAGGATGCTGCTGCAATTTTTACCCTTGCCTTGACATCAGAGTCTCTTTCCCAAGTAACTAACTTGTCCAAGTTGTTTTGCAGGGTTCTACTGGACCATGTTAGTTCTAAGTAAGGCAACGCCTTTTTATGTTCTGACAGAAGACCCTGAAACCATGCGCGAACTAGGGGACCATTATCACCTAGCACCTGCTCTGAAGTGTCAGCGATTCCGCTGTAAGCAGCAGCGGTCTGACAAAATCTTTCTGTGTACTCACAAACAGTTTCCACCTTCTTCTGTACACAATTGGTAATTTTCGACCAATCGATTTTGGGTCCTAAGATATTCTTTAGGATTTTCAAAACACCTTCTCTCAAATTGCCTTTACTGGCATGTTGTAGTTCAGACGTAACAGCAGACTCAAAATTGTTGAATTCAGATTCAGTTAGAATTTGTGACATCAGCTGTGTAACTTCTGCCAACGACATGTCATAAAGACGCATTTTACTGATCAATGCTTTTCTAAATTCAGAAAAATTTGTGCGTACTGAGGGTAAGCTCTGGGATAGTCTCTCTACATCTTTAGGACCTAAAGATGTTTTGCCAACAGTTTGTATTTGGACAACAGAAGAGTTGGGAGTAACCCTTTCAGTTCCCTGAGATCTTCTCCTTGCCCCACAAACCTGCACTGAATCTACAGGCTCATCAGTTACTGATTGGATGGCTACATTTGTTTCAAAGAAAGCTTTTAAGTCAGGATAATTGTTATCAGGCTGACTAACTTCTTCCACATCAGTTTTTTCTGCATCTTTGTTGCGGTTTACTTTCTTAGTCAACGAAGATATTCTAGCACGGAGCTCTTTGATCTGTTTCTCTAGCTCTGAGTTGCGCTTAGACTGTTCTGTAGCTAGTGTTAAACCAAATTCTCTGTGACAACAGACAATGGCTTTCACATTGTTCTTGCGAATACTTGCTCCTAGTACCTTCTTACAATCTTCAATTGACCAAACTTTGACTGCATCAATGCCAAATTTCTTTGTTAAATTCAATCTGACTTCCTCAGTCACGATTGAGTCCATACATTCTCCTAACAAGGACTTAAACTCATTGTCTGTCCATAACGGGCTAGCTAATCCACCTTTCTCCGTTGTGGAAATCAGCCTAGCATTCCTTCTAACCATTTTGTGACTTCCTTTGTTACTTCACAATCACAAAACACTAAAACTTCTCTCTACTGTCTTACAAACAGAGGGTACAATCTTATTAGCACATGACTCTAAATTTCTCTAGCTTACAGATAGGTCTTCTCTAGCAAGAGCATACACACAATATTAACATGTAACTGTTAATCTTCCCTGCCAACAACAGAGGATCAATTTCATCTCTAAAAGAAAACTTTTTAGAGGCTTATCTTTAGTTAACCAAACTCTACAGCTGTTTGTTAACTACTTCTCTGAACGGCGCAGAGGAAAACATTTGTACTGGTCTGCATTGGTTCTTTGAATGGAGTGAAACTCACTGAGTCTTTGGTTGTACAGAAAACATTCGTCTGGAACTCAGTCAGCTTTGTTGAGATCTTTGAGCTTGAAGTTTTCAATCTGGAGGAAGCTGGAAAGATTCAGTCTGGCAATCTTTGTCAGATCTTTTGTTGAGCTTGAAGTTTTAAGATTCAGTTCTTTGAGTTTCCTTCTTCTCCATCCGGGTCACAAGGCACCATCTGTTGTAAAGTTTTTCTTGATCGAAGCAGAGACCAGTGAGACAGTTGGGATCGCGTTCAACAGAAGTTGTTCTTTATTGAGAACTCCACTGTATGCGGCTGTAGAAACTTCCAACATGATCTGACTGAGGGAACTTTACATGGTATCTTATAGGCCATTCAGTGGGCTGTCCTTAAAGGTGCTGAACTTACACACAGCCTTAGAGATGACTACTGAATCTAATAATCTAAAGACAAATAGAGGCAATTACCCCCAACTGAGATAATGGTACCCCCAAATTGTATAAACAACACATGGTCACGAGAACCAAGACTAGGTAAACATTCACACATAGTTCAACTCTTAGTAGAAAGATCAAAGACTAACAAAAACCCTTCAAAGGAAACTGTTAAATCTAATCAGTAAATGGATGCCCTCATGTTCACCTTGAATGCCCAATACAGTATAGTTCACCTTAGTTTTTTATGTGATGTTATGTAGGGTAATAGGATCAGCAGATCTAAAAACATATTCTTAAATTGTAATCCTTCACTAGCATCTAGGTTCCTAAAGGAGAGCACACTACACAGGCTACGTACGTTCAGAATGGCATACTATTATTTAGCAGAATATACACTGTGCTCAGTATAATAAATTATCAGTATGCATGGAATACCTCCATGACCTGTCCTATTGCATTGGCAAAATGTGCAGCACACCACAGAGCACACTAAATAGATAATATATCCAACAACGTGGATGCGTTCTTCTATTTCCAGTGTCATGAAAAACCCAGATATTAACTACGATTTCTAACATCTTCTTGACCTATTATTTGAAAGTTGACATTTTTACAATTTCACAAAATTGCAATGGACTACTTCTGTGATAACTGGATGTTACTTGCTAAATTAATATGCAACATAGTGAGGTCCTGTGACAATGCAGCATGTACCATGCAGTACTCATTCCATTATAAAAGTGAACCCATTAAATGCACACAATAGGTAGAGTAGCGCAACAAAATAATTTTTATTATGAAATCAGAAATTCAGTAAGAAACCCATATTTTTTAAAAACATATTCCAGTTCCCAACATGAAAATGTAAAAAATTCTTAAATCAACATAAAAAATATCCTTTTACAGCAAATAAAAGCCTGGATTGCACTGTAATTAAATGAGTGAAGAGGAATGTGTCTTTTAGTCTGAACATCTAATATTCCTGTGTTTTCAGCAGCTAAAATGTTGACATCCAGTTTCCTCAAAACGGAACATGAACCATAAAGACAAGATAAAGCCGTTTTTGTAACAAATCAGCAGTTGTTTTTGTACAAGAGCAAAGCATCTTACATTTAAGAAAAGGTTTGACGTAGGGAAAATTCACCATGATGCATTAATTGAAAGGCTTGTTGTCATAAGTAGTTACATTCAAGTTTAAACTAAAATCAGTACTAGCAAAAGAATGTCTTCTTCATGCCTGTCCTGGTAAGACATATGAGATAGTTTGTTAATGACATAAACTCATATCCTTCATTACACAGTAGTGCAGAATTCACCAGCACAAATGAGTCTTTACAGCAGGTTTCCTCTCCCACCTTTTAAACGTCTGCCGAGCAGTTGGGAGGACACTAATAAGGGTTTGTGACAGTCTTCAGCTGAAGAAAATGTTGCTGTCAGCAGACTCGTCGTGATCAGGAGCATGTTTGTTACATCCCTGCGAGCTCCGCCTGCTTATCGTCCTCAGACTCCGGTTGGTTGTCATCATCACCGTTATAATTAGCCACATCATCCTCTAAATCTAGACCTGCACCTTGATTTTCATCTGTGGAAACAAGAAAATTATTCGTAATCTTATTGCATGGGACAAAAGTACTTTTGACATATAATGATGATTATTATTCACAACTTTATCAATTGACTTGCTGTCAATTACCACATAAAATATGTCATTCTTCAGTTTGTAAAAGCTACCAAAAAAAGTGTTACACTTGAAATTTCCTAACATCTTTATAGTCATTTTAAAATGTATTGTGATTGTGCGATGATCATGATGTTGAAGACCACCTTTAATTTTAGAGAGCTGTTTTTCTATCTCGCCCTCATTGTCGTACATAACGGCGTCTTCCTTCCCATTTGCTGCATCTTCCTCTTTCCTGTACCCAATTTTGACATCATCATCCTCATCGTCTCCAATCCCGATGTCATTTTCCTTTGGCTCTAAAATCCCTGCTTCATCCAGCACAGTATCTGCATGAAGACAGATACAATTAGTAATGTGTGTGTGTGTTGTGCTTTAATCGCTGGATTCTCTCCGTTACCCCACCTATGGCCTTTGAAGCCTGTCCTTTAATGTCCACCTCTGCTTCTGGAACTTCTTCATTGGCTGGTCTGTTAAGAGTCTCACTCTTATTGGTCCGTTTGGAGGTGGGGGTGGGGGAGTCTTGCAAAATCACAGCATCTTAGAGGAGCAGACAGAATGTTGTTAAACATGTTATCTCTGTAAAGCTGCTTTGAAGCAATCTGTATTGTAAAAAGCGCTATATGACGACTAAATGTGACTTGACATGCTGGGGGAACAGAGAATAGAGTATTTCTTTAAAAAAAACTGACAAGATTTAAAGGCCCATTCACACCAAGAACAATAACTATGGACACCAATGGACAATGATGTTCTGTTTATTATAAGCACACGCTGCAGTAATGTCATCGTTCATCAGCAGGTGTAGTTTCTCTGTGATGTTAATGTAATAGTTGTGGTGTACACTGCTATTCTCTTAGAGTTTGAACAATTATTAAAATGTTAGTTATCGTACACCTTGGTGTGAAGGGCTTTACCGGTGCACATTTAATAAGAGTGATAGTACGGAACGCTAAAACGTACGTGTTTTATGGTTTCGCTTTTGAAAAACGACAGACTATATTTCAAATTTATTTAGCTTTTCACAATACACATTTAAAGTGTTTACATGCCTGTTTATAGCGTTTAAAATCAGCATGCACCATATATTTTACTACGATTATGGTTGGTTGATTGGTATTTGATTGAAGTATTGTGTTTACGAGGGAGAGTTTAATTGCAATATTGCCTAATATGAGGGTGCATGTTAACATAATCATTGTTTCAAAGCAGCTTTACAGAAAATTTTGTGCGACAAAACATTACGCAGCCGTCTGACCAAATGGGAGGGATTCCAATTAAAACAATGAGTGCAAGGAGAAAATCAATATTTTTTGACTAATTCTATCCTAAACACCTGCTACATCTGAATAGATGGTTATGAATAAAAAAAGTATAATTATAAAAATTATTTATTCTTACACAGCAGGCTTGGGAAGCAAATTTCAATGTTATGATGAGTTTGCAGTAAGTGAAAATATTAAAGTTGTAATGTAACGGAAGGAGCGAAAGACCTTTTCTTCCATATTATGACGTAATTCCAAGTATTTATCCGAACAGATTATTGAAAAAGAAAAGATAAAAGACGAGGACTTGATTCTAGGCATTGGTTGTCATTTGGATTTTGAGATGTGGGCATTGCACTCAAAAACAGAGGCGGACGAACACAAGCTTGCAGGGGCGAATAAAAGCGCATTAAATGATTGGAAAAGTCCTGCATACGCCATCAGAGAGAAGTCTGTCGTTTCACCGGAAGATCTGAGTCATTTGAAATACGATCAATAATGTGCGTTTAGAGAAGAGATGGAGTGAATATTCATTTCATGCCGATGCGGGTACTCATTGTGCTACCGGCATGAAAATCATGTGGTTCATTGTGGAGAGGTTTTCTTGTGCTAGGGCTGTGCTGTTTAACCCGACAACCGCCACACCACTGTGGTTTGTATGTGAATGCAGTTTTACATGAATATTACAACACGAGTGAAGCACAAAGCTTTGTTCACAAAATAAATAATAGGTAAGCAATTAATGGACAAATCCAGTGAAAAATGAACCAAGGGGTAATTAACACATGGTTACCGAGTCGATCGTTCCCTGCGATGTGTTTTCATGAAAATCGAATGTATAGAGTTTTATCTTTAAAAACAGATTAGCTCATAACACTAGTATATGGGGCACAGAGTAAGTAAAAGTAAATCGCTAGTTAATACCACTAACAAGGCTCAAAATAGCCTCACACTAACACAGTAGCATAATGAGGGTCCCTACATGCAAACCGAAGCATTGAGAACTTTGTAAGTGTACAGACAGTTTAATAAGAAGATACTTTATAAAGACAGTACATTACGCGTTTACAGACAGGCGTCATCTTGGAAAACAGTCTCGACTAGTCGAGTCACGAACGCCGTGCTACGTTAGATTTCACTATGCGTAATTCCTATCGACCAGCTCACTTAGCACGGCGTTCGTGACTCGATTAGTCGAGACTGTTTTCCAAGATGACGCCTGTCTGTAAACGCGTAATGTACTGTCTTTATAAAGTATCTTCTTATTAAACTGTCTGTACACTTACAAAGTTCTCAATGCTTCGGTTTGCATGTAGGGACCCTCATTATGCTACCGTGTTAGTGTGAGGCTATTTTGAGCCTTGTTAGTGGTATTAACTAGCGATTTACTTTTACTTACTCTGTGCCCCATATACTAGTGTTATGAGCTAATCTGTTTTTAAAGATAAAACTCTATACATTCGATTTTCATGAAAACGCATCGCAGGGAACGATCGACTCGGTAACCATGTGTTAATTACCCCTAGGTAAATTTTTCACTGGATTTGTCCTTTAAATGTTACATCGCAAACATTTGGATCCGCGAGGAATGAGAGAGGTACATGAGCCCATCAATTTAAGCCATTTGACGGCTTTGTATTCTGTTTTGCGATCAGGTCACCTGATTTCAGTTATTCCACTGAAAATGGAAAATTACCAAATCTTCACTCACGTCTCACCCATTTTTGCAGGGGATTATAAACGTTTCTTCCTTTCATTCACTTTTAATTACTATATTCGCTGTAGGACAGACCTTTTTTTGCACACATGCCTGTAATTTATGTTTTCTGGCAGTGCAAAATCAAATATACTATATCCTAAATGCCTTGCACCGGCGGAAGATAAAATGTTCTCTTCAGACCTTTTACAAGGTCAGTTGCTTTGGAACGTCAGGAGAAGAAATGAAGACTTTAGACTAGAGATTAACTCTGTCCTGCTCCTGTCCCACATTCCTCTCAAATCGCAGAACGGTATATATGATGAATTTATCTTTGTGGGGAAATATATTTAAACTTGGCTTATAATTTCTATTGTTTTCTATGTTCAAGAATCACATTACAGCCATCATTTCTGCATTGTGTATTATTTGTGTGAATAAAAGGCTATAATTAATTCCAGCCACTATAAAAAAAGAAAAAAAGAAACTGCCAATGTCACAGACCTAACTAGTACTCAAGTTATCGGACTTGCATTAAATGAGGGACTTCACCTATGTATACTGTAGAGACCATTTACAATCCACGCTCAAACAGGCAATTCTCACCTTCTTCATTTTTCTCCACTACTAACTCGTTGGTTTGGACCTTAGCATCATTTTTGGGCTGTGAATTCACATCTGGTTCGCCGTTCGGAGGTTCTGCCACACTTTTATTTGAATGGTTTGAGGCGGGAACATCAGATTTGGCTTTTGAAACAGAGACTTTCGGCATGGAACCATCAGCATTCTGTGAAGGACAGTTTATGTCAGTGGAAAAGGGGTAAGAGACACCAAATATATAAGAATCACAAAGGAACTATTTAAGGCCTTTTTTTTTTTTCTCATAGCCGTACCAGTGGAGCTACCTTTTCAGACGTCCTTTGCTTTTCCAGTTTGGCAGCTGCCATTTTCCCATTGCATTCCTCTTTTATGGCCTCAATTTGTTTGTTGCACTGAGACCTGCACAATACATACAGCCATTATCATACTGATCAAGCAGTATAATGTCTTTGGTATTGTAGATTAGAGCATTCAGAATGGACCTACATCTCACTGCTGGCTTTCTTACTGAGCGTGTCCATGTTATTTTGACAGGACTTCAGCTCACTCTGCATTTTACTCGAATCCTGCAGTACTGACTTCATACGGTCTAATAACAAAAATGTGAAGGAAAGATGATATGCGTTACAGAGTTAAATACAGTAGCACAAATATGAGGTAAACACTTACTCTTCATGTCTTGCACCATTTTAGCACTGGAGGAAATGTTGATCTTCAGATTCTCCTATGACAGAGAGAAAGCTTTTAGACCTAAAAACATACACTGAGCATATCCAAAATCCAATTTTGGCCATTAAAACCTAGTGACCATCCTACATACAGAGTCATTTTGAGTATAAATTGGATAACTGTTTATATAGATAGCATTTCTGGGCATCAATAACACTTAGTCAAGGTAGTGCCATAATGCCATTTTGAACGTGCTAGCATACCTGCATATACAGTCAGCATTTCTGGCCTGGGCATCAAAACCTAATGAGAGCATTTATGTGCATTAAAACCTAGTGGGCAACCCATCTAGACCAGTGGTTCCAGGGGGTCAGGGCCCACTAGGAGGCCTGAACAAATTTCAAAGGAGGCCTCAAGATGACGTAAAATTATTTTAAAAGTGTCCGTTTTATTCACTTCTCGCAGGCGAATCGACGTGATTCACTGGTCTGCTGAAGATTAGGGGCATTCCAAGAAATTTAGATAATTTGCTTTGTTCCAAAACAGGATCTTAATTTGTCACAATGTTGCATTTTCTTCTTGGTTTGGTTGGCTTTCACAAGGCAACATTTCAAAACGTACCAAAATGAGGCTAAGTAAGTCACATATAAGTAAAACTGTACTCTTATTTGTCAGAGTTTCCTCCACGTCATCCATCAAGATGAAAATTCAACTTTTAATGACTTCTGCAGTCTCAAAATGATTCATGAAATATCTGAACTGGCTAGGTTTGTTGAATGTCACGTTTGACTGCATGTTAGAAATATGGCTTAGAAATAAGTTGGTCCACAAAGTTAAGAGAAGACATCATCACCCTTCATAAACAAGGAACAGGATACCAAAAGATAGCGAAGGCACTAAATGTTCCTTGAGACAACACTGGAAGCATAGTTTTCAAGTTCAAAGTTAAAAGAACAGTGGTTATAGGGAAGCTATCAACGGCTGCAACCAGATTTCTGAGAAGGGGAAACATATGTTGTGTTAAGCTATTTCAATTACTTTTGTAATATACAGGTATATATATATATATATATATATTCTCTCTCTCTGTCTTATTTTCATCAGCTATCAAGCTCGGCAACAGATGATCTACCTTTAATTTCATCTAATCTCACAAAAAAAATTCCTAGTCATCATGTTTTCAGTCCATTTCAAGTTTGATTTTGACATGACATAAAGCAGTGATATCTAAATGGCTGAGTTGTTTACTTTTGAATTAGTCTTTCCATTAAACGCCATCATTTTGTTCATTCAGACTGATTCGTGAACCTGCATGAAAACAAGAGGTGGGAATTATTGCACAAACCAGCGATATCCAATCATTTAGGGAGTCTGTTCTAACTCAATGGACATGGCGTTTCGCTGTAACTTTACCTGCTGGTGTCACTGTTGGACATTGTTACTTTAGAAAAACAAGTGATTTATACACTTTTTATTGTCACATTTTGTAATATTTGCGTTGCTATAATATGGACAATTTTCTCATCCAATTGTTTGAGGAGGCACTGCCTCCCTTGGAAACGCCCCTGATGAAGTGACGCTCTTTGGTTTTCAACTGCGATAACTAATGTGCTCACTCACAGAATCAGACACTGCTGCTTGTTACATAACACATTTGCCGTTGTGAATTATGATACCGCTTGGTTCATTGGTCTGTTGGGCCGGATTGCTTTCTCACCTCCACAGAACCGCCCCAGAGTTCATTTTCAATTGTGCCAAGACCACCTTATTCAGGCGATCTCAGAGTGATTGTTTTGGTGTGGATCTGAGCGTGATTGCCGTGTTCATATATGCCTAAACGAACTGAACTAAGGGAGAAAACGCACCAGGTTCTGAAACAAATGCTCCAAATGAGCCAGGTGTGAAAACGCCCCAAGATAGCATTATGAAAAATATCATGAATTTAAACATTTGCAAGGCAGGAAAAAATACTGCTGCTGCCACAAAAGTTTGAGAAGGCAGCTGGAAGAATGTGTGACTGTACTAACACAAGTGAATCAACTGAATTTATTTCATTAATAATTTATATAGCTTAAAGAGCATGAAAGAAAATGTCAAAAACATTATATATTCTAAAGTTTATATGTACATTTATATTAATTTAAATTAAAAGTGAAATATTAACAGTTAAAAATAAAATGATGTAAAATAATACTTATGATGTGTAATGCATTAGGCCTAATGCATTTTAGTTTGCTATTTCTTACCCAGAATAAAACCTTCTCAGGAGCAGGTTAGTCGTGTAGCTCAAGTTACCATGCAGAAATGACGGACACTGCTAAAAACCAATAAAAATTGAGTTTTCCCAAACAAAATTCAAAGTTACACAGGAAGCCACTGACATTGTACGGCTTTGTGTAATAGGCCACACATTTAAAAGTGCTATTTCTTAACTTGGGAAAGTCTCATAACTCCATGTGCATTTTTATAACATACCTTTTTATATTTACGATAGAAAAAATACAGCAAACATATTTTTAAAAATCCTCATCCACACAGGGGTGATTCACCGCTGACAAGACAGGCTTTAAATAAAACTCGGCTGTCTATGGAGAAAAAAGGTGACATTTTTGTTTTAAAGGTCCCGTATTATGCCCCTTTTCACAAGATGTAAAATAAGTCTCTGATGTCCCCAGAGTGTGTATGTGAAGTTTCAGCTCAAAATACCCAACAGATCATTTTTTACAGCATGTTTAAATTGTCATTTTTTGGGGCTCAGAAAAACGCGCTGTTTTAGTGTGTTCCCTTTAAATGCAAATAAGCTGCTGCTGGACGGCACAGGGGGCGGAGCTTCATGAGCTCGCGCTCAGTCTCTCAGGACAATTTCATCTCACGGAATGATGATAATATCAGAAACTCTCAGTAACGGTGTTCATTTCGAGTCGGACAATAATGCCTACAGAGTCAGAGTGCTGTATAGAGATGAAACAGGTATAGTTTAGTAGTTTAATTACGGTTATTATAACGTATTTGTCATATGCTTGTATGTATCCATTATTTATTAATAGCCTACAAGTCTGCTGTTTCGGACCAGGTCCGAATGATGATCAAACATATACTGATGAGTTTAATAAAGTTTATTGTACATCACACAAAAGATGAAGCGTCAGTTTTACTTTTTACAGAAAATCACTGTAAGAGCTGAGTAAACACAGTAAGTTATAAGAAGTGCGCAAGTACATAAACGAATTTCGGTAGAGTTGAGGGAGCATTCCTGTGGGCGGAGGTTAGTCAAGAAACGGTTCTAGTGACGTCATTAAAGAAGGAAGTAGAGGGATGTACCGTATTCCAAACGGGCCGTGCGATGTAGGCGACTTCTGTTAAATAAAATATCTCGCTTGGCATTGAACTTTGAGCTTTATAATTTTACAGATATTATTTATACTCTAACAACAACATTACACACTAACTAAAGTTTGAAACATAGGATCACGAAGAACGGGATCTTTAAATCAGTGTTACATGACTCGAGAAAATGGAGTAAAAGGGCTGTGGCGACCTTTTTGCCAAAACGGTAGGGAAACGGTCCAAAAATGTTATCTGTAGTTTTCAAAAGAGCTGTCAAAAGTTCACCGGATGACGGCAAACATATCCCTTAATCCTTTTCCAGCTTACCTGCTCAGCATCAAAACCTACTGAACTACCTATCAAATCAATAGAGTAAAATGATTTGAATAAACATGATTCATTCCCTAAATCATGACAGGTAACTGGATGATTACTAGCTCAGAGTTTCCACCTGAACTCTTGTCAGTGAGTGCAAGATGAGTGTTTTCATACTTTTTCTTTTTTCCAGGTGTTCAGAGCGCTGTCCTGCTGTCTTTGGTGCGTTTCCTCCATTAACTCCAGCTGCTCGTTCTGTCTGCGCGCCTCATCCTCGGCCTTCTGCTGCTCTCTGTCGCTTTCTGCAGCCAGCTTCCTCATGCGGTCCTCCAGCTCCAATATCTTGCTCTGGAGGACAACACAAAGTCAAGTCAAGTCACATTTATTTATATAGCGCTTTTTACAATACAGACTGTTTCAAAGCAGCTTAATAGAGATAACAGGAAAATAATGCAACAAAGTTTGTTTCTAGAAGAAAATAGCGTCACAGTCTAGCTTAAGTAAGTTCAGTGATGTTAAAAAAAAAGTTATTTAGTTCATTTATATATATAGCCGCTCTGGAGAAAACCGCGATGTCATCGTCCAGCTCTGTTCAGTTCTCATATAATGGTGTCAATGCAGGCAGATCAATATGATTGTTGAATGTTAAATTTAATGTAAATTAATGTTATTGTTGAATATTATATTAAATGTTAAATTTAATGTTTAAACAAAGCTCCTTTCTAGACAGACCTATTATAGTTAAACAGCCACTCACACCACCGCTCGCCAAAGGCAACATCCAAACACAGTGTCAAACCTGCAGCTCGACGTTTCTGGAGTTTGAGACCCAATAGTTGAAGCCAAGCAGGAGGATGCAGGAGATGAGAGCCACCAACAGCAAAGATGAAGAGCGGCCGCCACGTCGACCGTTCCCAAGTGCACCCATCATGCTTTATCACAGTTCCACAAACACCTTAAAGATGGGTTCCTGAAAGGGAAATATAAACTTAGTATAGACATTTATAGCCCCATAATACAGGATATAACAAACACATAAATGCAAATAGAAAAAGAAGTGAGGCATTTTTAGCAAAATTATCTAGACCGCATTTTTGGGAATCATAACTTGCCTGCCAAAATACACAACATTTCTGTGGAATCTTACCTACTACTTGGGTACTGTGTATTAAACATATAAGTCACTAGTTATCGCTGCGGTTTTCAAGAATATTCCATTTTCATCAACAATGTCAGAATATAGCATGTAATTGGTCATTAAAAGGGTCAGATGGTCATATTTCAAAGGCATGAAGATCAATTTCAGAGACTGACTGAATTTTCCAAAACTCACCAAACTTGTTTCATTATTTATTTAGTTGATTTGATCTATTCAAAGAGTTGAGTTGTACATACACGGTGCAAGTGCTTTCAATTCTGCATCAGTAATAAAAAAATAAAAAAAATTTACCCATGCAAATAATATTTCACAGCAATGATCAATTGCCAATGTTTTATTAATAGTAACAATCACATTAGAGTCTGTGGGTTGAAAATATAGTTATTCTCTAGTTATTCTTTCTTTCTTCTCAACTGTTTGGTAGAGGGTTTTTTAACCCTATGAAGCCTACTGATACACACATTTCTAAGGGCTCTAAATGATCAAAACTTCGCTGAAAAACCTGTTATACACGATCTACTAAGACACGATGATGCCTTCTGTCGTCTGTCTGATTGATAGTTTATACATTTTAGCAAGTAAACACCCTTCAGTTCGTGGTTTATGCGTCTTTTTGCTGTGAAATCTTTACTCATTATTATAAAATTACAGAAAGAATAACTTGTATATTGTTAGTAATCATTTCAAGATTAACCATTACTAGACTGAAGCAACTTTGGTTTACTTGATTAACTATCCATACATTATTGAGATGTTTTTCCTAATGAGAGCCTCAAAAGCCTGATGTGCAAACTGTTCCGTTTAAAATAAATAAATAAAAAATGTTCTAGCTATTATTTAATGTCAGGCTTTAGAGGGGTAAGGAAGAAAGAAAACAAAAAACAGAACAGATGGAATGTTTCCTATTGTTTGTTTGGATGTTATCTTGAATGAAAACCTGTTGTTCGTCAAATACCAACACACATCTTGCACTTTTTATTTGCATAAATCTCAAATCAAATGCAATTTAGAGAACACCCAGTGCTCAGGATGTACTGCAGGACCAAATGCAAACCAAACCAGTGTGGTGTAACGTTAGTAACAGAGAATGCAAATAATCATGTGCACCATCACCAGACTTTTACAGGAGGCAACACTTTACTACTGTACTGCCACTGTGCCTTTCAAATGAAAGAGACATTTTACTCTACGAATGATTAAATAAAGGGGAATTAGAAAAAAATAATAGTAAACAAGCCACACAAACTGTAAACACATTCAACATGTAAATCCATTTAGTACGAAATTGCTTTTGTTCTGGTAAGTTAGCATGCTTGCTAATACAGCTACTGTTATTGTTATTGTTATAGTTACACTTTCCTCTTTTTTACAGATAAATGTTATATATTAGTGTCAAAATGTAATGTATTGGTGTCAAATTGCCCTTACCGGCGATTAATGTAAAAGGTCTCGTCAGGAAAAGGGATAAAACATGGACATCTCGATATTCGTTGGAGTCTTTCCGGGATGAAATCACTCAACAAACAGACTCGGAGCAGAGCCCGTCTACGGAGAGCCTGCCCACTCCCTATTAAGCCCTATTGTACCGAATTTTGGTTGTAGTACCACCAGAGATCCACTGGGGGCGCTCGCCATGAGTGCAAAATGAATGGGAGTCAATGGGGCTAGACGGCTAAATTTGTCTCTTTCACCCGATTGCCGTTGAGAAATCTCAGATCTGATTGTAGATTTTGCAAGTTCAACATGGGTTTTAGGTCGAAATTTGAATGAACGAGTACTTATGTCGTTTTGATTTCTTACAGGTTGAGTTGTTGTTGCCCATAACACGCTAGCATTCTGCTAATGACGTCAGCATTCTGACGTCATTGACATTTTGAAAGACTTTTTAAAGCAAATAAGTGACTCTAAAAAATCTAACACCCAGCAATGTGTAATTTCTTTGCATCTCCTTTCGAATACAACATTCAAATTACTAAACAAAAAATTATATCCTGAGAAAAGTGGATTTTTATTGGTATAGCTCCATTGACCTCCATTCATTCTGCACTCGTCCTGTGAGCGCCCTCATATGGAATCAGAGTGGAACTGCAACCAGTTCAGAAGCCGGAAGTGTAGTGAGAGTGAAACTTCTCGCCATATTAGACATTCTCTGCTCGGAGCCTGCATCTACAGTCCCGCACCCAGAGTCCCGCATTCTCAGACCCCTCGTTTTTCGAGACAGCGCCTCCTATCAAATTGGATCGGATAAACATTTGAAGAACTTAAGCCGAAACGTGAGTATCGTCAATTTTATTTAGCGAATCATACTCATTCGATTTCTTTTTTAATCAAACTACTTTATAGCTCAACGATACACCAACATATGAATAGTCCATTTAATATTTAGTTTGTAACAAAATTTGAGCCGTTAATGTAGGCTATGTTTTTTCGCCGAAAATATTTTGATAGCTAACGTTAGCCTTTAACCTTGGACTTTTTGTAGACAAGCCATTGTAAAAATTTGATTAAAATTAGTTGATATAAAGTAGACCAATTAAATACATTAAGTGTGTTAATATTAATTATTTTACTTTATATAATTTATGTAGACTACTTAAATTAGTTTTTATTAAACGTAAGTATTAAAATTAATCAATATTAATTTAACTGTGATATGAAGTTGTTGCCAGCCATTTACAACTCATACAATTGCCTAATAATCAAATTTACTATGCCTTCACTATGTATTAACCAGTATATATTAACATGTGAGCTAGAATGTGTCATTTGGTCTTTTGTTTGGGTTCCTTCTTTTAATTTGTATTGACTGAAATGTTTTATATATTAATTAATTTATTTATATGGACAGGCCATCATTCATGGCCTATATGAGATGCAGGCATTATCCTGGCAAGAGGCTGAGGAGGTGTTCCTCTGTGGCCCTATTCACACTAGGTATGCTTGTAATTTGCATTTGCAAAAAAATATATTATTTATTATTACACAATATTTTTGACAATGGCATTCATCTTTTATTTTAGTGAAGTCGAGGAATTTGACAGTGATTGCAAAAAAAGGAAAAAAGAAGGAGCATTCGCCCACCAGAAAGTAATTATTATGCATTTACATTACATTTTACATTTATTCATTTAGCAGACGCTTTTATCCAAAGCGACTTATAAATGAGGAGGTTTTTTTATGCAATTAAAGACGAAAAGTAAAGTCACTAACACAAGTCTTTCTTCCTTTTTTCTTTGCTTTGTCCTGTTTACAGCAAGATGATGTTTAGGTGATCGTTAAATAAAGTACAGAATTGTTTATTATTGGTGTTTTGTCTGTTCTTATTTGAGTTTTGCTTTGCATTCAAAATATCAAAAATGTTAGCAATGTTAGGTTTTGTAATGTTAGCAAGGTATAATGTTAATTAGACCATTATAGGTTGAACTGAAAGAAAAATTCGAATTTGAATAAAAAAAAAACATTGTAGCAATATTGTAGCAATATAATATCACATAATATTTTTCAGAAGATACTTCAATCTGTAATTGTATCACTTCCATCAGTAATTTTCTTTCAATTTCACCCACGCTCAAAAAATAACTAAGGGGTAATTTGTTAGTCAGAGAACACAATGAGTTTTTTTGGCACATGCATTAAGCAGGGAACGCAAATATTTATTTGGATAACTTTAAATAAAACGAGACCGTAATATAATATTGCATCCTATTGTTTTCAATGGCATTTGGATTAGGGTGTTATACGATCTTCGGAACAGCAGGAGGCGCTGTCTCGAAAAACGAGGGGTCTGAGAATGCGGGACTCTGGGTGCGGGACTGTAGATGCAGGCTCCGAGTCTGCAGCTTCATAATGTTGGAGCGCTGAATGGTTCTTTGAGGAACTACAGTTGAGCAGACTTTTTACACTCTTACTAGCCAGAAAATAAATAAAAGCAGGAAATGTGTTTTCACAATGGAACTTGTATCAAATTGTCAGCTTTAGGCAAAAAATATTATATTCTATATCCTACATTTATGAAGAATCCCCTATTTGTGAGAACAGTTCATCCTTTTGGCTAAACCTTTATCTCATGCCAGTGAGGTTCTATTGTGTTTGCTTGTTGCCTGACTGAAATTATAATAATTTCAATTTAATAAAGTTAAATTAGTAGGAATTACTTGATCTTGGTTTTTGGACCAAAATGCAAGAGAAAACAAGAATTTGTGTACCTGGACTTTTGACTGAAAACCGTGTGACCCAGTAAACCAGTTAATGAAATACAGAGCTTCCCTGTGTGAACTATCCTCAGTTTCCCCTTGTTAAATGGAAGGAAAAATAGTCAGAACAGAAGTTTTGAGTTAATTAAGGCATACATTTGATTTTTTTCTGGATGTTAATAGCTCGTCCTGTTTGTTTAAATGAACATAATTTACATGGATAAAAACATAGATCTTCAACATCCAACCTGATGTCTTGTTTCAAAGCAACACCGAGACAGTCTGGCCCTGCAAAACTGGAAATATTAAAAGAAATCCAAAAACTGATTTTCACGTGATGAAGATTCTTGTGTGTGGTGCAGAGACACGTCTCTCATCTCATGTGGCAGTTCACAACAGTAAGTGATGGTCTCTAGTCATTCATACGCTTCATTTCTTTTTCTTACTGCTCTTCGGGGCATACAATTTACCATTTTAATTTCAAAGCATTAAAACACAAGCTTGAGTCTTTTCACATTTTATTAAAAACATTTGTATTCCATTACATTATAGTTCAGATATTGCATTTTTTTAAGAAACAAGGCATGAAATCATAATTCAAAGGCAAACAGATGTATAGTTCAGTCAGTTCCTGCTCAGAAACGCTTCCTCGCTTTTTCCTCCTTAAAAACAAAGAAATACCAACATTAGTTAAGTTACATTTAAGATAAGTCTGAGTCAACAGTAACAGGGCTGTAAACACTGTAAAATATATCCTGCTAAGTTCACAGTAGAAACACAGCAGTTGTTGTGGTTGCCAAAAATTCATCATAAAAAATATGCTGACAATATTTCTGGTATTACAGAATGGCATATTGATGCCTGTATATATTTTACAACCGTTTATCTACTTGAACAACCAAAATCTGCTTTTCAAACTAAAATGTACTGATAACTACCATGATAATACAGATGGAATCAAAGTTTATTATAAGTGGCCGTTTATATAGACAATCCACCTAAACACGAGACACTAAAATGCAATAAACATTAACTAAATAACAGAAAATGTAACCCTAATGTCCATTTACTGATAACATAAATGATTAGAAACAAAATTATTGAAAACATTATAATCTGTCATGTGTTGTTTTACTGTTCTAACAATTCTTAGTTTTAATTCCAGAAGCTATAAATTTGACAGTATTACAATAAAATTAGATGCATATTGCATATATGTTGCAAAGTTAAACCATTTACAGTTTTTCACCATATATGGTAAGGTAACTTACAGTTATTAGCAAATTAACAGGTTTTTACTGTAGCATTTACTGTAGAATTTGAGGAAGCAGAACCAGATACATCACTGTAATTCAATTTTGAATTTAAGGTTTTGAATTAAAATGGAACAAAATTCATGTAGCTGCTATAGTTTAGAATACATTTTATCAGTATTTAACCATATCATAAACAAAAGATGACAATAACCATTGTTTCAAATGCCACCTATAAAAAATGTTTAATATAAATATAATGTAATAATATATAAATATCATACATTATATAATGAACTTTCATTTTATGGACAATCATTCCCCAGAATTTACCCCAAAGCCTTCAAAATGGAACCAAATATTAATATATATCAGTAAAAAAAAAAATTCATTTTGATTTAATATTATTTCAAAAAATTAAATTTTTAATTAAATTTAATTTTATAATGTTATCTGAAAATAATAGTGGGAATTCTGTGGTGCTGTATTAAATTATATAAGATATATTTCGACAGTAATGAATTTAGTATATTTCTGAAAAAATATACCTTAAATATAAAACAGAGAACAAATGAGCAAAATCAATCAAAATAAAATATGTATAATAAAATAAAGAAACAAATGAACTTTTAATGAATTAAATTAATTAGTTACATTTTGGACTAATGAGATTCCCCAAGTGGCTTCATTTACTGCAATTTACTAAGTTCATATTCCTGTCAATCCTATTATAATCACACTCATGAATTTGGAGGATGGAGCGATTCTTAAATTCTGAATTCTGCAAAAACCTACTGTGTGAACATGCATAATTCAGGTTCCTCAGACAAACACTAAGCCTTGTCCAACAGTAAAAGCACTTCAGTAATCCAGGAATAGGTTTAATCCATGTCTGGAAAAGCTGCCAATGAGGTCTCAGACGGCTCTGCAGCTTTGCTTTTACCTTCACAGCTTTGCCCAGCTCAGCCAGCGTTTGCTCATAGCGAGCCTCCATGCCTTTAAGACTTTCTGGTTGCACAAGCTGTCTCTTTATGCCAGGACTGCCAGCATCTGACACCATCTTCAAAAACCTCGTTTCCTGAAACATGAACACAGGCTAAAGGTATTCAAGCACAATTTACGTGACAATCAGTTAGAGCAACTTATCACAGTCACTCATAATTATTTATTTGTACATGCAAATTGTTTTTTGCTCATAATTCACTTTGATAATCGATTGAAACAACAAACACAACTAAATCACAATTGCTAGATTTCATTCCAGTTCTGAGTAAAACCCGACCTGCACTTTTAAAAGGAAGGTGAACGCCGACCCAGCTTTCCCTGCTCTCGCTGTTCTGCCCACCCTGCAAGTGAAAATGCGGTAAAGATACACTGATGGATATGAAAATCATAATTCTTCGATGTGGTTTTTATAGTAATATTTTGACTTGCCTGTGAATGTATGTTCGGATGTATTGAGGAGCATCATAATTAATGACACATTTTACGCTGTTGATGTCAATGCCCCTGGCAGCAGCATCTGTGCTTATCAACCTGACATGAACAACATCACCAATATTTCATCATTACAGACACACTAAATATATTGATGTATACACAGTTTGGGTAAGTTACTCTAAAAAGTAATTTATTGCTAGTGTAATTAGCTCAACAGTGTAATTATATTACTGTAATAACTACTATCTCTAAAAAGTATCGCATTACTTAATTATTAATTACTTTCTAAATCCCACATCGACCTCGACCAGTTGAAGTATAGACATGAAACTGCTTTTTTAATTCCTCAAATAAATAATATGAAATTGCACAAATTATTCTTCTCCCTATTTAAAGCGAGAAGATTACATCAAAAACATACATTTTAACATCTCATCAAATTTTGAAAATAATAAGAACTGATTATTGTAATGATTTCTGAAGGATCATGTGACAATGAAGACTGGAGTAATGGCTGATGGAAATTCAGCTTTGGCATCACAGCAATAAATTATATTTTAAAATATATTACAACAATTTGACAAAATATTTTACTATATTTACTGTATTTTTGATCAAATAAATGCAGCCTTGGTGAGATCAAGAGACTACTTTTAAAAAACATTAAAAAAACTTAATGTTTCCAAACTTTTTTGACTAGTACTATAACTATAATTAAATTACAGAAAGAGAGTAATCCCTCTTACCGGGATTTTCTTTTCGAGGGAAAAGAAATTAAATTACAGTAATTATTTATTTAGCAATGCATTACACCCAACTCTGTGTATATACTGTATATATGGGCTTTAACATTGTGCGCATTATTTTTGAACATTATTAAGGAATACGTACAGTGGGATCTTCCCTTGCTCAAAGTCTTTCAGTGTTTTTTGTCGTTCACTTGGGCTCAGACGAGAGGAAAACTCAGCCACTTCCACTCCGCCAAACAGCTTCACCAGCAAATAAAGTCTAGTCAGACAAAAATACACAAGTTGTACAGGCAGTTGATCACAGCTAAAACTCATTTGATCGTGTACACCATCTTATCTGTGTGGTTATTTTTCCTTGATGTGGATGACTTCGCATCCTTGTGAATTATTCATGATTAATAATACAAATGGATATTAAAAGGAATTTCCATGTTTGTCTTAACAGGGCTGCTCCAAAGTTTTTTATAATCAAAAGTATAATGAACTGAATAAATAAAATTAATACTTTATATCCTTACCAGACCAGATTCACATCTCAAATCTTCAATCACAGATTCTTTTACTCAACTCAATCATATAATTTTAATCTGTGAGTTTAAAATACATATTTAAAGACATGTTTTCCACATTAAATTAGTTTATGGAAAAAATTATATATACCCATAAATTATGTATTTACTACCTACTTTTTTTTATTTAAAGAAACTAATACTTTTATTTGGCAAGGATGCATTAAATTGAAAGAAACAAAAATGAAAAGTGACAGTCAAGTATTTTATATTGGCAAAAGTTACAGTAAATCATATTAGAATTATTTCTGAAGGATCATGTGACGAGTAATGATGTTAAAAATTCAGCTTTGCATCACATAAATAAACCAAATATTTTTTTCTGAAATACATTAAAATAGATATTTTAAATTGTAATAATACTTTATTATTTTAAATAATATTTATCAATATATTTAAAACTGTAATAATATTTCATAATATTTACAATATTAGTTTTTACTGTATTTTTAATGTGCATAAAATACTTTTTATTAAAAAAAAATCTTACCGACCCTATACTTTGATTTAAAGTGTGTGTGTGTGTGTGTATATATATATATATATATATATATATATATATATATACATACACACACACACACACACACACACACACATATATATATAAACAAATCATAATAAAACATATACTGTATGGCATATTGCAGAATAAGCAACAATGTTTATCAACATACAGTATTACTCAAAGATAATTAATGTAATGTAATTAATGTCATGTAGGCACATCAATAAACACTTTTAACTAATGACGTAAACAAATTGATGAATTGATTCAGTTAAATGGACTGATTGAAAAGATTGATTTGTGAAAATTAATCAGATTTTCAGTTCTACTGCCAGTGGCGACTAGATTGCTATTCATTGTTGCAAGTGTTCGTTTTTTGAAAATTTCAACTATTTTAGTCAGGGCCTGGAGCCCTGTTTATAAATACATATCCTATATCTGCATCGTGCTGGAGCTTCAAATCCATCATTACCGGTGTGCTGCTTCTCTGGAGTTTGTGAAGCACAAAGCAGGACTGAACTTGAGCCGAAGCAGGAAGTGAAGGATGATGAGCGGTTTGTTGCTTAGGGTGCAGGAGACGTAATACTCCTGCATAAGACATTCACATGTGTTAAAGGTGTGCACAGGAGAACTGTACCAGTGTAGATCATATGGTTCAGGAAATGTCGTTAAACTCACAGAGAGGCCCTGAGGGAAGTTAAACGTGTCCTGGCTTTGAGTGGAGGTCTCTGAACAGCTGTGTGTGGAACTGAAGAGTCGAGGCTGGTGCAGGTCCAGCAGTTGTAGTTTCTCAGGGTTTTGTGTGAGAGTGGCTGAAAACAGCAACTTCTGCAGAGGAATCTGTGGCGGAGACAAACTGACATACATACAAACAAACAGACATAAACATTGAGCTTTACACTGCATGTTTGAGACTAACAGCGCAACAGTCACAGCAGTGTTTACCAAAGAATTCTGTGAGACTACGGTGGGTGGACCTCGACTGGGCCATTATTATTATTATTATGAATATTATTATTAGTAGTATTGTTGTTGTTATTATTCCTAAGACAGTTATATAGTACTTTTTAATACAAATGCACTGTAAAAAAATTGTAAATGAGAAATAAATTTCATAATAAGTATATTATTTATAAGTTTACTAAGGTAAAATTACAATACTGTCTTAATTTATTCACTTCCAAGCTTTTATTTTGGTGAAAAGCAGCAGGTAGACCTTTAAGTTTGAAACATGAAAACAGGTTTACAAATGCTTATCATAACAAATCTAGTGAAATGCTGTAATCATATGTCCACAAAAATTGTGAATGTGAAAAAGCGTAACTGAGGACATGGATTGAGCTGCTCTAAAAGACAACAACAACAACAACAACAACCACCTTTATTTATAAAGCACATTTAACACAATACAAATTGATCCAAAGTGCTGTACATAGTGCATAGCAGAACTACACTATAAAAAACAACAATTACAAGTTTCCAAAAGCTAAAGAATAAAAATGTGTTTTCAGAGCAGATTTAAAAATGTCCAATGAAGGAGCAGACCTCACATGATAAGGGAGAGCATTCCAAAGCTTGGGCCCAGCCACAGAAAAGGCCCGATCACCCTTTAATTTGTAGCGAGCGACATCGTGACACATTTAAAAGCAAGTGATTTGCAGATCTAAGTGCCCTAGCAGGACAGTATGGCACAATAAGATCACAAATATACCTTGGTGCACAGCCAGACAACGCCTTATAAACAAACATAAGGATCTTAAAATCAACTCTAAACTTAATGGGAAGCCAGTGAAGGGATGCCAAAACAGGAGAAATATGATCCCTCTTTCTAGACCCAGTCAAAAGTCTTGCAGCTGCATTTTGAACAATTTGTAAATGAGATAGTGAAGATTAAGGAAGATCACAATAAAGAGAGTTGCAATAGTCTAATCGTGATGTTACAAATGCATGAATTGCAACTTCTAAATCTTTGCTTGAAAGAAGGTTCTTCAACTTTGCAATAGATCTTAAATGGAAAAAGCTTCCTCTAATAACCGCACTAATTTGTTTATCAAAAAATAGTGAAGAGTCAAAGATCACTCCAAGGTTTTTGATTTGTTTGCATACATCTGTTGAGCTGAGTTGCTGAGTTGGAGAGACAGGTTTAAAGTTAGACAGACAACTCATAGGACAGGGCAGTTGCAAGTGACATGGTTCAGAGGGAACAATGGAGCTTCTAGTATCATTAATTTTTTGAGTGAAATGTTTTAAAAAATCTTCACAAAGCTCAATAGAGGCCTCAGATAAAATATTCGTAGTCGGGTTTAGAATAGAGTCAATCGTATCAAACAGGACTTTTTGGTCGCTTAGCGTTGTCAGAAATTAATTGAGAAAAGAAATTTCATTTTGCCTTTCTTACTGCCATTTGATAGTTGAACAGACTTGATTTTAAAATGTCAAATGAAACCTGTAGCCTATCTTTTTTCCACTTTCGCTCCCCTTTTCGACACTCTTGTCTGAAAGCGCGGGTTGCGCTTAATAGAAGACTTGGAAAACACCAGATCATGGGCTGAATTAAAAGGGCACAAAAAATGCCATACCCTGATTTCAAATTTAGTTTGATTGACAGATGCTTTGCCAAAGCAATGGCCCAAGACACAATTTTAGAGAGCTTTTATGTTTAAATGAGAGGCTAATGATTGACTAATCCCCAAATAAAGCGAATTGCAATAATCCAGCCATGTGGTGATAAAACCATGTATTACTTTTTCAAAATTTGAGAATGAAAGGAAAGACTTCATTTTTACCAGGGTTCGTAGCTGGTAAAAGCTTGACTTCACAACTTGGTTGACCTGTCTATCAAGTTTTAGGGCACTATCCAACACCACACCCAAGTTTTTGACATATGGCTTAACATAAGGTGCCAGAGCACCAAGATTTACATTTGTTGTGTAATGTACATTGGAAGGGGTAAACACCATAACCTCAGTTATAATGAGGCTTATAGTGTGGGTGGGGTTGAAAATCTTTGTTCTAAATAATGGACAAAGCAGATGACATCCTACCTTGCCACTGTGATTAGTCCAGGCACTATTCTCCTGAAGAAAGACGTCTGTGTGTCACCTGGGCTTCTGTACACTGCTTTAGTCACCTGACTGAGCCAGGACTGATGCATGCTGTCAATCATCCTGTCTGCCTCGTCAATAATCTACAACATACACATTATTATAAACATACAGAAAATAGAAGAATACCATGACAGAGAAAAGTGAAAAACAAAATTAACACAGCATTACAGTGGTTTAGTTAGCCTTAATGATATGTTAAGGACTTTCTCTGTAGCTGTGGTTAAATTCGCCGTATCCCTAGCTCCTATTGTCAGCGGGGTCCTTCAGGGCTCCATTCTAGGGCCGATTCTCTTTAATCTGAATATGCTTCCCCTCGGAAATATTATCAGGAAACACAGTATTTCCTTTCATTTGTATGCTGCTGAAAAAGTGCTATATCTTCCTCTGAAGTCTAGTGATTCTAGTTAGGCTTTGCTGGACTGTCTTGATATAAAAAGTGGTTAGCAAATAACTTCCCTCAACAGAGCTAATGATCTTGGTTTTGTTTCAGTTGTAAATTTCTAAACTTCGTTCTTAAACATTGTTTTTGTCCTTTTAGGATTTGGAGAAAGTTATTCACAGTTTTATTACTTTGCAATTTGACTATTGTAATTCCCTCTACCTCTTTTCCTTCCTCAATCCTTACTGTAATTCCTCAATCCTCAAAGTTTAATGTGTTTTTGCTTAATAAAAGTATTAAAGTGTTTACACTATTGAACAGTAAGGTACTGTATATCTGCTAAAGTTCATTTAGTCAACATTTATGAGTATAATAGCATTTAGATAACCTCAAAGCTAAGATAAATGAATTAAACTCAACAAGACTCCCACTTTGATCTATAGGGGTCTATAAACATAAATATAATTGTGTTTATTGCTTCAGTTTTCTCTTCATAGGATTTCACTGAACATTGTTCCAGAATTAGATGTAGATTTGTGCTGATGCTCACCAGGAATCGTAGGTGTTGCAGACTGAAGTTGTTGTTTTTATTGATGTGATCCACCAGTCGGCCCGGTGTGGCAACGACAATATCTGCCAAACTGTGGATAGCACCTCCCCTACACAAAGACGCAAAGGTTAAACTCTTGGAGATGACTGAAGTTATTACTTATAGTTCATCAAGTTTCATCTACTCTGGGTGGTCATTAGTCACATATTCTAGGCGATTCAAAGCATTACTATTATCCTACTCCATGAGTAGAGCGGCACGATTAATCGCTAAAAGATCCAAATCTCGAACCAAACACCTACATGATCTCATTCCTAAATGACAACGATTCAGCCATGTCTATTAAACCTTTGACAAAATCACACCAGAACATTAACGTTCGGATGTAAACACTGATGCCTACAGAAGCAATCAAAATAGAGCAAATAACCTTTTGAAAGTAACTTGGCGCTTTAAATAATGATTGAATCGATTACAATCATTAGGTGGCGAGTCGACAGGTGACTGTTAAAACACGTATTTGTCACTGAATCATTCATTCAAGAGATTCGTTCAGAGACGCTGATTCATCCAGTAATGAAAAAAATGATGATGAATGATGAAAAAAGTATTTATGAGTGAGTAATTGAATCATTCACTCAAACAGATTTTAAAAAAAAATAATTGAAATAGACTTCAGCAAATTTTGTCAGAAGCTCTAGTAAATTCCATGTTATTTTGTTTAATTGTCCATTCAGAATCGTGATCTCTATTTGAAAAAAAAAAAAATTGTGATTCACAATTTATCCAAAATCGTGCAACTCTATCCATGAGCCTACAAACACACTCACCTGTTTTCAGAGAGCGCTGCTCGCTCTGCATCAAATGATTTCTGGCCTGCGATCATGACCACCTTTAGACTGCTGCCCTCAGTGTACGAGCTAAACACCTTGGACACCTGTGGGGTTGAAATCAAGGTGAACAATGAATATAGGCAGATGTGTAGATTGAGTGATAATTAATTGATAAATAATCAATGATTAATAATCATTACCTGTTGTGCTAACTCCTTAGTGGGCAGTACAGCGAGTGCACGGATCTCTCGCACCACACGCTTGGACAACGCCTGCGTTAGCAAACGCATATATATTAAAGAATATCTAATAATTTAATCTATTTACTTATAAATCTTTGGCCTTTTGCCACTTTTATTTATAGTCTGTGTCATATAGAAATATAAATACTACTGGTCAAAAATCAGAAATAATGTAACAATTTTGAATGTTTTTGAAAGAAGTCTCTATGCTCACCATGGCTACATTTATTTGATCAAAAATAGGGTTGCACTTTATTTCACAGTACGTGCACTTTCAATGTACTTACAGTGTACTTACCCACAAAAGTACTGAGTAATGTAAGGTAACTACATGGGTTAGGTTAAGATTTAGGGGTAGGTTCAGGGTTTTTACCCAGTTAGTGTCATTACTATAAACTTAAAATAACTGCTTTCTGTTTTAATGTAAAATGTCAATAGTAATTGTAAATAAAATGCAAAGCCGAATATTTAGAAGCCATTTAAGACAGTTATAATGTTACAAAAGATTCCTATTTCAAATAAATATTGTTCAAAAAATATTAAGCAGCTTAACTTTTTTCAACATTGATAATAATGTTTCTTGAGTGCAAAATCAGCATATTAGAGTGATTTCTGAAGGATCATGTGACGTAAAGGACTGGAGAAATGATGCTGAAAATTCAGCTTTGATCACAGGAATAAAATGCATTTTTAATATTAAATAGAAAATAGTTATTTTACATTTTCATAATATTAAAGTTTTACTGTATTTTTGATCACATAAATGCCTTGGTGAGTATTAGAAACATTATAATATACATTTTATAGAAAACGTATGTTGTTTATTTTAATATTTAAGCATGAAAAATAATAATAATAATTATGTTCTTGGCAGGTTTCATGACAAAAACCAAAACAATCAGGAAATGCCATGAGATAGATTCGAACTTGCATCATCCAAATTTTACATTTACATATAATAATTTAACAGACGCTTTTATGCAAAGAGACATAAAAATAAGGAGAACAATAGAAGCAGTTAAACCAACAAAAGGGAAACAATATGTAAGTGCTGTGACAAGTCCCAATTAGTCTAGCACAGTAAACATAGCAAGTTTTTTTAATAAATAGAAAAAAAATAGATAGAACAGAAATAGAATAGAAAGTATTAGTATTAATGGGTCAAGTGTTGGCAAAAAAAGATGCATCTTTAGCTGTTTCTTGAAAAATGAAGTCACAGGTTCAATGCCAATATTTTAGAGAGAGAAATAATAAAACATTGGAATGTAACTCATTATTTGTACCTGTACAACAGGTATGACGAACGCCAATGTCTTTCCACTTCCTGTCGGTGCAGAAACACAGATGTCTCTGGGCCTGTAGCCCCCAGGACCCAGCAGCAGCCCTGAGCTCACGCTGTCGAGAACGGCAGGGATGACCTCGGCTTGAACTGAAAAACACCAACACAAACACAGCACAGCGCTAGCATCATCAAGGGCATGGTTTCTTGTGAACATTCAATGTTTTTGCATTGCCTGCAGAATACTGTAGTTATCATAATAAGAGCACAGACTATGTAGTGATTGGCTTAACAGGAGTTAATTACTCCGTGTCATGTTTTTAATGCGCCATGTCAAGTTTAAATAACTATTTAAAAGCGCTGGTGTTGATGACATCACAAACTACCTTGTAACCAATCACGTCGACAAGTGGATCTCTGAGCTGGTGTGAGTGAGTGGAGGCGGGACTAATTTGCATATTTATAGAACAGCGTATACTAAATGAGGCAAGGGTGTAGAGCTAAGTTCAAGCTATTTTAAGGCATGATAAATGTTTTTTCAAGGAAAAAACGTTTACATGTCATTTTGGTGATCAAAGATGAGTTTTAAGGGATACAATTATTGACTACAGGCTTTAATATTTGAAACTACCCAATAAATTAATTAAACTTACCTTTAGGGATTTAAGACAGGTAGGAGGATATCCTAACTTTAAAGGTGCTATAAGCGATCTCGGTTGGCGTAACCTCTTGTTGATGTTTGAATTATTATCAAACAAAACGGAGGCTAGCTAGACCCTCCCTCCTCCTCATCCGCGCACTAACCCCTCGAACCCCACCCCCACATCATTCTTGTTGGTTATTGGCTGGAACAGTTTGTTATGTTTCGTGCTGCGGGTCGCTCTGTTTGTTGCTCAGTTTGTTTTTGCTGCAGTTTGTGGAGCCTGGGCTGTCTGCAGAGACCATGTTTTTTTACAGTGTGTTCAGGGGACAGGCAGCTAGCGGATAGTGAGGAGATGTTTGCGGTATGTGAAAAAAAATGTTTTGGCCCAAAAAACGCGTGAGATCGCTTATAGCACCTTTAAGATATTATTTACCATGATTTTTAAGAACATTCTTTTCAGGAATATAAATATTATCTTAAATAAAAGACTAAATTCAATCTGTTCATCATATAAAGCAATCGAGTCTCCTCAGAAAATTTGGACTAAACCACTCAATTCATATGGATTAGTTTTACGATCACGAAGCGTCAAAGTGTCAGATGCGTATCTGCCTACAGAGGGACAGAAATCTCTCAGATTTCATCAAAAAGATCTTCATTTCTGAAGATGAACTAAAGTCTTACGGATTTGAAACGATATGAGGGTGAGAAATTAATGACAGAAATTTCATTTTTGAGTGAAAAAAAAAGAAGAAAATTCTTAAGAAACGTTTTTGGGGATACAAAATGTTCTTATCTTTTTTCTTGAGTTTCTAAAATAAGCAGAAAATAGCAGTTAAGAAGAATTTTATTTTTAAGAATGTTTTGTGAATCTGGCCCCAGATTTCCACTAATAGGGGTCCAGATTTGGTTGTTCATCTGCCTATATTATATTTAATACAATGCCAGTGAATTATCATTCTCTCTTACCTGGAAAGAAGCTCTGTATCCCATTAGCTTGTAATTTCTTCAGCAGTATCGGACAGATGCCTGGCACCTGACTGATGGGGATGAGGTTATTCTTCATGTCCCTCTGAATGACGTCAGGCTGTGCCAACCACTGAGGCAATACTCTTCTGACCTGCAATAGCATAAAAACAGTTCTTTACAAAGACATTACCCTCAATACAGTTTCATTCAGAACTTTTTATAAGTGCTACCTTTTGCACGGTCTTCTCTTTGAACCCACCCAGGATGTGGAAGGCGGTCTGGGAAGTGTTGTTTTCTGCCTCTGCTTGGAACTGACCGATCTGAGGGTCCACAGCTTTTTCAGTCTTCTTACTTTCCTCTGGGTCACTTTCACTTGTTTCTGTGACTTCCACAGACTTCTCATGATTCGACTCATTATCTCCTATAATGAATGATAGTTTTCTGTATAAAGCAATTTCCACAAAAACAGTACAGGATAGAGTTCGAAACTCTTAATAAAGTATTTTTTCCCCAACAAATGCTCAGGTAAAGGAGATGATTAAGTTTAAGAACAATTTTTTGCCCATATCAGAAATTTTATTTAAATGCCATATGAGCTATTTTATTTACTAATCATTTTATATGAGGTTTGCATATTTTGTAACCAAAATTAGTCTTTAAAACAGTTTTTAGATAAATGTTAAAATAAAGATATTGACAAATAAATAATATGCAATATATATATATATATATATATTGTAGAATTGATAATAGGGTTGTAAATTTCCTTGCTAGTTGTTTTGGAAATGCTGATTTGTAGTCACTAAAATATGTGTATTTTATTTAACTGATTATTTTTTTCTTACAATAACTTTGTAGACTGGGTTGAATGCTTGAGAGCTTGATAAATGCAGCCAACACTAAATTTGTGTAAAGATTGAGAAAATGGAATATTATTTACTTGTCTTATTGATATGCTGCAAAAAACCAAAAAAAACATTCCAAATGATTTTACTTCTTGGGTATCACAATTTTATGTATGTTCAATTTTTTAATGGGGGGAAGTCAACTGCAGTAACAGGGTTGTACAAAAATGTGGTAAGCTAGATATAATATTTTGGCATATCATACGGCAAATTTTGCAATGCCATATTCATAGCTTTCATTTTAAATACTAGACAATAGTTTATCAAACATATTTAATAATTCTCTCTCGAAGCAACATGGAATGTTTTACGAAAAGTAATGGAATACCAATTTGTACCCTATTTGTGCTAAAAAGTGCCAAAACGTTTTAAGCCCAACAAATCAACGAGCTTGACTACTAGTTTCATTTAAAAACAATCAAACATAGTAGTAAGCCAGCATTACCTGTATTCACGCTCTCATTTTCATTGGACAATGTTTTGTTTTTTTTCTTCTTTTTAGTTGCACTTGCAGCTTCATCATCCAGATTTTTTTTTTTTACATTTTCACTCTTCTTTGCTTTACGCTGCACTCCCTCAGTCTCTTGCCGTTCACGTTTTCTTTTCTTTGGTTCTTTCTCCCCCTGATGGTCTTCATCTTCATCAGCCGTGTTTGAGACGCTCTGCTGTTCTCTGGCTTTGACCTGCTCCTGAAGTTTAGCCAGCAAAGCTCTGGATCGAGACTCTCTGCTAGATTCACTGTCCTCCTCCTCCCCTAAATACCTGATCACATACAACACATCAATAGACAGGGTGTCACATGGGATGATGGGTTGTAAACAAATAACATGAACTTATTTTGGGGTCATTCCGTGTCAACTCAACCAAGAGGTCCCCGGCTCAATTTCTGTTTAAAATGTTACCAACGAAAATTTGGACATGGAGTCACATTGGGGTCCCAATATCTCTGGGACTGAACCATATGGGGCCTTAAAAATGAAGATTCCAAAAGAAAAGTTTATTAAGAATGAGAATCTAGAAGGATATAAATATATCTTGAATACTTTTAGAGTTACAGGCATGCAAACTTTGGAAAAAGAATATTTATTGCACTCATACAGGTGTATTCTGTGCAATGGAGCTGATAGAAAAAAAGGAGATACATTTCTAGTTTTAACATTATTTGTTTTTAGATATTCCTCTTTAAAAGAAAAAAGTATCAGCTGTGTGCAAAGTGTTACAGGCATCCAGACTTGGCAAAAAACACAAGAAGTGCTAATTTCTATTTTTGAACTGTCACTGTTGGCATAATGCAACACAGATTGCTAAAGTCAACAGATTTTACTAATAGACCTACCAATCTCTGTGTAAAAATAAAATAATAATGCCGCCATCTTTCTAAAATAATTTTTACACCCCTCTAAATTGACTCAAAATTGTAATTTTGACCCTCCTTTACAAAATAGTGTATTACTCAGTAAATATATATCTATGACATTTAATATTTTGACTTTCATCAATATTTTTGTTTGTCTTTGTACAGAAAAAAATATTAACGGAAGTTTCCGAAATTTGTTTGATTTGACACGGAATAACCCTTTTTTCAACATGTAGATTTTAGGTTAAATTATATAAACGTAAAAGTTAAAATGCATATTTTTTGTTTATTTACTGTTTTATATTTTTCATTCTTTTAATCGCCAATTTACTTAATTAAACAACTCAGATTATTTAAGAATTTAAATACTTCGTGGAAGTCAAATAATTTTACAACAATACAGTCGATAATTATACAGTAATTTGAAGGAAGTGTTTTTAAGTCATTTCAGATGAAATGCAAGATAAACGGAGAATTCTATGCCAGACTTTACAACTAACTGTGATGTAATCTGACGTGAGAGCCATTACTTATAATTTAAGTTAACTGGTCAAATAACTTACTCTAAGAAGTTCTGTGTCAGTGAACTAAATGTGCAGCAAACAACAGATACTGTAATATATGCATAACGTTACCTGTTTATCATAAATAGCGCCATTATAGTGACTCCTGGCTCGTGTCAGCGCCACGTAGACCTTTATTTGACTGACTTAAAAATTATAATGACTGCATGTATTCATGTACAGCTTTCATAAATGAAAAAATAAACAGTACAGTGTAGAGTTCGGTTGACCATGTGGATTCCTCCCGAGTACTGTTTGGCAGTCGCGAAGTGATGACGTAGAGAATGCTCACAGAAATTACAGTTGAATAGAAGGGCACAAAAAAGATTAGAATCGTAATCGTTATGATGCCAGTCATGCCATCTCTGATGATACTGGTTGCTGGTTTCCATATGTTGGTGGTCTAGACGTCGTTTTTAATTATGTGTCAATATTTTTTTCTATTCTAAATCTTCGATGTTTATCATTATTTACACATCTAGATCTAGGTGTTGTCACGTGGAACCAACGACTGATTTGACAGACCAATCACATTTAGTTTGTTATTACTGAGTGAATCAGTATTTTTCAGTCATTTTTTTGTTAATTACTGGAGTTTATGAATGTCTGCCGATATACCAAAAAAATAATCGTTTAAAAACCATAGACTGTTAAAAACTAAATGCAGCTGAAGACAGGGGCTTTGGTGCGGCTCCTGATCCTTTCTTATACTGTCTATGCTCCTCCTGATCCACCTAGCGCCCCCTGGAGGAAGAAGAAACACACACACACACACACACACACACACACACACACACCAGTCAATAGTATCATAAAAACGCCAGATGGCAGGGTTTATTCTTTTCCTTGGACTAATGTCTTGTCAAATGATGAACCACAGAAACTTACGACTCAATTTACACTCAACACTGAACTAGACAGGAGTGTGTTTCCCAAAAGCAATGTTAGCCAACTATTGTCGCAAGTTCCGACTCGTTAAATAGGCTAGTTCAAACTACATCGCAAAAGTTGGAACATCGGTTGTAACGAGCTGTAGTTAGAACCATATTTCTTGTTTGTATGACGTGTGGACTTAATTTGTCTTTATCTTGAGCAAAGTAAGGTGACATTCAGTAGCTACAATCTACATCTTTCATTTCGAATACAAATTTCATTTACAGTTTGTCAAGAGATTTAAACGTAGGCATGTAAGAAGGAGCCAATGATCTTAAACAATATCTTGTATTGTCAATGCAAGAGTCCAGCTCTATGTAAAATCTCCTCCAGCACATCCCAAAGACTTTCAATGAATTTAAGATCTGGACTCAGAGGAGAAGATTCTTGTGTGAAAATTATTCTTCATGATCCTCACAACCATTCTTTCACAATCTGAGCCTGATGAATCTTGACATTATCATCTTGGAATATGGCCAAGATGTTTCTTCATACAGGAATGTTTAAGAAATGAAAAGCTACACACTCCATCAATTAGGGCTAGAAGAACTGTTGACAAACATATAACATGGTAGAATCATAATAATAACTGCAATAATGTATATATACACACAGGATATATGTATAAATGTGTATATATAGTATACTCTGACACGCACAGAATATATATATATATATATATGAAGAGTTCAGATGCAAAAGCCTCTAAGTGTCATCTGAAAATTTCTTCTAGAATGATCATTTTTATCAAGCTCGTATATTTAAGTTCAGTAATTTCACTTAAATGGCAATGAAAATTACCTATTTATTGTCATTTAAGTGAAATTACTGAACTTTATTATGAACTGAACTGAAATTATTCGAGCTTGATAAAAATTATCATTCTAGAAGAAATTTTCAGATGACACTTAGAGGCTTTTGCATCCGAACTCTTCATATATAAATATAGTAAATTTTAAGATATTGTAATATTATAATACAAATAAAGTGTATAATAAATCAATACAATGACACATTTTAAACACATTTCATTTATTACATAGAGATTCTACACCAGTGAGCGTTTTGTGTAGCTCAAGTATTTCCAAAAGAGAAGTGCCTCCAAATTCATTCAAGGCCACCAAGCAATCATGGCTGTTTCAACATTAGACATAAAAAATATGAACAATCCCCAGTCTCTCATATAAAACACCTTTCCACAAAGAGCAACGTGGATACACACCTAAAATTCACCCCACATAATACAAACTACACCTTATAACTCTTAGTATCATAGTGAAAAAGTGTAAGATGCACCTGTGTATATTAACAACAGCCTTAATGCCTCGATTTACATTTGCATTTATGGGATGAAATGCTGAGGAGGCAAACGGAGGATGACAGGTGCAATGAAAATCTGTGCAGCAAAAGTTAAGTGTTTCATGGGTTGGGACTGAATTTGAACATACTGTATTGCATTTAATCAGAGATTGAGTGGATGTTGTGAACAGCAGAGATAACAGCATCTTGGTGCTCGAGCTGCCTGTTTAAACATAATAAAGGGAATGTGCAGTGTTCATTTATAGCTAGAAAACAAATATTACATTGAATAGTAACATTCTATTACAGTTGTGTGCAATATAATCCAGCATCAATTGGATTTAACATTCAGCTGTATAATATGAGCCCAACACTAATGTGCTAAATGAAAAACATCACAAGATCGTATTAAATACTGTACACTAGCACTGCTCTTCCATAAACACGGTGCATGAGATCAGGTGTTGCTTATACAATATTTAGAGCTTATGTCTGCTTGCTTTTCATTGGCTTTCATGCTAAACATGATTATTAGGGAAATAATTGGAGCAACTCTAATTATGGGTCAAACATTTTTTTTTTTTTTTTAAGGTAATTCAACATGGATAATTAAAAAAGTTATTGAAAAAAAGATATTAGGCCTATATATTTTTTCAAAATTGCAATACATTCAGGGTTTCACAGGCATATTTTCAAGTGAAAATTTGACAGTTTGATGCTTTCCTTATATAGCTGTGCAAATGTAACATACATATAACTATAATGATGAATCTGACAGAAATAACCAGTCCAAGTCATGGTTAAGACCATTACGATTTTCATTGTAACATACATTTTCATGAAAATTAAGCATGTTTACTCAGGAACAAGACTGCAAAATAAATCTATAATGTATTATTTAAAATATTAAAGTAAATTTAATTTATGTTGATAAATTAAAAAAAGGACAGTAGAAAAATTAGTATTTTAACATCATAGTAATAAGAATTTAGATGGAAAATATTCATCATGAAATTGACGTGTTACAATTCCAAAATATTAATGGTGCTTAAAACCTGGTGCTTGGTTTTCTTTTGCATTTGGGGTGAAATGTGAACTGGATTTCTTCATGAGGGGAAAGAATAATTAAAAATGTAAAAGTATTTTCACAGCCCAAAGAAATGTTGGCTGATAACCTTTTGTGTGTGTTTTGAGAGACAAAATCAACTTATTAAATATGTTTTATTTATCATCAATTGTTGGGACAGATGTTTCCTGTTTTTTTATTATGATGTGTGACTCTGCCAGATCTGAGCTATATAAAACTGCCTGGTATACCATGATAGTAGAAATGCCATCGGTAACCAGATGGAGAATAATACAAACATTTGATAATGGTGGAAATAATTCTTTAAGCTCATGCCCATAATAGAAAACATTTCAACATTTTTGCTAAGCAACACCCCAGTTCAGTTTTTTGTTGATGTGGTAGAGACACAGGACAGAAGTGAAGTTTGACAGCATCAGAATGATCTGAGGTAGCAAAAGATGTCACAAATAAAACGTTTACCCAGAGATAGACAGCCAAAGGCCATAAATGTGCTTCATTCTTCAATATATTACACTCAGTATACAGCATTTTATTATGTCGAGCTCAAATCTTTTAGGGGGCGAAAGTACTGGTGTGGTTTCAGACGCTATTCTCTCAGCGTTTATCATGACGGCCTTTAAGGTGGAAGGGCGCCGAGACAAACGGGTCACCTGAAGCCACATCAGACGTCAGATTGTGATGATGCTCGCCGCTCGGTTTGTGTTCAGGCTCTGTGTTCACGGGTCCTTCATAGTGTCTGGAATACTTAGAAAGTGCCTGGGGACGAAAGGGCAGAGGCGTCACCTGGCCGAGGATGCTCTCGTCAAGGGAAGAACCTGGATGGGGGTGTAAATATCCCGGCTGGGTCACTGGATTGGTGTAAACCTTTCCAGAAATTTCCTTCTTCCTACCAAAGGGGGCCTGGAGGAAAATATCAGGCTGTTGAGGCTGAACCGGGGGACGAGCAAAAGGCGCATTGGAGAACACATCTCCATCGCTGTCCCCGTCTTGTCCGATCCGAAATGGAGCTTTGGAGAAGACATCGACGCTTGGATCCGCACCTGGATGCTGGGCTTGGGACACCAGCGGTGGCGAGTGGTTCTGAGCTTGGACTGAAACCAGAGAGGACTGGTTTTCAACCGGTACCTCGGATTCGGAAGACATCTGGAGGTTTCTCGAAGATGCGGGGCTTTGCTCATCATCGTCATCCGAGTCTTGAAGTAATGGTCTGGAGCCACTGCAGTCCAAACTTGGAGTTTCTTCGCCACTCACCTGTGACCGCCCCTCTTCTTTTTCTCCGTCGTCTTCATCACTGGAGTGAAAACAGTCCTCAACGGGGTTCTCAACACTTTCTCCATCTAACAGCATTCCATATCCATCATTCTTCCTTCTGGTTTCTGCAAAACAAAAAAACGCAAAAACAAAATTGATAGTTGGTGACGTTTTCAATAGCAGGAGAATCATTATGAATGTGACCAAAAAGTATTTTGTAGTTCTTAAAAACATCGTTGAAACAACCAGAATCCTCTATTGTTGCAGCCTGTATCGGGACAATGACAACACTGTGCTTCCTCTACTGGACAGTTCACCCAAAAATGAAAATTCTGTATCATTTACTCACCCTCATGTCATTTCAAGCCCATATGACTTTCTTACTCCCGCTCACCACAAAAGGAGGCATTCATTCATTTTTTGAATGAATGCGGACTGGAGAGTTCAAGTTTCAAAAAGGAAGTAAGTCTACTGAAGGCATACAGTCACTTTGTGTGAGCAACAGACTGTTTGAGCCAAGTTTAAGTCAGTATTCCATGAAAATCTGGACATCCAATTGAGAGAAGTAGCGATGTCAATCATTGTTTTGAGTCAGATCTTTTCAATTCGCTGATCCAGTTCACAAAAACAGTCTGAATGATTCGTTCACAAGTCGGACTGATTCTTGAGTTCATCCCATTGCCTCAAAGAACCAGTCAGAGCAGTTCAAGAGTTAACAGCCCACTGAAGAGGAAGATTATTCTTTGTTCTCTTGGTCACAAATAGCTATCATATTACTTTAGAAGACATTAAATCTACCCATGAGTCATACAGGCTATTGATACTTTTATGATACTTTTGTGTTGTGAAGCTTGAAGGTCCAGTCCCCATACATTGTAATTTAATAATAATAATAATAATAATAATAAAAACAGGATTGCTGAAATTTTCTCCTTTTATGCTCCAAGTTTGAAACCACATGATGGCATGGAATGATGATAGAATAAAAATGTTTGGGTGAACCATCCCTCAAGACGAGGATCTGTGTTCAAAAGCGTTTAAGGGTTAGTGTCATTATTTACTCATTTTCGTGTCATTTCAAACCTGTATGACATTGTTCTGCGAAACACAAAAGACTTTTGAAGAATGTTGGTGACCACTGACTTCCATTGAATGGACAAAAACGAGCACTGAGACATTTCTCAAAATGTTCCACGGAAGACAAAAAGTCATACAGGTTTGACAAAACATGAGTGAGTAAATGATAACAGAATTTACTACTTTTTTTTGGTAGTAAAAACATGATTTAGTAGCACTCCACTATACAAGATGGTTACACAATGAAGCAATAGAGTAATACAGGACAAAAAAAGCACATTCTACTACAGTATATCCACAGAAATACTATTGACCAACACCACAGGAAATACCACGAACAGTCAACGTCTAGAACAGCTACCACTGACAAACAGCAACCTTGTTTCCATAAACTGTCACTTTTAGCCCTTCATTTGATCACATTTCCAAGAAATGCCAAGTCAGAACTTAAAAGTTCATAAACTAACAGGAAAAACTACTACTTTTTTAAAGGGCTGTCAAGATAACAGGCAGGTTTAGTGTGTGAGAAATATACACACATTGACAGCCCACATTTGTTTTTTGAAAGGTGTGTTAGCAACAGACAAGGTTAAAGGGATAGTTCACTCAAAAAATAAAATTTCTGTCATTAATTACTCACCCACATGTCGTTCACCTTCGGAACACAAATGAAGATATTTTTGATGACATCCGAGAGCTTTCTGACCTTCCACTGACAGCTACGCAACTACCACTTTCAAGGCCCAGAAAGGTAGTAAAGACAGTTAAAATAGTCCTGTGACTACAGTGGTTCAAACCTTAATGTTATGAAGTGACGAGAATACTTTTTGTGTGAAAAAACAGACAAAAATAACAACTTTATTCAACAATTTATTCTCTTCCATGTCAGTCTCTGATGCTGTTCACATTGTAGACACAGTGCAGCGCTTCCGGGTTGTACGTCAGAACACCGGCTCAGTATTGGCCGGATCCTCATCTGTCAATACCAAACGCATGCATCATGGTGCTCACGTGAACAGCGGCAGAGACTTGCATTGAAGAGAAGAAATTGAAGTTAAATAAAGTTGTTATTTTTGTTTTTGTTTGCACATAAAAAGTATTCTCGTCGCTTCATAAAAATAAGGTTGAATCACTGTAGTCACATGGACTATTTCAACGATGTCTTTACTACATTTCTGGGCCTTGAAAGTTGCAATGATGCTGCTGCCTATAGGGGGTCAGAAAGCTCTGATTTTATAAAAAATATCTTAATTTGTGTTCTGATGATGAACGAAGGTCTTCCAGGTTTGGAACGACATGAGGGCGAGTAATTAATGACAGAATTTTCAGAGTTTTTGGGTGAACTAACCCTTCACTCACCAGTGCTGAAGTTATAAAATTAAAACGAAATTCCATTATTGAGAGCGATGGAAACAAGTAGGTTACAAAAAACACAATGACTGAACTGAGATCAGAGCAGAGACATGATGTAAGTCTTACCTTCAGGATGAAGTAAATGGTTGGCATTAAACTCAGGATTAATACAGCAGTGCACACTAAGATTTAGTTAAAATATTAGTGCTTACATCCTAACAAACTGCAGAGGCATTGACAGTATTTATTATCTGTATATATATATATATATATATATGTGTGTGTGTATGTACTGATGAGGTGCGATGCAAAATATATATGAGAAATGCCACTAAACCTAAAGCTTAAAGACCTGTGCAGAGATATGTATTGATTTGAGAAAGATGAACATGTACAATGCAGCAGAAACTCTAAAAGGTGGCCTTAAAGGGCTAGTATGACCAGAAATGAAAATTCTGTCATCGTTTACTTACCCTCAAGTTGTTCCAAATCTGTATGACTAACTTTTTTCTCTGGAAAATAAAAGAAGATATTTTTGTCCATACAAAGGAAGTCAATGGTCACCAAAACGGTTCGATTCCCAAGATTCTTCAAAATGACTTTAGTGTTTCACAGAAGAAAGAATGTCACACAGGTTTGGAATGGCATGAGGGTGAGTAAATGATTTTGCAGAGAATTTAAAATTTAAAATAGCCTTTTAAATGCATTGATAACAATAATAAGTGGCATCAAGTTGGTATGCGCATTTAAAGCTAACTGTCAATCCCTCACTGAGCAATGGCTAAATTTAATAGGACAGAAATAAAGAAATAAGGACAAAGTGCCTGAGGATTCATTTAAATAACAACATGGGCACATTCATCGGTTCAAAAGGTGCAGAACAGGAATGACCCATGTAGTGTTAAGAGTGTGTGCTGTCACATATCACACAAACCAACGTTTAAATCTGGCCAAGAAAAGTGATATAATTTATGATCAGTAATTGAAATAACTCAGAATTACGCTAATTAATAAAGCCCAGCGAGGGATAGATACTTGTGCGTGATGAAATAAAAAATCATTATTTCATCAGTCTCCTCTAAACTGCAATCATGTAATTCGTCCAAGCCATAATGCAGGAGTCCATTAATGCAGAACCTGAAGTACAACATGTTTCTGATCTCCATTAACAAAGACTAAGACACAACTATCTGTTCCCATTGACACTTTTATTTAATATCCTCCTTTTCAGAATTTCCATTGTTGCATAAAAACAGAAGGAATACGGCGCTCGATAACATGAGGAAAAAAGGATAACACGATGGCATTCCAGTATAGATAAGACTTTTTTGTTGTTGTCATTATTTTCTCCTGACATGGGCTGTGATACACGCTACAACACAACAAAGACTTCAACGTCAGACTACTTAGCCACACCGCTAGGTGCACATCTAAGATCTAATATGAGCACTACAGTCAGATTGCATAGGTCAGCCACATTAAAACAAGCAAAGGGAGGAAAAAGAAACGAGAAACTAACATAATATTGCCAACACACTCTCATGGTAATTTGTGACCATTTTACCTTTTGGCTAAATCCAAAGAATTCATACAATCTCATTCGTAGGCTTTTGTACGATATGCTTACGTCCCAATGATGGTTAGGTTTAAAGGTGGGATTAAGGGTCGGCCTTCATGCTTGTTTTTCTAAAAATCACACGTTTCCATATTAATCACACTGTACAAATTCCCACGAAACCGCCACCTCGTAAAATAGTTACGTATTCTCATGAGATCGGGTTGAATATTACACAACAATGTTCTACCGATGCAACATTTGCACAAGCTTCGGACAAAACAATCACTCAAAATAAAACCGTGCTCTTGGCATTTAACAAAAAAACACTGAAGTACACTATAACGTTTACATCTCAAAAGAAATAATAGTGTATTGTTACTGCTTCCGCACATCTAATTATGAAAATTCAAACATCATACATATACATACAGACATGTTTTTTGTTTACATTGAGCTCTGTTTAATGTTTGATATGTGTCGGTAAAATGTGACTTTGTGGAGATTCGTCAAGAGTCGGTGTCGGCATGTCTGATACGTGCTGCCCGGACACCGATGTGACGTCAGCTTTAGGATAGTGATAGATCGATATATAGGCCAATATCTGACCATTCTGAGATATTGACATTTGCTGAAAAGTTAACTTGAAGGATAAGAAGCAATTTTTGTTGTCAACTTTTTAGTGAATTTTAGTGCACCTGGAGGTAAATAAGTATTTATTTAATTTCAGTAATTAAATCATTTCCTTATGTCTCAATTTGTATTACTATCAGACTGAGAACCCTGTCAAATTCAGAATTGCTTGTTGAAAAGCACGATTACTTGTTTAGGTTCGATTTTTTACATTTTCCGGATGTAACTGGATGAAACACTCTGTGTTTTACTCGAATCTCTCATTTCTGGTAAATGTCACATGGCAGACGAAACCTCAGGCGGAGCCGACCGTCATAGGCTCAGTCCAAACACATTTACTCAATTAACTTAGAAAATAAACACATATCTGTCTCATTGAAATTTTAAGAGATTAAGATCAAAATAGAGGTTATTTGAGAAGGTAATGGATAAAAATAAAAAGCTGCCCACAGGCACAGCTCATGAGGTTTTGGAACAGCTTATATTTACATTTATCATTTAGAGCTTGATGGATGAAATGTTGCTGAACACTGAGTTTCTTCAGAACCACAGAACTCTGATAGTCGCTATGTTCAAGTTTATCCGAAACAGGCAAAATGTGACAAAAGAGAATCCAACTGACAGAAAAGCTCATTTTACAACTTTGTGCTCTAATATACAGATAAATAATCTTTATCTTATAATATTTATCTTGAGAATAATACAGTTTTTACATTCATCCTATACCATCACAGCCTAATTTACCCTCATGTGTGTTCCCTTTTCATTTATCCTTTATGTGTCTTTAAAGGGGACAATGCATAACTGGATTGAAATTCTAAATATTAAATTTACACTATAGGGGTAGTACAGGGCATAGGAAGTTTTCCACGCATGTCAGATATAGCAAAAAGCAAAGAAAAAGAAGCATGGGGTATGAATGAACAAGAGAGACAAAAATGAAGGAGGTGAGACAGAATTACAGAAAAAATAAACGATGGGATCAAAGAACATCACAGAGGAATGAAATCCAAGATGATTAATACTGTGACAGATTATAACAACTGCAAAGGGAAACACCTCCGTTGAAATAAGACGAGTGTTCATTTACAGCATCTGTGATGTTGATCTGTCTAGAACTTTGCAGGATAATCTAAATCTAATGTAAACACAGAAGGGAAAACTTTAAATGCAACTTTCTAAGGGCCAAAACGTACTCTGCAGAAGTTATGTGAATGCTCACAGTTCTAGCAACTTTCTGTTTTAATGGCACAGACATTTTAAGGTACAGTAACGATCACCTTTTTGAGGACTATGGTTTGTTTCCACCTGAAAACTCGCAATGTTAGACTTCTAACATGTTAGGTATTGCTAGCATGTTCTACACTACCATTCAAAAGTTGGGGTCAAAATGATTTTTTTAAAATAAATTAATAATTTCATTCAGTAATGATCCATTTACTTGATCAAGTGTCAGTAAAGATTTCCATTTTAAATAAATGCTGTTCTCTGAAGTTTCTTTTCACCAAAAAATCCTGAAAACATTTATCATGGTTTCCACAAAATCAATACTAGTGAATTTCATACTAGTAATTCTTATTTTATATGTTCATATAAATATCATATAATGATATATTCAAATAAAACGGTAACACTTTACAATAAGGTCACATTCATTAACATTAATGTATTAACTAACATGTATTAACAATGAGCAATACATTTGTTACAGTATTTATTATTCTTTGTTGATTTTAGTTAATAAAAGTATAGTCGTTCATTGATTGTTCATGTTAGTTCACACTGCATTAACTAATGTTAACAAACAACTTTTAATTTTAATTATGTATTAGTAAATGGTGAAATAAACATTAACTAAGATTAAGAAATGCTGTAGAAGTATTGGTCAGTAGTTCATGTTAACTAAAGTAGTTAACTAATGAAACCTTATTGTAAAGTGTTACGAATAAAACTTCTCAAATATTAAACTATTTTTTGTATAACACTAGTTTAGCTGGAATACATAATTTGACATTTCAAAGAATTGAATTTTTTTTAATGAACTAAATTAATGTAATATGGAGGTTAATGTAACATATTAATAACACATATTTCATTGCTAGCATGTTGTATAGCTGGTTGTTAGAGTGTATAGGGTGGCCAAGCATTCATGTGTATGTTTGTATACTTATGTAGAGTATGCTTCTGCCCATAATGGCTCAATTTCTTAAAATTTGCTTTAGTCCTTGCTTTAGTTTATTCTAATTATTTCTGAAACATCATCATTTTGAGATGTTAAACCCTAACCCCTTACTTGCTCTTGTTTCTTTTGTATTGTCTGTCTGCCACTGTATAAACAGCATAAAACGTCACATACTAAACTGAATAAAACTGGAAAAGGCATTATATGATCAATACCTAGAATGATTGGTGGGCTGACCACATGAATAATCAGAGGAATCAAAATGTCCCTGTTGTAGTTTTGCATGATTCAACCGTTCACATTATTCTAAAGATAAATGATTGTTTTTATAATTCTTTAATAAAATGTAAACTTTTCTCTGGATCGTCACAGTCGGGCGGAAACCTTGTATCTCCATATTTAGTCATTTTTATTTTTATCCTTTACGTCTATCTGTGGGTTTTGCAAATATGTATCCAATGAAAAGTATTAAGAAGAGCTTGTGACTAAACCAACGCATTGGATCCTCAAACTTATAACTCCATCCGCACACATTTTGGACCGTCTCTGTTTGTTTGCAATGCAAGGGTAAATAAAGAACTGGTTGTTTGCTTTGAATAAGTACAGCATTTTATATATGCTAAAGGCAAATGATTCATGCATCTGAGAATCGGAGAAGAGTGTCTTAGCCTAGCATTTATCGTCAAGTCATAGCCAATACTGTATAAAATAGCTTGTGTGTAGCACTTTATCTGTTGTAACATGAGATTTTGGCCACATGACTGTACGCCCACATAGCTACAGTAAACTTTATAAACTGTTAAGTTGATGTATTCATGTAAACAAAACACAGTTATTTATGTTTTAAGTGAACGTAAACATTTGAGAAAGAAAACACATGTGTAACAGTATAATAGATATGTGCGTCAGGTCATAAAGTGACAGCAGCCTAATATTCCTGCTGCCAAATTATGAGATAATATTAAAAATATCTATATGGCAGTTTTTTTCCTCATGCTGAGTGGCTTTTAACTTTGGAAAACCACTAGCCACTGTGGCTGGGTGAGCAAAAAAGTTAATATCACTGAGCATAACATGCATGTGTCTGACCATATATAGTGCTACAATATTTATTATTTAAAAAAAGTGTTTTTTGCCATTAATTGAAAAGTGCCGTTTTTGAAAAAGATGAATAAGAGGTTTCCGCCCGACAGCAACGAAAATCTAGAGGTGCTTAATCAGACGAACATCCTCATCACAATACTATGGGTTGGCAGTCGTTAGGGTTTTCTGGGTGGTTGCTAGGAAGTTGTCAGGCTAACGTTTAACAAGCCAAACAAATCCCAATTAATTAAGTCAAATTCTGTCACAAGTTTCCCTCTGTTCCCTCTGTCATTTTTACTTCACATGACAGAAGGCCAATAGTATTTTAAAAAATGTAAACAAAATGTTCAAATTTTGACTTTTGGTTTGTTATAATTGAGATGTTTTGGGAGTTGAAAGAACGCATCATTGGTTGCTATTTGACATCCTGAAGAATGAAGCATAAATCAATGATAGAGTCATGAGAATGTTTATGGATCAGCAGAAGAGAGACAAAGAGCAAATGAGAAAAGAATGGCAAAGGAAAATGTGCACAAGGTTTATGGGATTTCTTAAGGTTGAGGTTTCTAAACTCTCGCTATATTTTTAAGAATTGCACGCTGCCCTCTCCCTCTCTCTCTATTCATCTGCCTCTCTTTCTGTTTCCTCTATAAGTCGATGAGTTGGTCCACCAGCAGAAGAGAGCGTGCCAGCGAGGGCAGACTGGTCTCAGAACTGCCACTGTTGCTGCGAGAATGACCACCTAGAACATGCCGGAAAGAGGAGAGAGAGAGAGAGAGAGAGAGAGAGAGAGAGAGAGAGAGAGAGAGAGAGAGAGAGAGAGAGAGAGAGAGAGAGAGAGAGAGAGAGAGAGAGAGAGAGAGAGAGAGAGAGAGAGAGAGAGAGAGAGAGAGAGAGAGAGAGAGAGAGAGAGAGAGAGAGAGAGAGAGAAGGATGTGAGGAATGAGAGGTGTGAGAAAGAATGAGGATGAAAAGAAGATAAGACGTTGACGGAGGGTTGAGTGAAGAATGAGGGGTGAGAAAAGAAAGGAGGAAAGAGAAAAAGCAAAAACCAGATGAATAGCAGGAAAGAGAAAGCATAAAACGCTAAAAGATAACAGATCGGAATCGAAGTGAAATATTTTAAAGAGGATGGCTAGAAAGTAAAACAAAACCCCCAAAAGCCTATATAATACTTTATTTTTATGGTCCCCTTTTGACATTCTACTAACTATAATTAAAGTTGCACCTACATGTTAACTAACTCTCATTAGAGTATTAGTAGACTGACTGCTACTTTATTTTGATGCTCCTCAACAGATATTCTACTGACTATAAGTAACATTGCAAGTGCATGTCCACTTATTCTAACCCAAACCTAACAATGTACTAATACTCTACTAACACTCTAATGAGAGTTAGTTGACATGCATGTAGTTGCAACGTTACTTATAGTCAGCAGAATGTCTAAAGGGGACCATAAAAATAAGTCTAAAATCTTGGAGAATTACAGTATGTTTTGCTGTAATGCTACTTTATGGTCATAGTTTACATTTTAGATTTAATATATTGACAACCACATACAATCATAAAAGCCATGTCCAATTTCACCAGAAAACTAAAAGAAATGTAATATCAATTATATTTTGCATTAAGAAAATTAAGCCATTTTTAGGAATATATATTGGGGTCAATAAGATTTTTTTGTTTTAGAAATTCTTAATTTTTAATGTTTTATTTGAAATATTACAATTTACATTTTTTTTTAAAAAAAATTATGCATTTTAAAATGTAATTCTATCCCTGTGATCAAAGCTGAATTTTCATCATTACTCCAGTCTTCAGTGTCACATGATCCTTCAGAAATCATTCTAATATGCTGATTTGCTGCTCAAGAAACATTTCTTATCAATCTTGAAAACAGTTGTGCTGCCTAATATTTTTGTGAAAACCTATGATACATATTTTTTCAGGATTCTTTAATAAATAAAAAGTTCAAACAACAGCATTTATTTTAAATAGGACATTATAAATGTCTTTACTGTCACTTTTGAACTATTTAATGAATAAAAGTATACTGAAGTATTAAGAATAAAAGTATTACTATTTCTTGAAAAAAATATTGACCCCAAAGTTTTGAATGGTAGTGCATACACAATAAATATAATGATTATTTATTTATAATTCATGTAAAAATTACTGTCTAAAAAAAAATCTGTATTACAGAATTTAAGGTTTATTTATTTCTTTTTAATGAGAATAACCACTGACAATAATGTGGAAAATCTCATAAAGGAATTATTATTAAGATATAAAGGTATTGAGAATTTGGGAAAATAAATGTCCCAATGCCTTTTGATTTTTTATTGAAATATGACAGTGACATGTTTTTGTATGATTCACCCATTTAAAAATGACTGCGACAGGGCGAGGACAGTTCGTGATTGAGAAATTTAAGCATGTGTCAAAGGAGTATTTCCTTTTCTTTTGCATTCCTCACAGTCAGGTCAATCAGCTTCTACTTATTTGTTCAACAACGTCAAAAACACCAGTATCTCAGAACAACCTAACTCTACACTACCACTTTCACTTTGATCACTCAAAAAGTTTGCAAACATATGCCTACACTTCAGAGTGAATTAGATGCAGTAAATAAAGCATGTGCTCTCTTCCAAAAACCTTTGCTGATATCCAAACTCCCTTACCTTGGCTGGAGCTTTTGGAGATAAGCACTGGAATTGGGTCAAACTGGTTATCAGAGCTTTGGTCCCCAGTCTCAGAGGACTGGAAGCTTGAGAGGGGAGAGGCTGCAGGAAGAGGTTAGTGCCACAGCAGACCGATGGAGAGGAAACAAAAAAAGAAAGATTAGGAAGAGTGTTAGAGAGGGGGGAAAAGAGTGATTATAGATAAGCAAGAACAGGTAGTAAATGCAAGCAAATAGACTTCCAGAAAAATAGTGCTTTGAGTGCTTAAAGGCAGGGTAAGCAATTTGTTCCAGATTTTTTCTTTTGTTATGCTGGTTGAAAGTCTCTTCACCTCCTAATAGTAATCACTAAGTTGAGTGGTCTAAATGTATTTATATGTACATCATCTGTGGAAGGCATAGGACCATAAAATGTTCGTCCAATCATTGCCCTCGTTCCAAATGCAACGATACAATGTCCTACCTGCCCGTCAACGCATGTATTTCTATACCTCCGCGCACCTGTTCGTGCAGACGTCACACATCATCAGTGCGTTTCATGCTATGCAGAGTCACACGCATCACACACATGACCAGCGTCGGCCAATAGTGAGCCTACGTGTGACGTGCAACACAGACGCGCTGCGCTAAAACACTACGTGAAAAAACTCGAGGCCCAGAGAGAAGGAAATGAAAAGTGGAATAAAGTCGTTATTTTGGGGGGTTTTTTGCACACAAAAAGTATTCTCGTCGCTTTATAAATTTAAGATTGAGCCACTGTAGTCACTTGGACTATATTAACGATGTCTTTAATACATTTTCTGGGCCAGCAAGTTATAATGTCTTAGAAGCCTATGGAGGGGTGATCCAGCTCTCAGATTTAATCAAAAATATATTAATTTGTGTTCCGAAGATGAACGAAGGTCTTACGGGGTTGGAACAACATGAGGGTGAGTAATTACTGACAGAATTTTTGGGTGAACTAACCCTTTAAGCTGCGTACACGCCATAGTAATTTGGAAGAGATGGAAACCCGTAACGTTACACTCGGGAGCGGTTCGTGACTCGAACTTATGCATTTCAATGGCAACACTATCAACGCTGAAATGAATCTGCAGCAGTCAGGTGGTACAGGTCAGCGCTCTTTAAGTTGTTTATGTTCATTATTATTGTAATGTTATGTGCTGTGAGACATGAGATAGTTTAACACCGTCTCAAGTGTTCATGTGTTTTGAAGGAGGTGTGGCTTTGGAGATGCTCTGAAGGGAGGATGGGATCTTATACTTTCAAAGCTAGCTCGCTATTGCTAGCCTCTCCGAAAAATGCCTACCCTACCTTTAATTTGTCAAGGCCTATTCTGAGCACAAATTTTCACCATTTTAGCTGGCAGTTTAGGCAAATTTTGTTTATTTGCTCGGCAAAAACAAAAACTTTTTATCACAGGCTGATTCAAATTGGTTTCTATTTTGGCTGCGTTTCATTGGGAAGCTCCACCCATTGCAAATCTCTTTGGTCCAAAATCACACTCCACTGACTATACATTGAAACATTAAATATATCCTGATTGGCTGTGATTGTGTCTTGTCACTACTTGCTTCTCATTGTCAATGCTTTATGTTGTATATACTGTATATGTGTAAATGTTTTTGAAAGAAGTCTCTCACTAAGGCTGCATTTATTTATCTTCAAAAATACAGTAAAAACAGTAATACAGTGAAATATTATTACAATTAAAAAACCGACTTCTATTTGAAAATATTTAAATTTTAATTTATTCATGTGTTGGCAAAACTCTTCAGTGTTTAATGATCCTTTAGAAATAATTCTAATATGCTGATTTGCTGCTCAATAAACTATTTTTATAATTATCAATGTTGAAAACAGTGCTGCTTCATATTTCAGGAGTGGAGACAAAAAGTTGTAAATATCATTAAGTTTATGACAGTAGTTGAACTGACAGAGAAAACTGACCATATTAGATGTACCTCAATGCTTTTGCATTTATGCATTTGGCAGATGCTTTTTATTCAAAGGCTTCAGGCATTTACATTTTACCATCGAACCTTTGACCTTGATGTTGCTAGCTAGTGCCATGTTCTATTGTTTTGAGCAACAGGAATGCATCAGAAAGAGACAGAAAAGCATAAATTTGGGTTGGGACACAATTTGGATTGCAGCAATGTGTGAAATCGAACTTGCATAGCTATTAGTATTATCCACAGATGAAGGGATAAGCCAAATAAACTAAGGGGGCTTTTTATGTTTTGTTTTAAAGGAATTTTTTCCCACCAAAATGTGCTATTTGTAAAAAACAAAAAACAAAAACAAAAATCAAACTTTACAATCTATGGCTCGTTGCATATACGACATGCAACTGAGGTGAATATGCATACGATTCTTACCCTGGTGGGACTGTCCACTGCTCAAAGCAGAAGTGGTAAACTGGTCCATAGATGGTGCAGGAAGAGATGAGGGGGATGAAGCCAGTATTAGACCCCCAGTGGTGGGGAGGGAGAGAAGCGGCCCATCCAAAAGATAATCCTGTCCAACCAAGGACTCTGGAGGACATAGGGCAAGCATGAAGAATAAAGAATGACAGAGAACAGAAGGATGAGTGACAACAGTAATAAAATATTGAGAATATAAAGAGAGAGTTCCAAACAAAAAGTCATCCACAAGGTTCAGGTGGGACAGATAAAACAGAGTGCAAGAGAAGTATGAAGAGGATGGGTAGAAGGTGACAGTGAGAAATCAGAGAGAAGCTCTGCAGAAGAAGTGAATGAGACCCACAACATACTCTGCGAAAGCATGATTTCACATTATGTGTTCAAAATGTGTATATATATTTTTATATTTATATATGTCACAGATATTCAGTTGTGTTTGTTTTTAGTTTAATTTTCATGGACTGTTTTTCCTTCAGTTGTCGGTTGTTAATTGTGTTTATGCTTGTGTTTGGATTTGACACACTGTTACACCAGTCCATATTTTGTTTATTAAACCACGTTTAAACTTTTTAATCCTGCCTTCTGTCAGTCTGTCTTCATCTTCAGTCCGCGTAACAGAACAACCGACCACTGAAAATGAAAACGGAATATGCAGCGAGATTTGCTGCGGTGGCCCAAAGAAGCCACATTTTGTTGGAATACATGGAGGGTTTCTGCCATCTTGCAGTCACCTGTCCCTACGACGACGAGACCCTGAAATCTTTGTTCTGGATCGGGGGCGAACTACCACCACCCAGTAGACCTCCCAGACACCTCAGGACTAAACTGGAGGGAGGCCATCATCAGGTATCTGGAGAGTGCCTATCCCCGGTCCAGAACAAAGCCAGACCAAGAGCCCAACCCACCAACACCCTCAACCGCAGAGAATTAGCGAGTTCCCCCTGTAGACAGAGAGCGACCGCCCGCCCCGATGAGTGAGCCAGATCCCGAGGAGAAGAGGACAGCGTCGACAATAGCCCCAGAACAGGAGCCGCAAAGTGAGTCTGACCAGAGGTGTAAGCCCACAACATCAGCAGCTGAGGGAATGCACGTGGAAAAAGGACATCGAGGACTAGCTGATTGACATGGATACGGAGGTACTGCCTCCCACCACATCCCACCCGGTATTATCTGTTTGTTCTGAAACATCGTTGTTTCAAGACACCACTGAGACTATTTCGTTGACTTGTTGGGAAGTGGAATTACCGTTATTGATTACATCAAGTTTACCTCTATCACCCTCACTGCAAAGCTCAGCCAGTCCTCCAGCCCCGCCTCTGCTGGATGCTAGCAGCCCTTTGTCTTCCCTGGGAACACCTTGCTGTTAAGCCTCAGGTTTTGCAACCACCAGCCTCGCCCAAGCAAGAGGATCCTGTGGCTTTGCCTCCGGCCTCTGATCCCTTCGCTCCAACCTCGGTCCCTCGGTTGTCGGCTTCGCCTTGGCTCCTCCATCACACTGGCTCAGCCTCAGTCTTCGGGCACTCTGGCTCCGCCTCAGACGTTCATCGCCACAGCTTCACCTAGGTCTCCAGTGCCAGCAATGTCGCTCTGTACCATCGGCTCTCTGTCTGTGCCCTGGGATCCTGAGGCCACGCCTCCGTTGTAGGATGTTGTAAGCCACAGCAACACCTGGGTTCCTCTCTTCGTCGACTCCGCCGTGGGCTGTCATCCCTGCTGAGCTCTGGGTCTGCATCGCCAGGCATCTACCATCATCGCCGCTGGGGTCTTGTCATCCTAACATCGCTTCACCATCTCCTGTCACCATCCCTTCACCATCTCCTCGTCCCCCTCTTCACGCTGCGAGGTCGCACCTTCCGGGAGGGGGTGTAGTGTCACAGATATTCAGTTGTGTTTCGTTTTCATGGACTTTTAGGTTGTATTCGGTAGTTCCTGTGTTCCTTTGTTTCAGTTTCCCGCTTCTCATTTGTTGTCATGGACATTAATTTAATCGTCACAGGTGTTTTTCATTTGTTCCCTCATTTAGTCCCCTCATTTTTCATTTTAACGTTTTATGATTTAATACAAATGTATTATCAAAAAAGTAGTTATCAAATTACTGCATAAAACTTAAACTATTCATTTTATCTTGTAAAATATAACGAAAAGAAATTAGAAAAATTCCATTCATTTTTGTAAAACAAAGTGCACAGAAGTTTAATGTTTAAATCAAAGCATGGACAAAATTAATAATCCTTAAAATATCATATTTTTAATAACGGTTTTATAAAATGTATAAGTACATTCTACTGTACAGTAATATTGTAATAATTTACAGAGTTACTTAAACTCAAAGGTCTTCACTACAACCCACCAAAATAAAAGTGTCTGTTTATCTGATGATAGTTTTATCAATTGGTGAAATGTTGGTGAAGTGACTCAGAGCAGCTTTGGGGATGAAGTTCATGCACACGAGCATCGCATGCTTGAGTATGTGTAGTAGACGAAAACCACGCCACTCATTCACACAGAGACAAGCAGAACATACACGCTTTACTTTACTTTACTTTACTTTATTGTCCACGTAGTGGAAATTTGTCTCTGTCTCACATACATCAATACACGCTTCATATTTAAATAACAGTATCTTTGAGGTTTAATATTCACAGACACTAGCCTGTCTCGTGATTTGATTAAGTATTCAGTCCTACTTAATTATTCATCCAAATTTCGTGACATTCGGCATTTTACAGTAAATTCTATTTTTATTACTGGATTCCATTATTACAGTTTGTACCACCAGAGTAATGTAAGAGTACACTTTAAATATGTACAGCGGCCAAACACTCGTGTCTGAATTCTCACACTTCTGCAAATTATGTTTGAGGCCTGAAACCACTTGAAAGAGTAAAAAAATATTCCTGTCAAAAATAATGAATATTACTGAATAAATGCTATCAAGCTTCAAAATAGATTTTAGGGGCCATAACAATGTCAGTGATGCAAATAAAACAAATAATAACTACAAGTGCTACAGCATAGGCTGTAGTACAACTACAGTACAACCAACAGGCCAGCAATAAGACACACACTGGGAATAACCTATGAATGTATTTGATACACACTGGGATGTAGTTTGCTATTTAGTCACCAGGTGGCTCTACACACAATACAAACATAAAACAACACAAACCAAACTGGACTGTAATATCAAGAAAGGTGACACAGCACTTTGAGGCTTTTAAAGAAATATTCTGTAGGTCATCACCCCGGCATGACCAACAACATGCCATTGATTCATTCTTTTTGCTGCCAAAATAATGAATTACTCATCATTCAACCAAACCCTCCACATGTTATCATCAACAAGCGATGACAAGTTACTTCACTGCTAACAAGGACAGATGAGGTCATGTGGTTACTGTGCAGAATCAGTATCAGCATTTTTTCATCAGTGGAACTGAACTACTGTTATTGACTCCCTTTTTTAAGAACACCGCAGTGAATAAAGGCTTCTAATGGACCAAAGATCCTGCTCTATTTCACGGTACATAGAAAACACTGAGCTGTAAATCTAATAACTTCAAAGACTGATACCTGAAACAGAGCAGAAAATATGCCAAACCAATCCTAATAAAATTATAAAATGTTACGCCTTATACAGTAATTACAAACCGGTGATCCAGCCAGATCAGTGAGAAAAGTAACCCTACTAAAAAGAACTGTGCGACAACACTATCCATGCTTCGGTAGCGATTTTGACTAAAATGTAATACTTGGAGTAATAACAATGGTATCTAATTATTTCAATGGAGGTTCACAAATGGCAGTGATAATGTCATCCAGAACACCTTGCAGATTTTTCCAACGTCAGCAGATTCAGTGCTTCAGTGAGCCACTGTATAAAAGGAGAATATTAACAGAATTGCTGACCTGGCAGTGCAGCTGACCCAGGATCAGTCTGTAGAGGATCCAGACCAGGGATCAGAGAATCCGTCCCAACTGCAGAAAGAAAAAAAGAAAAGAGACAGATTTGACGTTTTACGTAGCAAATGTAAAGGTGAGAGAGCTGGTCTTGGTGATGTCAATTCACTCCATGCATGAAGCAGCACTCTTTAAACCAGATCATTCAAAGATATACAGATGCCTGATGAAGACAACGTTTACAACAACTATACAGACGAAGAGATGAAACCGCAGTGGGGTTATAAGAAGAGACAGAAAGGAGTATGTCAGAAATGGGGACGATCCAGGAGTTCCAGGTGTTACTATGAGCTGAACTAAGAAAACAATCACCATTAAAACACCAATGAAGGCCAGTGAGGCAATTCATCAGTTGTCGGGTTATGGGCAATAAAAAACTAAAACAACAATAAACAGACAAGCGGGTGGTTACCATGACTACAGTCTGCAGGGCTGAAGGGGTCATTCAAGGGAAGGTCAGGGAGGATCAGGGAGGAAGAGGGCTCTGGAGACTTCAAACCCTCAATCAACTTCTCTACTCCATGAGCGAAGAGGAGACAGTGAGGAGAAGGGAAGAGAGAAGAAACAGTGAGGAGAGGAGACAGTGAGGAGAAGGGAAGAGAGAAGAAACAGTGAGGAGAGGAGACAGTGAGGAGAAGGGAAGAGAGAAGAAACAGTGAGGAGAGGAGACAGTGAAGAGAAGGGAAGATAAGAAACAAAGGAAAGAAAAGAAAAGACGAGGAGAGGAAAGGAGAAGAAACTGGTCAAGTGAGGTAGAGAAGAGAAGAAAGGAGGAGAGGAGACAAAGAGAAGAATAGACGGTAAAATAAAGAGGAGAATGAGAAGAGGAGAAGGGAACAGAGAAGAAACCGTGAGGAGAGGAGAGAGCAAGGAGATGAGAGTAAAGAGAGGAGACAGTGAAAGAGAAGACAGACAGTGAGGAGGAGGGGAAAGACAGCGAGGAGAGGACCATAAAGAGAGAAGACAAAGAGAAGGGAGACCGTGAGGAGGAAAGGAAACAAAGAAAGGACAGGAGAACAGAGATAGTGAGGAGAATACATTGAGGAGAGGGGACAGAAGAGAAGAGATTGAGACAGTAAGAAGAGAAGACAGAAGAAAAGAGACAGTGAGGAAAAGATTGAGGGGAGTGAGGGGACAGTAAAGAGAGGAGACAAGTGAGGAGGACAGGGCATGAAAGGAGGAGAGATGACAGTAAAGAAAGAAGAGGAGAATAGAGGCAGTAAGAAGAGGAAAAGAGAAGAGAGTGAGGAAAGTAAAAGAAAGGAACGAGTGAGGAAGAGAATAGATTAAATCGGGAGAGAAGACAGTGAGAAGGAGACAAGGAAGTGAGGATGAAAAGAGACAGTGAGGAGAGGAGAAGAGAGAGGTAACAGTGAGGAGAGAGAGGAGAAGAGACAGTGAGGAGAGGAGAAGAGAAAGGTAACAGTGAGGAGAGAGAGGAGAAGAGACAGTGAGGAGAGGAGAAGAGAAAGGTAACAGTGAGGAGAGAGAGGAGAAGAGACAGTGAGGAGAGGAGAAGAGAAAGGTAACAGTGAGGAGAGAGAGGAGAAGAGACAGTGAGGTGAGGAGAAGAGAGAGGTAACAGTGAGGAGAGAGAGGAGAAGAGACAGTGAGGAGAGGAGAAGAGAAAGGTAACAGTGAGGAGAGAGGAGAAGAGACAGTGAGGAGAGGAGAAGAGAGAGGTAACAGTGAAGAGAGAGAGGAGAAGAGACAGTGAGGAGAGGAGAAGAGAGAGGTAACAGTGAGGAGAGAGAGGAGAAGAGAGAGAGAGGAGGAGAGAGAGGAGAAGAGAGAGGTAACAGTGAGGAGAGAGAGGAGAAGAGAGAGAGAGGAGGAGAGAGAGGAGGAGAGAGAGGAGAAGAGACAGTGAGGAGAGGAGAAGAGAGAGGTAACAGTGAAGAGAGAGAGGAGAAGAGACAGTGAGGAGAGGAGAAGAGAGTGAGGAGAGGAGAAGAGAGAGGTAACAGTGAGGAGAGAGAGGAGAAGAGACAGTGAGGTGAGGAGAAGAGAGAGGTAACAGTGAGGAGAGAGAGGAGAAGAGACAGTGAGGTGAGGAGAAGAGAGAGGTAACAGTGAGGAGAGAGAGGAGAAGAGACAGTGAGGTGAGGAGAAGAGAGAGGTAACAGTGAGGAGAGAGAGGAGAAGAGACAGTGAGGAGAGGAGAAGAGAAAGGTAACAGTGAGGAGAGAGGAGAAGAGACAGTGAGGAGAGGAGAAGAGAGAGGTAACAGTGAAGAGAGAGAGGAGAAGAGACAGTGAGGAGAGGAGAAGAGAGTGAGGAGAGGAGAAGAGAGAGGTAACAGTGAGGAGAGAGAGGAGAAGAGACAGTGAGGTGAGGAGAAGAGAGAGGTAACAGTGAGGAGAGAGAGGAGAAGAGACAGTGAGGAGAGGAGAAGAGAAAGGTAACAGTGAGGAGAGAGGAGAAGAGACAGTGAGGAGAGGAGAAGAGAGAGGTAACAGTGAAGAGAGAGAGGAGAAGAGACAGTGAGGAGAGGAGAAGAGAGAGGTAACAGTGAGGAGAGAGAGGAGAAGAGAGAGAGAGGAGGAGAGAGAGGAGAAGAGAGAGGTAACAGTGAGGAGAGAGAGGAGAAGAGAGAGAGAGGAGGAGAGAGAGGAGGAGAGAGAGGAGAAGAGACAGTGAGGAGAGGAGAAGAGAAAGGTAACAGTGAAGAGAGAGGAGAAGAGACAGTGAGGAGAGGAGAAGAGAGAGGTAACAGTGAAGAGAGAGAGGAGAAGAGACAGTGAGGAGAGAGAGGAGAAGAGACAGTGAGGAGAGAGAGGAGAAGAGACAGTGAGGAGAGAGAGGAGAAGAGACAGTGAGGAGAGGAGAAGAGAAAGGTAACAGTGAGGAGAGAGGAGAAGAGACAGTGAGGAGAGGAGAAGAGAGAGGTAACAGTGAAGAGAGAGAGGAGAAGAGACAGTGAGGAGAGGAGAAGAGACAGTGAGGAGAGGAGAAGAGAGAGGTAACAGTGAGGAGAGAGAGGAGAAGAGAGAGAGAGGAGGAGAGAGAGGAGAAGAGAGAGGTAACAGTGAGGAGAGAGAGGAGAAGAGAGAGAGAGGAGGAGAGAGAGGAGAAGAGAGAGGTAACAGTGAAGAGAGAGAGGAGAAGAGACAGTGTGGAGAGGAGAAGAGAGAGGTAACAGTGAGGAGAGAGAGGAGAAGAGACAGTGAGGAGAGGAGAAGAGAAAGGTAACAGTGAGGAGCGAGAGGAGAAGAGACAGTGAGGAGAGGAGAAGAGAGAGGTAACAGTGAGGAGAGAGAGGAGAAGAGACAGTGTGGAGAGGAGAAGAGAGAGGTAACAGTGAGGAGAGAGAGGAGAAGAGACAGTGTGGAGAGGAGAAGAGAGAGGTAACAGTGAGGAGAGAGAGGAGAAGAGACAGTGAGGAGAGGAGAAGAGAGAGGTAACAGTGAGGAGCGAGAGGAGAAGAGACAGTGTGGAGAGGAGAAGAGAGAGGTAACAGTGAGGAGCGAGAGGAGAAGAGACAGTGAGGAGAGGAGAAGAGAAAGGTAACAGTGAGGAGCGAGAGGAGAAGAGACAGTGAGGAGAGGAGAAGAGAAAGGTAACAGTAGCTGCGTTTACATGGACACTTATAATCAGATTGACGGCTCAATCGGACTAAAAAACCTTCATGTAAACACCTTAATCGATCCGATTGAGCTCGATCCGAATGAAATTTCGATCGGATTGAAAGGGGTGGTTTATCCCTTTTGTAATCCGATCGAGAGAACATGTAAACACTTGATCGGATTGAAAACCTAAACTGAAAGGACTGCGCATGTGCAATGATGATAAATAGCGTAATGACGTATGATGCGCGGAACGAGCTGTTCTTCCTGTTGAATAAAGTGTCATTAATAAGTTTCCCGTCATTCTAAAATTCTCCTTTCACTCGCGCGTCTGTGAAGGGAAGCAGGACAACGTCCCACCAGTCCTTGTTTTGGATTCTCATCCACAGACGACTGGTTTTGGCCGCGGGGAGGGGCATTTTTACTGCGTGATCAATAAGCAGCACGGCAAAACGCTTAATATCCTCTAAATTATGACCAGAGACGAATTAATATTACGTCTGCTGTTTAAAACAAATAAAGAACCAATAGAGGATAATATTTATGCGCGAAAAGCGGGAAACTCTGTATATTCGTGCAGTGTGCGCACGTCAAAACATCAGATCCGATTTGAAACTTGTGACATATAAACGCGCACATCAACCCGATTACTTTATTTATCATTCATGTAAACACCTTGTTCAGATTCATCAATCGTATTGATTTCATTCCGATTGTGTCCATGTAAACGTAGCTAGTGAGGAGGTGAGGAGACTCAGTTATGAGTAGAGAGAGGAAACAGTAAGGACAGGAGAGTATACAGTGTGGAGAGGAGATTTAAGTCAGTGGAGTCCAATCCTGCTCCTGGAGGGACAATGTCCTGCAGAGTTTAGCTCGGACCTGCTCCAAAACACCTGCCTCAAAGTGTTAGTAGAGGTCCTGAAGGCCTTGATTAGCTGTTTCAGGTGTGTTTAGGGTTGGAGCCAAACTCTGCAGGCCAGTGTCCCTCCAGGAGCAGAACTGAGTTAAGTCAAAACTGTTGCTTATAAGGAAAAATAACATTTATTTAGACAGTTTAAGCATTAATCATAGATAATCCTGTAGAGAAAAAAAAAAATCAAGAATGCAAGAGCACAAACTAACTGAAAAGCCAACAAAATCCTTCTAAAAATAAATAAATAAGAAAGACAATAGAGAATGAGAGTAGTTATGTTCAGCATGGCATACTACTTGCTCCCTTTCTTAGCCAAATGGCCTACCACATTTGCTAGAACATGCAGTATAAAACAGCACACTGAAATACAGTACTGGGCTCGTGTGGCAGAAAGGTTCTCAACCCTGTTCCTGGGGCCCGAGCACTGCACATTTTGAACATCTCATTTGTCTGATTAGGGATAGATTGAAAATGTGCAGTTTTGTGGAGTGGGTTCCAGTAACAGGATTGCGAACCACTGGTGTAGTATACTACAGTTTAAAACAAACTTATTATTCGTGTTAGACAGACAATCCATACTTCACAGGCTCAGGGTTATAACTCAAGCAGAGCGAAGGTACAGTACTCGACTACCAGACAAGCTATTAGTTAAACTGGCAAACGTTTGTAATGGTGCAACTATCACGGTTTCATTCAACCAGATGCATGCGGATCAGTTGAGAATCGGACTCTTCGTTACAATGCTGGTCTTACTCACAGTCTTTATGATCGAAAGGAGGACTTTGGGATGAGGGTATGGGGAGAGAAGGGGGGAACTCAGGTCACAGAACAGCAGAACGCTCGCTTTCCCCCTTTCACTAAGGTAGAGAGCAAACCATCAACCTTTAAACATAAATGAATCAAGGATGGTCTTCAAATCTTAGAGAACACCACTCCTTCTCTGAGTAAACAGACTCAACAAGGGTGTTGTGAACGGTTGCCAGGGCATTGCTGCACAGTTTCTTGGGCATTCTGAGTGGCTTTTAATCATATTATTATGCAATTGCTAAGGTTTTCCGAGATGATTACTTACAGGACTCAATTGGTCCCTAGATACGGCTACTGACTATTGTTTGGAAAAGTGTGTGTCAGATCTCCATGGAGCTACGGTACACATGATTGCCAATTTCATGGCCTTGTATCCTTCAGCTCTCAAAAGGTTTACCTGTGCCTTAAATTTACCCAGCATGATCTGGTGTGTGTCATCAGATTCAGAGGATTACCAGACTGTGCTTATGTAAGACTTTCAAGCATTAATCCACCCTCTGTGCTTTCTGCTGAGAATCATCACACACACTTCTCTTTTACATACAAATTCTAACACTAAAAATCAAAAAGATAAAATAACATTTAAAAGAATATGCACGCACATATACACTGCCATTAAATACAGTGTAGCAGAAAATGTTGTTTAAATATAATTGTCTTTTTTGGTTAAATGGCCATGTGAGATGCATGGCACTTTTCAGAAATAGCATTCAAAATGAGAACCTGAAATTCTTAAACCAAAATACATCAATGATAAATTAATACTAAATAACAGTAACACTCAAACGCTTTACAAAAAGGCCATGAAACAGTGTACCATATATGTGGAGAGTGGTATATATTTACTTAATGCTTTTATTATTTTTCATTATTATTTTACTATAAACATTGAACAACCCACCACAAACATATAACCCATCAAACCTGACTGATCCTTGCGAAATCTCAAATTTGCTTCCATTTAACATATTTTATGCGTTATGTTTGTGTGTTGATCAATGTTTTTATGTTAATGCATGCCTAAATTAAATCTGTTCATCATATAAAGTGATTGTGTGTCATCAGAAGACTGATTAAACCATTCAGTTCATATGGATTACTTTTATAATGTTTTTGAATCTTTAAAGCTTAGTTGGAATGGACTGGAGAAATCACTCAGGTTTTATTAAAAATATCTTCATTTGTGCTTCAAAGAAAAGTCCCATGGGTTTGGAAAGACTTGAGGGTAAGAATGATGACAGAATACTCTTTTCTTTTTTTTTTCTTTTTTTTTGGAGGGTGAACCCTTTAAGTCCATTACCATGTGACAGATAAGAGTGTTCTAAGAAGTTGCTAGGGCATTGCTAATCAGTCACTTACAGACACATTTTTAGAAGAGCCCAGGCTCTATGGCTGCATTTACACTTGGCATTAACATGTGACCTGTATCCAGATGTTGTCCAGATTCATTGAAAAGACAAGTGTAAATGCGCTTCTGATCGGAATGTTATCCGATCAGCGTGTCCAGGTTCGGAGGTAGTCCAGGATGCATTGTGATCGGATCTCAGTGTAATGTAAACGCAAGCCAGCAATCGAGTCTGCATTCACAGGTGTCAGGTGTTCACTGCATTCACAGGCATCACACAAACCCCCCCCAATGCCATTATTCCCCCTCCTCTCTCCGGAACTGAGAGCAGTGTGGTTTTGCGATACAGTCGAGTGTAAAGTACATCGCAAATATACTGAAATGTTTGCTTTCGCACCCTAAAGTTGCAGAACCATTCATTTTCTGTAAAGAACGCGCATTTTCCCCACCACAGCTGGCAACGTTCTCAGATACGTTTCTCTGTACCGTTTCCATTACGGCATCTATCCACATTATTAGTACTTGCAGCCTCTTCATCCTCCTCATTTTGCGAGATTTGTAAAATGTCCCCGACATTTTTCTTTTCTTTTATATAATACGAGACCCGATCTGTTATCCAGATACAGAAGCCACTTGATGTGGACAGGTGTAAAAGCACCATGTCCTGATTGGCTTATGATCCGATCTGCTTGATCGGATCACGGTGATCGCATGTTAATGCCAAGTGTAAACGCAGCCTATGATATTCTGGTCTTTTGATATGGCTTGGGTTCCTCCTCCTATGCAAGTCTATGGGATTTTGATAGTTTTACCGTCAACTAGGAGAAAGTTGTAAGACTGATCACTTTAGTAAACAAATAACACACCTCTCCTCAATAAGCAGGAATCTTTCAAATATCATTCATGTCTGTAGCGCAAACGGCGGTTCAGGATGAGCTACAGTACTCCTCAAAGTTTGTCTAAATCCCTAACCCTAAATTGGAGAAATAGTAAAAAAGTCTCACAAAATGTTTCACTACAAAAAAAAAAATCACTACAAAGAGAAACTACACCTTTTAAAAGGTCTTAATCACCCAATAACAATCTTGATCAGAATTTACCCTTTAATTGATTACTGACAAGGGTCCGCAATGTTTCCAAGAACCCAGGTGGAAAAAGAGTGCCGTTTCTGTCTTTATCTCTATAAATAGGAAGAGGAAAGGCTTATCACAAGGCTGCTAGCAGGTGAAATGGACGCTAATTTATTTCTGGAAGGCTTGAAGAGGTCAAGAGCATTTAATGCCTTTTTAAAGTCTCTCAAAAGACTTTGAAAGTGAATCAACATTCACAACCCATTTGACTTCTGCAACGTGGCATGTTTCTGGGTGAAACAGGATATTCAACACAAAAATGTAGGGTGGGACTTGATCCATTGGGAATAACAAAGATTGTGAAAAACTGGCATTCCATTTCCAGAGTTTGCAGTAAATTGTGGAGGACTATCCCCCATCCTGAAAATCTGGCAGCACCCATTGGTTGAATCTGTTCCAGGTTCAGTAGAAGTTAACTGCATTTGTGGCATCACATTGCTTTGAAAGTGGAAAACAAACTACTTTTGCAATGCAGTTCTGTCTTAGGCATTAACAGACTCCCAGCAAGCACTGGGACAGACAGAGAGAGTGATAAACAGACTGTACCTCCTCCCTGGAGAAAGCCTTTATTGGAAGACACAGACTGCAACCCAGGAATCAGATTTTCAGGACAGGATCTCTCTGCCATCTTAGCTGGAAACACAGACACAAGTATTACTTAAGTCTCTCTGTAGAGGTTTGCTTAAATAAAGTGTGCAGGATAACTAAAATAAATATTGTGCTTTGAGTACTTGATTTACCATCCAATTTGGCAAAATCCTTGTTAAGCAGCTCTTCTGCTGTGAGTTTGGAGAAATTGTCATCGCCAAAAGGGTTCCAGGACGCTGAGGCTCCAGCTGAGGGTCCCGAAGCCTCCCCTGACTGATAAACACTCTGTTGTGATGAACATGGAGAACCAGAGGGAGTGGTGCTAGCTGACCTACAGCCGTGAGGAGAAAAAAAAAACACAATGCAAACTTTAAAAAGTTCCACTTCAAGGTTTCTTGCACCAAAACTCATAATTTGGTTTTGATGTCAATTTTTCTCTCTTATAATTAAAAAGGTTGCTTTTGCTACTGTACCTTTAAGGTGGTTATGCCATAACCATGACAAATTCTAAGACATTGGTCTGTCTGGGGAGCATCACTCCACAATAAATATATAAAACAGCAGTATGCAGTTTATTGCAGTGTGTTCTGGCACTAGTAACCCCATCTGAGCCTTTTCGGCCAACTGAGTGTGTTATAATTGCAGTCAAAAACATTGGTGAGAGATAAATCTGATTGGCCTTAAACCTTTAGCAATAAAAAAATAATGAATCAACCCTGCTGAAAAAAAATATTAAACAGCTTAGCCCTCTGGTGCTGTTCGGTCGTTTTTGACTGAAAAATTGTGGGGGGTTTTGTTTTTTTTTACTTCATGAGAATGGTACAAAACTTGGTAAAGGTTTTGGCACTTGCTATGTGAACACACACACACACACACACACACAAATCATGGACATGATTTGAAAAGGTTAAATGGTCCTGAAAAAAAGAGTCACACTTGTACTGTTCGCGCTCAAAAATGACTGCTAGTGTCAATGTAGTGCTTACTCCAATACAATCTTTATCTTTACCCAATGCTGGACAACGTAAAGGTTAAAACTGAAGTTTGATAAAGTATTTTCTTGATTTACTTGGATTTATTAAGGCTGGCCTCTGCAGCAGCAGCTTGAAGCAGTTGAGTGGACTTGCTCACAGGAACGCCGAATATGGTGCTGTGTGTGACATCACTCAGAATTCGTCTGTGGCCTCCCTTTGGGGCGGTCTTAGGAGAAGAGGGTGGAGTCAAAGATCCGACTTTATGCATCCCACGACTTCCAGCGATGGACTTTTACAGAAAGAAAGGTATAAAGACAAAGTAACATTAAAGCCTGTGGAAGCTGAAGAATATTTTTAAGGGAATTTCATTTCTGAAATTGCAAAAGAGTCATTCTGTCTTTGAAAGGTACAGAAAGAGAGCTTTTAAAAAAAGACAAATCTGATATCTCACTGATTTGTTGAAAAATCTGTGAAATGAGAAAATGCCAAAGGTTCACCATTGAAAGGTTAAATGTCTGTTGTTAGATGAATGGGACATTTGATTTATTCACCCTCATGTCATTCCAAATCCGTATGATGATTTTTTTTTTGTCCACAATAAAAGTGGATATGGACTTGTGCTATTGTGCTCCAAAAATGACAAAAACACCAGAAAGCCTCAATGAAGTAGTCCATACGATTCATGTTCTATATTTCAGCTCTTTGGAAGCCATAGGAACAGACCGAAATGTAAGTCATTATTCACTGAAAATCTTCAAAAAAAATCCTTTGCCATTGCCCTCAAATATTTGTGCCAAACTTAGGTGTTGCAACCAATATACAAACACAAATTAAACTTAAGAATAGAGCAGAGGGCTTTTCCCTCAATCACATTTTTAAATTTGTAAAATTTAAAACTGAATTTTGGTATTTAAAATACTTTCACTTTATGTGAATATTCTGCTAAACTTCTCCTTTCATGTTTTACAAAAGAACAACAAATGAGATGTGTTTGGAATGACATGAGAGTTAACAAAGATGAACTTCAGATGTGTCATGATGACAAAGATATAGATTTTAGTCAGGGTAGCGCCATATATAATTTTTGACAGAAATTAAAACGAGGCTGTCAGGGATAGACGTGCTGTTATCAGTGGATTGTACTGTTGTGCTGTGCTAGTTGTCCAGCTGACGAAACCGTTTCTGTGAAATATTTAATTAAATAAATATGTAAATATGACAAGTAAAGTCAAGTCAAGTATCCTTCATTTATATAACGCTTTTTATAATACGGATTGTTTCAAAGCAGGAAATTAATGCAACAATTGATTGTTTTGGCTTTACAGCAGCTCTAGAAGAAAGTCATTGTGTAGTTTAAGTAAATTTTTTATTGATTAATTTCCGTTGTAAAAATCATTAGTTTTAAACTTATCAACCGAAAAGTGTTTGCAGTGTCTCAAAACGAATCGGTTCAAAGTAAACACTGATCCACACGAACATCATCTCTGCATCTGCTCTGAGTTTGGGTCGTTTTAAGGTACTTTAAGAACACAACATGCGCCAACCATCTTTCCATACATGTAAGTTCTTATAAACAAAGGAGAGTTTTTCGGTTTCCCTGCGATTTCGTCAAAATAAAAGCTTGAAATTAAGTTATATAAGACATAATAATTTTACAGCTGATATACAATTCAAATACTATATTTATTTAATATATACTATATATATTCTTAAATACTTGTTTTTTTTTATTTTACAGTTAAACATTACAATAGTAATATTTATTATTTGTTTTTTATTTAGTATTTTTTATTTATTTAGTAGTAATAGTAGTTATGGAAGCTTGTTTCCACCACAGAATAAATCAATTTAAAAAATAATTGCAACTTTTTTCTCTCACCATTCTGACTTTATAAATTGCAATTCTGACTTTTTTTTCTCTCAAATGTGAGATATAAACTCGCACTGCGAGTTATAAAGTCCAATTCTGAAGTCAGTGAGTATTTTTTTTCTCTCAGAATTGGGCTTTATAACTCGCAATTGCGAGTTTATATCTCGCATTTGAGAAAAAAAACAAAAAAGTCAGAATTGTGAGATAAAAAGTCGCAATTACCTTTTTTATTTTTTATTCTGTGGCGGAAACAAGCTTCCATAACTACTATCACTACTAAAAAGAATTAAAGATTACTATTGTAATGTTTAACTGTAAAATAAAAAAAACAAGTATTTAAGAACGAATATAGTATTTGAATTGTATATCAGCTGTAAAATTAAAGTAAATTTATTATTATTATCAATCCTGCAGCCCTAGTTGAGTTTACAAATTACATTTGATTTAGGACCTTTATTCGGTGCATGCCATTGTAAAGACTATAAGTCTATATCTGACAGCTTCATTTTCATCTAAATAAAATTCAATAAGACGACAGCCCTGACTAAGGTCTATTATATAGAACGACTCCACTTGTGTTGTACATGACACCAGCCCTGCAGGTATAATTATACAGTAACTGTCAACACCTACTGATTTTATGACAATGTATGCAAGTTTTGCAAGTTTTAAGGTGCATGGCAAGTCAACAAGCGGAGGATAAAGGCTCTAGAAAGTAAAGAGAATCACTCTAACAGAACAGACACAGATGTTGGGAGGGTTACCCTCTGCACTGGGTCCACTTCAGTGTCAGCGGATGGCGCTGAGGTGGTTTTAGGTGGAGGAGGGGTGGAGGCATGAGCTGAAGGGGGTGGAGGTGCCATAGCTTTGGTTTTAGCTTGGGCCGAGATATCACCATCTACGTTATTACTATGTGAACACTCTGCAGGCGGAGCTGGGGCCGTTGCTTTGCTTTTTGTCTGCGCGGTTGCTGATAATGTCAAGAGGTTGGTTTGAGGGTGGTGTATGGGTGGAGGGGGAGCCCTATTCTTAGGTTTAGAGTGTGTAGAAACAGGGGTGGAGGATGATGCAACCGTTTGTGCAGGTATGGCGCTCGTCTGCGTTGAGTGATGCTGCTAAAATAGGAGGTAGGTGCAACAATTGACATCACATGGTACAAAAACGTTTCTTCTTTTTGCAAATGTAAAAATTCAAATCCACTACGTAGCGTTTCAGAGATGATTATTCTTAAGTTTACATGAAACCAAAATCACAACCTGTTTTACTTCCATAATGTGACATACTTATGAGGAAAATAGGGTATTCGATGAGGGGAAAAATGCAAGGTAGGACTTAATTTGATCCATCTGGATTTGATTAGCTTATGAAAAGAGCGTTTGCTGAAGATAAAGACATAAATGTGTAGTAAGAAAGTAAATATGGTCAATTCTGATTTCATGTTGACTTTAAATTATATTATTTTTAAGATTATATCCACTTTGGGGTTTTTTGTAGCAGTTACCTGTTGTTGAGCAGTAAAGAAGGCTGTATTTTGCTGCTGTACAAACAGTTGTGTGTGCTGGGGTGTGGTCTGCGGTGGAGAGGGCGTGGCCTGTATTGGAATAGGAGTGGCTTGTTGCTGAGCGACAGGAACCTGTGATTGGGCAAGAGAAACAGGCTGGGAAGCCATGTTAACACCTGTGAACAAATAGAAAACACAAATTAAAAATTAAAAAGCAAAACACAAAACCACAATATTCACAATGTCATTTAATTTGATATTTCCAGTATTTTTTTTATTTTATTTTTTAAATCTGTCTCTATTCAATATACTTTAGTTCTAATCCACAGCAAGGTATACATATTAAATCATCTTATTCCCCCCCAAACAACAACAACAACAATTCTCTACTTAAAGTCCTGAAGAAACTCACTGTTATTATTTATTACTCAGCATTTTTTTGTAATTCTACACAGTATTTTAATCAGCAAGTTATGGTCAATGGGTTAATGTGTTTACATGACATATTCCAAATATACATACATCATACAAAGTGTTTATGTAATAAGGAATTTCGATTAACACAGGTATAAGCCACGTGTTTTTATTCAGATTTCCAATAACCAGATATTCACTTAAATTACCATTCTAAAGTTGGTTTGGTTTTTTTTTGTCTCATGGTCACCAAAGCACCATGAATTTTACAGAAAAAAAAACTGTAATATTGTGAAAGTTTTCTATTTTAATATACTTAAAAATGTAATTTATTCCTGTGATCAAAGCTGAATTTTCAGCATCATTACTCCAGTCTTCAGTGTCACATGATCCTTCAGAAATCAGTCTAATATGAAGAAACATTTCTGATTATCATCAATGTTGAAAACTGTGATACATTTTTTTTTCAGGATTCTTTGATAAATCGAAAGTTGAAAAGAATAGCATTTATTTGAAACTGCTATTTTTAGTAACATTAATGTCTTTCACTGCTGTTTTTGTATGTTAAAAATACATTTTGGTCTGTGTGGTAGCAATTTTGTTACTTTGTGCAGCATTTGCATTTTCAGCTATAATAAATTACTTGATGAAAATGAAACGTCATCATAAATTAAGACAGACCCAGATAATCTGGTGCTAAAACATTTCAGGAGGATAACAATACGTCAGTATATTCATTATCAATGAAATGTGTAGCGCTTTAATTAGCATTGACCAGAAATAAGAAGTGAAATGTCAGCTCAGTAGGATTCGGTGTGCCAGGAGCTCAATAGAGAGGTTTTAAAAGCTCTCTCTAATAACACACTGATTGAACCAGTGGGAATACTAGAGTCGGATGTGTCAGCCAAAGACGCATGCCGGTCAATACAACAGGTGAAGTGTCGTCAGGGGACGAGAGTAAAAGTGAAAAAAAGAGATGAAGGACTGTAGCCACACAAACGGGTTTGTTCTGGTGGTGATGCCTAAATAGTGTTTGATTTTGGATGAAGGAGCATAAATGAACACTCACTGATTGGCTGGCTGGGTCCTACAGGTGCATTGGCTCTTTTGCGAGGGGTGAGTGCTGGTTGGATGGGCAGGATGCCTGCGATTGGTTGAGCTTGACCAGCCTTGGGACGTTGCCGTGGCGCTATGGACGTTTCAAGAGTAGGGATTGGATCAGTGAGCCTGAATGACAAAAAAAAGTTCAAGTCAAGTCAGAACTACCACTATATAAGAATGCTGCAGGGATGACGTCAAAACCTGGAAGACTAATCGAGATTTTCCAATGGGTTTTTATAATGGGGTTTTTCAGTTTATGAGTAAAATAAGGTCTGTGGGAAACATAACATGACAATACTTGTACATTTTGTTCTACAACGTAAACTGCATACACCCATATCAAAAACGTGAATTTTGAAGACTTTATGCAAATAAAAAAAAAAGACGTTTGTTTCTAATAAGTGCCTAAATAAGAATGTGTGCGTGCAATTTACGCTGTAGAACAAAAAATGTTAACCAAAAACCTTATTTCACATCATCCCTGCACCACTATATGCATCCAAAGACTAAAAAAAAAAATATACATGTCATAAAAAATGTAAAAACATTTGTGACCACACTGATAAATGAAAGTCTCACCTGGCTTTGTTTTGACTCTTCTTGGCCACGGCTTCGCTGGCTCTGATTGGCTCTGGGAGTTTTGCAGGAATGGGTGAATTCTAGTGGAATGAGAGAAATTTTATAATTACCATCACATTGTTATATGTTGTATTTGATTGTCTTTAGTCAACATGAAACATTTGCAACTCATTTTATTTCTGAGATTTCTGAAATTCAACACAAAAACATGCTGAGTGGAATTTAGGACTTCTACTTATTACCAATATGGAGTGAGTTTGTAGGTAGCTGAAACAGAAAGGTGTTTAACACCGGTGTTCTTTAATTGTGGTTTTAAAACCAAAACTAAAACTATAAAAAATATTGTAAAGCTGAAATAAAATGTAAATATTAGATAAACTAAAAATGTTGCCTTGGCAAATAACTGAAATATCTTTAGTTTAAAATTACTAAAATTACTAAATCTGAAATAAAAAAATAAAGCTAAACAGAAATATAAAAAATTACAAAAGCACATAACAAAATTACTAAAACTTAAACTAAAAATAAAAGCTCATTCAAAATATTAATAAATATTATAATAGTATATAAATAATACTAAAATAACACTGAATAAGATGCGCCGATTAATTGTACATGAAGACCAGTAACATGCTAAAGTAATGTCATGTTTTGACTTAAGTTTTTTTTATTGGATTAAGTCAATTATTAATTTAATTTATGAAGTTATTTACGTAGTATCAATTGTCTCACTCCCTAAGTGTCATGTTGTTGGCATAAACACAAATGTGTAATAAAGGCATGTTCATTAGCAATGATATATTTATTTGTAGATGCAGTCTGAGTCAGGGAAACCTCACTGGCTATGCTTTCAGGGTGATTTCCCTACCCTAAAAAACCTGTTTACTTTACAGCGAGATTTCCCATGTGCTTAAAGGATTAGTTCACGTTAGAATTAAAATGTCCTTATAATTTACTCACCCCCACGTCATCCAAGATGTTCATGTCTTTCTTTCCTCAGTCGAAAAGAAATGAAGGTTTTTGAGGAAAAGATTCCAGGATTTTTCTCCAAATAGTGGACTTCAAAGGGAACCAACAGGTTGAAGGTCCAAATTGCAGTTTAAATGCAGCTTCAAAAGGCTCTACACGATCCCAGCCGAGGAAAAAGGGTCTTAGCCAAACCATCTGTCATTTTCTAAATAAAAATTAACATTTATATACTTTTTTTTTGCAGGAAGTACCAACCTAGTGTTTACAAAACGTAATTACGTAATTGCAGAGCTAGTGCAAGATGAGCATTTGTGGTAAAAAAAAAAAAAAAAGGTATATAATTGTAAAAAATCTAATCCAATGACCGATGGTTTGGCTAGATAAAACTCTTTTTCCTCAGCTGGGATCGTGTAGAGCCCTTTGAAGCTGCATTGAAACTGCAATTTGGACCTTCAAACTGTTGTACCCCATTGAAGTCACTGTATGGAGAAACATCCTGGAATGAAACCTTAATTTCTTTTCAACTGAAGAAAGAAAGACATGAACATCTTGGATGATGTGGGGGTGAGTAAATCATCAGAAAATTTTAATTCTGAAGTGAACTAATCCTTTAATAACAAAAATATGACATATCAAACTAACTTTACAGAGAAAATTATTATTATTATTTATTATTTCTTAAAGTCTTTTTGTAGCAGCAACATTGAAAAAACTGTTTGTTGGGGGTCATTCCTATTGAACTCTAAAAAACACTTTGCGGTGCCAAAGTTAATATGTCTTTGATCATGACTCAATGCTTCCATTATGCTATCAATACCGCTCAGAGTGGGAGGGGACCACTGGATCTGGGCCAAATGGCAGCAACAAGCGACATTCCACTTCCTCTGCCGTTACGTGCAAGCACTTACTATATCTACTGAAAGGGATGGGCATGAATTAAACATGGATTAAGAAAAATGTGCTGGAAAAGAGAACAAAAACCATGTAGAGTGTGGCAGGAAAATAGGTGAGAAGATCAGGGCAAATGCACATAGTAGTTTGTCTAGTTATAGCACAGGAAGAAGGAAGAGAGATCTGAAGTCATTCGTCACAGTCTGAATGAGCAGGTCTTACGTCGATATTCTGTACTGGGCATTCTTTCCGTGCCAGTTTAAAGGCGAAATATGACACCTGGTAGATATCTGGCCTGACATCAGGGTCTGGCTCCAGCATGTAACCTGATGGGAAAAATAAAACAAATCAAAACAAAAAAAAGTCTACAGGTAAAAATCAGTTTTGGTAAATCTTGAAAATTTGTTACAAATTTTGTTACTTTTTTTTTCTCTTTGTGTTATATGAAGGTCACACTGAAGCGTTGATCATTGTAGCCAATCACAGACATGTATTGAGCGCATGAACACAGTGGCCAATCAGAGGTGTTTAAGAATCCAACATGCTCAAAATGCTAGAGGGAAATACTGGTATCGTCACATATTTTAAATTTCAGTACCGACTTGGTACCGAAGTTGGTTCTTTTGACAACACTATTTAATTGTGTGCATTTAGGACACGCACATAAAATATTATCTATGAAACTTGCATGAAGTGTCAAAATCTTCAAGATAATCTTTCATTAAAAAAATTCTAATCAGATAATGAATCAACAGCGTAACTTACGGATGAGACAGTGCATGTCGTGCGAGTAGCGGGAGTTGTCTGGGATGGTGAAGCTGCCGTCACAGATGGCCACCTGACTCTCTCCAAACGGCAATGTGAAATAACACAACTTATACAACAAGCAGCCCAAAGCCTGAAGACACAAACATACAAACGTCATTGTGTTTCTGAGCACTGTAAAAGAAAAACAAAAAAACCTGAAATACACTGTTGTTGTAGATAACAGAATTATTCTCTAACAGTCTTCAGCTATTTAACGTACCCATATATCTGCTTTAGTAGTGATAACTTTGCCCCCATAAAGATTCACCATTTCTGGGGCCCGGTATGAAAGAGTAGTGTACCTTAAACACACACACAGAGTGAAAGAGTTAATTGATGTAAACAAGTAAAACTGTGGTGTGCAATATAAACAAAGGAACTGACGCTCACTTCTTGATTTCTTCTTCTACAGCCGCTACACCTTCTGTTTGTGGATTCTGGGAGCGGTTAATGGCACTGCCAAAATCACACAACACGTAATGACCTCGGTCATGCAGCAAGATGTTCTCCACCTAAAGACACAGAGAGAGGAAACACATGTGTGAGAGGTTCTGCCTTTGTTTTTGAAAAGCTTAACTGAAACTGAAACTGAAACTCAAAGATCACAAATGAGCTCTAAAACAGGTAAAAATGTAAAAGGGTACAATCATAAAAAGTAAAGTCAGACATTAACCCTATAAAGCCTACTGTATATTTGATACACAAATTTCCAAGGCCACTAAATTATCAACATGATCAAAACTTTGCTGAAAAACCTGTTGCACAAAATCTAATATATATTTATATAGTATGTATACGTTTATATCTTTTAACAAGTAAAAGGCATTTTAGTATAATTGTAAAAACATCCCACTTCAGGTCTTTTGCTGTGAAATCCTACTGATTTTTATTAAGTAAATCTAAGAATAACTTTTATATTGTTAGTAATATTTCAAGATGAACATTTTCTAGACTGAATCAACTGACTTTTACTTGATTATCCATACATAATTTTTTTAGAAAAATCATGTTAAAATGTGAGAAATAAACGTTTTTGCCCCCGACAATAAAAACTACAGAGCTTTGATAATAAAACTAAGCATTAAAATATCATTATACTAAGACATAATATTGGGGGATATGATATTGACAACTGATATTTACAGTGAGGAAAATAAGTATTTGAACACCCTGCTATTTTGCAAGTTCTCCCACTTGGAAATCATGGAGGGGTCTGAAATTGTCATCGTAGGTGCATGTCCACTGTGAGAGACATAATCTAAAAAAAAAATCCAGAAATCACAATATATGATTTTTTAACTATTTATTTGTATGATACAGCTGCAAATAAGTATTTGAACACCTGTCTATCAGCTAGAATTCTGACCCTCAAAGACCTGTTAGTCTGCCTTTAAAATGTCCACCTCCACTCCATTTATTATCCTAAATTAGATGCACCTGTTTGAGGTCGTTAGCTGCATAAAGACACCTGTCCACCCCATACAATCAGTAAGAATCCAACTACTAACATGGCCAAGACCAAAGAGCTGTCCAAAGACACTAGAGACAAAATTGTACACCTCCACAAGGCTGGAAAGGGCTACGGGGAAATTGCCAAGCAGCTTGGTGAAAAAAGGTCCACTGTTGGAGCAATCATTAGAAAATGGAAGAAGCTAAACATGACTGTCAATCTCCCTCGGACTGGGGCTCCATGCAAGATCTCACCTCGTGGGGTCTCAATGATCCTAAGAAAGGTGAGAAATCAGCCCAGAACTACACGGGAGGAGCTGATCAATGACCTGAAAAGAGCTGGGACCACCGTTTCCAAGGTTACTGTTGGTAATACACTAAGACGTCATGGTTTGAAATCATGCATGGCACGGAAGGTTCCCCTGCTTAAACCAGCACATGTCAAGGCCCGTCTTAAGTTTGCCAATGACCATTTGGATGATCCAGAGGAGTCATGGGAGAAAGTCATGTGGTCAGATGAGACCAAAATAGAACTTTTTGGTCATAATTCCACTAAATGTGTTTGGAGGAAGAAGAATGATGAGTACCATCCCAAGAACACCATCCCTACTGTGAAGCATGGGGGTGGTAGCATCATGCTTTGGGGGTGTTTTTCTGCACACGGGACAGGGCGACTGCACTGTATTAAGGAGAGGATGACCGGGGCCATGTATTGCGAGATTTTGGGGAACAACCTCCTTCCCTCAGTTAGAGCATTAAAGATGGGTCGAGGCTGGGTCTTCCAACATGACAATGACCCGAAGCACACAGCCAGGATAACCAAGGAGTGGCTCTGTAAGAAGCATATCAAGGTTCTGGCGTGGCCTAGCCAGTCTCCAGACCTAAACCCAATAGAGAATCTTTGGAGGGAGCTCAAACTCCGTGTTTCTCAGCGACAGCCCAGAAACCTGACTGATCTAGAGAAGATCTGTGTGGAGGAGTGGGCCAAAATCCCTCCTGCAGTGTGTGCAAACCTGGTGAAAAACTACAGGAAACGTTTGACCTCTGTAATTGCAAACAAAGGCTACTGTACCAAATATTAACATTGATTTTCTCAGGTGTTCAAATACTTATTTGCAGCTGTATCATACAAATAAATAGTTAAAAAAATCATACATTGTGATTTCTGGATTTTTTTTTTAAGATTATGTCTCTCACAGTGGACATGCACCTACGATGACAATTTCAGACCCCACCATGATTTCTAAGTGGGAGAACTTGCAAAATAGCAGGGTGTTCAAATACTTATTTTCCTCACTGTATATGCATTTCATCCAAGTAGTCTGTTATACTGTTATAAAGATCTCACTGATTTACATTACAATCAAAGAAACCTTTTTGGCCTTATAAATATCAGCAAATGAACCAAATGGCATATTTTTGCTTAGTTTGGGCCTCTAAATAAAACTGAGGGGTTTTTTTTCCTCGAGTGTGAGCTCCATATTGTCATACTATATGAGCCAGAATGAAGATGAATAGAAGCCTGATGTATCAAATATTATACTCAACAAAACACACACACACACACAAACTTAAGGTTCAATAAACCTGTTCCATTCCAAGAAAAAAATCATATTTTGTATGTCAGGCTTTACATGGTTAAAGCAATAGTTCACTCAGTACATTTCAAAATATTCAAATTTGAGTCATCAAAACATCACATCATGTTGGAATCAATGGCAACATCTTTTTGAAGCTTGACAAACACTAGTGTCTGTATGTTTTAATTGTATGGAAAAGAGCAGCGAAAAAATACTGAACACTTATTTTGTGTTTCATAAGAAATTCATATGGGTTTGGAACAAAATGGAGGTGATTAAATGATGACAGAATTTTAATTTTTGGGTGAACTACTACTTCAAGAAATAAACAGAATAATAGATGTCTGGAGAGAGTTCATACTTTGAGGTCCCGGTGGATGATGGGCGTTTTGCACTGGTGTAGTCGAGTGACAGCTTCACATGTGTCACAGAAGATCTGCAGCACCTCTGGCTCACTGAATCCAGTCTGTAAGCGCTGGTTCATCAGGTTCACAACCTGCCCACCTGGACCATCACACCAACAAAAGAGTTGCACAGTAAGTCTAGAACACTAAAAGTAGTGGGAAAAAGTGTCTGCATCCCAATTTGAAAGAGATCTTGAGAGAGGAACACACACTGACCTCTACAGAAGTCCATCAGTATGAGAACTTCCCAAACATCTCCCGATCCCACTGCTGTGATGCTGGAGTCCAGGAAACCAACAATGTTTTTGTTACCCACAAGGTCCCTCTGTTAAAAAAAAAAATCAGCACATTTAGAGATAAAAAAAATAAATAAATAATTGTAAATAGCTTTACATGACATCAGCAGGAAAGATCTCATGAAGAAATGCCTGGGTATACAGTGGATATAAAAAGTCTTCACACCCCTTTTAAAATAGCTGTTTTTTGTGATGAAATGAAACAAAGATAAACCATATCAGAACCTTTGCACCTTTAAATTTAAATAAATAAATAAATAAATAAACCTAAGCAATGCCACTGAATGCTAAAGTTGATATATATATACACACACATACATACACACATATGAACATATTTATATCTACAAATTTGAAATGTCCTTTGGAGAGTGGATGTCACACTACATTAACACTAAGCGACTATTTACAATATTAAATGGAAAGATTAATATTTAATTTTAATCTTACACCCTTAATTTTTTTACTTAACTCATTTAAAGGTGCTCTAAGTAACTTTTTTACCTTAAATGAACAGCTTCGGAGTCATTGGAATGGTTATATTACTTATTTCGGGTTGAATGGTGGTCGTTTCGCACCCCCCTGGTGCCCGAGAGCGGAAAATATGCACTTGCAACTTTGAGCTGGCGGGCCGCCGGCCGCCGCGTCAGGAAGTCTCACGTGATATCAGGTCTCGCGATGTAAACAATTGCTTTACGGCCAAAAGAAATCTGCTAAAATGCTGTCATTATTGCGCTCCCTCACGCTGTTCGAACCCGAATGAAGAAGACGTTTTAAAGAATGTCCCATCTGCTTTGATGTCGTTAATCTACTAGCCTCTGGTGTCTGAGAATCGCCAACTAGTTTTTATAACAGTGTTGTCAAATATCTATTCCGAAGCTGTGGGGGGAGCTCTAGAGAGAAACCTGCGAGCAAAAAGCGAGAATACAGCAAAGAAATCCCGAAACTACTGAGCGCTGCTTTAAATCACTAAACTCTTTCAATAACAAATGCTATTTGCTCTCTGTGTAAAAGCAGTTTATTTGGTGTACAAATAAATACATTTTTATTATTATAATAATTCCCAAAATTAATATCAGAGGTTTGACAGAATTACTGAACAGTGTCTGAATTGTGAAAGCTCACTTTGTTTTCCGACCATTTGCTAAAAGCTCAGACAATAGGCCTTTGAGGCGACTAAGTCAATGCTAGTTTTTAAATGGAATAGCTTAGCTGGTCAATGTCCTTTCAAATCAACTCATTCATTCACAAATTTGAAATGCCCTCAGTTAGTCGTCTATTTAGGAGTGCACTGTGAGCAGCTGCTCATTTTGAAACAGCAAGACACTTTGTGAAGCTAAAACAGTGCTGACATTTTCCTCCCTGTCTATTTAGTAGAGCTCACAGTGAAGAACACTGGATTTCCATTCGGAACTCAGTCCCAGAGGACACGAATGACCTTTACCGGGACTGAACTGTTCTTAGCGCTGTATTTACTGCACTACATGCAAACTGAGGAACAGTAGACCTCAAATCCTTTTAAGATTGTGCATGGCTCAGTTTTGAAGGTCTAATCGTAATGATATTAAAAGGATAAATCAAAAAGAGGACAAAGGGTGATGGGGGATGGGAATCTACAGAAAACATCTGTTTGGAACAGTTGTAAGGAAAAGTGTACCCAAAAAGGACATAACAAAGACGTCTGAATGCATCTGAAGCTATGCAATACCTTTGTGTCAGCAATAGATTGAAATTTAATTCCTAATGTACAAGATAATAATGTACAGTAGGTCAGTTATCGCAAAATAACCCGTAAAGGGTATTAGTGAAATACTCAAGTTTAATTTTCAATACAGTCGTCCATTTAAAAGCAAGATGGCACCAGTTGTGTTGGTATGAATGAAGAGAAAGCGAATCTGCGGTGTGACTTAAGAGTATAAATATACAGATTTTTTTAGTTATACTGCTTCCAATTGGTGGAATTTGACAAAAATGTATGTGAGTGTCCTCAGAATGTCCTGTTATTTTTTCTTTTTTTAAGTTGTCAATTTCCATCTACCAAAAAAAATCACTATTTTTAACTCTCTAGTACCCCTTTTCCACCAAAAAAAGAACTGGTTCGGATCTGGTGCTGGTTCAAAGTTGGTTCAACTTGCGAACCTTCTCAGAACCTGTTTGTTTTTCCACTGACTAGAGAGCCCAGCGAACGACGTCGTTACGTCACTGTGTACGTTGCCATACGTCTTAGCTTTCCCAGAAACGCTTGCGCCAACTTTAAGCATAACAATTACAATGGCGGACTACATCGTCTTCCTGCAAATGTTTCTCCTGGCTTTGCGATCCTATACTGGGGTCAGAAGAAGACGTTTAGAACACATTTGTGCTGCTCGTCTGGATTACTATAGATGGAGGTTACGTTCGAGAAGAAGTTCGACAATAACCCCGCCCCCAGCCCCCGACGTAAGCATGACGTGGTAAAAGAACGGTTCTAGTCCAGCAAAGAGTTGGTGCCGTTTTGGAACCAATTTTCCTGGCCGAGAACCGGTTCTTTGGCTGTCGAAACACAAAGAACTGGTTCGCGAGTAGAACCGGCTCCGAACCGGCACCAGCACTGCCTTGGTGGAAAAGGGGTATAGGTAAAAAAAAAATTACTTATTTTAGAAGTGTCTTTCCGTTTCGCATGAAATTTGCTATAGGGGTTGCACAGACTAGTGGACTTTAATGCTCTGCCAAGATGCTTTAAGCTTGACGCAGACTAGTCGCTGATCATGGCCTATAGAGAACCCAACAGGATAAGAAATCTTTGAAGTCCCCTTTTACACTCTGTTTCCAACAGTTAAAATGATAAATAAATGCATACTCCGAGAGCACTCCACAAGACTATACTTATAGCATCTGGATGCTCAATATTGACCGGGTGTATGCATGTTTTAAACAGCTTATAGAAACTGAAATGGTCAAGCATATATTTCTTAGTAACTAAACCCACAGCTTTACTATTAGTAGAGAGACTCTGCTAGGTAGAAATAATTCACACACAATCACTCTCTTGCACAAATGCATTCATTTAAATGTAATTTTTACTGTGCTACTTTATCTGTTTATGACTTAAAACAAGTAGAAATCTGTGAGAAATATAACGAACCAAAGACAAAATAACTCATAAAAATAAGCCGTTATGAGCAATAGCCTTGTGGGCAGCGTTGTGCCATAGTCCATAGCTGTGCACAAGGCAACCCGCGTTCAGGCTTATTTGTTCATTAATGACATCATCAGCGACTAGACGACGTCGACTCGACTTTAATCACATAAATGTTGACCTAAAAAAAATCTGAAGGCGTTCAACCCTGTCAATCCCTGCTGACACAAAATAAATAAATAAATAAACAAATATGTACAAATCAAAGCTAGTTTGTCTTTCTTTTTTTTGGCAAACAAATGCTAATTACATTTTCGGCTGTAACCCATACTGACTTGGCCTATATACCCACTGAACACAGTCACATCTGCATGAAATTTGGTAGGTGTCAGTAACAGGATATTCTGCAGACAGATATTAGTTTTTGTCAAATTCCACCAATAGGGAACAGTATAACTCACATATCTCTAAATTGAAATTCACAAATATAACTTTTCTGTTATGGCAAATCTGGAAATTGTGGTCATTATCTCCCCATTTTCAAAGAGCTTGGACCCTGATAACTGCTGCCTGTGGTGATATGCAATTGAGATTCATTCATTTGGCAGATGTTTAAAAAAAGCAACTTTGGGTATACATCAGTATGTTTGTGCCTTTTGTGTCATGCTCTCCCAGCTGAGCTGCAGGAACATTACAAAAATGTGTAAGGCATGTAAAGAACCATGTAAGGCAATGTCTCACCATAATCTGAATCTCCCTGTTGCATACTTGAAGGTCATGTTCATTGTTCACATACATTCTCTTCAGCGCACAGCGGACACCCTGATGAGTCCTCACCAGAAATACGATAGCAAAACCACCTGTGGAAAGAAAACCAACAGCCTGAAAATCTTTAAACACAGGACAGTCGAGCTACTGAGAGCTCACATGCAGAAACGCAAATCAATCTCATTTGTAATTCAACAAATGTAACACAGCATCACAAGGAACACTGGCAACCTTTGTCCAGGGAAATAAAGAGGTATTGAACACGGTTTCCCTTTTGCATTCAGAGCGACTGTCAGTGGACACGGTGTATAATCACATTACAGATAGGTTAACCTAATTTGACAGTAAGAGAAAGTACTCCCAAAAAACCTTTGGTGGATCACAATAACTAATGCACATACTTGGGATTAATGATTTAAAGTTCAACAATTAACTCATCACGGACCGGTTGTGCTAGAAATGTGACCTCAAATTGTATGACAATATTGAGACATGTGCTATTACTTTAAATCCGTTTCAGTTTCGCTTGCACAGTTCACTTCACTGCTGTTTGGAATTTGGATGTTTCAGAGTTACTACTTATTTAGGGGCTGTTTACACGACACCGTTTTCAACTATAAACGGGAAACGTTCTATGCGTTTTGGTCGTTCATTTACATGGGAATGGCATTTTGGGGCCTGAAAACGTTTGAAAACGTATTTATAAGTGCACGTTTTTGAAAACGATACTGTTATCGTCTCCGTCTAAACTACAAAAAGTGAATACGTTGACATCATGCGCATGCATATTTACATGTTTAGTGTATAGGCGCGTAGTGTTTCTTTGCCAACTACTGGTCTGGCAGCAGAATACAGCGTTTTTAGTCTTTTTTTTGACAAAGTTTTCCTCTGTACGTGAAAAACGCAAAGGAAAAACTTTTCTGTTTTTAGTACAATGTTGTCATGTAAACGTACCCTTAGACAACTTGTTTCATTAGTAATTGAACAATAGGAAATTATATGAATGCAATCCACACATAAAAGAAAAAAATTATACAAAGCTCAAAATAAATATCATGAGAAAAACCTAGAACATCAGAACCTAGAAACTGCAGAGCAATATAAAAACACCAAGTTATGGCCCATTTGCAATTCTACTGATTAGTTTTGTGATAGTTAATCACAAGTCCCTTGTTTGTCCTGAGCAGTTAAACTGAGATCCATCTTTTCACACTCAGGACACTTGAGGAATTCATACACAACTGTTAAAAAAGGGTTAAAGCATTCACTGATGCTCAAGACGGCAACATGATCATATTGTTTTTCATTTAGCACTGTCCTTCAAAATCTACCTAAGATGTTTCATTTTGTTTGAGAGGTAGGATTTCCAATCTTGTAGAGAAATGTGAGAGTTGAAATGTATTAGACACAAACCGGATGATGTAGCCTAAAACCTGAGATCTTGTTGCAACTCACAGCAAAACCTTTTCCCAAATATATATATTTGCATGTATTTTTAGCTGTCCATTTAATTGTGCAGACATTGAATATGGAAACAATATGGCTGACTTTGCGAGGTTTCGCATTAAAAAAAAGCAGCCGATACGATCAATGCTGCTAAGACCGAGGTTGCTGTTAAGAACTCTGTTAAGAGTTCTACCTGTCATTTTATAAAAAAGACTAGCATATCCTTTAAACTGACTCCGCCCACAGAGACTCCACCCACAGGCTGTTCTGATTGGCTGTGGGTTTTGATTGATCTCGCAGTCACGTCGCGTCTAGTGTGGACAGACAAATTATTTGTTGCTGGAATCTTATCGCATCGCGTCTGGTTAGGACACAGTGCAAGGTTGAACTGGCTGGTCTACTGGATGTCTGCCCGCAGGCTGATCAGTCAAGTAAAATATTACCAACAGAATAGCAATGCAACAATGTCACTTTTAACATCTGACATCAAAGTTATAGTGTGGCAACAAATCCAGGAATCTCACTTTCTTGGCTATCGCAGCATAAATAGTTACGCTGACACGGCAAGAGTATGGTCATCAGATTACGCTGTTAGCTGGTATGAAGCAACATGAGGTCCAACAAAAATAAAATAAAATGTCACAAAAGTCAGTCCAACTGAGCAACTGGACAAGAGGAGCTCTGTCCAGAAACCTGCAACTGTCAAAGGCATAGTGAGAGTAACAATGAACTTTATTGTCTGAAAATTTGATACAATTTGGCACAAAGCACATACAAGTCTCATGTTTTCAGAATTTAGATTTGTCCATGAATAGTCCGTGTGCATGACCGTACCCCACCACTGAAGTTCTGGGCCACTGCATTTTTATATATAATAAAAGTTGTGAAATTGGCAAATAATAACTATACTTTGGCTCTGCAAAGATATTGTACAGTGCCAAGATTCAGATGTTTCATCTGAGCTGATCAGCGCTCAACAGCGTCAAAATGGCTAATCAAAGAAGTGGTGCTCCAGATTTAACGGTAAAAGAGTGAGATGTAAGATTAATATTTAATGTTTTACAATCGAATTGTTAAAGGAATGACAGTAATATCCAGGGATGACTACTCAACTTTTGTCAAATGTTGCTGTTTTGCATTGAAAAAATATATAATTTAAGTGATTTATGTAAGATAATCTTTAACTGTCAGTGTGACAAGACAATTAACATTGACGGAGTCGTTTTCAGCATATTAGTCATCAGTGTTGGGGCAAGTTACTTTTAAAAGTAATGCGTTACAAAATTGCTTTTCTCCCTGAGAAAATACCTGCTGTAACTACTTGGTTACTTTTTATGTAAAGTTATGCATTGTGTTACTTTTGCATTACTTTTTCTCAGCTGGGCTGGGCTTGCTTGTTCGTTTTTAATAACAAAAAATGAAAAACAAAACTTATATTTTTGGGTAAAAAACCTTTTTCACCAAAAGTTAAATGAATAGCCTCAGGTTGAAGGAAATGCTAATTCACATCTGTAAAGAGAGAGCAGCTCTCCTTTCAGCTGTGTTGCCATTCTAGAATAAGACGCAGGAGAAGAAAATTCAACACTCTTACTTCAGCAAAAAGTTTAAAAAAAAGTAACACAAATGTGCTGTTTATCTAAAGTCATTTTTGCTTATTCATATGGCTGAACTGGATCATTAAAGGTCAGCTGCAAAGACACTGGTTAATAAAGTGAGATTAAATGCATAAAGTAGTATATTTCTGTCGTCACAACTCTCAGAGTGTTTGGTAATATGTATGACTATGTAGATATATTTGGTCTTTGCAGAATAGATCTGACTGCTACTGCTGCTATTGCTGCGGCTGGAGAGTAAGTACAGGACTTGCTACTGCCAACACATACATGACACGCTGCTGTGAGCAAGACATGTTGCTGCTGTACAAATTAGCATACATGTATATTAGGGCTGCACTATGTATCGATATCGCAATGTGGATGTGTGATGTCAAGCATAGGGATCGTAGTTGATCGGCTCCGGTTCTGAACGCATGCGAGTCGCAGATTAATTGCAAAGTTTAACCATCATAGTGAAAGTTTATCATTTGCATGTGTTTTTAAATCCTGTCAGTTTAAACATCAAGCGCAAGAAGACTGGAGCTGAACACCGAATTCAGTTCTCTTTCTCTTTCTTCTGAGCTTGAACGGACACATGCATGCAAATTTAAGTCAAAATACCTGTCTTAGCGAGTATCCTCGTAAACACAGTCGGTTATGTGTTGTAAACAATCAAACGGATGCATATCATGATTATACTTGGTCTGTGCATTCATCTTAAAGTGACTGCAACCTTATATACCTGCAGTTTTTGTGTTACCAATGATAACCAAACAACAAAAGAGAAAGAGAAAATCACTTTTGTAGTTTTGTATTATATTTAATTTATACAGTGAAGACTATGCAGTGTTATTTTACATTTGATTATTCAATGTCTGTACCTGTATACAGTTAGATTTACCTGAAAAACAAAGCACTGCTTATTTAAATTGTTCTGTTGTATTTATCTATGCTTGTAATTTGTGTCTTATTTTGATAATAAATAATAAATGCACTCTCAGATGCACTCTCCTACAATATCACCCCAATCATTCTAGAATTATTAATTCTTTACAAATAGAGCTACTCGAATCATATGTTGAAATTGTTTTCATATCGCAATATATACCGCAGAAAAACAACATTTCGCAATGTCAGTTTTTTCTAATATCGTGCAGCCCTAACATGAATTACCCGTAGCAGATCTATACAGGTGGAGCTGGGGAAGGTGGAGGGTTTCTGAAAGTGCACTGCACTACAGCAGATGCTGACCAAGTTTTTGAAGGTTGAGCAGCGAGCTCATTGGCTACTGATACAGCAGGAACCAATCAGCTGCGCCCTATAGATAACGATGTGATTATGAATAGGTGAGTTAAAGGACCTTTTAGCCTGCGCCATCTAGAGTTTCATGACAGAACTTTGTATTTTTGTTATTTAACATTTCCTAAAATAATTGCCCAAGTTATTTTTTCAGGTTTCTCAGAAAACACAAAAAACTGAACCAATAATTTGGTTTGTTCTTCTTGATGCAGCTGCCATCTTGAAAAGCTTGTAAAATTGCTTAAGTCTCATTGTCTTTTGACTTAGGTAAAATAAAACGGCCTAAGTCACACTCTTAGGCCATTAAACTACAGGGGTAGAATTGCACGATCTGTTCAACTGAGGATGTGGGAGATTTTACCAGAGGTGGCCAGCATCATGAGGAGACGACTTATTCAAAAAAAAACATTTTTGTCAAAAAATTACTGGCTTGAGTAATATACTGAGTTTGCATTTCACTGTTTTTATTCAATTTGAGGAATACTGAATCTCTTTTTGTGCAAGATGAGTAAATGCATGCTCACATTTAGTCTAGATCTACCTCTACGCTTAAGCCTGTTTTATACTTCTGCGTCGAACTGCCGCCGTAGCTACGTCGTAGGCTGTGTGTAGCGCGCGTACCCTACGGCGTACCCTGACGTGCACCTCTCCAAAAATGTAACAACGCGTCAATTCTACGCGGACACAAGCGCTGTGATTGGTCTGCCAGAACCCCTCCCTCGGGGTTTCACATGCTCCCTAGGTGCGCGTCAACGCGGACAACGACACAGAAGTATAAATTAAAACCAACACGTTGCCTACGGCGTATAGGCTCCGGCGTAGGTCCGACGCAGAAGTATAATGAGGCCTTTACTCCTGATTTCTTTTAACATAGGCGCAGGAGACGTGTCAGACAATAAATGGGAATACAAAGTAACTTGCATTACTTATTTGATATTTTTTTTGTGAAATATTATTGTGTTGCTTTACTAGTTACTTGAAAAAGTAATCTGATTACGTAACTCACGTTACTTGTAATGCGTCACCCCCAAAGCTGTTAGTCAAAAGATTAAGGTGCGTTCACAATGGGCACATTTGCTACGGTCCGAATCACAGCGTGATTTTTCCCGGCGCCCCCTGCAGAGTAGTTCTGGTTTCACACTCTTTTGAGGTGACAGCTGAGACTGCAGCTCATTTGCCACTGTGATTGCCCTCACTATGCGCGATTACACTGCAGGCTCACTCTCGCTCGTATCCAAGGTAAAATCCTCACCACTGTTATCCCTTACATGTGTTTGGTTGAACTAATGATATCGTCATCGGCTAAAACGCATGCGCAGTTTACTTTACTTTCTGAGCAAGTGCACACCAGAGTCCGAGTTGCTTTCACATTCACGAAAATCCACTACAGTCCTTCAGAAACCATAATATGCTAATTTAGTGCACAAATATTAATAATGGTTCTTGCTGTATAAATACCTCTATAAATATATGAAGAGTTCAGATGCAAAAGCCTCTAAGTGCCATTTGAAATTTTCTTCTAGAATGATAATTTTTATATATTTATAAAATTTATAATAGCTTGTATATTTAAGTTCCGTAATTTCACTTAAATGGCAATGCAAATGACCTATTAATTGTCATTTAAGTGAAATTACTGAACTTAAATATACGAGCTTGATAAAAATGATCATTCTAGAAGAAAATTTCAGATGGCACTTAGAGGCTTTTGCATCTGAACTCTATGCTCTATAAATAATGAAAAGTATTTGCTGCTCAATTTTTTTTTGTGGAAACCTTGAAACATCCTTTGATAAACAGAAAGTTTAAAAGAACAGCATTTATATGAAATTGAAATCTTTTGTAATAATATAAATGTATCTACTGTCACTCTTGATCAATCTCATGAGTCCTTGTTAATTTTATTTTTATTTTTTCCTAATTTAATCTTAATTACCCCAAACTTTTGAATGGTAGTGTATCCATAATAATTTGAAATAGAAAAAAAATGTTTTCAACATTGATAATAATAATAAATGTTTTATTTAACACAAATTACAATTTAACAGTGTATTAAAACAGAAAACAGTTATTTTAAATAGTAATAATACTTGACAATTTTACAGTTTTTACTGCTACTTTTTTAAAATCAAATTAATGCAGCCTTGTGTGCATAAGAGACTTTAAACATCTAAACATATATATTTAAATAAATTAAAGCAGAGTATATTAAATATTTTTTATTTAAATTTTCAGAATTCTAAATCTACTACAAATGATTAATTTAGGCTTACAAATAAAAAATAAATCACTGTTTACTACTATTGTTTTGAGGTAAATGAGAAGTGTGATGGAAGGACATGATAAAAATGCACAAATAAATTATGCTGTTTTAAATTAAATTAACGTTTTTAAAGAAACATTTTTTAATTTTTTTAAATAAAATTGTAAAACTGCTTACAGACCTTTTCAAATTCATTTAAATATAATGTTAGCAAAACTTCAAGCATACTTGTGATAAAGGGATAGCTTACCCAAAAATGAAAATGTTGTCATCATTTACTCACCCTCATGTTGTTCCAAACCTGAATGAGTTTCTTTCTTCTGCTGAACACAAAAGAAGATATTCTGAAGAATGTCGGTAACCAAACAGTTGACGTTAGCCATTGACTTCCACAGGGAAGAAAAAGACTATGGAAGTCAATGGCTAACGTCAACTGTCTGGTTACAAACATTGTTCAAAATATCTTCTTTTGTGTTCAGCAGAAGAAAGAAACTCATTTTGGGTGAACTATCCCTTAAAGCATAACTCTCGCCAAAATGCAACCTAGGGTCTTTTTGTGAATCTACCCGAGGCAAACTTTCGTTTAAAAGCATAATTAGAATGGAAACGCCACTTTTAAGATTGACCATATTTTCGTTTTAAAAATACCGATTTTGATGCTATAATAGAAGTGCCCCTAGCACTCCCATTCAAAAGGCAATTTGACCGAAAACGAAAATACGGTCAATCTTAAAAGTGGCGTTTCCATTCTAATTATGCTTTTAAACGAAAGTTTGCCTCGGGTAGATTCACAAAAAGACCCTAGGTTGCATTTTGGCGAGAGTTACGCTTTAAGCATACTTCAAATGCTTTTTCATGGAAACAGTACACAGTACTTTTCACAGCCTGTCTTATAAGAGAGCAAACCGTTTCATAAAAACCAGGACATATAAATCAGGACACATGTTGTTCAACCTGCTGCCAAAAGCTGATTAAATCAAATGCTAGGTAAAATAGTATATGCACACATACAGTACACCGCTCTGCACACACTGTAATCCCTGCATACGGAGAGCTGCTTCAGTCTGCATTCAGATAAACACACGGAAAACAGCAATTACTTCAGAAATAACAAACCACGCCTGTGTCCTCACCACAAAACACGCAAGCAGAACACACACACACACACACACACACAGTGCCTTCGGATGAGGTGGGGTGTAGTCATAAGTAAACTGAGAATGTGATTATGTAAGGGTCTATAAATATCACCCCACTATCTTGTTTATGCCGCTTACAAGGAATCTCTAATAGGCTGGACTGAGAAGCTTACTGTCCTCCAAACTGCAGCATCTTAAAGGAATACTCCACGTTCGACTCTTAAACATTACACGTGTTGGCATGAGACTGCAAATTTATACCTGATCTTTTAACTTAAGTAAATCCGGCCACTTTCACATAGTTTACGTGTGAGAAAAGGACCTGGAATGGATGTACCTCAGGATACCAGTACTTTACAGGAAATGCAGCCTAATAGAACCTTTGCTGTCTTTTATTTAATCAATATTAATCAAAGAACAATGAAAAGAAAAAAGACAAGTACACGCTTCTCACGATTTATTTCTTTGTTACTGTTTTCTTTAAGAGGAAAAGCTTGAAGCTACATTTACTTAGAAACATTTTAATGCCATATTCTATTGTTTCATGTGTTAATATTCATATTAATTTGACTTTAAATAAAGGAGAAGAATTCAAAAGTATATGCTGTGGTAACAACATTGGTATAAAAAAAAATATTTTCAGGGTCAATGACATAACTATTTTTTTTTGTGTGAATCTATTGCTTTTTTTTTTTAATTACAAATGTAACTAATACATATGATGAGCATGTTATAATAATTTTTTTATTCATTTTAATCTATATTTTTTAGAGGCATAATGTCCAAAACTGTCCTGAAAATGGTCTGACGAACATTATACAAAAGAATACAAACAAAAGTAGTTTATAGTAGTATATATATACATATATATATATATATATATATATATATATATACATATACATATATACATATACATATATATATATATATATATATATATATATATATATATATATATATATATATACACACATACATATATATATATATATATATATATATATATATATATATATATATATATATATATATATATATATATATATATATATATATATATATATATATATATATATATATATTAAAGTAGTGGGAGTTGTCACTCCCAAAACAGTTCATGATATGTATGAATTAACTTTTTGGAAAATAATGATTAAGATGTGTGTACACATTCGTATAATCAACGAGTCAGGAAAATGTTACATTACAAGACATTTTTAGAGTAATTAAATTGAAATGTTTCTTGAAAATGGTATGAAAGCTACTTAAATACAAAGTACACACACAGAGGAATTATGTCAATAACCCATAATGAGACATTAATCCACCTATGAAAGTAGTCCCACCTCTAAAAGATTGTTACAAATAACAAACAACAAATAACATTGGCGGCATCAATCCACTATCTAGAGACAGAGACAATCAAAAGGCTGAGAAAAGAGTCTGTGACTGTTTCTGTGCCATCTCTATTGTGATGTGAACCCTGTGTCCCAGCATGCACTACTCAGGTTTCTTCACAGTGTGTCTCATGTGGCATTTCTGTATTGTGCTATTTTACACAGGTACAAATATACAATTACAGCTTTGTTTGTATACGCAATACTCAAGGGCAAATGATGAACTTGAACAATGCTTGGAGACATTTCTCTCTATTTGAAATCCAATTTGCACTGCCTCTTATTCCTCCTCAGAGAAAACACCCCTGACTTAAAGGTGATGTAAGATTTTTTTGTGTTAAAATACATTCTCTTAATCCAGTTTATTGTTCATTGACTATTGTTAGTATGCCTTTCATGGGTTTATCTCACCCAAAAGTGTAAACATTGAAGGCACCATTAAAACATTTCTTTCCAGCTCAACCTACAGTGAGAGTTTGGGGGCGGGGCTACTGTAGTAGGCGGAGCCAGAGGGGGTTTAGCCGGTGTGGGAAGAAGTGCAGACCTTCAAAGATTAAACAGGTCATGAAAATGTCAAGCGAATGGGGCAAAATGGATGAATACCTGCAATACCATCTGCAGCCATTCAGAAAGAAAAATGTAACAGATTATTATGTTTAATTTGATGTGTCTAGTGTAGACAGCCTCAAACAGTTGTAGAAAAAATGCATCTGGTGCAGATATGTTGGATGAGTTTATTATAAGCGAGATGCTTGCTCACGTAGTCTACTCAGTTGATTACTCATGACACATAGCAACACAGCTAAAAGTATTCCTAAAATGTACTTTTATTGAAAGTAGCATACTTTTCCCTGTTGAGACATGCCTTCACAAGCACCCGTAAAGAAGGCCCCGATATACTCACGGCAAAGTTCGCTTTAGTTCTTCGCTTAGGGTCAAAACGAAGTTCAAAATATGTGACCAGCGATATTCTGTTAGCGAACATCTGACGCCGCCCACAAAGCTGAGGTAAATATGTGCTATGTGCTTTCCTCTCAATAACAAAATAAACACACAACAAAATTGAGAAAACAGCAAGCATTTTGTTAAATAAAGCACAAGAAAAGCATCTGATCATAGCAACGTGGATATGTTTGCACAAGCTCTGCAATTCGGCATTGTAGTAAAGTCACATTTATTTTTATAGCACTTTATACAATAGATTGCTTAAAATTAAGCAGCTCTGCCGTATCAAACATGAAAAACAGTGTCAGCGTCTCATTTCATCAGAAGTACAATTCTGTTTGTTTTTTTGGTAATTTAATTGTAGTTTCGAACTCCCAAACCGGACTCGAAAACGAACTTCGTTTTGGCCTGATTTTGTTTGAAATGAAGTTACTGCAGTTTGTTCTTTGATTTCGCTTGAAGTTTATCAGGGCCTTAAGAGCTGTGTTTATGATGTTTGAGTTGCAAGGTTGTCTGAAAATATGCTTTATTTTTGCAATTCCGCAAGGTGCCATTAGTGTCGCAGAAACTACATCGGCCTTCTTCACCTTTCACTTAATGGAAGTTAATCAAGCAGAAGAACAGAAACAATACAAACAGATATGCACAAACATAAAACACATTTACACAGTGACTCAGGACTGTGCTAAATTTAAACAGCTTTGTTGGAGAGGAGGTATCGCTTCCTTTCACCCTCCATCTCTCATTTCCTATCGTCCTTCTTGTGTGTGTGAGAAATCTCCTCGCAGGAGGTCGAACCAGGCAGAACCGGCAGCAGAACTATGACTCATCCGTTCAGCATCGACTCACACACTTCCCACCAAAACACTGTAGACCTGCATGTGTAGCACCGAGCCAACCATTATAAAAAACCTTGCGTAGATTCTACTGAACCTTCAGTACTCTGAAATCCTCAAACATACTCACAACTATGAGAAAGCAAAAGCTTCTTTAGCTACACTAGCTTGATTTATGACTCAATTCATAACACAAAAGTGTTGCATTCTCAGCGTTGCCACTAGGAGCACTGTATTTTACTTTAATCCACCAAAGCTTTTTTGGCCAGCGCTCTTCTGAAAACGGCTTGCTGCTTGAGACCAGTGGCACTGGTTTTTGGATGAAAGGACTTGCTTCTTGTGTACAAGTAGAATGTGACGGTTAGTCATTGTGGTATTTGTCCCGCCCCTCCTCCACTGTGATTGGATGGCTGGGTAAAAAGTGACCGTGATGAGCGCTGTGTTTTACCCAAAGCCGAACATTCTTCAACTCTCGGCGACCGGTTAAAAGCGTTTAGTGCTCAGCATGAAATAGTCACGCAGCGCCTTGTTACGCTGCTGCCATTTTAAAAACGCAGCACTCCCATTGAAAACAATTGGAAAAATAAATGCTTTGGTTGGACACATGGCCTTAGTGTAACTGTCTTCTACATTTTTCTCTTTCAACTAATTTCGCAGCAACAAAACATTCTAAAGAGTCTTTCTGTGCAAGTTAGTTGAGGTTCATACTTCATAAAAAAGCTGCACGATTTGGGGTAAAAAATTGTGATTCTATATCAACATGGCTATAAAATAATAATGATAACAATAATTGTTTAACGGTCATTTGTGATGGTTGAATTCACAAGTTTTTTTTATTTATATATACTTTATTTTAAGGATTTTTCAAGTTAAAACACTGATCAAACAACACTGGCTCAGACTACACACACACACAAGTAAAAGAAGAAGAAAAAATAAATAAAATTGGTCCAATATATAAAAGTGCAAAAAGCTGATTAACAGTCAAGGTGCCCAGAAGGGATGTGCAGCTTAAAGGGATACTTCACCGATTAGCATTAAGCTTTGTATCAGTAGAAACCCGGTAGTATTTTCGAATAACCGTGCTTCCCTCCCTCATGCCCACCTGAGACGAGAGATTTCTGTATTGTGTGTCTGGAAAAAAACCTCAGATGACGCAAAAATCATCATTTTGTGTCATCTGAGGCTTTTCTGTCCAGAGGCGAGAGACTACAGCCAGTAGTAGGAGCTCGTTCCGCTGCTGCTCGTTTTCAACCCGCCCATAGGGGGATCTCACGACAAACCGGCGTCTTTTCAGTTTCGAGTCGACTAGTAGCCTAGTTGTATCATTTCTTCCGACACTGCCCTCTGTAACCGGTAGGCGTGGCTTGGGAGTGGCCTCGTACGGCAGCGAAGCAAGTGCATTCTGGGAGTTGTTGTCTTTCATGCACATGAGACAAAAATACATTTTCTGGCTTTTCTCAGTCTGGAAGGCACCAACTTCTAAAATAATTTCACATTTCTACTACATAAATGACCCAATTTAAATACACATTCATCTTTCCAGCAGTAAAATATCCCTTTAAGGTCACTGGGGGCCGACTGAGCGGTTAACTTGTCCAAATGTCCAAGAAATGAACCCCAAACAGCGGAAAACTTTTCAATAGAATCAGACCTCAAATGAAATCACAAGTGTTTACCGGTATGTTGGTGCTGGTGTGCGAAAGATATCTTAACTGTAAAAAGATTATGTGAATAGCATATATATGCTGTATTTACAGTCTGATTAAGTCAATCTGGTAATTTTATAGTTTATAATTTACCAGTATAATGTGGGAAATGGGCAACTAATTCATCCAGTGGACTATTCCTTAAAGAAAGACTAAACACAGCTAGACAAAATAGACTAGACTAACCCTATAAAACCAACAGTACCACTAACACAGTCTGAAACAAACACACCAGAACACAATGAGCATGACAGCTGAGGGCCGACAGATGGCGGCCATTAGAAACATTAATGAATAAGTCAGTTGCCGATCATCTATTATTCACTCACACACACACACACACACACACACACACAGAACAATCAGAATGAGGCAAAGACGCTCTCTCCTAGGGGCAGTCTGATGTTTACTCAATGACAAAAACACCAACGATGACCTCAGAGCTTCAAACTGAACCAAGACATTTGGTACTTGCATAAAAGTATGCAAGTACATATTTTATGATTAGAAATAATCCTTATCTGTCAGTCTGACTGAATGAACAGTAAAATTCCCTTCAAGTTCTCATGTTCAGACTTCAAGAGAATAACGTAACATTTGGAATTTTAATGTGACATGGTATATGAAGAATATCTATGGCAGGAGCTCTTTTCAGTTGCTGCTTTCATTTCCGCCTGATTAATCTTTCCCCCTTTGTTTTCTACTGTAACAGTATAAAAAAAAAGGACAACATAGCTATACTGCGCATTTGTGGTCTGCTTTCCCGATTTAATTTACGATATATCCCATTAATAATTCACTGGAATGCACCAAGAATCTCTTGCTTTTCTCCACAAATCCTCACGTCTCTTTCCAGGTTTGTTTTCAAACAGATGCTTTTAAATGTAATTGTCTCACTATTCACTTCTAATCTCTATTATCAGTGTTTACTGGAATGCTTCTAATGCAGGTAAACAGAATATGTATTGTCTGTCACAATGACAGAAATCATTTTGAATTATCACTCAATGTTCCCATTAAAGAACATTTTTGATTAAGGCTAAGTGACATATATTAACACAGTGATATTTAACACATCCGTAATATTGCTGCGGAAATAATCGGGTGTTATTCATGGTCTGTTGTACTAATTTGTTAATGCTTTTACACTTTTAAATTTCCTTTTAATGCTCGATGGTTGAAGGGTGAGTAGAATAATGTCATCTCATTATATCCAAATGTAAAAGTTTACAATGTTGTTGCAGATGAAATATAACACAGATAAACTTTTACCAAAGCCTTACTTAAGATCTACAAAACACATTCACCATTTTTGTAGTTTTTAAGACTTTATATTAATTTTTGTAGTTCTGAACCAAATCCTCCCTCAATGAATTGTGTGCAATATTAGCTTTTAAGCCCTGTTTACAGCTGGAGAGACATACCCGTTTACACCTGTTTTTTTAATTCGTCTCTTTTGTCAACCACTTCTTTCCTGATGTCTTAGAGGGGAGGGTCTATGGGCGGGTAAATGAAAGGGTTTTTCAGATCTTTCGATCTATGGACAAAATAAGTTTTCACCCAGAGACGACGGAAACACATCAACTTTAGTTTCAAGATCACACTGACGCTGTGAGTGTGTGTTTTAAATCAGGAATGGTGAGAGAACATTGTGCTTGGTACATTTTTCGTCTTCAAACCAAATTTGGGTCTTCAGCCAACAAAGTTTAAATCCCGCTTGGCTAGTGTGTTTCCCATAATGTTTACGCGTTAAGTCAGCAGGCGGAAAGTAGACGATCTTTTGAGGCTGTTTGAACACATTCAACCACATGAGCATTTACACTACAAAAGCAATCCGGTCGAATGCGTTTTCGACTAACTCTGGAAGTGGTCGAAAGTGGACAAGCTCCAAACATTTTAGACCACGTTACTTTACACCTGTATTTGCCATCGTCCATTTGTGATGGGATCGACCAAAACACATCTTAATACCAGGTGTAAACACGGCCTTAGAGTGTTCATGGATCTGGATTTCACCAGAAATAGTAGACCATCCGGATACCTTTGAGATTCTCAGTTCATCATACTACAATTTGGGACACATTCATTCTAATTTTGAATACTAGTCAGGACATAGTATGTTATTTGGGATGTAGCAATTCTAGATCTAAATAGAATTGACTGACATTATGACGTTTAAGTAAGCACTGCTTAGTTATTTTGGAAATAAATATATCTATTTTGCCTATTTATATGTTATTTTGTAAAAATCTTGAAAAGGAAATTGCAGATGAAATGGCTTTTGGTTTATTCTTCTCAGTTGATCACCTCAATATAAACAGAAGATCGTTCACATTGTGCAGTGTCATTTGCATATTGTGCACAGAATAACTACTGCATACTGCATTCTTTCAAAAATAGCAGATTGTATAACAATCGGAACATGCCCTGCGCATGTGTATGACCTCTTTGGTAGTGTGGCGCACACAAATAACCTATTTACATTTAAGCCACAAACATTCCTAAGGTCACAAAAATGCAAATTCCTGTAGCAACTGTCTCCGAACTAGCCCATGTGTCATGGGTGACACTCACAGCTGTTGACATTCAGCCATCCTATTTAAATTCAGATCTGCCTGCAGTAAAGATCATGTAACACACAAAGCATTCGCTCAGTCATATACACAACCTCTCAGTGTTATGTAATTAAATGCGCCAGGTCTTCATTTCAATGTCTTCAGAGTGTTAATCCAATTTGCTTCAATACACTTTTATAGTTCATAAACACTTAACCACTGAGCCTACCATAATGAAGCTGTTGAAGTCAAGCATCATTGCAGAGTTTACAGCTTTGTGGGTAATGACTCTAAAATGAGCCTGCAGTCAAATCTGTTTACTGGACAATTATCTCCTAAATACTATATTTAACTGATGCACATTATTTTTATTTTTTTAGTTCATGCAAGTTTTGACTGCAAGGGTGTATGATGACAAATTTTTTATTTTGGGTCAACTATCCAATGTTTAGACCACAGAGTCACAGTGTTTACACTTAACTTACCAATGGATTATTCAACATGCTCTCAATTCGAAACTGTTTTTACACTTCATTTTTACACATTCATTTGTACGTTTCCGTACAATCTGCTTATGCCCCACTGATGGTTTGACACATTAACTGTATATGATTTCCAAAATGAGTTTAAGAAATGTCATGTGGAGTAACCAACTTAAAAGTAATAAAATATTGTCAACCTGATTGATCTTAATCATTATCAAAAAAGTATTTAAATATATATTACTTTTATCAACATATATCATATTATTCATTCAAGTTTTTGAGAAGTTGCACCACATGACATTTTACTAATTTTTCATTTTACTGAACCAAGTCAAATCATAAGTCATAAGTCAAATCATGAGATTCACCCAAAAATAAAATACTGTCATCATGACGTTCCAAACCCATAACACTTTTGTTTATCTTCGGAACACACAACACAATCTCACGGCAATTCGTAACTATTTTACGTTTTTGGTGAGTTGGTAGCTAATTAGTATGATTTCATTCATTCGTTTTCATATGATGTGCTTATGCCCCACTGGCGGTCGTGTTTAGGGGAGGACCTTCATGCTTACTTTTCTTCATACTCATGATTCACACTGTACGAATTCATAAGAAATCACCACCTTGTAAACTAGGGGCTGTTTACACGACACCGTTTTCAACTAAAAAGTTAAACTTTTTATGCGTTTTGTCCGTTCATTTACACGACAACGAAGTTTTGGGTGCCTGAAAACGCAAACTTTTGAAAACGGGTTTTTAAAAACGGTCACCCTGTAAAAAAACAAAAACGCAGATCTCTGAAGACGATGTCATGCACATGTGTATTACGTGTTCAGAAAACAGCGTTAGTCATTTTCACGGATCCGTGTGAATGGGGATCATTTTGACAATGGTGTCGTCTGTACGCGGAAAACTCAAAGGAAAAACTTCTCCGTTTTAAGCATATCATTGTCGTGTAAACATACCCTTTGTTACATTAGCTACATGCAGTTGGGTTGTATTTTTTAATATTCAACACGCTCTCATAGCAATTCACAACAATTTTTACGCTTTGGTGGCTAAATCATATAAATGTGCATTTCATTCATGCATTTTCATTTCATTTACTTTATGCTTACCTCCACTTATAGTTTAGTTTCATGTGTTTTTTCAAAAAATCTTAAATTTTTGTACAAATCTCTTGTATGAATTCATTCCACTTCATTAAAATAGTAGTAATTTTCTCATAAGATCGGGATGGATTATTTATTATGATTTATCTCAAAGCTGGGCATATCTTGCTGAGCGAGTTAAAGTTAGTTTGACTGTTGATCTGTTTATAGCTGGCATCCTGAATGAGAAGAATGTGCAGCAGAACCACACACCTGCAAATAGTTTGCCCAAACATTTGTGTCTGCATTTGTTCTTGCATAGCGTTCTTGTCCCTACAGTGAGTTTATGCATGCTTGTAAGAACCTCCAAATGGTCCTCCTGTTAGTCTTTTAGAGAGTGAAAGGTGACAGCCTGACTGAAGCAGTGATGTAACAACATTGAGATATATCGCTTGAGGGCCTTATGAACTCATTCGGATGACTAGGCAGAAGTCAAACATATAGTGAATTGTGCTTCAAGGTCAAAGCCTCTAGACCTTGAAAGTTTTTCCTTGGCAAAATGTTTTAGACAGCATAACTGGCCACTATACTATGGTGGCCGACTGCCATGAACACAAGATTGGATGCCGTTCTTCAGAGCAGCCAGCTGAAACCATTCACAGTACAGCTGTTGTGTTGGGATTCCTAAACTCCCTTGTAACAAATGCAAGTGATTGAAATATAGTGCATTTTCTGCTGTTTCTATTAAATGCTATTTAGAAACTACATTTGTCCATCATAAAAGGGAGTACTTTTTTTTTTAAATCTAGGTGTAAAAACTTGTCAAGTTCCAAGAAAAATCCCTTGCATTACCACTGGCTTCATATGGTTTTCAAAAAAGTTTTAATTTAATGACTAAGAAAAGTGGCTTCACCAAGTTTAAAGTATTATTGTCCTTACACCTTTAATACTTTTTTTTAAACCAAAAGTCGCACCACATGACAATTTATTTTATTTTTATTTTACTGAACTAGCCTTGTCTAGTCAAGACATAAAAAGTCCAAATTTTCCATTTTGAGAGACTCACACAAAAATAACAATTCTGTCATCAATTACTCACCCTCTTGTTTCTAACCATAGACTTGTGTCTATCTTTGGAACACAAGATATTTTTACAACACAAATTCAATTCGTAACTATTTTATGTTTTTTGGCGAATTGGTGGCTAATTAGCATGATTGAATTTGTAAGTTTTCATATGATCTGCTTACGAATGTCTTATGGGTCGTTATGGGGAAGGACGATAACTATGAATATAGTTCTAAGAATCATTCTAAATATAAAAGAAGAGCAGAGTCCACACCACAACTATAATGATAACAGTACAGAGAAACTAAATTACTTTCAAACCTTTACATTTCTAGCTGATGAACGATAGAAATTCTGACATCCAATCAGAATCCATCCTGATTTAAGAGCTAAAGCAGCAGAAAGCATGTGCTCAGAATTAACAGAACAATATCGCTGGTGTGAACGCTAATATAGCTATCGTTGAAGTTATCTTCATAGTTATCGTTCTTGATGTGAACAGCCCTAAATTATCACAGAAGTTACATTTTTGGGTGAACTATCCCTTTAAAGACAAGTCATCCCTTCAATCCCAAAAAAACAAACACCGTTTTCATGAACATCTCCCTACATAACACGATAGTCCAAATAACTAATATAATACAAATGTGACAAAATTAAGGGATTAGTGACAACTAAAAAGGGAACCAAATGAAAAATCAATATATTAGGAGTGTTATCTCTCTTTTCAGACACACTTTGGGAGCCGATGCTTGAAACGGTCGGTGGCGGTTTAGACGTTCCAGGTTCATAATAAAAATAATGCAAGGAGATGATGAGTATATTCAAGCAAAAGATAGCATATATTAGTTCTGTCAAACTCAGCAAAACCAACGTTACTCATGTATCGAGAAGAAATAAGCAACATTGACGTCCGTTTTAAGGCCTTCCCGCTCCTTAAGGTCTCTCCAGTGCTGGAAAGCCTCCTCTTGTCTGATTGCAACCTTTCTTTTTTAAGTTATATTCCTCTGACCTTTTCCTCTTTTGTATTTTCTCTGCCATCTCTCTCTTTCTACAGTCGTTATGCTAATGTCTGTGCTCTCTCTCCTCCCCCATCATGAGTGTATACGCCCCTTACTGCTGACTGGCTACAAGTGTGTTTTGGTGCTCAGTCCGATCCACTTTTCAAGCCCCCCTGTGGTGAAAATCAAGCTTTTAAATGTTATTTATATGTACATGTGGCGTTTTTAATATGCTTTAAGACAAACCATGTGCAAATTCATAAGTCGACACCATTGCGGAGTATTTTCTACAGTGAACCAAAGACAAAAGTCTCAAAAAAACGCGGTTTGAAATCGCTGGTGTTTCTGACGTCACAAACTACCTTTTAACCAATCAGGTCAACGTGTGATCGTCAATGAGTGGATCTCTGAGCTGGTGTGAGTGCGTGGAGGCGGGCCTAATTTGCATATTCATAGAACCGCATATACTAAATGAGGCAAGAGTGTAGAGGTACATTCAAGCTATTTTAAGGCATGACAAATGTTTTTTACAAAGATGGTTTTTTTTAATATGTAATTTCGGTGATCAAAGATGAGTTTTAAGGGATAAAATGATTGACTACAAGGGGACTTTCAAATGTATACAAAATACGCTTGACTGTAATGGCAGTGGAATGAAAGACAAAATCAACTCGAGATTATAAAGCCAAGCCCTGTTTTGTTGGGACACACAGAAGCAGCAGTTCAAAGTTTGTGAGAAAATACCAGCCTGACAAAGATTATAAAGTGCAAGGGTTTGAGGAGGACATCACAGTGCATGCGTCTCCAATGCAACATATTCTGTGGCAAAATGTCCAATACTGAATAATCAAATACAAAATTCTCACTAGGTTGTAGACTTTTTTTAAATGGCAGAATGTCTCCGATCTCCCATGAGAGACAGTGACTCCAAATGTGCTTACAGGCAATAACAGAAATGGCTTGTGTAAGGCGTTCACAATTCTCTATGCACTGAGGTCATGACATGGACATATGACAGCCGGTTCTCTCTCTCAGTCTTGATAATATTGTCTGCACTTACATGTTGAGCTGGAGGACAGCTCATCCTTTGTAACTCTAAGATGTAGCTTGAAATTTCATAACCAGTTTTGAGTTCCTGATACGACACCCTATCAGGACTCGTCTGCTAAGATCTCCGTGCATCAGCAGGGGGAATGACTTCTTCAAATCTGCTTAAGAGACTTTAAGCTGATGACTCATGTAATGCATCCAGTGAATTCAGAACTTTCCATGCAGTTCCATTACCAGATTATTGGGGCTGCATAAGTTCCAGAAACCCTGGTAAACCCTTCATTTTTAAAAGAATTTCTCAATGTATATCAATTTTGTGTTTCACTGCAAAAAGTAAGTCATCTAGGATTGGAACAACGTTAAAGCGAAGTTTGAGCTACAATTCTTATCAACCAATGTCTGTGATTTCAACGAGACTAGCATCTCCGTGTTTATTACAGAGGTGGGAGTGTGTGTTTTCTAGACGTGGGCATAATTTTAATTTATTAAACCCTATTTAAATAAAATGACAATTTATAGACAGCTGTTTATAATATGCCCATATAATTGAGCAGAGAAACATAAGCATCTTACCTGCTACTGATATGAAATTGGGCAGTCACAATGCATTTCACAGTTTGGCTCTTATTATTACTATTATGTTATTTTTTCATCAGATACCATCCATATTGAAATGAAAGCATGCTGAAGATTGGTGCTCAAACGGTACGTCAAAATACACATGAGGAGAAGCATCAGGATAATACATAAAACATCAGCAATCACAGACATTCGCATTAGGACGGGATGAGAGTTTTTAAAGCAGAGGACCATCAAGTTAGCCGAAAACAGTAGGTAATTTGCTCTGGAAGTTTTACTGAGGGTGTGTGAGAAAAACACAGACATGGCAGATTAAATAAATCAATGAAACCAATAAAGTTTGGCATAAAGTCAAACCTGCTGTTGACAGTTGAATACATCCTGACTTGGGGCAATATTTTCATTGAATAATGATATAAATTTCAAACTGTTCTTCACACAAAACTAACATATGGCTTCAGAAGACTTGTGATACATATGCAGGAGTCATTTTTGGTTATTTAATGGTAGTCTTAAGATGCTTTTTTGTCACTTTTGGAGCTTGAAATCTCCAGTCTCCATCCAGTTTCATTATCTGGAAAAGAGCAGCGTTGACATTCTGCTCAACTTCTCCTTTTGGCTTCCAGGAAGAAAGTAAATCTTACTGGTTTGCAACAACACAAAGGTAAGTAAATGATTACTAAATTTTCATTTTGGTGTTAAATATTAAATTGAACCTCCTCTGCTGGGACAGCACGCCTCACTACATGCAGTCAGCAAATATTTAGATGACGCATGAGTGACGACAGAGGCTCGGAGTCATTCAAAAGGCATCGTTATTTATTTATATAGACATGGACCGTAAAAGCATCACCAGTAGCCTACGCACATTTGATTCATTATTAGTCCTTATGAAAAGCAAAAAGTCACTTAAAGTCGCTTACCCTCTGCTACAGTCTCCTCCACGGTCACTTGATGTCGTCCAATCGAGTAAACGCGTCCGATGAACGCGCCGGACCCCGCGCTGCCCCCCGCGACGGCTCCTGACGCGGGCCCCGAGCTCACCAGCTCCCGTCGGGTATCGAAGAACTTCTTCATAGTCCAACCGGCAACACTCTTTCATTAAATCATGAAAAACAACCGGACTCTCGCGTACGTGTCGTTTCCCAGATCCAACAAAGATTGACAGATACACAAATTATAGAAAAGCGCGATAATCTCTTAATAAAAAACAGTCCAGTTCGAGACTCAGCGGACATCAAGTGTTAGGAGATCCGAAACAACTCAACTGCATTAGAAGGAATCGGTTATCAGACCAGTAGGATGAGTCACCATTGACACATTATCTTCATACTTATGTACCTAAAACACTAGCTTATAATAACATATCTGATGAGTGCCAGCTGCATAAACAAGCAGTTTTAAGTTATTCCACGAGTCCTCTTGCCACGCTGTCTTTTATTATGCACTTGGTGTCCAGCAACGATTTTCGGCAGCACAGCGTTCAGGAGTCGCTCTCTCCTCTCTGTTTGCTCATTCAATCATCTCAGCTGATCCTCAGAACTGACGCTTGCCCGAAAACCCGGAAGTGCAACGTATACGCAGGGAAACAGCCGGTTCGATGGGGTTTTCTCTAAGCAAAGTGAATAATAGTGTTTAATCATTGTCTGCTGGCGAGGTTAGATTAAAGAAACGGCCGTACACAGGTAAAGAGCAAGCATAAACCGCGCGTTAGGATGGACTCGGTCGTCTACAGTCAGTCACGCTCTCTGGTAGATGTTGTTTAACACAACGCGCTGACGTCAGCGAGGACGCGCACGTGCGTGTCCAATAAGAGCCACTAGAGGGCATCCTTACACACGCGCCACAACATTATCGTTAAATCCTCCTGAGAACCAGAAAACTTTTTTTTTTTGTGAATTAATTTTTTTGTCATTACCTTTTTTTTTTCTTTTTTTTTTACAGTCTATGGTCATTACATTGTTTAGACTTGGAGCATGAGAAACAAATGGAGAATTTTTGTTTTTGAAAAAAAAATATTTTATTTATTTATAATAAAATAAAATAAAATGGCATGACAAGACACGTGCAGGCAAAAACAATTTTGTTGCTGTTTTCATTTACCAATCAATTTTTTGGATTCAGACAAATTTTTAACTAAACTTTGTATAAAAATGATTCTTAACTATGTTATGAAACAAATAGCCTAACAGAATGATTGGATATATTTACTTTATGCAATATGTCCGATTCTATGTATCTATACATTGAATCTAATTAGCATGTTAATGTGTTCCAGAGGCAACATATATAATAAAAGATACAATAAAACAATAAAATAAATACAATAAAAAAGTGTAATAATGGGAGTAATTATTACTTCATAGGAAGTACTGTCAAATCGATTTATCACATCAAACATAAAAGTTTGTTTATATAATATACAGTATGTGTGTGTGTGTGTCAGGTGTGTATACACAGACACGCACACACACACATATATTATATAAACACAAACTTTTATGTTATAGGCCTATGCGATTAATTTATTTGACAGCACTAATGTTCATATATAATCTATTTCCTTATTCACTTGTCAAAATGCCTGATAAACATGCTGTAAGTCCTGGTGTCCTTCTACAGTGGACATGGATGAAATCAATGCCCAGTTTTCATATTCTGATTTCAAACTCCATAACGTTTTCCTGGGATGTTTATTTACGACAAACAATTTGAAAATGAATCACATTTTTAATGATAATTTCAAAATATTATAATATTTCCATAAGAGTGCTAAATTCCATAATTCAGACAATGTCAGTCAGGCTGTTGTTGTGAAACCAAACAAATTCGCTAAAATATCATGTCCTTTACAAAGGAAAAAAAGTATAATATATATATGGGTCTCAGTAGGATAACATAACATCAAATTTGAATTCTAACAAATGCAAAACGGAATAAAAGTTTGTATTACTTGCGCTTGCCAGATCGACACGATGTCTGTCGCATTGCTGCCCCCACAGGGAAATGTTTTTTACCCATTACCACAAAACTAAACTCAGAAAATGAGTGCAAGGGAGGAAGATTATCAAGATTACTGGTTTGTCTAGTTTACTGTTATTTGATTTTAGATTTATCTTATTCGTTGTCAAATTACACATTAAACCTTTGACAGGCTAATGTTTTTTAGCAAAACTACTTAGCACTTGCTACTCAGGCAGCTGTGGGTTTGTTAGAAGGACCCTTTCTAATCATCACATGTCAGTAACGACTGGCACATCTTATCTCACACTTCCGTCCTGTTCAGAAAAAAAGAAAAGAAAAAAAAAGATAGATAACTCTAGTTCTGAGTAAAGCACTCGCATCATATGCTCGTAGATTATGTTTTGCTATCTAATGCAATGACATTCATGCATTTTTAGGTGGAACCCAAGTGTCTCTTTAGGGGCTTCTGTACTGTAAATGGAAATGCAAAATGTTGTAAGATCGTGTTTATCAAATTTTCATAATACATACAGAATAATGCATCTAATACATTACACTTCATCTTCGATTCAGACTCATCCAAACATTCTTGCAAGTAGAATACAGAAATGGGTTACCCTTTATTTTAAGGTGTCCTTGTTACAGTAATTATTTAATTAAGTGCAGAGTAATATTAATTAACATAAGTTTAGGGTTTGGTTTAGGTGCATGTAATTATGCATAATTTACTGTTGTTACTATAACATGTAACATGAGTAACAAGGACAATAAAATAAAGTGTTACCAGAATTATCAACAGACTTTAACTGATTTATTCACTAAACTTATATTTAAAAAAACAATAAAAACAAAAAAAGTAATAAGCAGTGAAGGGACACAGCTTTTTAATAGCATTTGAAGTGAAAAATTTACACTTGGTTATTAAAATCATCTTGTTTTCTCTTAACCAGCAGCACAAGAAAACCTAAAACATGCAATGTCTTTAATCAGGAATTAACAAACCTATTATTTTGTTTTGATGAAGATTAATTTAATACATTAAAAATGGCATTTTCAAAACAAAAAAACATGCTAACCATTAAAAAAAATTATACATTATACATGTTTTATATATATCTCCCCTCCAAAAAAACTGCATTCTAATAGGAAAAATGTATCATCTCAAATGCTTATTGAAGTTCTCTCCATTTGCCCATAAAAATAAAAAAATCTATACTAGTTATGACCCAGCTCAAAAAAAAAAAAAAAAAAAAAAAAAACAGAAAAGAAAAAACAAAGAACAACCTTCAACCCTCGCCATCCATTTGTAATAGTTAAAGCACTCAACTTTATGTTTCCTCTGTAAAAGAAAAAAGAGAGACAGTTTTAATTGGGAATGCTTAAACGATAAAAACATACAGCCAATATTTTTGTATCAACATTTTAATGGAATGCACGTTTGCTTTAAAAATCCTGGCGTACAAAGTGAGGGGGTTTGAAACGGTTTACCTACTGAAAAATAACTTACAAACAACACGAATGGATGTGAATAAAGTGGACAACTATGTACAAAAATTAAATACAATGCTACAGCACATTAAGAGATTTATAAATGTTCATAAAAGGCAAATATTAACATGTGGCAAGATGAAACTCCACTAAGTCCCTATGATCAATAATGTCTCCCTCTCTCTTCATGGAAGCTTCTTGCGTTAGTCTGAATACTGAATCCAATGTTATTATTTATGAAAACATCAAATGTACCAGGGTTCGAATATTAAACTTCCCACTATTATATTATATTATATTCCCATGTTTGTAAATAATCAGGAAATAGTTCAACCAAAACTCGTTTCTCATCATGACTTAGTCCCAATTCAATATGACTATTTTCATCAGTTAAACACGCACGGCAGAATGTTCCTGCTGCCATTTTCCATAAAATAAAAAGTATGTAAAAGAGCAGCAGGGACATTCTGTAAAATGTCTCCTTTTGTGTTCCACTGAGAAAAAGGTTTTAAAATAAACTGGAAAGGAGTATCAAATCCTCTAGGTTTGAAGAAGAATGGGGACCACTGAGCAAAAAATCGGTCAAATCTCATACTTAGTTGTCCAAATATATTAAAATCTGCCAGTGTGTAGAAGCTCTCAACAGCATTTCTCAAAGGCCCAAACGCTTAAAGGCATCATTACAGTTTCAATGTCGATCAAAAGTTTCAACAGGCATGGCTTTTTCTTACTCAGAAAAAGCAAAAGAGAAAAAAGAAAAAGGAAAAAAAAACCTCAACCCCCGTTACGCACCATTCTTCATCAATAACTTTAATTTCAGGAAGGGGAATTTTAACTAGCAAAGGTTTTCGCTGTGTCTTCCTTGCCTCTGTAAGTCCTCTTCCCATGTGTGAAGGGCAGGTATCTATACTTGATCATGTGCTGTGGAGGAAACACAAACAGTGTCAAAACCTCAAGTTAACAACATTACATCACTGGAACTCTAATTTTAGACAACGCTGCTTTTAACAGCTCAGCTATATGAAAAAGAAATGCTTCTGTTGGCGAACCTTGATCTGCCGCTTCATGGTGATGCAGAACAGCATGATGAAATACATTACGAGGATGGGCCAGAACACCGGCACGTCAAAGGCGTCGAAGAATGTGCATATCATAGCGATGACGATGCCCTTCGTCGCTGAATGCCTGAAACATCAAGCAAAAAAACAACTTAAACACTTAAACTGAATCACACATGCATGAGTTATTAAGGCCTGGTTTAACACACAGGGCTTAGATTCAGCTAGGATTAGGCCTTAGTTCAATTAGGACATTTAAGCAGCTTTTATCAAACATGCCTTAAAACATTACTGGTGTGCATCTTGCACACCAGTAATGATAGATTTAAAGGTATTTCAGGTCAAGATGCTTTTTCAGTTAAAACAGCTCAAGCATGCATTTTAGTCTGGGACTAGCTTAAACCTTCGCTGTGAAACCAGGGGTAAAGGTCTAAAATTAAATATGTAAAAAAACAACATTACTGTGAGCTTATTGTAACATATTAATTGAATGATATTTAGTGGACAACTGATATATTAGCGATCACGATAAATCTGCAGACGTTTGGCATTTAAGTTCTTCTGTTTGGCCGATTGGTGTTGGAAGCAAGACTTTTATCCCAGCACAGATGCACACGAGAGCTCATGAGATTTAAAGGTAAAGTAAGTGCTGATATATTTAAAGGTTCTGTTGAAAGTGGATCAGACCGAGCAGCACAACACACTTGTAGCCAATCAGCAGAAGGGGGCGTGTCCACTCATGATGGGGAGGAGAGAGAGAGAGAGAGAGAGTGAGCAAGAGGGACATTTGAAGAAAGACTAGAAAGAGAGATGGCTGAGAGACATTACAAAAGAGAAAAGGTCAGACAAAGAAGGGTTATGATCAGGCAAGAGCTTTAGAAGCCGTGTTAATATTAGAAAAGCTTTCAAGCATTAGAGAGAGCGAAGCAGAAAGGCCTGAAATCAGATGCTGAGGTTTTGTTGTTTCTGCTCCATGCGAGTAACATGGTTTTACTGTTTCACAGAACCAAGATATGCTGTTGTTGTAATGTTAGCTTTAGTAACAGGACAGTTCTGAGTTTCATTGTTTGTCTAGATCTGTGTGTTGCTGGCGACTAACAACAAACTCTTGCTTACATCTTCCTTGTCATTTGTTATCTTTGCTTTATTTTTCACGAAGCATTATTTTCGCATCAGTTATGATAAAGAGACATCCACTCTTGCATTGCGTGTTCGAGCATTTTGGGGGCGGAGCAATGAAGGGAGGGGTGTGTGTTTGGGTTGATTTCAAATATCAACATTGTTTCTCAGAAATCACTTATTGCACCTTTAAAGCACTCATGCTTACAGCTCCTATTCTCCATCTCCCTCCTGTTTTGTTTTTATAGATGTTCACTTTTTTTTCCAAAATAATAATTTCGAAAATTGTTTTAGTAAATATTGTAATTTAAATATTACATTTATTGTAGTAATATTGTGGAGTTATTTACATTGATTTTTAATATCTTACAGATCACCACATTATTGTTACTTTTTTTCATTCCTATGAAATGTGCCAGAAATTCTGTTGTCTGTTTTAATTTCTCTTTATTTCTCTGGTGTTTTTTATGATTAAATTGAGATGAAAAAAAAAAAATGTTGGTAATCAAATTAATTAAAATTTTTAATTTAATTTCAAAATGCAATACAATTAAATTTTGGGCAAACAAAAATAAAAGTTGACGCCAAATTGTGGTACTGCAATATAAAATTTAAAAAATGGAATGGTGAAATGATCATGAAGTGACTCAGTTTATGTGTTCATATCCTTATGTAGTGAGACAGCAGATGTATTTCATAATTAAATTTCTTAAGTAGCTTTAATAATGATTAAGTGTACAGCCCTACTTTTTATTCATACTAATTTTGCCAAATTTTGTGACATTACGTATTATACACAATTTAATTTTAATCACTGGATTCTGCCTATGTTTTCCACGTGGTGGAAATCATTGGGCTCCATTTTTGGTATTTCGGTGTGTCACTGGATCAAGCCAATCCACTTATTCTCTGGAGAAAACTGCACTCAAGTGATTCCATGGGATCTTAAAATGTCACCCATTAATGTGACAACTCACCAGAATTTGAACTCTGGCAACCTCCTAATGAACGGCCGGAACTCTTCATTCTGTTTTGTGGGTAGTGCTGGACCCTCATCTAACGAAGGGACACATCGATTAGGGAAGAAAAAAATAAATAATTTTTTTTTTTAAAAATCACCTCAGCGATGCAAAAGTCACTGATGATAAGAAGATCATTCAAGTGCAGGTCTTACCTGGATCATCAAGCAATGAGGGATCCACTTTTGGTGAGAGGAAAGCAATGAAGAGGTTAAGGTGGTAGATCCCGAGAGCATATGTGACTATGTACCAGCCCTAATAAAAGACACAAATGATTCAGTGCATTTGATTAATGTTTTGCGATGAAAAATGCAAGTTACTCAAATCAAATTAATTTTGTAGACCAGCAAGATGCAATTACACAACAAAAGCATTATCATAAGTCTACAACTGCATAATAACTCTACCCTTATTGTCAAAGCATAAATTAAATAAATGAAAGTATTTTGCAAACATTCCTAAACAGATGTGTTTTTACCTGTAGAATATATACTCTGATCATATATATGGCCGTTAGAAGAAGAGTGGCTGCCCATCGGAATGCTGAGAACGGTGTTGACTTGTCCAACCATGACTGATAAATCTGCATTTAAAAGAGAAAAAGTAGTTCTCATTATCCAACAACACTCACTAGGGGTGGAAGATACCAGTAGACACGATTAACAGGTTGAGATTCTGGACTGCATGTGACACTGCATGGTTAGCTTATAGTTTTTTATCAATTCATTCTTGTGTTCCGCAGCACGTTTGAGCTTCAGCAAGAACCAATGAGGTTCATTCTCGTGTTCCGCAGCACGTTTGAGCTTCAGCTAGAACCAATGAGGTTCATTCTCATGTTACGCAGCACGTTTGAGCTTCAGCAAGAACCAATGAGGTTCATTCTCGTGTTACGCAGCACATTTGAGCTTCAGCAAGAACCAATGAGGTTCATTCTCGTGTTACGCAGCACGTTTGAGCTTCAGCAAGAACCAATGAGGTTCATTCTCGTGTTACGCAGCACATTTGAGCTTCAGCAAGAACCAATGAGGTTCATTCTCGTGTTACGCAGCACGTTTGAGCTTCAGCAAGAACCAATGAGGTTCATTCTCGTGTAGAGCAGCACGTTTGAGTTTCCACAAGAACCAATGAGGTTCATTCTCGTGTTACGCAGAGCGTTTGAGCTTCAGCAAGAACCAATGAGGTTCATTCTCGTGTTACGCAGCACGTTTGAGCTTCAGCAAGAACCAATGAGGTTCATTCTTGTTACGCAGCACGTTTGAGCTTCAGCAAGAACCAATGAGGTTCATTCTTGTTACGCAGCACGTTTGAGCTTCAGCAAGAACCAATGAGGTTCATTCTTGTGTTCCGCAGCACGTTTGAGCTTCAGCAAGAACCATTGAGGTTCATTCTTGTGTTACGCAGCACGTTTGAGCTTCAGCAAGAACCAATGAGGTTCATTCTTGTTACGCAGCACGTTTGAGCTTCAGCAAGAACCAATGAGGTTCATTCTTGTGTTACGCAGCACGTTTGAGCTTCAGCAAGAACCAATGAGGTTCATTCTCGTGTTCCGCAGCACGTTTGAGCTTCAGCTAGAACCAATGAGGTTCATTCTCATGTTACGCAGCACGTTTGAGCTTCAGCAAGAACCAATGAGGTTCATTCTCGTGTTACGCAGCACATTTGAGCTTCAGCAAGAACCAATGAGGTTCATTCTCGTGTTACGCAGCACGTTTGAGCTTCAGCAAGAACCAATGAGGTTCATTCTCGTGTTACGCAGCACATTTGAGCTTCAGCAAGAACCAATGAGGTTCATTCTCGTGTTACGCAGCACGTTTGAGCTTCAGCAAGAAACAATGAGGTTCATTCTCGTGTAGAGCAGCACGTTTGAGTTTCCACAAGAACCAATGAGGTTCATTCTCGTGTTACGCAGAGCGTTTGAGCTTCAGCAAGAACCAATGAGGTTCATTCTCGTGTTACGCAGCACGTTTGAGCTTCAGCAAGAACCAATGAGGTTCATTCTTGTTACGCAGCACGTTTGAGCTTCAGCAAGAACCAATGAGGTTCATTCTTGTTACGCAGCACGTTTGAGCTTCAGCAAGAACCAATGAGGTTCATTCTTGTGTTCCGCAGCACGTTTGAGCTTCAGCAAGAACCATTGAGGTTCATTCTTGTGTTACGCAGCACGTTTGAGCTTCAGCAAGAACCAATGAGGTTCATTCTTGTTACGCAGCACGTTTGAGCTTCAGCAAGAACCAATGAGGTTCATTCTTGTGTTACGCAGCACGTTTGAGCTTCAGCAAGAACCAATGAGGTTCATTCTTGTTACGCAGCACGTTTGAGCTTCAGCAAGAACCAATGAGGTTCATTCTTGTTACGCAGCACGTTTGAGCTTCAGCAAGAACCAATGAGGTTCATTCTTGTGTTCCGCAGCACGTTTCAGCTTCAGCAAGAACCATTGAGGTTCGTTCTCGTGTTACGCAGCACGTTTAAGTTTCCACAAGAACCAATGAGGTTCATTCTCGTGTTCCGCAGCACGTTTAAGTTTGTACAAGAACCAATGAGGTTCATTCTCATGTTACGCAGCACGTTTGAGTTTCCACAAGAACCAATGAGGTTCATTCTCATGTTACGCAGTACGTTTGAGTTTCCACAAGAACCAATGGAGGTTCATTCTCGTGTTACGCAGCACGTTTGAGCTTCAGCAAGAACCAATGAGGTTCATTCATGTGTTACGCAGCACGTTTGAGCTTCAGCAAGAACCAATGAGGTTCATTCTTGTTACGCAGAACGTTTGAGCTTCAGCAAGAACCAATGAGGTTCATTCTTGTGTTCCTCAGCACGTTTCAGCTTCAGCAAGAACCAATGAGGTTCATTCTTGTGTTCCTCAGCACGTTTCAGCTTCAGCAAGAACCATTGAGGTTCGTTCTCGTGTTACGCAGTACGTTTGAGTTTGTACAAGAACCATTGAGGTTCGTTCTCGTGTTACGCAGCACGTTTGAGCTTCAGCAAGAACCAATGAGGTTCATTCTCGTGTTACGCAGCACGTTTGAGCTTCAGCAAGAACCAATGAGGTTCATTCTTGTTACGCAGCACGTTTGAGCTTCAGCAAGAACCAATGAGGTTCATTCTTGTTACGCAGCACGTTTGAGTTTCAGCAAGAACCAATGAGGTTCATTCTTGTGTTCCGCAGCACGTTTCAGCTTCAGCAAGAACCATTGAGGTTCGTTCTCGTGTTACGCAGCACGTTTGAGCTTCAGCAAGAACCAATGAGGTTCATTCTTGTGTTCCGCAGCACGTTTCAGCTTCAGCAAGAACCAATGAGGTTCATTCTCATGTTACGCAGCACGTTTAAGTTTCCACAAGAACCAATGAGGTTCATTCTCGTGTTACGCAGAGCGTTTGAGCTTCAGCAAGAACCAATGAGGTTCATTCATGTGTTACGCAGCACGTTTGAGCTTCAGCAAGAACCAATGAGGTTCATTCATGTGTTACGCAGCACGTTTGAGCTTCAGCAAGAACCAATGAGGTTCATTCTCGTGTTACGCAGCACGTTTAAGTTTCCACAAGAACCAATGAGGTTCATTCTCGTGTTACGCAGTACGTTTGAGTTTCCACAAGAACCAATGAGGTTCATTCTTGTGTTACGCAGTACGTTTGAGTTTCTACAAGAACCAATGAGGTTCATTCATGTGTTACGCAGCACGTTTGAGTTTCCACAAGAACCAATGAGGTTCATTCATGTGTTACGCAGCACGTTTGAGTTTCTACAAGAACCAATGAGGTTCATTCTCATGTTACGCAGTACGTTTGAGTTTCTACAAGAACCAATGAGGTTCTTTCTCGTGTTACGCAGCACGTTTGAGCTTCAGCTAGAACCAATGAGGTTCATTCTCGTGTTACGCAGCACGTTTGAGCTTCAGCAAGAACCAATGAGGTTCATTCTCGTGTTGCGCAGCACGTTTGAGTTTCCACAAGAACCAATGAGGTTCATTCTCGTGTTACGCAGAGCGTTTGAGCTTCAGCAAGAACCAATGAGGTTCATTCTCATGTTACGCAGTACGTTTGAGTTTCTACAAGAACCAATGAGGTTCATTCTCGTGTTACGCAGTACGTTTGAGTTTCTACAAGAACCAATGAGGTTCATTCTTGTGTTACGCAGTACGTTTGAGCTTCTGCAAGAGGTTTGTTCTCGCGTGTCAAGCAGGTTTGGTTGAGCTTCTGTTTCTGTTTGCTGATCAAGGTTTATATCTGAATAAAAGGCCTAAATTCAATCAGTTCAACTTAAAAAGCAATAAAGAGAGAATTTGGATTAAACCGCTCAATTCATATGGATTAGTTTTACAATCACTTTATAAACTTTTTGAAGTATCAAAATGTCAGTTGCGTAGCTGTCAATGGAGGGGCAGACATCACTCAGATTTCATCAAAAAGATCTTCATTTGAGTTACGAAGATGAACGAAAGTCTCACAGGTTTGGAACAACATGAGGTTGAGTAAATAATGACAATTTTCATTTTTGGGTGAACTATCTTTTTAACATTACGGGCCGGAGCACGGTTACGTCATTACGATGGACCTTTTTGTTTTGAAGAAAAGCTTTTGTTAATAGACTGTCTACTAGATTTATCACTTATGCAGCGAGTTTCACTTAACTGTACTGCACATATCAAAAGAATTTTTACGGCGGTAGCTGACGTTGATAGAGGAATTTGCAGCTTTACTCACAAACTACAGTTCCTGTTCGTCAATAAGGTGAGAAGCAGACATGTTATAAATATAAATATACTCAAATTAATTGAAAAGTGTACCATCCAAGTAGTAGTAATAGAAGTTTGGTAATGATGACAATAGCGCAACACAAAAGCAGTAACTGCTCCATGCTCCGGCACGGTTAGTGATCACAATACATGCGTACCGCACTCGAGCCCAATCGACCCGTGCCCAAGCCCACCTCTTCAAGCAGGCTGGGGCATGGTGCAGCGTACTCATCACCCAGCAATCACACTAGTCAAACAAACCAGACTTTGGGAGATCGCCTGGTGTGAGTACACCCTGAGAGACGGTTTCTGAGCGCTGTCTCAGAGGCACGCACATAAAACCGTGCGAGTACTGAATAGTTATTTTTGCTGCGTAATTGGGCTTGAACGGTTAAATACACATACTTATTTGTCAAAATGCCCATCTTTGAAAGTATCCTCAAACAAAGTCATTTATGTCTTAAGTGAAAGTAAACAGTTGAGAAAGAAAACGCATGTGTAACAGTATATTGGATCTGTGCATTCGATTTTAATGTAAAAGGAAGCCTAATATACCTGCTGACGTCTGTGTAATTAATGCTAATCAAACAACAGAAATCACTTCTCGTGACTGAATCACAGAGAAGACTATGCAGTGTTTTTTTTTTTATTACTTTATACAATTTATGTAGTATTTTTTATTTCTAGTGTTTGAAATTTTTCAGGTGTCTATTTAATTTGAGTCTTTGTTCTATTTTAGTTTATTGTCCTATTGCTTGTAATTAATTTCTTTGTTCTTATTTTATCACTGACTGTTCACATATCTTCTGTAAGCTTGAGAGTTTTTCTTTTAACTTAGGCTAGAATTAGGGTGTTTTTATGATATTGAAATTGGTGAAAAGAATGATCAATTTCAATAGTTTGCATTTTTTTTATATATATAAAAACCCTATTTAATGCAAAAAATCGCGATCAATATTAGGGTTGGGCAACGATTAATCGCGATTAATCGCATCCATAATAAAAGTTTGTGTTTACATAATATATGTGTGTGTACTGTATATAGTTATTTAGTCTATATAAATACACACATACTGTATGTATGTGTATATTTAAGAAAAATTTGGTATTTATATATAAAATATTCATATATAATATAAATTATGTATAAATATATCTACAGTATATACATGCAAATTTTTCTTAAATATACACATACATATGTGTGTATTTATATATACAAAATAATTATACACAGTACACACACATATATTATGTAAACACAAACTTTTATTTCGGATGCGATTAATCGCGATTAATCGTTGCCCAACCCTAATCAATATCGTTATCATGAAATACAATTACTCATATCGTGATATAAGATCTTGGTCATGTTGCCCACACCTAACAAGAGCCTCACCTGCCCGAGCCGTTTAAAGAAGTTTCCGATCGCTGATGGTTTCCCATGGATGGATTCACCAGCACTGTCTCCTTCTGGCATTCTGTCTGTGAATGAGGGGTAGCAAATGAGGGTACGGTGACAAAAAAAGGATTATTTTTGCTTGCTATTTTTATATTGACAGTAAACAACCCAGAAATAACACAATATAAATCTCCTCATTGAGCTCACTCAAACATATATTCAAAACTGCATGCAAATAATTGTACCATTTAGGAGTGTAGCTGCACATTTCCATCCTAATGTCTTCTAGGCAAGCATGCTTTCTTGTACATTATAACTGTTCATATAGCTAATAATGGTGTTGAACAGCCACATCAACACAACTAAGTGTTTTGCACTCAAAGCATGGAGAATTACAACCTGATGCACTCATTTCTAAGTTGCAGCAAATTTAGTATGACTAAATCGAGCCTTAATTTCAAGAAAATAATAATAATAAAACCTAATAAAATGGGATGTGAAAAAAAAAGTTCTCATTTTGTTTTTATCATTGTTATTTTCTAATTCCCCCTAATTAACAAATCCTAAAATAGTGTAAATTACTCAATTCCTATAAATCCTATTGAGACCATATAAAACCCTACCAAATTTTTTTGTTTTATCCTACTGGAAAATCTGACATTCATTTAGGATATGTTATACTTATCTAATGTCTTAAAGCCCTATTGTATTGTGTATGGTTTACTATATCTCTTCTGAATTTTTAAACAGATTCACATAAAAACGACTGAGACATAAACCGAACACATTTCCCTGTTGGTTACAGGGTTTACTTCCTTTTTATTCATATTATTTCTAACAATTTCTTTATTTGTGGAAACTTTTTATTGTAATACAGTCAGCTGTTCTTCCTGTCTCCCTGTAACACTGCCTTAAGCGTCTTAAATGATGGATATTGCAGTTTATTGCTCTGGTCACATCTGCAGTCCTCATGCTTTCTGCAGCAGGACCATGACATGTTCACACAGGTGATCAGGGACCCAGGCCGTCTTTCTCCTGCTGTTTTTCCCAATCAGCAAAATGGTCTCTTTAGTGTCCAAAGGTATTAGAACTGTGACTTTAATTGTCTACCACCATTAATCTGTTAGTGTCTTAAAGGATTTGTTCACTTCAGAATTAAAATTTCCTAATAATTTACTCACCCCACTTTCTTTCTTCAGTCAAAAGGAAATTAAGGTTTTTGAGGAAAACATTCCAGGATTGTTTTTTGTGGTTAAAATTATGTGTGTGTGTGTGTGTGTGTGTGTGTGTGTGTGTGTGTGTATGTGTATGTGTATATATATATATATATATATATATATATATATATATATATATATATATATATATATAACTGATCGTTTGGCTAGATAAGATCCTTATTCCTCAACTGGGATTGTGTAGAACCCTCTGAAGCCGCATTGAAACTGTAATTTGGACCTTCAAACCATTGAAGTCCACTATATGGAGAAAAAATCCTGGAATGTTTTCCTCAAAAACCTTAATTTCTTTTCGACTGAAGAAAGAAAAACATGAATATCTTGGATGACGTGGGCTGGGGTGAGTAAATTATCAGAAAGTTATAATTCTGAAGTGAACTAATCCTTTAAGGACTGTTCCACAAGTACATGTGCAATAATTGTTTACGGTTCATTGAACAAGCATTAAAAACACTATTCAAACACTTTCCAATAAAGATTTGTAAAGCTTATTTACATTTTACAAAATTTTCATTAAAATACTGTATTCTGAACAGGGGACGTTTCTTATAAAGATACCCGGGTTCCAGAAATCCCAAAAAGGAATCCAGGAATTCCGTGATTTCTTTCTCTAGATCACCTGATTTGCTCTGTACTGACTGAATGACATTTCACAGGCGGGGATAAGGGTGGTGTTGTATTACGTTAAAGTTCGTAGGTTTTAAAATCTAAATTACTGTTGACTACATTATCTGCCTTGCAGATCTGTGCATTTCCCCCGTTTCAGTCGATGATAATATACGATTCACCCACGAGTGCGTTAAAGGAATTGATTTCCTGATCGTACAACAGGGCAAGCCTCCGCGAGATGATGATAACCTACAGATGTAATCTGAGGCAAAGTCCAAAAAACCACCACGTCAATGAACAAGAGGTTCTTCGAGGAAAATAATCAACCTAAATCAAGATCGTTCAGTATAACGGCGCATTAAATAAATGGTTTGGAGTCTCTGCTAAAGGTAGATTTCCCTCTTCTTTCAGTTACTGCTGTCGGCTACAGTGGAATCTAATGCATCATTGTAGAGAATACTAACATGTGTATTTATTTGCTAAATAAACTATAGTGATCCCAGAGCAGAACCTGCGATTCTTGATCCAGATACGTCTAGTCTATTTCCTGACATCTGAACCAAACAGGACAGTGCATGCAAATGAACACTAGCTAAAGTTCCGGTACAGATTTGTTCTCAGTCTGTTGTCATAAGCGAACCAGTGCGACAGATACTTACCTCAATGTTTATTTCATAAACTCGCTGTTAATGTAACCACCTAACTAGAAGGCTAGTGGTCAGACATTCTAAGCTAATTTGCTATTTAGCATCGGTCTGTTAGCCGTAGCTGATTCCTTTAAGGCGTAAAGCATGCTGGTTAATGTAGTTTCTAAAATAGATCTTCTGCGTTTGACGCAAAACACAAACGACTACTTATAAACTACACTTCCCATTCTATATACAACACGACGGAAACGCAAGGGTTGTAGTTTTCATTTTCGAATTTGTAATTGAAACTTCTTCTGGGAGGCATCGAGAATGAACTACAAAGACCAGCAGACACGCAGAAAAGTGGACAACTCACTTCCGGGGAAATCCGAACGCAGGCGAGTGGTAAACTTTGCTAGCACTGCCTTTTACGGCATCTTTTAGAAAATCTAAATTTACAATCGTCATGCCACTTGAGGAAAATAAAATCAGGCGGACAGTTAACATATTCGAGGAGTCGGATCGCCTGTGAGAGGTTTATAACAGGAGTGAGATGACAGGAAATCTGTTTCTCTTACCCGGTTGTGCCGCTGTGTCACTCTCGGCTGCCGATCCGCGCGTCGCGCTGCTTCTCTGTGAACACGTCAGTTCTTCTGTAGACGCAGCCGCGTCAGACCGCAGTAGCCGAGCGCAGACAACATCGCTCCCTGTTTAACACCAGCCGAGTGCAGACAACATCGATCCCCTGTTCAGCAGATCCAAAACTCAGCGCCAGTTATTACTAACTTTTTTTTCTTCGATATGATACCGATACTTTTTGTTACAGTTGTAACGATACCGATTACAATACTGATACTATTTATTTTTTAAAATGGGTATATTTATTTATTTTTTAGAAAAAGAGAAGAAGAAGAAGATTTTATAATCTATATGCCCATCAACACAACTCCATATGAACGGATTCAAAAATCAAAGTAGGGTCAGATGGGTGAAGATTCCCCCTTAAGAACAATCTACTTTTACTTTTTAAAATTGTGACAAATTTAATTCCTTTACCTGGGGCAAGAAGCTTCTCCACTTTTAAAACACACACACACACACACACACACATTATAGTGCTGTCAAATTAATGGCATCTAACATAAAAGTCTGTAAATGTATATTATGTGTGTGTAGTTATGTGAATATATATATATATATATATATATATATATATATATATATGTGTGTGTGTGTGTGTGTGTGTATAATACACATATGTAAACACACACACACACACACACACACACACACATATATATATATATATATATATATAAATCGATTTGACAGTACTTATATGTGTGTGTATACAAGTATTATACATTTACAAACTTTTATGTTTGATGCAATTATTAGAATTGATCGCACTATAATGTGTGTGTGTGTGTGTGTGTGTGTGTGTTAAAGTATCATCAATATAACACTAAATCAATTACATTTTGTTTTGCCAATTATTTAAACACTTGAATAAGCGATGACAGACCAAGCAGTAAAAGAGATCAATCTGAAAGGTATGTAAATTATTTTATGTAAATTATTGTATGTCTTAGAAGCCCACAGGCATATGAATATATACACATATTTAGTTGCCAATATTCTAATTAAAGATGTGTCAGTAATATCAACAATATTAATTCAAATTGAATGATTTTACTCAACTAGATGTACCGCATGGCGGTACAAAATATGACCGCCGCTCAGGCCTGCACTGGCTTTCCACAAAAATAAATGACGTGGAGCAATTTGGCTGTATTGCGTGTTTATGTATATAAGTTGTATATTTTAAAAGACTGTCTGGAGTATTCCTGTGGATCATGGATAATTTAGAGTTTTGTAATTATTTGCCATTACTATTTAAGTTTTATATCAAAAGTCATTAGTTTAGACACTTAACATCCATAATGTGAAAACGTCACATCCATAACAGTGGTTAACAGTAAAAAGCGACTGAAGTGCCCTTGAGCAAGGCACCTAACCCCTCACTGCTCCCCGAGCGCCGCTGTTGTTGCAGGCAGCTCACTGCGCCGAGATTAGTGTGTGCTTCACCTCACTGTGTGTTCACTGTGTGCTGAGTGTGTTTCACTAATTCACGGATTGGGATAAATGCAGAGACCAAATTTTCCTCACGGGATCAAAATAGTATATATACTTATATTTATACATACTAAGTATGAAAAATCTGTGATTTTTTTTTCAAAGGACCCTCCCATTCAATTTCTACAAACCTCTACCAAACGGTTGAGGTGCCTGTTGATGGTAAAAGTCTGTTATCTGACTTTGGCATGGGTTTGTTGTGTTTTACTGAAATAAAAAACATTTTTTCCCCAAAAAAGTGGTTTTATCTTGTAGCCCTGGTCCCAGAGTTTTAAAAAAACAATGTTAACAAAATTAAACTCATTCCCACTGTACCTAGTAGAACACTTAAGTAAATGTCCCATTGAAATTAATGGGATTTTATGGATTTAGGTGAAGAAAGTGTACACATAATACATTTTGGTCTGTACCATGAAGAGAAAACTGATTCAACTATATAAACTATATATTTTCTGAAAGCGTAGACTCTCAGGATGTGATCTAACATGGCATGAAACATGTCCCACCCACGTCATTAGTATACTGCCCAAGCATAACACATTGGGTATTGGTAAATCGGGTATATGGCTGATACCTAAAAAAAGTAGTAGTATGTGCATGTCTGTCTGTGTGTGTGTGTGTGTATGTGTGTGTGTTTGTGTATGTGTGTGTCTGTGTGTGTGTGTGTCTGTGCGTGTATGTATGCGTGCGTACATGTGTGTGTGCGTGTGTGTTTGTGTGTGTGTGTCTGTGCATGTGGATTTGTATGTGTGTGTATGGGTGTGTGTCTGTGCGTGTGGATGTCAGTGTGTGTGCATGCTTGCGTTTGTTTGTATTCCTGCATGTGTGTGTGTGACAGTATCATCCTAAACCAGCAACCCTTCGCTCAACAGCACCATCTACAGGCCGATGAGTGTACAGTCACTAAATGTGCACATAAATGAATTTATTTTATACCCCCCCATGGATGAAATTCTACGAAACTTAGCATACCCCCAGAGGATGTCAAGTTAATCATACACATGAAATATGGTGCAGTTCTGAACATCTCCACTGAAGATAGGGGCGATTAAAGCAGAATAATATTGCATTTTCATTTTTTATGGGAGGGGCGCAAATCACAAATGAGTGATTATGGGCTAGGTTGATGTGGGCCCTTAAGACCAACATACCATAAAAATTTCTTCATCCTCGGTGCCACAGTTCAAGTAGTTATTTAGGAAAAACTGCATTTTTTGGGTTTGGGGGGGCCCAGCGCGGGGGGGGAGTGGCCCCCGGGGACCAAACGAAATTTTTCCGTAAAAGTCTAGTGGGGCTACATGCCCACCAAATTTCATGTTCCCCGGTGTTTCGGTGTCCCTGGTATCGTTGACGGAAAATTCAGTAGATTGACGAAAAAAAAAAAAAAAAAAAACTTTGACAATCCCTATATGACCGCTTTCGCTAGCTATGCTAGCGGCGGTCATAATTAGCCTATAGCTTTTAATGAATAAAGATGTCTGAATTGTCTGAATGAAGTCAGCATCTCCATAAAGCTTGTCTGCTGAAGGAAGCATGAAGTGCTCTGAAAATGTCCTGGTAGACGGCTGCGTTGAGTGGACAGCACAGTGGACCAACACCAGCCGATGACATGGCTCCCCAAACCAACACAGACTGTGGAAACTTCACACTGGACTTCAAGCATCTTGGATTGTGTGCCTCTCCATTCTTCCTCCAGACTCTGGGACCTTGGTTTCCAAATGAGATGCAAAATTTGCTCTCATCAGAAAAGAGGACTTTGGTCCACTGTGCTTTATTAAATCCAGAGTCACCGCAGCCGTCTACCAGGACATTTTCAGAGCACTTCATGCTTCCTTCATTTTCCAGCAGGATTTGCACCTGCCCACACTGCCAAAAGAACCAAAACCTGGTTCAGTGACCATGGTATCACTGTGTAATTACTGTGTGATTTCATGTAATATTCTAATTTTCTGGGATTTTGATTTCGTGGGTTTCATAAGCTGTAAGCCATAATCATCAAAATTATAACAAATAAAGGCTTGAAATATCACACTTTGCATGTAATGAGTCTATATAATATATTAGTTTCACCTAAGTTGAATTGAAAGTTGAATTAAGTTGACTTTTTGATGATATTCTAATTTTATGACCAGCACCTGTACTTTTAACCCACTAAAATGTGTAGGCATTCCATGATTGTTTACTGGGCATAACCAACCAGTTTTACTAGTTTTACATGGTGAGAAATGGACCAAAGGCCGAAAAGAGCACATTCTTCCCTCAGATAATTGGCAAAAGTCCAGATCTCTTTCAGATGCTCTCCACTGTCGTCTCATAGATGGCCAATATGAAATTTAATGTCCAGCAGAGACCAATGCATCGGTGGGTGATCCTCAACCAATACTGACCTTGCATAATTAAAACACCCTCAGTTTTACACACTTTAGTATTTATTTGAAAAAGAAATCACTTTACATGATAATTCAAACATGGCGATATAAAAAAAAGAAACAGCATAACAGCTCTTTAATGAAAACACAAGATATTAACTCTTAAAAACATTTCTAAAATCTGTAGTTGTCAAAATGACACAGCGTGACATAATACTGACTGATATTTACTGTAAATATAACATTGTTTACAATATCCTAAAGCCATAAAGTGCTTGGATCTATATGATGGCATTTCACCATCGCGGCCAATTTAAAAACCTCATTTTGTCCTCGATGAACCTCTTGGGACCCTTTAATGGCATCCAATTTAAGATGTGCTGTTATCATCACATGAACAATATGGTTAACACTAGTTATTTACAAATGCATTTGCTTGTTGAATAAAGGTTACAGATGTACCTTTAACTACATACAATCCACCAAATTATTAATGTTCAAGACAGCTCTTAGTTCAGTTTTATACACAGACTGTATAGGAGTAAGAAATATAAATAGAGGACAATGTTCCTGGATGTCCTCCTCTGATGAAGGCTCTGTCTATATCAGGTTTTTGATGGGATCATATCATGATAATTGTGTGGGTCAGCTGAACAAAAGTACTTTGTCTTCTTAGTACTAGTTGTAGTGATATTAAAGTAAAGTCTGGGTCTTAAAGAGTACATGCAAGATTGAGTTATTTTGTCTTGAGACAGGTGAATCACAAAATGATGTTCAGGTCATATTTCAGCCGCAAAATAAAAACATAAAAATAAAAATAGAATTATATTTTGATTAAAGACCAAATTTAGAATTTTAAGGCCATTACAATTTGTAGCACCACAATTCTTATTGGAGTAATGCACAAAATATTAATATTTATGTATTTATACATCATTGGTAGTTTGTTGATTTAAAAATGCATTACTGTGATGAGAAATTTTTCAAATAATGCCACAATGTCGAAATTATAATAGCCCTAATGTCTATGCAAAATTATAATTTATAATGTTTTTTTGTTTTTTTTTAATTCTGGGATGAAATGTGACTGGGAATTGTTTTTGTAAGATTCACCTTAGTACCATTGCTGAGCCATAATTTTACTATTAAACATCCTAAAATTAGAGACAATTAAAACGATAACATAAGGCGTCTAATAAAGGAAAAATAGACATAATAACAGTACAGCATGATAAATAAAACCTTGTCCTGCAAGGCTAATACCACAAAACAGGTGAACTTTACAAGTCTGATTGTAAAGGCATTGAAAATAAATGCTTATAGTGATACAGTCTCCCTTTCAACAACATAATACTTAACAAATGCATAAAAAATCCACTTCAAAAGCAGTAAAAGATGTCCTGTTTAAAAATAATAATAATTGTTTCTGTTACCTATAAATGTACCTGCACTTTCATGGTGCGGTCTTCATCACTGTCATTGTGAAACTCTGATAACGTACAAATAATAGTTATGGGATGACATTGAAATGAGACAATAAATCAAATACATAATGCCTTTTGACCTAGCCATACATATATAGCTTTGTCAAAATAAGTGAATATAAAGTATGATTTAATGGGTCAAAGTATCCACTTTATCTACGGGCTTTACTTCACACTGTTTTTTTTTTTCCCTTTATCATACATGATTGCACAATTATAATTTACAACAAGCCAAAAAAATAAATAAGGCAACGTTTTGAAATCATACACTGCTTCTAACCATTCATAACTATGTCCTAATAATGCCATTCATTTTAGTTACGTTTTTTTGTGTGTGTGATGTAATATTAGCATAAGGCCATCTAATAAAATGATTCGCTTGAACCCCGGGGAATTTCTACTCGTCAAATCATTAGTTGTCAAACATGGAAGTGCGACTATATGGAAAATATAAACCGTCCATTGCAGTTTTAAGAACCCAGTACGGACAATATAGATGGAAAACAGTTCTCAGCGAAGGTCGCTCTCTGCGAACTCCTCCTTGATGGAGTGCTTGTGTATCCTGCAGTCGGGCATGTCGAAGCCGAAGTCGGCCCACTCGTCTCCCCCCGCGGCCCCGCTGCGGTTCGGGATGGTGATGGTGTGACGCACTCGGAAGTGCACGGCCTCCATGACGCGCTGGCGCTGCAGTTCTCCTCCGGGGCCGATGGCCATCGTGGCCATGTTACTGCTGGAGCGGATGTAGTCGTGGCCCTGCTTCATGTCCTGCAGGCCCCTCCAGATCGCCAGCCGGAACTGCTCAGGGATCTTCAGGGCCCCAAGATCCTGAGGAACACAAGATCACAGGTAGTAAGTACATTGTGCTTACAGTAAACATCACGCTATGAACGTTCACGGTAGAAAAAAACAATCATATCTCACTATAGAGTGTAAGAGTCGGGTTCCGGAAGTAAAAACTCTTTTAACATTTTTAATGATAACTTAAAGCAGGGCTATGCAGTTTCGGGAATTTCTTCGCTGTATTCTCGCTTTTTGCTCGCAGGTTTCTCTATAGAGCTCCCCCTACAGCTTCGGAATAGATATTTGACAACACTGTCAAAAACTCGTTGACGACATCAAAGCAGATGGGACATTCTTTAAAACGTCTTCTTCATTCGAGTTCGAACAGCGTGAGGGAGCGCAATAATGACAGAATTTTAGCAGATTTTTTTGCCGTAAAGCAATTCGTTACATCGCGAGACCTGATATCACGCGATACTTCCTGACGCTGGGCGGCGGCCCGCCGGCCCAAAGTTGCAAGGGTGGTTTTTTGGCTCACAGGCGTTAGGGGGGTGCGAGACGACCACCATTCAACCCGAAAAAAGTCATATAACTATTCCAATGACTCCGAAGCTGTTCGGTTAAGGTAAAAAAGTTACTTAGTTCACCTTTAAAGGAACAAGCCGACTTTTTGGGACTTTAGCTTATTCACCGTATCCCCCAGAGTTAGATAAGTCCATACATACCCTTTTCATCACCGTGCGTGCCGTGACTCAGTCTGACGCACCCACCGCTAGCCTAGCTTAGCACAAAGACTGGAGGTAAATGGCTCCAGCTAGCATACTGCTCCCAATAAGTGCAGGTCAAATAACAAGGTCACATGAGACACAGCCATCTTCTAACCATATACATACTGGGAACTATATTCTCAGAAGGCGAAGCACTGCTACTTGGGCGGAGTGATTTGCTCACAGCACCTGAGAAGCCCCGTGGTGAGGAGCAGAGAGTTCGCTCAGAGTTGGAGTAAATCACTCCGCAGAAGTAGCAGTGCTTCGCCTTCTGAGAATGTAGTTCCCAGTATGTGTACGGTTAGAAGATGGCTGTGTCTCATGTGACCTTGTTATTTGTACACGATGTGACTATACAAATCACAACATGCAAATAGGATAATGTTGGCGTTATTTTGTCAATTATTGGGAGCGGTATGCTAGCTGGAGCCATTTACCTCCAGTCTTTGTGCTAAGCTAGGCTAGCGGGGGTCAGACAGAGTTACGGCACGCACGGTGATGAAAAGGGTATGTATGGATCTAACTCTGGGGGATGCGGTGAATAAGCTAAAGTCCCAAAAAGTCGGCGTGTTCCTTTAAAGACAAACCTGCTGTGAGGTACGAGGTTGTTAACTCTTTCTACGCCAGCATTTTTGAATAAAGTCGCCAGTCACCACCAGCGTTTTTGACAATTTCACAAAAGTTTCATGGCCCCCAGAATATGTATGAATATCTGAACATGCAATTTATCAAAAGAACGAACAGACCCTCTGCTTTTAAACAAACAAAAAAAAAAGTTTTATTCTAGATTCATGCATTCTTTTTATTTTTTTTTATTTTTTTATCAACAATTGAATGTGGGTAAGTATCATAAAAAAAGCAACATTTTGAGCAAAAATCTCGTTTTTGTCGAAGACTACATCCAGATCGAATTCAAAACGATGATCAAAACATGGATGGAGTAGATCGAGTCCATCAACACTCCTAAAGCTTCACAGTCCTGTAGCTCATCATTTCATTCAGTAACATTAGGCAGTTTTGATTTATATGCTGTTTAATGTTGATGATCGCGTTATTTACATATGCATCTGCTTACATATGCTATCGCTTGTTTCTGCTTCTTCTTCACCTGTGTTTTTATCAGGAGATTCAGCACTCTTTCAGAAGATGCCTAACAGCGCCCCCTACCCAGTGAACAGTGAAAACACAGAGAGCCGGAAATTTCTGTCAATGGCTGGGAAAGAGTTAATTGAGAGTATTTGGTTCTGTTGAAGCCTTCAGACTGCATTCTTTTAACTTATTTTTAAAATAATCATTTAACAGCGGAAATTGTGGTGAAACACTACATTACCCATGATGCTCTACAGAAAATTCCACCAATCAGAGAATCGCGATAATCAAACGCACCAAACTTTACTCGGCCCACTTTAATGAAACACTGCAAATGACGTAATCGAGTCTCTCTACGCTCTCAAAGTACTTAAATATTTCTCAGTCGTGTTTAATTCAATTATTCTGTTCACAAAGCTTCATGGGATTGTAGTTCTTTACCAACTACGCTGAAAAAGTGGGCGGGCACTCTAGTACATGACAAATCTATGTATCCCACTAAATTTTGTGCTGTTATACAAAAATATTTGTCCTCAAAATGATGCTGAGTCCTGACCAATCAGAATCAAGTATTTCAGATCTGATTTCACCAAGTGCAACATGTTCCTGGATCAACGTCTTTGTTGGTTCTGAAGAAACATTCCAATCAACCAATCAGATCAAGTTTACAGTTTATGTTAAGTTCAGGCTTTCAACCACTGGGTTAGATGCTTCGAATAACTTCAGTGTTATTCGCCTATCATTTCCCTCCTATTCCCTCTGATTATGGGTAGGGATAGGTTTAGGATCAAATTTTCAGACAGGAATGTTGTTCTAGGATCAACAAAATATGTGGCAAAATCACAGTGGCCAAAATTGGCTGGACACTAATGCACTCTATAAGGATAAAACACAAATAATTCAAGAATGAAAAGTCCATATCGACCGAACTGTTGGTTTACCTCCATAGAAAGAGTCTGAAGGTGGTACACACTCTGGAGTCCCTGGGACGTGAAGAAGTCGATACAGTTTTGGCAGCCCAGGCTGGTTAAGAAACTGTTCAGAGACAAAAGGAACCCCACTAAGACCAAGCGGCTGCGTCCTGTGAATTACATATTCACCCATGGAGAACATAACAAGCAAAGCACCACGGCATTTGCATCTGCACAGGGATTATTATCAAGTACTGATGGAATAATAATGTCAGTGTATTTAGGCAACAAAATACTTAATTAAAATAAAGCATTTGTATTCTAATCATAATTATGATTAAATCTTTGATTATACAAACACCAGTTAAATATGGTGAAATGTTCAGCTAGAAGTGAATGTAATATATGCCACCATTCAAAAGTTTGGTCAAATTTATAAAGGTTTTTTAAAGAAGTCTCATATTCTCACCAAGGCTGTAATATTATTACAATTATTTAAAATAACTGTTTTCTATTTTAATGTTTTTATATGTAATCTATTCCTGTGAATTTTTAGTATCATTACTCCAGTCTTCAGTCACATGATCCTTCAGAAATCATTCTTAATTCAAATAATTCTTTATTTTTTTTATATAATTCTTAATATTTCTGTGGAACGTGTGATACATTTTTTGATGAATAGAAAATACAAAAGAACAATCATTCACTAGAAATATATATATATATTTTAAGAATGTAAAAGTTTTAACTGTCACTCTTAATTGAATGCATCCTTGTTGAATAAAAGTATTAATTTCTTTAAATAAATAAAAATGTTTTACTGACCCCAAACTTTTGAATGGTAGTTAAATGAAATGCTGCATGCAATTTTTTTTTTTTTTTTTCAGAATTTGCATAGGATTTATAAAAAAATGCAATCAAAACATGCAATTACATTAATGATGCATAACAAGATTTTCATTGTATTGATCTTTTTATTATAAATATTTCACCAAAAAAAAAAAAGATTTCCTTGATACAATCAAAACAGGAAATGTAGCAAATTTAAAGCCGACAGAGTTATTTTAAAGGCAGAGCAAATAAGACAAACAAAACTACAAGAAAGTGAGTAAAGTATGTGTAGCAAATTCAACATCTGAATGTAAAGTGTTTTGAAATGGCTTAATGATCACAATATCTGATTTAATAAAGCAGTTTTAGTCATTTTAAACTAAACATAGTTTCCAACACATGTGGTTGCTTTGTCATAATTATAGATGCTGCCCTTAATTTTCACCCTGATACATTGATAATTAAATGGAGATGGAACATTGATATTAATAAATTAAATTTTTGACAATGGAGTCGGTAAAACAATGCAATGTGCATGGAAAATGACACATTTAGTTTAAAATAAATATCACTCTAGGTGCCAATATATAAGACTTATGATTGGCAAAGTAGCACAAATGACAATGCTATTAACTTAGTGAATAATGTAAACAGGTTGTTGGTGGCAATGGACTAAAACACATAATTGGGGGAAAGTGAATCTCAAAAAAACTGAATGGAATATATCATACATGGTCATATATTTTAATCCAAAAATCAAAAGAAAAAAAAGAAATGATATTTTGCTTAAATATTATTTATTTTTACAATTATGAAGATTTTTTAGATTGTGACAATTTTTGACATTTATTATATTACAATTAGGGCTGTCACTAATGATTATTTTGGTAATCAAGTAGTCGGTCGATTATTTTGACGATATTTGACGCAATCATATGGTTTTATAGAACAACACTGTTAAAATACATAATATAAACAATCAACTTGCATCAATTGCAATCGAAGATTTCTTTTTTTTAAATCGAGTACTCAAATTTAATCAGGGAATCGTGACAGCCCTAGTTATAATTAAAATGTGTAATATATTTTTTTAAATAACATTAATTATAATAAATTATTCTAACATTATAATATTTTCCTAATTTCTTATAAAACTGTAATAAAAGAGAAATGTTACTTAAATTGTAAAGAGTTTAGATACAATTGTAGTATTTGTTGTGCTGTCTCTAATGAATGCTTATACTGTAGGGAGAATTTCATGAAAAATGTATGAGAATTACAAAAATAAAATCCAGATCTGTGACAGAAATTAGTATTTATGTAGGAAATGTGCTTAATTGTCATGAAAATCTGTCACAATGCAGAGACCATTAAAAGTGCTTCATCCAAAAATGAAAATTCTGTCATTAATTACTCACCCTCATGACGTTCCAAACCCGTAAGACTTTCGTTCTTCTTCTAAACATGAGTTAAGATATTTTAATGAAATCTGAGAGATTTCTGTCCCCAGAAAGATTCTGAGAGATTTATGTTTCTTATTCCCTCACATTGACAGTTACTAATTATTACATTATATGAATCCCGTAAATTACATAGGCCTGTTTTCAATTCAAAATGGCGACATTAGAAAAAAGTTTATTAGTTTGCCTGATTATTTTTGTCAGTCGTTTAACATTTTTATCCTAAAACTGCTGTCAAAAATGAAATGTTTAGTTTAGCTACTTACATCTTATCTCGCATTTTATGACTGTTTACTGAAGCGTCGAGTGCTGGAATTCGTGCTCAGCAGCTTCTGTGAACATAAAGCCCGCCTACTTTGATTTGTCATCTCAAATATTTTGACATTGACGAGCAATGTTAGTCCACTGAAAGGCTCAGATGAGAAGATCTTGGTGCTGTGCAATATCCTTGCACCATTAAAGTAGTGATAATACTATATTAGGCAATTATGTCACAACATTTATTATATAGCCTACACCTCGGAAAAATACTGAGATCCGGACCTCAGTGACCTCATTTCTGGCTACGGCCATGGGTAAACAGAAGCTCAAGCATTCTTTCTTGACGTGCAAGAACCAATGAGGTTCATTCTCGTGTTACGCAGCACGTTTGAGCTTCAACAAGAACCAATGAGGTTCATTCTTGTTACGCATCACGTTTCAGCTTCAGCAAGAACCAATGAGGTTCATTCTCGTGTTACGCAGCACGTTTGAGCTTCAACAAGAACCAATGAGGTTCATTCTTGTTACGCATCACGTTTGAGCTTCAGCAAGAACCAATGAGGTTCAGCAATGTATCTCTCGCATCAAGAGAATTAGTTTGAGCTTCTGTTTATGTTCACTGATCAATGTTTATATGTGAATAAAAGCCTAAATTAAATCTGTTCATCATAAAAAGTGATTGTGTCTCTTCAGAAAATGTGGGCTAATCCGCTCAATTTATATGGATTAGTTTTAGGATCTCTTAATGAACTTATTGAAGCGTCAATGTGGTTGTTGCGTGTGTACTATCAACGGAGGGACAGAAATCTCTCAGATTTCATTAAAAATATCTTCATTTGTGTTCCGAATCTTATGGGCTTGGAACAACTTGAGGGTGAGTAACTGATTACAATTTCTTCATTTTTGGGTGAACTATCCGTTTAAAACAAATCAAGCCAAATGCATTTTTTTCCTTTTGATTTTGGGGAGTACCAGACATGTTTTTGTGAGATTCACCTGATGAAAACTGCACAGGTCATTTAGGCACCTCACCACCCCCTACCCAGCCCAATGTGATTAATAACTGCACGCGATCGGCCATATGATTTAAAGTCAAAATGTTTCTCTGACCAGCAGAGAAATATTTAAAAAAGATATTACTCTTATGTACAAGTCTGAAATAGGAACCTCTTTAAAAAAAGCAAAGATTTCTTTACAATCAAAATCCTCTTTTGTGCATTAGCACAAAAAAAAAAAGATTAGTATACTGTAATTCGAAAACTGTAACTATGTAAAGATAGATGATCAAGTCGTGGTGAAATGGAGATGCATCTAAAGGGGCATTTTGAATGATTTAAGGTTGCTCTTTATCTCTAGGGGCCTTTTTACACCTGTTCACTTCATGCATTTTTTTTACTGATCGAATAGATATCTGATTTGTTAAAACGGTTCCATTTACACATGGCCACATAAATGTGTCTCCGCAAAACGGATGTAAATCCGATCTTCAATTCCCGTGCTATATGCAAATTTAACGGAGTTCATGTCAACGAATGAAACAGATAAACGCTGCATTTTATTTATCAATAGGATCGCAATAGGAGAAAGAGCGTAGTCTCGTAGGGCATTTACACCTGGTCTTTTGACGATCAGATGTCTATCCGATAGGAAAAAACGCATGAAGTGACTAGGTGTAAATAAGCCCTAGTGCACATGTGTCAAAGTTCACTCCTGAAGGGCCACTGTCCTGCAGAGTTTAGCTCCATCCAGCTCCTAAACACCAGTTTATAGTACCCCGAAGACCTTGATAAGCTGATACAGGTGTGTTTAATAAGGGTTGGAGCTGAACTCTGCAGGACACTGGCCCTCTAAAACTGAATCTGACACCCCTGCTCTACAGAATAAGACAATCTGAAGGCACTCTTGATGAGACACATGAGGCTAATTTCAGTCGCACTGCTGTAAGAATCCATATGAAAGAAGCTGAGCATCATTTGTAGTCTGTGTGTACACGTGTGTCAGGTTGGTGCTACTGCAGGGTGAAGTACCTGACGAGGCTGGGGTCGGGGTTGTAAGGTGGGGGAGGGGTACAGTGAGAGGTGGACACTATAGACTGTGACGGGTGAGCTCCATTCACGTCGCCGTTAGACTGCATGTGGTGTCCACCCAGCATGTTTGTTCCTGCATGAACAAAACCACAAGAGCCAATCGTCAAAACCTAAATGAACACTCACCAAACATCAAATGAGCATCACATGGGATTTAGAGATCAAATAACACTTTGCTAATGGCCAAATGTCTGGTAGCTTTTCATGAATGCAAATGTCATTGCTAGAACAATAGTCTTGCGTTCATTGAATGAAAGGAAATCAAATCAAAGAGATACCCTTGTAAAAAAGAAGTGCGCTTGATTGTATTGAATGTGCAATTGTAGTGTACTTCAAATCTTAAAAACTACTTGCAGATAATATATTACTGAAATAAAAGGTCACTTAAGTCTACTTAAAGATTGAGACACTTTTGAAAAGTGCACTTTGTAATAGTTTCAAATTAAAAGTGTTACTTTAATGTACATTTTAAATGTACATTTTAGTAATTTTTTGCCGTGTTTTAAAGTACACTTATTTTGATGTGTTGAATAACATACTATAGCACATGTAAAGTACTTGATTATAATTTTAACTAGTGTTATTTGAGATTACAGTTAACATATTTTAATTGTACTAAGTTGCAACTACATTATCAAAAATGTGCAATTACAAATATATTTAAACACATGAAGTACAAGTTTCAATAGAAATGACATTAAAGTGTATTGTAGTGTAAAATAAATGTTTGCCAGTACATTTGGCAGTACACTATAACCACATTTTAAAGACAACAGAATTATGAAATTTTATATAAAGATGTACTTGTAAGTCCTACTTGAGTTGGTTTAAAAAAGCACTCTTTTTAAAGTAAAGTAATTGCATTTAATAAAAGTTTCAACTAATAATTTAGACTAAAATAACTAAAATATATAGACAAAATCAATAAAACAAAATTTAAGAGTTGGTTAGAGATGAACTGGTATATGAAAAGAGTATATGACATGAAAGAAAAACTATAATATATATACATATATTATATATATACAGTATAAAAATGTTGTGGATGAGCTTACCCATATGTGACATGGATGCAGAGGGTCCTGCGCTCTGCTGAGTCTGTTGTGTCACCAGCTGATTCACTGAGGGAAGCTTGCTGATGGACCCGTGCATCTTATTCATGTTATTGAGTGTGCCATATGGAGACGGAGAGGTAACATGACTCCTGTGAATCACATGAGAGGAACACAATTATATCCGGCCCTCTGTGGAACACTACAATACTAGATGCTGAAGAATGAGCTGAAAGAGGCCATATCATGGACAGTTGAAAATGCTTTTCTACTGATATGTAGACATACTTTATTATTCACAGTGCAAAGACCTCTCAGCAGTTCACCAAGCCATGTACTGAAACTGAGCTAGCTTGCATGACATTTTAGTTATGGCAGTTATGATATTACAATCAACACTGTGACTCATTTACTAACCAAGGCCTGTATTCAGCAAATTGGTAGGTATGATATTACTGATTGTACATGCAATTTTGTCAGCAAATCATAACAGAGGTAATTTACACACAGTTATTCAACCCTCATTGCAAATCAGGTTTATTGGCAAAATTGACAGACTCTCAGCTGTTTGCAATGAACAAATCAAACAAAAGTAATTGAAATAGCTCAACACAACAAATGTTTCAAGTGGTTTTTAAATTTCAACTGAAAATGCAACTTTTAATGACTTCTGCAGTCTCAAAATGATTCAACCCCCTGAGTAGAATCCCTCACAACAGCACAAATCTGCAAAACAGATGTTGTCTCAAGCACACCTGATGAGGGCTTCATTCATCAAGGGCTTCATTAGTTGCTCCAGGTGTGCTTGAGCTAGAACACACTAAATATCTGAACTGGCTAGGTTTGTTGAGTGTCACGTTTGACTACATCAGGGGTGCCCAATCCTGCTCCTGCCGATCGACTGTCCTGCATTAGGGTTGGAGATGAACTGTGCAGGATCGGCCACCCCTGGACTACATGTTAGAAATATGGCTAAGTCAAAAGAATCATCCAAATATTTAACTCTATATACTTTGTCTTAAATTTACAGTAGCAAAAATGCTTTTTTGTGCAAAAAAAAACTTGACTAAAAAAAATAAAATAAAACAGAGAAGTGTTGTATAAGTATATATACAGTAATGTTCAAAGTTTGGGGGCGGAAAGAGTTGAGGTTGGTAATGTTTTTCAAAGTCACCTAGGCTGCATTTATTTGATCAAACATACAGTTAAACGGTAATATTGTGAAATATTAGAACAATTTAAAAAAACTAGTTTCAATTTGAATATATATTAAAATGCAATTTATTCCTGTGTTGGCAAAGCTGAATTTTCAGCATCATTACTCCAGTCTTCAGTGTCACATGATCCTCCAGAAATCATTCTAATATGCTGATTTGCTGCTCAAGAAACTATTATCAGTGTTGAAAACAGTTCTGCTGCTTCATATTTTTGTGGAAACTGATCATTTTTTTCCCAGGATTCTTCCAGGAATGATTCTTCAACAGTATTTGTTTGAAATGCTGATTGTCTGTCACTTGACTCTGAACTTTTAAACGGCAGCATGTGATGCATATATAAACACTCACTGTCTCTGTAGGAGCTGCTGTTGTTGTTGTCTGTATGAGTCCACTAACTGCTGTGGTACAAACTCCACAAGTTCCAGACTGTCCTTTATCTTCATCAGGATGTCAAAATTCTCCCGACCACGCACCTTCAAATCAATCCAAAAATATTACAATAACTTAAGACATTTGAGGGGGGAAAACATTTTTAAAAAAATCACAAAAATTACACAAGTATGTTTTGCATGCTTCCACACTCACTGGTATGTAATACATCTCTTCTTCTCCATGCCGCCTCTTCTTGATGTTGATGGAAGGGCCTGTAATATTGGCTGGAGTCTGCTTGAAATCTGTAAATTCATAAACAGAATCTCCAGTTTTAACCAGAGATAAAATAACTAAGGGTGTGTTCACACTTGCACTTTGGTTCTCTTTGTTCTTTTGGTCCAGACCAAAAAAGAAAATCATATATTTAGTCTTGGTTCATGTAGCATTCACACTGTCATTTTTAACAACAAACCTAAAGATGCCAAACAAAAAAACGGCTTTTATGACGTATATTTTGCTACGGACATCTTGTGCGTACATATGATGGTATTTTTACCAGCTGAGAACTGTAAAGGAGTCAAACCAGCAACAGGAATACCTCTGTCGCACACAAACGAAGATCTGCTGCGAGGAGAATGTGTTTCTGATGCCTGTACCGAACTGTAATGGGCAACGTAGCTCCTATGGCGAGAAAGATCATGTATGCTTGAGCATTTTCTATCATTTTTAGGGTATTCTGTCCTAAATCCATTCCTAAATCCATCCATTCTGATCCATTCTTAAGCATTCTGTCAAAGAACCCAAAACAGGATCCTGTTTTGGGTTCGTTTACATGTCTTTGGTCCGTGTTGCGTTCATATTTCAGTCGAACCATGCCAGAGTTCTTCTGGAAGTGGACAGAGACTTTTCTTTTCTTTTCAAGGGCTTCAGTGCGCTTGTTTGGTGCGCACCAGGGTTCAGATGACTGTGTTCACACTTATTCAAATGAACAGCACTAACAGAGCAATCACACCAGGGTTCGTTTTAATCGAACCAAACCTGCCAAGTGTGAACACCCTATGATAACATTTAAAAGATTAGAAACTTATTTTAAATATGATATGAAGAAAGAAATGCATTCATGGCTTACTTCGTTTATTGGCATTTCCATTTTTGGCCACGCTATCATTTAGCGCCTGTTGCTCCCTGAAATGATCCTCATCTGCTTTGCGGTCACGACCCGGACACGCACAAATCCGGCCCTCAAACGAACGCCTACCGAGAACCTGTCCGCTGTGGGAAAAGATGGTAGAGTTCAGCTTTAACTTTTGGCATAACCAAACTGAATCTAACCATTCAGTTTTCCTAGTCATGTTAATAATTTGCATGTTGTTGTCATGCAGTTCACAGTTAAATGAATACATTTCGGTGCTCATTTTTAAGTACATTTTGTTGACTTCTGTTTGTCTGAAGCAAAATAAGTGAAGAATCACTGTTTTGCACAACACATTTTTCAGCATGGGACAAGCAAGTAGTTTTCAATGCTGAAGAAAACAGTAAAGGCGTTCACTCACTCTCGTGTCTCCAGCGTGATGATGATGAGGATAGGCCTGCGGTTCATTCCACCGACACAACTGCTGTTGCACATGAAGTTATACAGAATGGTTGTGAACTCAGTCCCCACCTTAAGAAAGAGAAACAAAGAGAAACATATTCAGTTTCTAGCATTGCTTTATATTGCAAATATAGCATATCGTACGGCATTGGAAAGTCAAATTCACTTTAATAATTGAATTTAGGTATAATTAGGTAATTGAATTTAGAATAATTGAATGTTCAAGATATCCCTTTTTTATTTTACATGCATTTAAATGCAGTTTTAGTTAAAAACCTTTTGTTTTTGAACACTTAATGAATTTATTTAAATAAACTATTAAAAAGAACCAGAAATGTATTTATTAATCAAACATCAGCAGAACGTAAGACAGAACGTAAGAAATATGTGCCTCTAGGTGGCGCCACCAAAATGGCGCAAAACGGAGCAACAGAGTAAAAGAGGAATAACTACAGGTATTGTTACTGAGAATAATCCTTGGGCTATTTATAGCCAGTCAGAACATGTTAAGCGTCCTGAACCGAGTGATCATTGCATGGTTTCACTCATTTTCAAACCATCAAACATGTATATGTGTAAATTTGTGAAAATATGGGTTGTGTTATGAGAGTATGTGCATGAATGAACAGTATGTATGTGTATGTGTGCTTTTGCACATAGAAAACCATAGAAACAGTTTATAATGAGAAATGTTCTCTCTGAAGCATTAAGCACACCACACTCGTAGTGTACTTCAAAGTTTATATATATTTTTAAAAAACTTTACTTGCAGATAATACAATATTACTCAAATAAAAGGCCACTTAAGTGTACTTAAAGAGAGTAGACTTTAATGAATATGTACATACATATGCTTTGTGTCGTAACAACGCTCCTTAGCTGTTATAAATGAACTGTAAACCACAGCTTCTTGTGGCTTATTGCTTTAATGCGTGATAAGACACAAAAGAGTACGGTACTATTGGTGTGCGCATCTGTGAATCTCCTGTTTGTGTGACACACACACATTCGTGCGCAACAGAAAGCCACTTCAGACAGCGCTTGAATGAACAAAAACACACAAAATTTATGCCAAAATGGCTGTTTTGTCGAGTATCCTCACAAGCACAGTTACATGAGTTAAATTAAGTCTTAAATGTATGTAAAGAGTTGTGAGAAAATAGGACGTGCATCAGGTCTTAAAGTGACAGCAGCCTATAAACCTGTGCTGTAAAGCTATTCAAAGAACAAAAGACAGAAAAAAATCACTCAAATCTCTTGACTGAATAACATTTGTAGCTTTAAGAAGGATTCATCTATATTTAATTTATAATTTATGCAGTGAATACTGTAAAGAGTTTGAAGTGTTATTCAATTTCTTTATATATATCCTACCTGTTACACCTACCTGAAAATCTTAAAGCACTTTTAACAAGGTTACATGGTTCAAAAATAGGGATGGGCACAAGTACTCGAGTACTCGAACGTGACAGCAATGATCGACCAAGAAAAACGATGATCAGCCTAACTTTAAAAAATATATTTTTCTATTTTTCTGATTGGTTATTTCAGCATTTTGGGCGTTAACTGAGGTCTGATTGGTTAGCGTTAGACAGTACGCCTTGCAGACTGGCGTAATAAAGTGAAATAAAATGAAATAAATGTAATAAAATGAAACTGGATTTGAAAGGCAGTGATGCCTGGAATCACTTTGATCCTGAAATACATTTAAGTGCAAGATGTACAGCACAAATATGTCATATACATAACATTATAATGAGAACACGATTGTAATAGATTAAAATGTTGTAAATTCTTTGTGCTGTTGCCAGTGTATCAGTGCACTGAGTTATACATCAGACTAGCGCGGTCAAGTTCATGTGCGCATTCGTGTCCTTTTGTGCAAATGTAAGTTGTAAGATTACTTTAAGATTACTGTAAGATATTTTGTCTATATCTGATTAATCTCATATAGGACGTGTTTGGTTGAGTATATTAACAAGCTACAGCAAAGCACTGCAGTTTACCGACCGTTGTTCATTCACTCTTCAGTTTCAGCTCAAATGCACTGACTATGGGTTATTTGAGATGGTCATATTCTTTTTAGATAGGCTATTTCTTCTCCGCCAAACACAGAATTTTCCGTGTTTTCACTGTAAAACGCTAGGGGGCGCTATGACATGTTCCGAAAGAGTTCTGAATTTCCTGACATGCGAAGAAGATGCAGAAACAAGCGATGTCATATGTAAGCAGATGCAAATGTAATATAATGCATTCATTAACATTAAACAGCATATAAATCAAAACTGCCTAAAGTTATCAAATGAAATGTCGACCCAGGACGAGGTATGTTTTGATCATCATTCTGAAACCCATCTGGATGTAGTGTTTGCTAAACTTTTTGCTAAAAATTTTGCATTTTTTTTATTAAACTTACCCACATTCAAGTGTTGATAAAAAAAGAATGCATGAAGCTAGAATAAAACAGGTTTTTTTGTTTAAAAGCAGAGGGTCTGTTCTTTCTTATGATATATTGCATGTTCAGATATTTAACAACAATTATAAAACGGTTAGTTCCAATCCTTGATTCTGATTGGTCAATAGCTGTGCTTTATTCACGATAAAACACGGCTATGACCGCTTCTCCCAACTGTTCTATGTATCACTACACAACATCCCTAGCAACCACTCTTAGCAACTTAAACACATGTTTGATCTCATTGATATTCTTCATTGAAGCTATAGTAGAGTATTGTGAGAGATCGAGTAAGCGAGTGTACCTGCATTTACCGTAGATATAGCATTTTCCTTCAGGTCAGTCATATTCATAATACAAAAAAAATCCGTTTGAATGTCCGCTGCGATATCTTGTCCTTTTAACAGTTAAGGGGTTTTTCCGTGCCCATAGTCATCTGTCAGTTGCGTCTTCCTTCTCCGTGTTCACAAGTTTGATTCCTTTCAATGTAAAAGTCTTCTCTACTGTACTGACTGACTCACTCATAAATACGGTCTTTGCGGCATAAATACGGCAAAATAATGTATGTAACTTTTGTTGCTGTTTACGGTCAGGGACTATTTTTTCCAGCGGAAGGAATGCTTTTAGTGATTTTACTTCATAAAAGTTGCATAGATACATGTTTTTCGGCTTTAATAGTTGTATTGTGTGGTAACCGGTTTATAAAAGCAATAAGGTACTCGAGACAAGTGCTGTATCGTGAATAAGTAACGGCTGAAGGGGTTGCAGGGACTCCGCTTCGCGTCGTGCCTAACAAATGCCCTTCAGCCGTTACTTATTCACGATACAGCACAGCCTCTCGTACCTTACTGCTTACATATTCTGGGAGCCATGACATTTTTGTGAAAATGATCAAAAATGCTGGCGGGGAAAGAGTTTTAAACATGCTACTTGTTTTTCACAAGGAGAGTTGTGAGAGAAACAATATACATTTTTTTACATTTTCTGATGAAAATGTGAGTGATTCACCCTGTTTCTGTGGGGTTGCTAATGCGTTCTGAGTAGGTTTGAGAATTGTTGAAAATTGTGCAAGACACTGTAGAACTGACATGCATCTGCAACTATTCAACTAACCTGTGGATTCTCATAGGGAACTAGCACACTTTGTCGGCCTGTCACAGGGTCATCCACATACTGACTCAAATTATTGCCCTCCACCCGTATCAAGTGACTGGCAGGAGCTGTTTGACCTGGACGGAGAGCAGGAAAAGAAAGCTTCTCAATTAGAGGAGGAAGGACAAGAGGAATATTTCTGTTTGTGTTTGACAATGTTTCTCAAAATTATGATAGCTTTGGTTATTTTGAAGTGAATAATAAAAATAATACACTCTCACTGGATTTAAATAGGCAATACTTAAGGGTCTATGATTGGATCATTATTGCAGTGATTATGTTTCTAGCATGTTATATGGTTAAGCTCTTCTAACCCTAATTGATGGAGTGTGTAGCTTTTCATTTCTTAAACATTCATGTTGGAAGACACAGGCATGGCCATATTCCAGGATGATAATGTCAAGATTCATCAGGCTCAGACTGTGAAAGAATGGTTGTGAGGATCATGAAGCATCATTTTCACACAAAAATCGGCTCCTCTGAGTCCAGAGCTTACATTCATTGAAAGTCTTTGGGATGTGCTGGAGGAGACTTTACAGAGTGCTGGACTCTTGCATTGACAATACAAGATCTTGAACATAAATTGATGCACCTCTTGATGGAAATAAATGTTGTGATGTTATTTCCATCAAGAGGTGCATACATTTTTGGTCAAGGTCTGTTGCCAAACACATAACATGCTAGAAACCTAATAATCACTGCAATAATGATCCAATCATAGACTCTTAAGCAATTGCATATTTGAAATTTGAAATGATAATAATAATAATAATTAAAGACTTTACTTCAATAGTTATTCAAATGTCTTTGTTAACCAATTTGGTCTATTTTTACTGGTTTATAAATGCTTTCAGATGTCCGATCTGTTATGATGTCATCACATATACAAAAAGAAAGCATATTTACCTTTTATTAACATGAACAGTCAAGCAACGGAAAAAGTTGTTGCATTTACACAATGAAATGTCACAATATCAAACAAGAAGGAAGTTTACAAACTTTCATTGAAGTCCCGTCCAAGTTCATGGTTAGGACAACGTTTGACCACCTCTGTGACGTGCTCAGCCTTCTTGTAGATGGGCATGGCTCGTATCACGCTGCCGTTTGGGGGCGAGGAAGCAAGCTTGATCTGAATCGGACAGGTCTTGGCAATCTGACAGTACAGTTTCTTAAGCAACGGAGAGTACTGCAGAAAAAAATATGGAAATAAACAATGGGTTATGCATATGTATAAGCGTTTGAATCAATACTGCTTATATAGTGAAGCCAAGACAAAATATTAAAAATGCAAATTTTTCTGAAAACTAATTTGGTCCTGAGTCCTTCTTGGCAAAATGTTGGTCTTTCATTACACTAAATAACCAGATTTGTTCTGAATTTCCTTCTTTGATAAATTAAGACAAATTCATCATCACTAGACGAGGTTTCTCTTTCTCTCTCACTCTCACTCTCACTCTCACACTCACACTCACACTCACACTCACACACACACACACACACACACACACACACACACACACACACACACACACACACACACACAACACATGTCAGAGCTTGTCTAAAACTATAAAGACATCCCAGATATTCCCTCAAAAACCAAATGTACAGGCCCGCTTTGTGTGGACTTGTATTAATGTGATTCAGATTTTATGAAAGGGAGATTGTACACCAGGTGCGGCAAAAGAACTAATGTGATGAGCACAGTTTGCTGAATGCTACTGATGTTGCAATCATACTCATATCTTTAATGCATCTCATGAACTAAAGCTCATGGAGTTCATGGAGTTGTAAAATTGTGTAACTTAAATAGTACAAATGACATCTGACATCTTAAAACCTGTCACAAGTGTCAGAATTGAACAGAAACCGCATTGTAAAACCAAAATATTTGAATGAACTTGAAAAATAGCAGGAAAACAATTAAATCATGACGGTTTTAGTTAAGGTTTTTTTTTTTTTTTTTTTACTTTGCTTTAGAGAAGCAACTAAGAAATATGTTAGAAATGATTATATATATATATTGATTTAGTAGTAAGTAAGCAAACAAGGCCAGAATTACCCCCCAAAATAAAATGAATGTCAACAAATACTTGCCAGTTGTCAATTGTGACTAAAAGGAACTCCAGAAATATCAATATATTTTTAAAAATGTTTAGACATATTTGTATTACTTACTAACTTTGTTCACAACTCACTTTCTAATACTGGTAGAGAAACATTAATTTTATCTAATTTTATCTTAGCATAATTTGATCTAAAATTCAATGCTGTCTACAAAGTCCAGTTCAGCCCAGATCTGACAATTTCATTTACTGAATGATGAATTGATAATCTCATAATATTTTAGTTAATATCATAATAAATTATAATATCATCAAAGAGATGTGAGGCATATTTAGGGGTAAGACTATTATAGAGATTTGACTTGGGTCAGTCAGCAAACCACCCAGAAAACCCTAGCAAACACATAGCATTGTAATTTGTGGCATATTGTTAATATGGCTGTTTAATTATTCAGACCTAAACAAAAACAAAAAAAGGATTTTTTGATACTGTTCACTTTATTTAAACAATTCATTGTGATTTCACACCATTGAATTTCTCGTTTAAACATGATTGCTTTGTGTTAAACTGACTTTTTGGCTTAATTCCAAAAAATAGTTTTAATTTTTCATTTTGAAAATGATGTTTCAATCAAGTAGGTTAAAAATGAATTTTGCTGCTTGTTCAGTTTACTTAAAACAAGTTAAACCAACACAATATTTTCAATACGTTGTCACAACATAAACCACTTTGCTTAATCCATTTGATATGTTATCACATATTTTGTGCCAGTGTTAACACATCTTAAAATCCCTCATGTAGAGACTGACTAAATGATTTTAGGCTGTTTACACTAGCACAAAATATCAGATTTTTTTACCCACATCTGACGCAGATCGAAATTTGTTGCACATGTGTAAACCATAGACTGTAAAGAAATATGGACGTAGTGTCCGTGACGTCACTGTAGGTTTCTGAAGAGCATTACTGAATCCAAAAATGGGCGGAGCCGGCCGTCGCCATCTTTGTAGCGCGTCACTGCACGTCACTCCCGGGTAAATGTAAATGGGCAAAAAGGCGCGATTAGCTGAGGTGACGTGACGCTAACAGACAGCAGACAAACGGCTAGTAGTGACAGTAGCGGCAATCCACCTGTCACTCAAGAGGCCACGCCCTTAATTATGCAGAAATGTAATGCTTAATATAATTTAAAACTGATGAGTTCTGAAAAAAAAATCACCCCCCTCACAGTTGTCATGAAGGGCAAAATTTGCTGTATAGACCAAAACAACTTTTTGTACCAGGCTGTAAACTCATTTTTTTTCTGCTGTAAAGTTGGGCTTTTTAACATGTGGGGTCTATGGGATTGACTCCCTTTTGCAGCCGGTCTCTAGCGGCCAGTCGATTAACAGTTTAAGTCACTTCCGTATTGGTTTCAAGAGAGAGACCGGAAGGTTGTCGCTTGATGTAAACACAAAAATCTGCAAAAATCTGATTTTTTCGCATTCATTCTGAGCCACTTCCAAATGTGGCTTTAAATCAGATACATATCCAATATCTGGACACCTGACCAACCTCTGTCCCGTGATTTTAAAAAAATAAAAGAACTTTGCAACTGAAAGCTACATTACAGGCCATTTCTCAGCAATGAGGTGATAACATTCACTCTTTTTGTAAATAAACTAATAAGCTTTACTATTACATACAGATGCACATTTACATTCACACTCACAATCTCACTCTCTCTTTCTCTCGTTAATTTGTTTGAATTCATTCAAATAAATTAAATCTTATCGCACTACTAAAATAACAAACGAAAATTACCATTATTTTCCGTTCTATATTCGTTCAGTCAGATTCTGTGCATCAAACATCCATGACAGCTTTTAGCACTGGGGTGAAGTTGAGGACCTGCTAACAAGAGCTTTAGTTGTTTTAATAATAAAAAGCAACTACTATGTAAATGCCATGGATGCAACCATGATGTCATACAAGAAAAGCTGTGATTGGCTTGTTAGTATGAGTTTATTATTAAAAGCTACACTAAAAAATATCTTACTGTAATTAAATAATGGTCATAATGATCCATGTGATTGAAACATGTTATTTCTACTCAAATACTTTAGGTAGGATGAACTTGATTGAATCAAGTTATTTGGACATGTTTAAGTTTAAGTTTACTCAATTCAGTTAAGTTCATCATACATAAGGTATTTCAGTAGGGATAACATGTATCCATTATGAGGAATTAATTGAACTAAGTTTTTTTTTTTTTATTGCATTTCATCTACAATTTTCATAATAATAAAAAACACCACAAAGTGATTTGATTCCCTATACATATATAGTAAAAGTGCAGTAATAGTCTATTTTCTGTGTAGTATTGCTTAACTTTTCAGAACATCAGCACAACTTTCACTGAGAGATTATGTAAATGAGTAACATAAACACACACACACACATTAGAGAGCCGCATAGATCATTGGGTGAAGATGTGTCAGCACAGGGAGACGTCTCAACACGCCCATGTGACACACACACCCTTATTCACATCATCTTGCCACTGTTTTACACTTAATCCCTCTGCTTTGGACATAAACCATTTAGCATTCAGTTGAATTTAGTTGGAATTTTTCATGATAATTATGCGTGATAATTCAAAAATTGACTAATTGAAAGATAAGAACATTAATGTGCTAATACCACCAACTGAAAGTGGAACAAGAAGAGCTCAATTGGCAGAGGTGGAAGTAACGAATTACAACTACTCACGTTACTGTAATTAAGTCGTTTTTTTGGGTAACGTTACTTGTACTTTTTTGAGTATATTTTTAAATCTGTAATTTTACTTGTACTGAAGTACATATTAAACTAAGTAATCTACTTCGCTACTTGTAAAATCACATTTCGTTACTGAGTACAATTTGAATTGATATTCAAATCTTTGACTGGCATTTCGGTAGCCAATAAAAATATTTGATCGTAAACGGACCAATAAAACCCCTGATATTTGGACTGAATTAAAGCCGCCGCAGTCGCAGCAGGTTTTGAAGAGCTGATCATAAGTGAAGGAGGCGAGGAGCTCAGAGTGATTAATGGCTGGACTGAAAGTTTGGAGAAACAACAGTCTACATAGTAGTATTGTCAAAATATCTATATTTTGATACATATCAATACTGAAATATCTGTCAATACTCATTTTGGCCTATACACCGATACGATACCAGCTGCGCGTTCTCATTCTCTCATCTCAACGACAGCGAGTTTGACACACCCGCCTCCTCTCAGCGCGGGATTGCAGGTAGGCCTATTACGCATAATTTTATTAATACCTGCAAGTTTCTATGGCATATTTTAATGGCAAATGTCACGAGTGCAATATTATAACGCGAGGGCACATTCATGTAATCGCAGAAAACTGGACGCGAGCTCTCAAATGTACGAATGAACTAGACTCGGATATTGAGTGTGCGCTCTCGGACTGTGTCATATCATGTGCAATCGCGAATCTCTCCAAGTGGTTCTCACTGCAGACTCAAATGACGTCCAGCTCCAATCTCTCCATGCTCTTGAATTAAACGTTGTCAAAAAAAATCTAGTCTTTTTTGCAAATTAAATTCAGTTTGAAATCAAGCTTCCTTGTGCTGTGTGTGAGCTATTGCAACAGTTAACGTTACCCTATTGTAAAGACAAATACACTGAGTGAGTAAATATTTAAGTTAGATTATTGTAATGGTTATTGATCAATGTTTAAATATGTAAACAAAAGCCTAAATTAAAATCTCACAGTATAAAGTGGACGTGTCTCTTCAGAAGACTTGAATTAAACTTTTCCATTCAAATAGATTACTGCAATGAGTGTTGTGCTTTTCGATGCTTGAAAATAATGATTGCCTTGACAAAATGGATGGACAAAAATGTAGATATTAAAATATTTAGTATGTGGTAGTTTTCCCGATGGTATTACAAATTATAGGCTAGGCCTACTGAATACCGACATATTTCACAGTGTCATATTGAAGTTAGAAATTCCAGTATCATGACCACTAATTAATGTCCTTCGACAATAAGGTAAAAACGTGTTAAAAGTAGCTATTTTCTACATAAATCTATGATTTGGTTGAATATTTATTGGTAATACATGAACTATCGCCAGCTAAAAAGTAACTAGTAACTAGTACTCTGAGTAGTTTTTGAGAAGAGTAATTTGTACTTTTACTTAAGTACTTTTTTGACACCAGTACTTTTACTTGTAATTGAGTATTATTTCAGCAATGTAACGGTACTTGTACTTGAGTACAAATTTTCAGTACTCTTTCCACCTCTGTCAATTGGTAATGCTAATGGATAAAGGTCCCAAAAAGGTGGGTTTCACAACGATGCTCCAGAAGAACCATTTTGGTGAAACTTTTAGTGAACAGTTAAATATAAAGCAACCATTTTTTCTTTGTATGAAAAACATTTAAATAGTCAAAAGAACCTTTCTTCAATAAAAAGGTCCTTTTGTGCTAATGAAATGTTAACGATTCTTAATGGAACCATAAATGCTAATAAAGAACCTTTATTTTTAATGATGTTAATGATCTATCTTCAATAGATTCTTCCTTTGTAGCACATCTTCAACCAACACAATTCTTATCAAGAACCATTTTTGATGCATTGGGTTCTTGAGTTGCCAATCATTCTACTTTACATTATTGGTGCTCCAGATCAGTGTATTGGTTTCTGGATTCTTTCTGAAAGAACTTAACTTTTATAAGAACAAGAGAATAAGTAGTTATTGGCTGAAAAGCTTCTCCTACACTCTTAGAAATAAAGATGCCAAAAGGGGGGTTTCATAGCAATGTCATAGAAGAACCATTTTGGTTTCCAAAAGAACCACTACTTAAAATAACCACTTTTATAAGTGTGAAGAACATTTTAATCATTTGAAGAATCTTTTCAACTATAAAGAAACTTTTGTGAAATCGAAAGGTCCATGGAAGGCTCTTCATGGAACCATATATGACAATAAAAAAAAGACTTTATTATATAAGAGTATATTAGATATTCAGAACCAAACTTTTTGGTTCTAATTGGAGCCTTCATTTTTACGAGTGCTTCCACTTCAAGGATTTTGATTCAATGAAATATGTGCAACATCCATAAAGGGTGTTATTGTTATAATAAACTGGATTTCCAATGATTGCTTACAATGTGTGTTACACAGTGTGTTGTTGAAAACAGCTTTGGGTTGCATGATCATTTTCAAAAACCTTTTTTTCCACAAAAACATTTCATACTTGTTGTCCTTATTGATAACCATATAGCCCCTTTATGCCATTATGATGCTGAAAACAACCCCTGAAGAACTTTTATAAATAATATAATATAATAAAGTTATTAGTTTGAAGAAGATATCAAGGCTAAACATTACATGAATAAAAATAAAACCATCTACATTGTAAGCAATGCAACGAACAAAAACACACAAAGCCATTTGCACTGCAAGCAAAAGAAACAAAGCACGAAATGTGCACTTTGTAGACATCTTGCTTGATTATAATGCAGCGCTGCATCGCTCGCCTGCAGTGTGGAGACGGTGTGAAGTGATGTAAGGTAAAATAAGATGATGGGCTGGAGGAAGGTGAGCATTGGAAAGGCACACGTTCGGGCAGGCTCACGGGCCTAAGTGATAATGACGAGTCTGACAGCCTGATGGACATGTTTCAGCATGCCACCCGCAAATTCAGCCAACTCCCCATCTCCGTCGATAAATTCACAAATGTGCTGCCTATGCTAACGGCTGTGAAATTGCAGCCAGCATCACATACTGCTCCACTGTCCCTCCAAGGACATGCTTGGGAGAAATAGTTGCACTCCACAAATAAAGAACTTTTTATATAGTAATAAAGACATAAAAAAAAAGCATTAGCAAGAAAAAACATAAAGCATTAAAAAAAAACTGTCATCATTTACTTGCCCTCATGTTGTCACAATAGATCAAAATTGATCTTTTTTTTTTTTTATGTCTGATGTCCATTGTTGTTTTGTATGTTTCCCTGCATATTACATCTATCGTGGCCACGAATTAAGGATTTGTTCCCTCGTTCGTGGCCTGTTCCCTTTTTTTGGTTAAATCAAATGAGGAAACTAATTGCTAAACGAGGGAACGAAATAATAAGTTGTGGGAATGAATCCTTAATTTGTGGCCACGATATATATATATATACTGTATTTTCTGCATGACATGTGCGGGGCTCTGAATTTTTGGACCCCATTGACTTTCATTGTATGGACAAAAGCAGTTCTAACATAATCCAAATGTTCTTGAATAAAAGGCCCTGTCAAATAAAAAAAAATCTCTAAAAATCACCTCTAGTTTTTCTCCATGTCATATCAAAACTAATATTTGCCATTTTTACAGCACACTAATCACATTTATTCTCAAGTTTTTCAGATTCACTTAACGTCTATTTGAGCCTCGTCTGCGCTCAGAGCACTTAACTTATTTCCATATTTTTAGAGGGACTTACTTTGGAGTTTCTGTTTGCAGACATGTGGAAACAAGTATTCTTTACAGGGAGGGGCAGACTTTTTTTTTCTTAAAACAATAATTGTTTTGTTAAAATGTTCAACATAAGAAGATCTCTGAATTCAGAGACTGGGAAGACGACAAATAACATTTTTGCACAAAATTGTAGGTTAGAGTAAAAGGTTCAAATAAAATTGGCTATAAAAGGAAGTGTGAAAGTAAGAAATATATATTGTGGAGGATGCTACTGATATATTTAGCAGAATGTCCAAGATGTACTTTTCCATGCAATGAAAGTGAACAGCTGTCCATTGTTCCCATTCAATTTCACTGTATGGAAAAAAAAAGTAGATTGTACAATCTGCTAAATTTCCCTTTTTGTGTTTTGTGCAAGAAAAAAAACTCATGCAGTTTGGAATAACATGAAATTGAGTGCATGATTTTCCATATTTAGCTGAACTATCACTCTAGTTTCATTGCGAATAAGGCAAAACCAAACTAGAAGAATGATGGGCCAACCTGATTTTACATCTAAAAATGAACAAAGTATGCATGCAGTGCATGTGCACATTTGAAGGAAATCTCATCATTTGTGTTTGCTGTTAGGTTTTGTCATTTGGAGAGGAAGGATGCGCTGGCTTTGGGGCGTGTTTAGACCCGCTAGCTGACTATGAGGGTAAAAACTAAGAAGAACAGCCTCAAATATTCCAGAAGCATAAACATGCTCAGGCTTGCCCAACTTATATGCCAACAATGAAAAAAAAAAAGTGTTGGGGTCTTTATTGGAAAAGCTGAGGTGTCAGAACTCATTTTCATCCCTTATGACAGCTCATGCTTTAAGCCTATAATGTACGTTTGAGAGGGAGCTTTTAAACAGTTATCCCTAACACACAATTTGTTTTTATGATTCACTCAGTGATATCATACTTTAATTGGGACCTAAGAAAACAGAGGCAACGGCCCAGGCAGAAACAGACATGATTTAGGAAGATAACATAAAATGACCCTAACAAAACCTCAGCGATGGAAAAAAACACCTTTAGGAGCTTGCACAAGGTCATTTGAGAAAGCTGAATGAACAGAAGGGGTTCAGAACCAAGGACAGGGACGTGTTCTCTGAACTCTGCACCAATCCGACTGTAACACACAGGGCTTGACATTAACACCCGCCAACCTGCAATGTAGTGTTGCCAAAAAATAGAGCTTTTTTTTATACATATCGATACTGAAATATCTGGAATGCTTTCAATACTCATTTTCCACAGAATAGATACTTGATACCAGCTGCACTTTCTCGCTCTCTCATCTCTCTGACAGCGAGTTGACACATATTTTGTGCTCACACCCAAAGTGCGCGCAGATAAAGCCGCTTCTCAGCACTAAATTGAGTTATTTTTCGCTGCTTATTGGGCTTAAACAGACAAATACACACAAAATAATTTAAAAATGCCAGTTTTGGCGAGTATTCATGTAAACACAGTCAGTTATGTTTTAAGTGAACATAAACAGTTGAAATATAATGGATCCGTGCGTCAGGTCTTAAAGTGACTGCAGCCTTATATATCATCTGCCAAATTATGAGATATTAAAAATATCTATATGGCAGTTTTTTCCCCATGTTATCAATGTCAAAATTGTGGTTAGTGAAAATGCTAAGTGGCTAGTAACTTTGGAAAACCACTAGCCACAGTGGCTGGTGAGCAAAAAATGTCAAGTTGCAAATGTTAAAGTCAAGCCCAGGTTACACAGGTCCATTTTGAGCAATTCATTTCAATTCAAGCAGTATTACTAAAACAGGTAGGGAATGGTGAGGAGAAAATGTTTGAATGTTGTTGTTTTTTTCACACAACAATAGTTTGTTCACCCTTAATTCATTCCAAACCCGAATGACTTTCTTTTCCATTCAACACAAAAGTAGTTGTTTTGTGGCATGTCTTGTGCCTGTTTTTAATTCAAATGAATGGTGATGGGTCTCAATAAAGTATCATAAATACTATATTCTGATATCCTCTGAAATCATGTAGAATGACCTTTTTCCTCAGCGCCTGGCCAATTAAAGGCACACTATGCAAGATTTGTACCTTAATATAACAGCTTCGAAATCATTTTGTTGATAAACAAACTCGTAGTAGGGCGAATAATCCAGATAGCAAAGCGGGGGGAGGGGGGGCGGGGGGGTTGGATCACAACTTGCTTACGGCACGACGTCATGTACATCAACAACATATGAAACAGCCTCTATGGAAGACACTAGCACGCATTTCAGACGTGAATCATGGCAGAGTCGACGAAGAAAACGAAGCGCAGTCGGAAGAGTCAAGGAAAAGAAAACGACGACTCTGCGGTATTTACGACAGTAATGTTAAATACAAGTACTCCACAGCGACTCTAGGGGTCGCTGTTTAAGAAAAACGGAAACTGCATAGTGTGCCTTTAATAGCACTAGCACTTACCTTTTCTATTCTATTTGTTGTAGTTTTTCTGATAAAAAAACTAAAACTTGCTATGTGTACTGTGTTAGACTAACTGAGACTTGTTACAGTACTTGTATACTGTTACCCTCTTGTTGGTCTGATTGCTTCTATTGTTCTACTCATTTGTAAGTCGCTTTGGATAAAAGCGTCTGCTAAATGATTAAATGTAAATGTCATGTGATGTGCGATGAAATGACTAAAATGTCATTTGTTATTCCCTAAAAATCTTCCCCTCCAATATCAAACCTGGTGTAGCATGTCTTGACGTACTTATTTCAAATATGCACAAGCAACCGATAGGAATGTTTTCAAGGAATAAAGAATAAAACTTCTGGTCGCTTCTAACACAAAACTATTGTACAACTTCAGAGTACTTGGAAAATAGTGCAAAAGTCGTATGGACTAAATTGAATGTACTTTTATGATTTTTTTTGTCATTTTGGAACCTGACAGCTACAGTCCTCATCAGTGTTATTATTTTTTTAACTAAAACTAAAACTATTCAAAATTATTTACATTAACACAAAAAAAAGCTGAAATAGAAAACTTAAGCAAACATTAGAAATGACCTGAAATAAAATAAATTTAAATTGAAGTACTGAAATTACTAAAACTAAAATTGAAATAAGTTAAAGTTAAACAGATTTTTTTTTTTAAAAAGCTTTAAGAAGAAGCTTTTAACAAAAAGCTTTACAAACAAATTAACAAAATTCCACTGTTCCACACATGGAAAAGAGCAGTCAAGACATTCTGCAAAGCATCTCCTTTTGCATATTTATACATTTTACATTTATACATGTCACTCACATACTCCTTTAAGCAGGTTGTGTGCAATTCCTGATCATGTGAAGTGGCTTAATTAAAACAAGTAATACAAGCATAATTATTGGCAAACATCACAACCAGAGGAAACATTACCTCTGCAATTCTAACAGTCAATTGTGCAATACTCCAGATTTACAAATGGTTCATCCATGAGTTTGGCTAAGAGGAATGTTGTTTCAGGTAGCGGTGTGAAGCCCACTGCGGATCAAGTAGATTACAGTCAAAATGCCCCCATGCCTCTCCCAAAGCATCCCAAGGCTACACAAATCCAAGAGCATCATGTCTTAACCCTTCAGTTCGACACACAATGAGTCACTTCCCACTTACACACTAATCTCAGATATCCTCATCCTGCAAGCCTTTGTATTATGCCTGGAAATTCCCTGAATTTGAGGTTACATTGAGATTTCACTCAATGAGTCCTGAGTCATTTTTACCTTTCTCTGTTTCTTTTGGAGGATAAAGTAAAAAGTTTACTGGTGTTTAGAGTGAGTGGCAGAGTGAAACTGAAAGTTGTTGCAAAAAAAAGTACCAAGGCAATCAGCTTCTTGTCTTCCTGACATTCACATCCAGTAGAAGTTACAAAAAAGGCGTTTGAGTTACAAACAATAACAAGAATCTATTATTTATTTATTATTATTATTTATAGATATTCTTTACATGAAACTATGCAAAGCAGGGGTCTTTTTTAAATATTAGCACCCTCAAATGAAAGCATAACCCTCAGTTGATACTGTAATAATATCACACTGGCGAAACAGATTTGGCAAAGGCGCAGTGCGGTTTTGTGTTTGTGCTCTAGAGAACGTCAAATGTTTCTGTTTACAACGTGTTTTTGCAGCGATGAGACATGTATCCAATCACAGTCATGTTTGTTGATCTCTTGAACGCAATGGCCAATCAGAGGTGTTTCATTTAATCAGAATTCACTCCGGAGTTTTTGTTCAGAGTTCTGTACGCTCGCAAATCATCTCATTAACAAACAAAGACACAATGTAAGTAAGAGATTCATTATGCAGTGTACACAACTTTATTGATTTTAATGGAACCCTGTGAGATCGCGAAATAAGTGACAGCTTTTTAGTGATTGTAAAGTGAGCAGTCTTTGCACGCTTTCGAGGCTAAATACAATCCATTGAATAAAAGTTTTGTTTTTCATGCTGCTAAGAGGATCGCCGGCTGCAAAATTTCAGAAGTGACATCTACATATAAATGCATGATTCACTCTCGAAATTGCAACTGACATAGTGATAACTAGCACGGGACAAAATAGATGTGCGCATTGTAAAAGCAGACTAATAGATTCATAGAAAAATATTCATATCAGTATATTTTTGATATTCAGTTCCAATTATTTGTAAAAGTAATGACTTAAATGTCTGACTGTAATCGGTGCCGATAGCCTCGTGGGCAAGTGCGTCGACGTGTAGCGCCGTTGTGCTTAAGGCAACCAGAGTTCGAGTCCCGGCTCGTGGACCTTTCCTGATCCTCTCTCTCTCTCTCTCTCCCACCTCACTTCCTGTCTCTAGCTACTGTCCTATCCTAATAAAAGGCACAAAAAAAAAAGTCTCACTGTAAATTGCTTGTGGCGAGCAGGATGAGGCCGAGGGCCGTGATTACTAATGAGCGGAAGCATAAAAGGAGGAGTGATGACAGTGAAGGACGAGAGAGGCCAGGCCTGGACTATTTTATTTGATGTGTATTTTTTTTTTTTCATGTGACAGCAGTCGTCCGTGAGGGGCCGGTTCCCGCCTCCTTCTTCCCACAACATCTAACTCAGTTACATTGCTATTCATGTTTTGGTGGAGCATTTGCTTACATATTGTATCTGCACTTTACTAGAGAACCCTCACCCATTTCAGATTCCAAACCCGTAAGACTTACGTTCATCTTCGGAACACAAATGAAGATATTTAGAATATCTTGGTTCCTTCCATTGACAGCTACGCAACTACCACTTTAACGCTTCAAAAAGTTCATAAAGAGATCGTAAAACTAATCCACATGAATTTGATCGCTTTATATGATGAACAGATTAATTTTTTTTAAAATTAATCATCAACTCACACATCAGTTTTGGTAGATGAAGATGAATGAGTCTTGCAGGTTTGGAACAACATGAGGGTGAGTAAATGATGACAGAATTTCTGTTTTTGGGTGAACTAACCTAAGCTACAAAGTTCAGGTAAATGTTTAATTGTCCATCTGACTTTTTATCCATCCAATTAATATATATGACTCTGCAAATCCATTAAGATAATTTACAACAACTGTGAACGATTAATGAATTGTGATTTTGTATGATGCATAAATCTCAATTTTATTTTTCCATTAATATGGAAGGCTACATGCTTAATATGTAACTCTTTTTGACACTTTTTGTATCGGGGGTCCCTGCCCTGAAAAACATTAAAGACCCTTGATGTAAAGAATATTTCAAAAAAGATATGGCTTTAAAGACCTTTTGTGGCATTTTGTATGTATTTTAGATTTAAAGCCAAAACACTAATGTGCTAGTGTACTTCCACAAGATATTAAATATGTCATTTAACGTTTAGCAGACACATACTCCAAATTTACAAAAATTTAGGCCGAAAAGTTGATGTCACATGATCAGCTGAATAGTAATTTCTTTATCTTGATAATCCTTCCATTACTAGGACAATGAGGTATTTCTACAGTGGCATATTGGTAACCCACTTTGTTTGCTGCATCAACACCAGTAATTGTCACTATAAAATCCCAAACTACTACATTGAAAAATAGATTTTATTATTGGTTATGTATTTGGAATATGTTTTACAAAAAAAAAAAAACTATTTCAGTCATTCTACTGAATTTCACATTTAATTCAATGTGATGCTTATTTGTGAAATTGTGTGAGCGAGTGAAATTTTTTCCAAAGTAAATCCTTCACCAAATTTGCTTCAGTGTATGATATCAGCTAATGCAAAATAATCAAAAATATATCCCCTTTTTGTTTATGTTGCACAGGATCATACAGCAGTCATCTTGGACTTATACTGACAACTAGTGGCATGGAGGATCATTTGCATGTAGCATCAAGCAAAAAGTGTGGAATAACATGTCATCTTTATTTTACAACCTTTTTTCATATTTTTTTAAGTGCAAAACCGTTTACCGCATGAAAATGATTGAGTGCATTTTTAAAGGGACAGTTCACCCAAAAATCACTCACTCTACTCACTCTCATGTAATTTTAAACCTGCATGACTTTCTTTCTTGTGTAACACAAAAAATGTAAAAAAAAAAAAAAATGAATTAAAAATTAAGAATGTTGACAATCAAGTAGTTTTGGTCACCACTGACTTTCATTGTATGGACAAAAAACAAAAACATATTAATCAAAATATCTTATGTTCCAAAGAAGAAAGAAAGTCTTACAGGGTTGGAATGGGTTAGGGTTAAGCTAATAACATAATTTCTAAAAGTTATTTCTATATGATAAAATAAATGTCAAAGATAAATGTATACATTTACTTAAAAACACAGTAAAGTCATTTTTGACTGAAAATGCTAACATTGCTAACATTAATATTTAGATTCATGCACATTTAACACTCCAAAACATGAGGTGATAGCTCAAAGTCCAGAGAAGTCTGATGGGTAATATGGACCAATCAGGAATTTGTGAAACAAGATAGCCAGGTGTTTTCTGAACAGGGAAGGAATACTCACACAGTTTTCCAATATATATAATATAAAGAAAACAAGACTAATAGCATGTATCATTATTTAGCTATGGCGGTAACTGAGGAACCGAACACACTCAAATTTAAAGCCTGCTTCTCTTACCCTGAAACGTAAACAGCAATCTGTGCTGGAAACTCCACGTATGCCCATTTTGGAAGCTTATCCTCCTGTTATTGTTGTTCACAGAGACCGAGTCTTTGAGAATGGAGCGGAACGTGGCGCGTCAAAGGTGACAGTCTTCACAGGCAGACACTGAGTGATGGCCATAGCACTCACCTTCCTGGAACCGCTATCACCTTACACATCCACATCAAGTCAGAGACCAAGCCTCACGCTTGACTTCATCCAACAAACAACCTAAGAGCCACCGACACAAGAAAGAGCCCCATCTCCTGTTTCAGAGGGTCGTCTTCATGACAGACTGATGTAGCACCTTTCATCAGGGCGACACTGGACTTTGGGGAAAACATTGACTGCTCTCATTTAAAGCATCACTGTGATTTCTTTTCTTCGGTGGATGCATGCAATATATGTATAAGAAAACAGTATGAGCACTATCTCTCTTACTAAATATCTGAACTAAACACTAAACCTAAGTATTAAACTTTGATGCATAATTCTTTAAGCAACCAACCAGAACACTACAGTAACCATCTAGCAATGCTGTAGAAACCACTTAAAACAGAACACCCTAGCATCAGTTAAGCAACATTTGCATGAGCAACCACTTCGGACCACTTACAAGGTAAATGTTGATCAACAACATTAAAAAGAAAAGATGAAATTCAGCTCCTAAGTTTCATTAGTCAAACTTAAAACTCAAGAAGAACCATGTGGAAATGGTAACAGAGCAGTGTATCATGATGATATAGATCTTTATAGTTTGTGAATAACTTGCTTTGAGCTCGAACTATTTCTAAAATCCAAACAAACATGTTGGACTCAGACACACTAAAGAATTTAAACTTTATGTTTCTGTAATTTTTTGATAAGGCAAACTTTTTTGATAAAGCTTTTTGAATGATTGTTTCTCAGAGAGAGAGCAGTGTATCAGGGAGCTGTCTGTCGCAGTTTACTTACAAAATAACAATCCAAGTACAAGAAACCTGACAGAGACTGAATTATTTAAAATATATACATTTATGGATAGATGACAAATAACATAGCAGATGTTAACGGGAAGGAATATATTGCAGGTTTTGTTACTTGTCAACATATTTTCAATTCTTCAAATTTTTAATTTCACTTTTTTTTTTTGCAATTTGCTGTTTGCATTAAAAGTCATTTTGCATGACAAGTGTTTTAACATTTTTATGTAATGAAGTGCAAATATTCCAAAAATGTGGTCATAATACTGCATATATAATAATTACAGAAAAAATAAGATTGAAAATTAAGAATGTTCTTAAAGAAATTAATACTTTCATTCAGCAAGGATGCAATGATCAAAATTGACAGTAAAAAAATACAAAATTGTTATATTTTAATTAAATGCTGTTCTTTTGAACTTTATATTTGTTGAACAATAACTTAACTGTTTTTCTAAAGCAAGAAAAACATTGCGGTTTCACAATTTCTGATTTCTGAAGGATCATGTGACACTGAAGACTGGAGTAATGGCTGCAAAAAAATTCAGCTTTGATTTCACAGGAATGCATTTCTGTTTTAATATAATTTAAAATGTAAAGAGTTACTTTAAATTGTAATAATATTTCACAGTATTAATGTTTTTCTGTGTTTTTTTTTTTAATTAAATAAATGCAGCCTTGGTGAGCATAAGATCCTATATCCATATAATCAAACATTTTAAAGGTGGTATAGGCGATAAAGAGATTAATAGCATATCACACCACATGACACTGCTGTCACTGCCTGAAATTTCAGGTCATCTACCCATATACAGATGTTTAGTTCTCAGAAACATATTAAAAAGAGGAACAAAGCGGGAATGCAGCCAACATAAGAATCTATAAGAGAAGCCGACATCGAAGAAAGGGCAAAAGCAACCAAAGAAATGTAAAAGTTCTGCGTGCGATCGGCAGTTAGTGTGGGAAAAGCATAGTGTGTGCATGGGTTCATGAAGAAACACGTGATACAGCTGCGCCACAACCGAGGCGCTCTACTCACCGTCCAGGTGGCTGACTTGGCGGTGCTAGACTGCTGGAAGGTGACCTCGAAGTTGTGCGGCCCAGGGTAGTCAGTGTTGGAGGGGATGGCCGGGGCTGGAGACATGGCCTCGAAGGTTGAGTTTGGCTGAGAGTAGGGTGACGGCGTTGGCACGTTGGAGGTGGTCTCTGAGCTGTACGGACTGGTAGACGCTGGTCTGTTCCCCAAACCTTGTTCCATACTGCTGCTCAGTAGGCTGTACTGAGACTGAGTGAAAAGGCAGACAGTGAAGGAGGGTGAGACAGGTAAAAGAGTGGGAGGGAGACAGGTGAAGGAGGTAGGCAAAGAAAAGCTGATATTGAAAGAAAAGAGGGAGGAGATAAGACTCCATCCACTCCACTTCTACAGCTCCAGTTACACCTTGTTGGGACGTACGAGAGGGAGCCATGCCTCCAGGCAAAGGGTAGGTTGTAAAACACAACCATAATCTGTCCCATGTCTAATTGCCTGCCATTCTCTTCTCTAACTTACAAACACAAAACTCACAGATCATACCCACCACTCATAAATTATGTTTCCATAACTGTTGGGCTAGTAGTACCTCAACAGGTGTGATAAAAGTAAAGCTCAGCTGGACAAATTTGGTAACAAACGATGTATTCTCATGCTTTTGAAGAGTTCAAAGTCCTCAAATATAGACCTTTTCTTTGTTTTTCATTTGTTTCATAATTCCAATTTTTTTATTCCAAGCTTTATAAATATTAACATTGCTATTACTCATACTTAGGGTTAGTGAATCATCCCATACCATTTATGTGACATTTCAAATTGTGCAGTTTGTTGAAGAAAGGTGTGTTATTATTATTATAAGTTATCAGACTTATGATTTCACCTGGCGGACTATAAAATGTGGGGAGAAAAACTCGACTTGGAAGTGGGAGTGATAGCTAAAAATTATCATATCAAAGAGACTTTCTTTTGACTTGGGCCAGTGAGGACCCACAACAACTTAGCAACACCCTAGCAACCACCCAGAACACTCTATCCACCACATAGCAATGTCCAAGAAACCACAACACTCTACCATCATTGCAGAGGTTGTCACGGACAAGCACCACTTGCGTTTTCCACAGAAATCCAATGTAAAAATCTAAATTACGCTATAATTATATAAATATGATATAAAAATTATCTTCAAAACCTCAAACATTTTTTAAAGAAAATGCTGCCATTATCACTTGACTCATGCAGAGCATGATTATATCAAGACTCATGCAGTCTTGATATATTAACTCAAAGTTCAGGAAAAAAGCATGATAGGAAATGATTCCCACAAAACCTCTAGACCAATCAGAGACCTGTGAAATTAGATAACCAAACTGCAACACAAGTCAAGCAAAGGGAAAAGTCTTTACCTTCCTTTTCAGATAGTACATTGTCCAAACAAACAGAATCACGTATCCTCTGCTGTCAAACGACACACCGATGAACCCATAGAAACCATAGTGAGTAAAACACTCATCTCTCACAGTCAACTCAACCTGAGACTTTATGACCTGTTCGCGCTAGTCTCTCTCTCTCCTCGAGAAATCTCCTCTATGGAGTCATGATCCTTGTGGGACATGGTGAACGAGAGCAGGTGGAGTCCAAAGGGACGGAGGTCAGAAACCACACATTGTCCTAATTATGGCACATCGGACAACACCTGCACAAGAATATACTTGCCGGTATACACTTTCTCAAGACTGTGAATAACACCATTCAAGCATGCACATGAGAAAGGGGAACAAGAGAAACAAAAAGCAAATGGTTCAAAGGTAGAGAGATGAGTTTTCATGCATGCAATTTATTGAAAACTAGAACCAAGTCTTGCTTCCTGTGCAAAACTCACCAATAAAAATTCTAGGGTGTTGCCAGGATGTTGCTAAGTGGTTGCTAGGGTGTTCTGAGTCGTTATTTACTGGCCCAAGTCAAAAAGCTCAGTCCAAAGATGTATATCCCTCCTTCAATGTAAGTCCATGGCACATTTCAAACTGTTTTATCATCCACCAGGAGGCAACTGTATCTGACCACTACAAGCCGCATCTCTCCTCAACAAGTAGCAAGATTTGAGGAATCATTCATGCTTGCAACACAAAAGGTGCAGTTACATGCTTAAATTTAAAACTTTAGGGTTTGTTCAAATCCATAACCCTAAGTATGTTCAGCAGTAATTGTGATACTTGCTTTAGCATGTACCTTACAGTATATCCTATACATCGTAGTTTTCTTAATTTCGTTTTTGGCTCAAATATAAGGGGCTTTCCATAAAGGATCTCTTAAAATGGACAAGAAAATGTGAGAAACGCTGTTTCGGAGTTAACCACACATACACACACACTCAGGTGTGCCTCATCAGTAAGTCTCAACATGTTCTCTGGCAAGTTGAAACACAGAACAGAAGCATTGCTGTGTGTGTGCGTCTGTGTGTGTGTGTGTGTGTGTGTGTGCGTGCGTGCGTGCGTGCGTGCGTGTGAGAGAGAGAGAGAGAGAGAGAGAGAGAGAGACGTGCTGTGTGTGAGTAAATTATTCAATGTTTCATTTTTGGCACACACATGCAATATCTCTCTCTCTCTCTCTCTCTCTCTCTCTCTCTCTCTCTCTCTCTCTCTCTCTCTCTCTCTCTCTCTCTCTCTATATATATATATAGCCTATATGATGAATGAATGAATTGCCCATTAAACTAAAATCTATATCAACATGAACATATTTTATTAAATATTAAAATTTTTTATATAACTGACAAGCGTACAAAATAAAACCAAACTGACATTCATTCAGACAAGATTCAACTATATAATGAAGGCAAATTTTGACCGAAAACACACTTTTCCGTTAAAAAAGTTACAAATTATATTATATTTAATTTAGTAATTACATATTTAATTTTATTAAACATTTGTTAGTCAAAAAAATAGTGTGTTGCATTTTACATCTTTTCTTTTTATTTATTTATTTACTTTTTTCAGTTTATATTTTGCTGTAAAGCCTGTAATATGCTGTTTAATGCCAGGTTCTGTTGTGATAACTTTCCTCATACAGTGTGAGAACAAGCCCATGTAACAGTAGGCAGTGTGCAGATCTGTCTGTGGGAAAGTTTTGTATGATAATATGTAAAAACAGCACCCTCTGCTGAAAACAGAAAGAATTACTATTATCCTAAAGAAGTTTTTTTTGGATTGCGTAAACAGGTGTGAGATGACCCCGCTAAATTGCAAAATATTACTAAAACCAAAACAATCAAATTCTGCATTTGCTTAGTTCAACTAACAAAATCTCTGAAATCCCTCAAAAAAGAATCAAAACAATACCAAAGTGCACAGTGAGGAACATCAACAGGTGTCCATCTTACAGATGTGCTGAAACTATAGCATCAATATAGCTGAAGGTTTTCTATCAAGCAAGATAGGACATAATCAAACCACATTGTATGTATATTCACCAATTATAATCAAATTATTATTTGAAAATCAATTACAGATAAGCCTTACACTGAAGAGCCTCATCAAAGACTGACATCAATATAAGGTGCAATAGAAGATTAACTTATACATTTAAGTTAATATAATGATTAATAAGCCATCAATAAAATAAAATAAAATGCAAAATAAAATACAAAATAAAATAATAAAATAATAAAATAATAAATAAATTAATACAATTAATAAAATAAATAAAATAAATAAAATAAATAAAATAAATAAAATAAATAAAATAAATAAAATAAATAAAATAAAATAAAATAAAATAAAATAAAATAAAATAAAAATGACAGCGAGCAAAGAAACAACATTGCTCGGGAAAAATCAAGCGGATGATTCAGGAACTGCTCACCTACCGCGCTGTAGTAATGAGGCAGGTCACCGACACACAGCATTGTCACGTTCCCGCTAGGCAGGCAAAAGACAGGGGAGATTCTCCCACTGGTCTGGTCATGTGACCTCACAGAATACACAGGTGAGTTCTGCACGTCTCACCTCTTCACTTTAGATGCTCTGAATGAAACTAACTTGACACAACAACTCCAGGAAAGGTAAACGCACCGCGAGTTGCTTTTTCTGATTTTCCGCCAGTTCTCCTTGCCCTGTCAGCTTCTAGATGCAGCCAACAACAAATCTTTGGCCCTCCCACTTTTTGGCCTCATGACTATTCATTACCAACAAAAGCAGGCCTAGACTTGCCCACTTGTCTTTTAGACTAAACCATTTTTTGCAAGGGGGATGGTTAGATAGCTTAGGCTTTCCAATTATAAATGTTTTGGGATATTTTTTTTAATTAATGGTGAAATTAATCTTACTTATCTTTTTAAAATGCTGGACCTCTCAAAAGAGAGATAACCAACTGGTTAGAGCAATTTCCCATAAGGGCCAAGTGAAAAACAAACACTTGAAAATCAATACATTTTTGGAAATGCTTGTCCAAGTCTAAAGCGAACAACCAAAGGAAATCCATATGCCCTAGAAGAGATATTTCACAGAATTCTGGAACCACTGATGCAGAAAGTAAAATCTGCACAAATCCATGTACAAGATATAATGAATTCATCTCGCAAATCATATTTCACCTCAAAAAATAAAATAAAATAAAGAAAATAATAAAAAATAATTATACACATATATATAGCCTAGCTTATATATATAATGGTATTAATGCTAAGTACAATTACCATTTTTATGCATCACAACATTTTCATCACATTTTGAGCATATTTCCCCCATTCTCATTAAGATAATGCAAAGAAATCTCATCCTCATTATTGTATAATAGTATTACTACATTATCAATTGTACTAATTGAAAATATTAAAGTACAAATAATTTTATATTTTATAACTTAATATTTTAAGTATTTGTTGTACTACTTTATTTTTTGCTGATTTAATTACAATTATTTTATGATCAATCATTATAAGAAACAGTAAGAACAGTAAGAAATATGATATTACAGTAATAAGAATCAAATTAAATTCACAACTTAGAATAATGAAAATTGGTCGGTATGCATTAATATGGCAATGAGAACTGTGGGAAATGTGCATAATTGTCAATTAAAGTCACAACATCCTAAAATATGTGTTTTAAATGGGTGCTAAAATAAGCTTCCTTTTTTTATGCAAAAAAAATATTTTTTTCTTTCTTTCTTTTTTTCTTTTTTCTTTATTTTGAGGTGAAATGTGACCTTGTGAGATTTGGCCATCTATCCATCCATCCATCTCTCTGCTCTCTGTTTCCCGGCACGTGTGCCCCAGATGGGAGGCAGTAGCAGGTGTCGTGTTCCTGGCTTTTCTCTCTAATTAAGCATCACAACCTCCCACTACACCCTCCACTCAATACTCTAGCCTGCAGAGCCCGAAGGGAGGGAAAAAACAGCGCACGAGAGGGAAACTAGGGACTGAGGAGGGAATCCTGATGGATAAGGAGGGAAAACCAATAAAGTTCAGTATTACAGGCTGATATTTTATTTTTTGTGCATGTGTGTGTGTGTGTATGCGAGGTTGAAATGTTGAAATGAATTTTTCTGATTCTTTTACAACTATTATACTTTCAGTTTTATGTCACCAAATTTAATCGACAGATTACATAGAATTAGCTCATATTAATTATATTTGCACAACTGCAAACAAGCAAAATACAATAAACATAAACCACAAAAAATAAATAAATAAATACTAACACATCCTGTCAAGATGGATTCACCTCTGTTTGACTGATTTTACTGAGAATGTATTGAATGTTTGTGAATCAATAGATTGCAGCTGTATTTGCTTGACACAAATCTGCACTTTTCCGCCGGCTTCTTACCATGACATTGTCGTTCATGTCTCTCATGTGGTAGACGTCCATGCAGACTTCGGCGCGGTTGCTGGGCAGGCTGCTGGAAGCCCGGTCTCCTGAGTGTCCTGCCTGAGGAAGCTCAAAATATGTGCTGTCTGGCTCCCTGTAACAAGACACAGAGACCGTACGGGAATCAGAAAAGGATTATATAAGCAGGTCCAGTTTATATTAAAAGGTCATGTAAAAGATTTCCCATAGTGTATCTGTTTGTTTGTTTGTTTTTTTGTACCTGTAATTCAAAGAAAACAGATTGTAGTTTATCTCGAAATAGTGCAAATTAATTGTTGCTAATATCAAAACGTGCTGCTGATTTCACAGACATTGAATGATAAATGTTACCAGACATATGACTAAGGGATAATCTGGGTTTGTTTCTGGATGGGTTTGTCACGTGTTTTAGTTGTGTGTCCTAGTTTTCAGTTCTTTTTTTTATGGTTCTATAGTTTTTTAGCACCTGTTATTCATTTTGTTGATTGGTTTGTCTGTATTTAAATGGCATTTCATTACCGTTCTGAATCAGGGGAGTCTCAAGAGAAGCCAGGTTATCCCGGTATAATTTTTCTTTTCTTTTTTTTTTATATGAAAAATCGGGTACATTTAGCAATATAGTGGGTGAATTATGCATACGATGTATATTACGATGTTATGATGAACTATATGCCTTTCTCCACTGACGTTCTGATGTTCAAAGCGAGGCTGATTTTTAAAAGGCAGCTGTTTGACTCTGAGATGCGAACGGGAACATGGTTTGTGTAACATTAGCAACACATTATTAGCTGTTTGATAACGTAGTCAAGCAAAAGAATAATCATATTAATTACTGTTATGTGTCTGACGTTGTAAAGAGCAATACCATTGTGCAGCGTTTACCACAGTAAGTTGACAGAGCGAGTGAATCTCTGGGCCGGCGTGAGTGAGTGGAGGCGGGGCTAATTATCATATTCATGTATCCGCGCATACTAAATGAAGCAAGTAGAGTTACATACAAGCTCTTTTAAGGCATGAAGAAATGTTTTTCACAGAAAGAAAAAAAAACATTTAAATATGTAATTTTATAATCAAAGATGAGTTTTAAGGGATATAATTATTGCTAGGGGGACTTTAAGCTCTGGGTTTCTTTCTGTTCGTTGTCTGTTCTTCTTCATAATTGGTTGTTCTTTTCTTGCTTTTCAAGTGTTCTGAGAATTTTGTTTTGAGTTTTGTAAATAAATCTGATACTGCTGCATTCAGACCGAAAGCTTACAATGTTGGGGAAAGTTATGCATTACTTGAAATAGTAATTGAGTTACTCCCTAAAAAAGTACCTAATTGTGTAACTTAGTAACTTTTTATGGAAAGTAATGTGTTGCGTTACTTTTTCTCACCTGGGCTGGGCTTGCTTGTTTATTTTTTAATGACAAACAAAAGTTCTATTTTTGGAAAATGTAAGGAAACGCAAATGCGCGCGTCTACAGTAGAGGGCGCAGCTCAAACAAACCTTTCAGCTGCGCTGCCATTCTGGAATGTAGATGAATAGGACTCAGGAGAAGAAAGTTCAACACTTTTACTTCAGAAATAAAAACAAAATGAAACACAAATGTGATGTTTAAGTTTAAGTCATTTTGCTTATTAGTATGGTTGATTTGGATCATCAAAGGTCAGCAGCGAAGACATTGGTTAATAAAGTGAGATTAAATACACAAAGTATATTTGTGTAATTTAACATTTTTAATTATTACAGGTTTGCATAATATTCTGAGTTTGCATTTCACTGTTTTTATTCAATTTGATGAATACTGAATCTGTTTTTGTGCAAGATGAGTAATGCATGCTCACATTGCATGGGGACAGGAGAAGTGTCTGTCAATAAATGGGAAAACAAAGTAACTTGCGTTACTTATTTGAAAAAGTAGCTCATATATATATATATATATATATATATATATATATATATATATATATATATATATATATATGTATTGTACATTTAAACGTAATGTGTTACTGTAGTTACTTGAAAAAAGTAATCTGATTAAGTAGCTTACATTATTTGTAATATGTTTCCCCCCAACACAACAAAAATGCATGTAACTGCCGGTTAAACTCACAGGGTACTCCACAAATGTTCAAAGGTTGTACCCTCATCAGCGGTGGATGACTGGGACATTTTGGATGTTGAACAATCCACCGCAGGGCAGATCACACTGAAAACCACATACCAAACAAGGGTTACAAGAGGTGCATGCATAAAATAAAAGCATCCGTAACAAACAAAATCATCAGTAAAATAACCTGTTGCAGTCAGTTACATACAGTATACAACTGAAACTAGCAAAATATGCAATATGGCACACATAGACTTCTTTAGTACGCTGAAAAAAAGTGGTCATCTGAAAATAACATCTAAATTAACTGGTTTTATTTAAGTCAAAAATATTATTAATATTGCTGAATCAACCTAAAGTCATTAAGTTATACCAACAAAACAAGAAAACAAATAAAACAGTTTTTAAGGTAACAAATTTTTGTCTGGACAGGATCTTGAATGAAAGAATCACCATCCACTTTTTTGTATGGGGAAAAAAAACATTTTGTGTTACATGGAAAAAAAAGGAGGTTTGAAATGGCATGAAGGTGAATAAATTATTACAGAATCTTGATTGAAATTGGTCTGAATACTCTAAAAAAAAAAGGTTAATTCAAATGTTTAACATTTGAAATTATTACATATATTAAATTAAAAGGGTATAGTTCTCCAAATTATATTTGATACCTAATGATTATACATTTTAATCACAATCGTTATGCATTAATGGACCCAGTAATTTTCTAATGGACCCCTATTAAAGGAGCACACTATAACTGCTCTGAACTCATGCTCTGTAAAATAACTGAATCACTGTGTAGAAATTGAACACACACAGGATTCGATTTTAAAGTAATTTCCACCCTGCTGGCCAATGCATCTTCTGAGTTTGAATCCCAGCAGAGTTTGAGGCTGGATGCACAGATTCAGAATAAAGATGCCAGGCTTGACGTGTCCAAACCTGCCTGGCACTGCTCCACAGTGACCACATACTTCCTCCATCATATTACTCACAGGAAATGAGGGCCAGAAGAGTGTATCCTACCCACACAAGAGCAAGTCAACACAGAAAGTGAGTCTGTTGCAGTTTTGGACCATCAAAACTATAACACACCCAATAGAAAAATCTCAAATGTCATAGATAACTAAGATCAGCAGGTTAGTTTATGCCATTTAATTAGCAATATTGGTCATGAATGATTTTTGCAATCAAATTATTTTATACCTAATTTTTTATTTATTTTTTAAACTCAAATAACCATATTAAACACCCATAAATATTTATTATTACAAAAAATATCAACATCCCTTATACTGCAGATGATATTTAAAGTAATTATTTTAAACATGATTCATTTCACGCATGTTCATGTAAATTAGATCAATTTAAAGGTGACAATCACAATGCTATTCTTCTTTGATACATTGTTGTTTCCACATACAGTAGGTTTAAACTGAAATATATATATATATATATATATATATATAATTTTCATAGGAACAAAGCATTTTAAAATGGTGTATTCACCTTTCAATCAATCAATCAATTAATCAATAAAAGGCCCTTTTTTTTACTTCAGTGAATATTTCTCATTTATATTTAAAATTCAATTTCGGTATGGACTAAAAAAGGGACTGAAGATTCCCAAAATTTTTGTCTAGGAAAAAATATTGTTGTAAATAGCTTAGTTAATTAAACACACTTTGACTTTGAACCTGCATGGCATTAAACAACCTAGGTTCTTTAACCAAATCTCGAATAGTAAAATAACTGTTAAACACACACACACAAAAATGTTAAAGTTAACCTAATCAATTGGATACATTTATAGCACGTGTGTAGGCTATAAAATAACAAATACTTTTGTTGTGAGAAAAAGGTTTAGCATTTTAGTTAAATTCTGACTATGTGGTTTTATTTTGTTCACTTGTTATAGCTATTACAAAACAAAAATATGATATTATAATTGTAATTTAGATTAAACGAATAATTTTAAGAGATATTAGAAAGGTTTAAAACCAACGTTCCGCTAGAAAAAAAACATTTATTTCAAGATAGCCTCAAGATAGCCTATACTGAGATAATTCTTGTGACGGTGACAACTAGCCCGGTCTCCTCTTAATTTAAAAACAATAGACAAGTACCTAAATCTAAATGTGCTCATTTAATAAAATTATAATAAAAAAGAATTTAAAAAAAAAAAGGAAAAAAACGTTTTCTCATATCTTAAGTTCCTTCAGGCCTGTTTACTGTTGCCGCGTCGCGTCTGTTCCCTCGGTAACGCCGCGTGCAAAAGACGGCCTATTGGAAAAGTGCATAGCCTAAGCCAAATTAATGTTTACTCAAACAAAACTCATTTAAAAAGGACCTCATGAAACCATCTTTTGTCCTTAATGCTTCTTAATATCTGCTTTTTCGGCGAGGATTTTAGTCCACTCTCCCTAATTTCGGATGTAACTTTCAACAAATCAATAAATGACACTGTTCTCATTAGTAAAGCAAAGTAAAAAAAAATAAAAAAAATAAATAAATAAACGAATTGGAATGAGTTTTCGTTTACAAGTCCGAACTCTGTAGTTTTACGAACGAGGAAACATCGTGTTTACTAAATTTGACCTGTATTCCCGTGGTAGCTGCCACCTGGAGAGGAGTTAAAGCTCTGCCAGCAATTATACACACACAACAGGGATTCAAGCGGAGAATTGAATTATCACTTGACAAAGGCCTTGTATTTTAGAACTAATGAAGCTGTATCTTACCGATGTTCATACCGAACAACCCCCCAAAAAATTGATCAGCCATAGTGAGCACACTGGAGAAGTAGGCTATCTTATTCTTCACCGGTTAATGCGTCATGGACAAAAAGTGCAAAATTCTTCCTTTGCCCCGGTTAATTTCAGGCCGGATTTCAAAACATAGCATATATTAAAACAGAATAGCCTAAGATGCATAGGACATTTTGCGAAAATATTCATAAAGACAGCAAACTCCTTCGAGCGACCATTAACTGTTACTCTATTAAGCGCAGTCTCTGGACTAATACAGCAGCAGCCTTGACAACGAATTACACAAAAGCCGTCACACATCTCCTGCATTCATTTTACCTCTTGCATTACACTGCTTGCTGTTTAATTAAAATGTATTAAATTATATATAAACTCAAAAAAACCTCAACGGTTGGGTTTAAAATGAAGCCAAATTAAAAGAAAAAATAAACCAACGGTCAAGTTTGTCCATATTTGACTCAAACATGGGTTGAAACAACCCAGCATTTTTTTTTATTATTATTAATTAATATTTGGTCTTTTTAATGTATTTATTTAATTTTATTTGCCGTCTATATAGGCCATTGTTTGGAAATAATATTTAATATTATTAGTCCATATTTGACCCAACCATGGGTAGAAACAACACATCATTTTTAAAGTGAATATAATATATTATAACATAATATAATATAAATATATATAATATAATATATCTGTAAAACTAAGCTAGTAGGCTAGATAAACAGAAACAGATAACAGTGGCTTGTGAAAAAAACATAATCGCTCTCTACAGAAATTCATGTTTCTTATCAAGCATAAGGTTTAGTCTACTGTAATACATGTTGACAGACATTTATCATAGTGAACTCTGACCACTGCATCACCTTTGTAGGACACTCATCGATTTTTCTAACTGATAGACAAAAAGGAACAAATTAAATCGCAACAGTACACTCATTGTTTTGTTTTTTATAGTTAAAAAAATAATTAAATTAGGTTAACGTTACATAAGGGGACAAATAAATCGATCAATGGAGTGATTTAAACATATTTATACATTTTAGCATTAAATATAACGTTAAAGAATTCGAATGCTACTTTTTAACACAAATCTAGTCTATAAGAAGCTATTGAAGTGGATGATGAAAACATGAGGAGATCTTACTGCGTTCACTTAAAGTGGGTGGGTTTAAATGCTCACCTTCAGAAATGCGAGCGCTCAATACTTCCCATACAAAACGAAGAGTTCAAACGAACCACAAATACTATATTTATAATAGATTTACTTACCAAGCAAGTTATCTGCGGCTTGGAACAAACGATGTTCTTACTCTGGATCCCCAAAATCACTTTCCTTGACCTGCAGCTGACCCTTGTAAACTACAGCCTTGTCATGAAGCAAATGAGCTCCGAATTAAGCCATTGAGCAACAGAACGCAACTTGAATCATTCCCTTTAGTTAAAAAAGCAAGATGAGAGAGAGGCAGATGAGGCTGATTATGCAGGTATAGCCTATAGGGTAAATAGGCTCGCGGAGTGTGAGTGCACTTGGCTGTGGAGGGTTGGGTTGGGGGAATTGGAGGGGGACGGGAGGAGGCGTTAGCCGCCGTTTGGGCTCACACGAGCGGGAAACACTAATATCAAACGAATAGGTCGCTAAAATGCGATTAAAGCTTGACGTTTACATTCTCACTCAAATATATGTGCGTAAGATGCGACAGTCTTGTAGAAAGACTTCAACTGTCCCTAACAAAATCGTAGATAACGACGATTTAAATTCCCTGCCTCTCCTGACAGCATAAATTAACACGTTTTAGCATTTGCTTTGAAATGCATACGGTAATTATTAAGTCATTCAAAGCAATCAAGTCATAAAACTACTCAGTATGATCTCGATAAGCCATATTTATTGTTAATTCTAGTGCATACTATAAAATAGACAAGGTGAAACATCATTTCCCACAATTCCACTGCGACGCCGCACGTAAAGCTGATTGGCTGTCACCACAACACAATGACGTTTCAGAATACGTCACTTCCGAAACATTAAGGGATTCGGTTGAGACCTCTTTAGCGCTCCTTGGCTGAGACAGTTGATTCTCATGAGTGTCTTTTTGTTTTTATCCTGCAAAGGTCTTTAATAATTGACCAATAAACTCTTCGGATCAGTTCTTACAAAACTCTGAAAGGTAAATTGTTAAAACGCACATAACGAGTCTTCTGTTAACTTAGACGTTAGACGTGTAACCAGTGTTTAACTTTAGTAACTGATACTGAGCTGTTAACGTTTCCTAAAGCCTGACAAAGGAGAATTTATGGATTATTATGCTAGACGTTTCTAAAAATCTAGCATCATTACAAATTAATCAATATATTCATATCGGTAGTAAACTCAGGATTTGTCATGATCGAAAAGTAAGATTAGGTTTTGTCTTAAATTCTATGTTTAAAGCACAACCTTCCTACAACAAGTCTACTGGGTGAATCATGAATTACTATAGCCGTTATCAATACATAGCCTAGGCTATATTTAGCACAAAGCAACATAACATTGGAAAAAAAAAAATTATTGTGACATTTTCATGTGTGTCGAGTTCCCTCTCCCTCCCCCCAATTGTTAATAAAAATATAATTTGCATTACTGTACCGTGAAAAAAACATACTAATTATAGTATTTATGCATAATGGTATTATTAATAATTTTAAAATATGTATGTATAATGGTATTATTTGTAGTACATTTAAAATATGTAGATTTACTGCCTTTCTGTTGATTTATTGTGATTACTGATTATAATAAAATGTCTGTCTGGACAGGTGATTGGCGTTAGATTATAAATAATTAATATAGTTTTAATGAGAATCTGATAAGAATCAATCACCATTGGGAGTAATGACAATGCAAATAAAAGTAAAAACTACATCTTAAAATCTTAATGTTCTCTAAATAGTATTTTTTTTTTTTTACTAAATGTATTATGTTTACTTTATTTGATTAGATTTTTGGTGAATAGGTGAGGTCTTTTTAACTTGGTTTTGGCACAGTCTTTGTGCCTCTGTTTGCAAACTTAACATTTGGGTAGTATGTTATTGTCAGCATTTTAAAGAATGCAGTAGCCAATATTTTTATATTTAATTTACAGTTACATTTTCATAATTGTATTTCCAGTCACAGAGTAATCAATCATTTTTTTTGTTTCCAATAGCATGAATTTCTCAGAGGTCTTCAAGCAGTCCAATCAATTGTGCAAAGTTTCTCCTGATGGGAAATATTTGGTAAAGTTGTTTATCTTACAGCCATCAACATTATCAGATGATAAATCGAAAATTATGACTATGATCAGAATAGCATACCACCATACTGATCTCTCTGTTTCTTGTTAATCACCACGTTTAACTTGGGCTTGTAGGCCACCTGTGTTCAGTACCGCCTGGTGGTCCGTGATATCAACACCCTTCAGATCGTGCACCTGTACACATGCCTGGACCAAGTGATGCACATGGAGTGGTCCTCTGACTCCCTCTTCATCCTTTGTGCCATGTACAAAAGAGGCCTAGTGCAGGTATGTCTAATTGCCAATTGCATTTGTTGATGCACTTTTACCTTTACTTTTCAGTCTGGGTGTGTTCAGTGTTTATCCAGAATGTAATGTCACACCTCTCCTAGAGCTGCGCGAATAAGGATAAAGGATTTGTTTTGTTTAAAATAGACGTCACGATCCTCCCACGATTCTGAATAGACAACTGTATGAAATAACATGTAATTTGCTAGAGGAACAAAATTTTAATTGCAGCAGTCTATTTAAAAAGAAATGTTTAATCAATTTGAATTGTTTTTTTAAAAATCGGTTTGAGTGAATGATTCAGTGACTCACTCATAAAGACTTCATTTGTTTCATTTCATTACTGGATGAATCAAGTGGCTGCGTCCGAAATCACCCCCCATACCCTTAAATAGGGCTAACCCTAACCATAGTGGTTGTTATCGAGTGCAATCATTCAATCCCATAATGCACCGCAATAACAAGTGTACAACTTAAAAATGCTGCATTCGGAGGATGCAATCCAAGGCAGGAAGGCATCAAGTCTGAATCCAATGTTAGCTTCGCTTCCTGTCTCCTAAAATACCTTCACTTCTGATGTAATTTCTAGCGGTGAAATTACTATTGTAGTAAAGCTCACCAAAGCTCGCAGTATTTTACTGTTGATCATTAAAGGTCCCGTATTATGCCCCTTTTCACAAGATGTAAAATAAGTCTCTGATGTCCCCAGAGTGTGTATGTGAAGTTTCAGCTCAAAATACCCAACAGATCATTTTTTAAAGTTTAAATTGTCATTTTTTGGGGCTCAGAAAAACGCGCTGTTTTAGTGTGTGCCCTTTAAATGCAAATAAGCTGCTGCTGCACGGCACAGGGGGCGGAGCTTCATGAGCTCGCGCTCAGTCTCTCAGGGCAATTTCATCTCACGGAATGATGATAATATCAGAAACTCTCAGTAACGGTGTTCATTTCGAGTCGGACAATAATGCCTACAGAGTCAGAGTGCTGTATAGAGATGAAACAGGTATAGTTTAGTAGTTTAATTACGGTTATTATAACGTATTTGTCATCTGCTTGTATGTATCCATTATTTATTAATAGCCTACAAGTCTGCTGTTTCGGACCAGGTCCGAATGATGATCAAACATATACTGATGAGTTTAATAAAGTTTATTGTACATCACACAAAAGATGAAGCGTCAGTTTTACTTCAGAAAATCACTGTAAGAGCTGAGTAAACACAGTAAGTTATAAGAAGTGCGCAAGTACATAAACGAATTTCGGTAGAGTTGAGGGAGCATTCCTGTGGGCGGAGGTTAGTCAAGAAACGGTTCTAGTGACGTCATTAAAGAAGGAAGTAGAGGGATGTAGTCCAAACGGGCCGTTCGCTGTAGGCGACTTCTGTTAAAGGGGCTATATGCTTTTTTCTGAAATTTAAACTCGCGACTGACACCTGTGGCCAAAAAACGGAACTGCTCTTCCTTTCTGCTCGCTCTCGTACGTGCACACTTCACAAGTCATCCGCTGCAAAGAAGTCAACATTATGTTTACAGAGGTAAGAACAGTCAAATACATATATTGTTTGAGAAACTAAGTTTGTTTGCTGACTAGCGGTGGTGGCAGAGTGATCTGAAACGTTTAACATGAACGCGCTTGACGTCACATCCGCAGACAGCGCGCGAAAAATCCGACCCGACAGAAAATAGGAAAAATAGGATACAGGCTTATAGGTGCACCCACTGTGAGCTGACAAGGTGTCAGTATGCTCATCAGGAGATGTTTGAGTCATACATGGTCAAATAAAAAGGCTATTGTTACGTTTATTTTGGGGAAACAGTTGCATATAGCCCCTTTAAATAAAATATCTCGCTTGGCATTGAACTTTGAGCTTTATAATTTTACAGATATTATTTATACTCTAACAACAACATTACACACTAACTAAAGTTTGAAACATGGGATCGCGAAGAACGGGACCTTTAAACCATTACTCTGCCTCAGAAGTCTTTCTGATATCAGTTTCTTGAGGTACCTTCGTGCTCAAACGCTGCCTTCAAAGTCATTGCCTGATTAGGGCAGTGAGGCAACATGTCAGCGGCTTACTTTTTCCGACTCACCCGTACGCTCAATGGCTAGAGAATACCCATAATGCACTGTGAGGGTCGTTCCGAATAAATTCCAGAGTCTCGCCAGAAGATGGCGCCTGCAGCTGAATCATCCATTATCCAGTAATGTAGGGAATAGTGAATAAGGGCATAGGGGGGCGATTTCGAACACAGCTAGTGTTCTTGAACAAATCTCTTAAATTATATTTTTAAACAGTCACTTGTCGCAAAGTGTTGCTGGCAAGGTAGTTGTACGATCTTTATTTGAAGCATCAAGTTACTTTCAAAAGGTAATTTACTCTATTTTGATCGCTATAAACTTTTATCTCAGTACTTTTTTTTTTCAATTATTGTAGCACAGAAATAATGATACTATGTGGCTGAAAACACTGTTTGTGAAGCGGTTTCATGACAACTGCTCTCTCTGGATCAGCAGAAGCTCAAACGCAGATTCAAATGTTCGCTGTACTTGTAATAGTTAAATAGACATAGCAGAATTGTGATTTAGGAATACGATCGCATGTGTGTTTGAATCAAGATGGCGATCTTTTAAAACAAGACAACCTATTTGAGGTCTCATTCACATCTGTTGCACAAATGGTACGAGCTAGACTGCAATTTGAAAACTTTTTGTTTTTCGTTTGTTCAGTAACCCTTGCTTCAGCTTAATAACCCCTCTAAGAGCTTTTAAGTATTAGGTTATACGTTAATTTTCACTTTTTCAACAATTAGATACAATTTCTCTATAGTTTAATTAACACAGTAAATTACCTTACCTTTGTAAGGGAAGCCAGTGCCAGTCTTTCATGTTGATCTATTCAACAGGACAACAGGACTCAGATATGTTTGTTAGTGAAGGGCCTTTGTGTTTCTCTCTATTCGCTCTCAGGTATGGTCTCTAGAGCAGCCGGACTGGCATTGTAAGATAGACGAGGGTTCGATTGGACTAGTTTCGTCACGCTGGAGTCCTGACGGGCGACACATACTCAACACCACTGAGTTCAATGTAAGTATGGCGGTAGGAGGAGTCAGTTCTGCACCGTGTCAACTGTTGCTGCCCATAAATGAAGACCTGAAAATAACAGACAGTCCATGGACTGAGTTCAACTCTGTTGATCCATTCTGTGGGGTCACAGTCAGAATACACTGTTCTTCTGAAAATTACTTCTTATGGTCTGGTTAATAATGCAAAATGTGAGAAGCAAAATTCAATAAAAACAAAAAAATAATACCACCATATTTTGGACCAATAGCACTAGGTGCAAAATATCATGGTATTTTTTGTTATTGTTTCTATCTACATGAATAAAAAATGGCCATGTTCACTATTGCGCAAACATTTGGGGTTGGTAAGATTAAAGAAGTCTCTTTTGCTCATTAACTCTGCATTCATTTTTGCTCAAAAATACAGTAAAACAATAATATTGTGAAATATTATTACAATTTAAAATTTATGTTTTGAAAACATAATTCATAATTAATTAATTCTACTCCAGTCTTCAGTCACATAATCTTTCAAAAATCATTTTGTGCTCAAGAAACATTTCTTCTCATTATCAATGTTGAAAACAGTTGTGCTTAATATTTTTATGTAAAACCTTTTATTTTTCAGGATACTTTATTGTCACTTTTGATCAATTGAATGCGTCCTTACTGAATAAAAGTATTAATTTCTTTAATAAAAAAACCTACTGAACCCAAACTATTAAACGGTAGTGTATTATGAAATCTCAGTGCCACTCTCTTTCTCTCTCTCCTTCTCTCTGTCTCTCTCTCCTTCGCTCTGTCTGTCTGTCTGTCTGTCTGTCTGTCTGTCTGGATTACACTTGGGCTGAGTGCCACAGTAGTGGTCTGTCGCCTAAACTTGATTCCAAGAATTACTGACAGGTGTTGAGATGATGGACAGCTGTGTGTGTGTGTGTGTGTGTGTGTGTGTGTGTGTGTGTGTGTGTTCACCAATTCACTTGGAATGAAGTGTCTGTCTGTCTGTCTGGAATTCTTGCTGTTTGTCTAGAGTGTGTGAGGGTGAATGATGCCTGGACACTTGTCTGTTGTCTTCCGTCTGACGTCTCTGTTACAGGCTTCCATAAATAATCAGTACACTGTCTGTTTTAACAACAGCACATGCAGTGTTTATGAAAGTAATTTTGCAATGGTCAAATTTAAAGCAAAGTTGTGTAAGGCAATGGTACATATTCATGGCTGTTTGTCTGAAAATTGTACAAAGACTGAAATCACAGACAATTCAAGTCAGCTTGCTTCTCTAGGGTGCCACCTAAAGGATTCCAACTGAACAATATAAAGGTGGCAAGTACATACTAGATTTCTAATACGGTATGTGCTGCTGGCATCAGTAAACTTTGAGCAGAGCTTTGTTGTTCACGCCAGGCCAGTTTACTGAATTATGACAGAATGATAATTTTTGGGTGTCCAAAAAACTATCCCTTTAAGTTGTTGGACTGTTCTTAGACTAAAGACATTCGTAAGGCTATAGAAGATTTGTAATTATGCACAGGTTGCATGGACCACTTTTTTTTTTAGGGGTTCAAGCGTGTAGCACTGAAACGCTATTGTAATTGTTACATTTTCATAGGATCAGCATTCTCCCCTGAAAGTGATCGGGCTGACCAAACCGTAAGTCGTAAAGACTCGAAACTTTGAGGGCCGGTAGTACTCACACCATCTACAACGTCACCAAGACTCAACCCGATCAGCCCAACAGGCGCGCTACAGCAGTGAAAATTACGAAATCGCTCATTCGCATTCACGTGCCTCGGCTTCGATCGTCACCCTGGCAAATTTTTTACGGGTATTTTGGATTTTTTTGAAAAACCTACTTAATTTTTTGGTCCAATCGTAACCAAACCAGTGCAGCAAGATTCTCTGGAGTCTGATTGTCAATTTACAAAAAAAGTTGAAATTTAGATTCACGGTCGCTAAGGGTGACCAAAGGTGACGCCAAAAATGTTTAAGTGGGAGGAGCCATTTGTACTAAAATGGCTATAACTCGTGAACTGTATGAGATATTTTCACCAAACTCGGCACGCATACTGTATGTAAGAGCTCATTCTGTGGTCATGTGGAAAAGCATGCGGCGATTGGCCACTTGATGGCGCTATAACATGGAAAAAACATCAAAATGGCTATAACTACGCAACCCTAAGTCTGATTGATTTGAAAATTGGAATGCGGTGTCTTCGGCCAGAGGTGCCAAGACTGCCTTTGAGGACATTCGCGTATCTCAAAAAACGTGGTCGACGGCGGCCAATGAAGTTTGAGCAGTTATTAGACACGGTTAAAGGAGGCCGATCGGAACAAAACTCGCTGGGCCTGTTTGACTCACAGCCTGTGAGAAATTCGAAAGAAATCGGCCACCGATTTGTAAATCGTGCGTAAAGTTTACAATCAACTTTAACAACTTTGCCTCTAGGACTGCCACTGTTAATCGAATCATTAAATTTTGGAGATTATTTAAAAAACAAACTAGTCCTAGATTTTTGGCTCAACCTAGATAAAACCCCTGCGGCACAATTCTCAGGACTCTCTAGGTCAATAATTATCTAAAAATTGTTTGGACTTTGGATAGCTATAGCTCGGTCATTTAGAAAATAGGCGTGGCAAGTTTTAACCAAACACTATTTCAGTGATAAATGGCCTGAAAGTGAAAAAAGTGGTCTTTTTCCTCTCTGATGTATGTGTTTACAGACTTTATAAAAGTATATTGTAAATTGCCTGTATTGGCTGTAATTATTCTTTTCCATCTATGATCAAAGTGGTTACATGCTTGCTAATTTAAACATTATATCTATTTACACAAGTGCTTAAAGGGTAACTAAACCCTAAACCAACTTTTTTTAGTTAATGATCTGTAAGAATGAGGCTTTATTAGTGCTGTTCATTGATTCGAGTAACTTTTTTGACATTTGGGTATAAAGTGTTTTAATTTTACAATATATGGTGTAAAAACGTCTGAGTGCTGCCCTCTTAAGGTTGAACGGTGGCTACTGCAGTTGAATTTTCCTATTGGATGTTGCGGTGGCAAGTGACGTAAGCAGGTTCCAGCTCACCACGCCCCTGGTACGAGCTAGCGTAGATTTATCTGTATTGTACAGTGGGCAGGAGGGTACGTAGGTGTAGTGTTGCTGGTTGCAACAGCACTGCTGGACTGCATAGCTTTCCAGCAGACTTGGAAATTAGGCGCCAGTGTTTGCATGCACTTGGCCTGGAAGACTGTGAGTGTGAAACCTGCATTTTACGCGGGATTGCTTGTGGAAATGGGCTTCTCCACACAGCTCGCGCTGAAAAGCGACGCAGTGCCACTCCTCCTGCATGGACTCCACCACTGCAGCGGCGTCTTGATGTGAGTGATCATATATATTTTAATCACAATTTATGGTTAGGCTAAAGTTAATCCTCTGGGGTCGACAAACGCGCCGGCGCATTTTGCTGGATTTTTTCACATAGCCGCAAAATATGAATATGCCCAGTGGTGTAGTCTAGTTTTTTGTAGTGAGTATACTGTAATATAACCCCCCCCCTCCTCCTCCTCCTCCTCCTCCTCCTCCTCCTCCTCCTCCTCCTCCTCACCCATCCCAGAGCGTCACCCCATAAGCACCACCACACTCACTAATGCATACAGTATGCATCGACATGAAATTGAGAGCATTATGAAATATTAGGTGTTATCAACATGTCAATTTATTATAAGCAACACAAGACTTTAACAGCCAATGACATTTACAGCTGGGGAGACTGATTTTCTACTGTTTAGTGTTAATCACCATCTAATTTAGCCAGTTAAGAGCTACATTTAGCCTTAGATGTTATATGAATATGGTCCCTGAAGCACAGGTTTTATCAGCTGACAATTTTCCAAAAAAAATAATAATAATGAAACATTATAGGCACAAATACAAATTTACTTTTAGAAATGGTGTTTAAAAAAAAAAGAAAAAGAAAAAGGTGTTATTGTTTTGGCAAGTTTACTGTTTAAATTATAACATGTATGAAAACTTGTGTGATATTTCCTTAAAATAACGTTTTAATAGATTTTATTATTATTATTCATTTTTAATTTTAAAATTTTATTAATTTTACTGTGCAATTTCTTTCTAATTTCTTTGAGTTAGACCAAACTTTTATTTTGGTGGGTTGTAGACATTTGAGTTTCTGTGTGTTTTAATAAACTATTATTATTATTATTATTATTATTAGGCCTACTTGAAGTATACTCTACTGTGCAATAGTAATATATTTCTGTTATAATTTCTTCAAGTTATACCGAACTTTTATTTTGACAGGTTGTTTTGAAGACATTACAGTTTTTATGTGTAGGCTATATGAAACGAATGAATGACGATAGTTTTGTCAAATTAAATGGTGAAATTCTCGTGCAGTGACTCTCATAGCAGCTCTGCGATGAAAGTGCACATGTGTATCCTATCCTACATCATGTCTCAATACAGTGAAACGCTGAAAACATCACGAGCGTGAGTCACGCGTGCTTCAGTGTGTGTGTGTGTGTGTGTGTGTGTGTGTGTGTGTGTGTGTGTGTGTGTGTGTGTGTGCGTGCGTGCGTGCGTAGTGGAGCACACATTGAGCGCTCATTCCCAGAGACGCGTAGAACAATTGCAGTCTCTTTTAACTTTAATATTCACAGACACTAGTCCATATCATATCCCTACTTTTGATTTATTCATTCAAAAATAGCCAAATTCCGTAATGACGTTCTGCTTAGCAAGCTCCATTTGTGACTGGATTCCGCGATTCGGTGTCGCTTCGCAAACACTGACGGGGTGAATTTATGAATGAAAGTGTGAAAGTCAGGCTCTGACCAGGGGTTTAGTTACCCTTTAAAGCGCTTGAACCCCAATAATTGCTGCTAGCAGCTATATTTTCTTTTTAATGGGGATTTTCTGGTGCTTAAAGGGATAGTTCACCCCAAAATTAAAATCATCTTAGAATTTACTCACCTTCAAGCCATCCTAGGTGTACATGACTTTCTTCTTCTTTCAGCCAAACACAAGTTATATTAAAAAATATCCTGACTCTTCAAAGCTTTTATAATGGGAGCGAGTAGCACCTGAGATTTTGAAGCCCAAAAAAGCGAATCCATTCATCATAAAAGTAATCGATATGGCTCCATGTGGTTAATAAAGGCCTTCTGAAGAAAAGTGATGCGTTTTTGTAAGAAAAAATCCATATTCATAACTATATAAACTATAATCACTGGCTTCCAGTGTAGCGTAAGCTTAGGTGAGAGTAGACGCCTCTCGCGGTTCAAACAAACAGAGCTGGGCAACAAACTCAAGCTCCTCCATCATTTCTCTTTAAAAATTAGACTTTTTAATTTGTGACCGGTGTTTTGTTTTGCTCTATCGTCTGCGCTTCCACATTTATCAATGCATCATGCCTCAGGTCAGAGGTCACTCTTCCGCCGGAACTAGACTCACATATAGCCGTTACCAGAAGCCAGTGATTATAGTTTATAAAGTTATAAATATATTTTCTTACAAAAATGCATCGCTTCGCTTCAAAGGCCTTTATTAATACTATGTCTTTTATGATGGATGCGCTTTTTGGGCTTCAAAATCTCAGGCTCTATTCATTCCCATTATAATGCTTGGAAGAGTCAGGATATTTTTTAATATAACTCTGATTGTGTTTGGCTGAAAGAAGAAAGTCATATACATCTAGGATGGTTTGAGGGTGAGTAAATTATGGGATAATTAAAATTTTTGGACCTCTGACAACCCTTTAAACTTGTACACCACTGACCTGTGTTTTAATCTTAAGGTTGACAACTTGAAGGTGCAAAATGGGTTTGTATCATTAAATTTAAATATTTATGTCTCTATAATTTTTTTGCTTTATCTTCACAGTTGAGAGTCACCGTCTGGTCCCTATGCACAAAATCCGTATCCTACATCAAGTATCCTAAAGCCTGCCAGAAAGGTGAGTGCATGCGTGTAAGTGCAGACATGAACTAGTTATACTAGTCTGGGGTATAGCTAGTTTTATAAAATGTTTGTGGGAGTGGAGATGTAAGGACAGGGTCACAGAAGCATGAATCATGTGAGAATATTTACCTGTAATATAAGTCTTGTCCCTGGACGTCTACCCAGGCGTGAGCTCTCACAGACAGCTGGTAAATGGCACATAGTCCTCGTAACACTCCAGAAGACATTGGGTTCATATAATGCATTACTGCCATAGATTGTCATTTTCTGGCCAGCAGAGTGTGGATTGAGTTATCTGTCACCCCTGTCGCTGTGGATTGAGCTGTAACCTTCAGATCAGCTGATGGAAAACTTGTGTTGAAAGGTGTTTCTGTGCTAGCATTGTGCTGTCTACCAGAGTGAATTATGAAAATTTTAGCCATTTATTGTTAGCAGTCATGGGTCAAAGTTATGGATCACAATTCCATTCCTAACATAATTGACCTCCGTCCAGTGTTGGGGAAGCTACGTTGACAATGTAGCTCATGCAAAGTAGTTCAATGACAAACAAAGTACTTTTTAAAAAAGGAGTTTGCTACACCTCAAGCTAACTACACTTGTGTTTTCAGTGTATTTGATCAAAAATACAGTAATATTGTGAAATATTATTACAATGACTTATGTTAATATTTTTTAAAATGTAATTTATTCCTGTGATGCAAAGCTGAATTTTCAGCATCATTACTCCAGTCTTCAGTGTCACGTGATCATTTTAATATGATGATTTGTGCTCAAGAAACATTTCTGATAGTTATCATGCAGCTGCTTCATATTTTGTGGGAACTACTACAGTTTTCTTTGATAGAATAGAATAGTTCAAAAGAACAGCATTTATTTGAAATATAATATTATATTATAATATATATATATAATACAAAATATTTTTTGTAACAATGTAAATGTCTTTACTGTCACTTTTGATCAATTTAATGTGTCCTTGACTTCTTGCAAAATAAAAATATTAATTTACTGATCCCAAATTTTTGAATGGCAGTGTAACTGTCAAATTATATATATATATATATATATATATATATATATATATATATATATATATATTTTATTTTTTTATTTTTTTTAATTTTTTTTTGTTTGTTGCCATTACAGTAACTGAAACTGTGCTTCTACTGTAACAATAAAAAAGGACAACATAGCTATACTGCGCATTTGTGGTCTGCTTTCCCGATTTAATTTACAATATATCCCATTAATAATTCACTGGAATGCACTAAGAATCTCTTGTTTTTCTCAGGTTTGCTTTTACACGAATGCTTTAAAAATTAATTGTCTCACTTTTCACTTCTTATCCCTATTAGCAGCAGTGTTTACTAGAATGCTTCTAGAGCTAGTAAATGCTAAAGTTAATGAACATTTTTGATTGAGGTTATGTTATATTTTACAATACGTACATATATTATACAGTTATATTTTAACACGTCCGCAATATTGCTGCAGAAATCATGTTTTTGGTGTTATCCATGGTCTGTAATTTGTTAATGCTTTTAAATTTCCCTTTTAATGTTTGATGGTTGAAGGGCGAGTAGAATAATGTCATCTCATTGTTCACAGTTTTTAAAAATGCGTATTATTCTGTTCATAGAGCGAATGTTTCGCTGATTGTTTACAGTTTAAAAATATAATTCGCACAAAGCATCATGGAGCGTAGGAAATACTATACTATGCTATACTAGAATATATGGTTGACTATTTAGGCTTTAAATGCATAAATGTGTTTCAGGTGTGGACTTCACTGCAGATGGCCGTTATATGGCTCTGGCGGAGAGACGGGAGTGTAAAGACTACATCAGTGTGTTTGTGTGTGATGACTGGCATCTTCTCAGAGTGAGTACACTGTGGCCTGATGGTTAGCACACATGCTCCAGAAAAGTTGAGCAGGAGAAGCAGATGTAGGAGAATCCAGCCTGATCTTTCCCACCCTTCTTTCTCCTGAAATCTCCTGCCCTTTTATCTATTGTCTTCATTAGTAAAAGTGGCAAAATATCATTATATCACTTCAGATGAAGATGAATGACTTGATTCTCAAATACTTGAATTAAACATTTCGGTAACACTTCACAATAAGGTTTCGTTTGTTAACATTAGTTAACTACTTTAGTTAACATGAGCAAACAATGAACAATGCTTCTACAACATTTATTAATCTTAGATGATGTCAATCTAAACCTTTACTAATACATTTTTAAGATCAAAAGTTGTATCTGTTAAAATTAATTGATGTATGGCTTTTCAATCTTTGTAATGATTTATTTAGTTAATATTATTTCTTTCTTTTATTTATTTTTTACATTTTTATATTGCTTTTCTTATTTTAATTTATTAATCAAGTTTTATTTATGTAGTTTTATTTAAATGATTTATTTTAATTATTTTAAATTATTTATTTTGATCAAATGGATTTTATTTATGGAGTTATTTTTATTTAAAGCTAATTTTATTTATTTATTTTAATCAAATGTTTTAATTTGTGTAAAAAAAACTAAAAAAAATGTTTTATATTACTAGTTCATGTTAGTTATGCATTAACTAATAATACCTTATTGTAAAGTGTTACTAAACATTTTAAACATTTTAAAAGAACTACCCTTTGTTTGGGGCACAATTATTTTAATATTTACTACTTTTTCATTAAAATTAAGTATTATCATTATTTTATTTTTTTATCACTTTTTGTAAATAACCTTTTTGGGTATTCATGAAAACATTTACATTTTAAATAACTATATATTTTATATTTTATAGGAAATACAGATTGTTTATTTAATTAAAATCAGCATGAAGGCAGTACAACAAATATTAATTAAACTTTACAATTATTGCAAAAATTAAAATTTTTCCATTTTGTCTGTAGCATTTTGAGAGCGAGACTCAAGATCTGGCAGGGCTGGAGTGGTCTCCGAACGGCTGTGTTCTTGCGGTGTGGGACAACAGTCTTGAGGTAAAGAAAATCAATGCTTAAGGTCACTAAAGATTTCTTTCACAGATTCTGGTCATTGACCGTACTACACAACATGTATTATTATTTGTAGCCTGGATGTGCATTTTTGTGCAGATCTACTCTATATAATTATCATTTGGACTGATGTACTAATTAGTTGTGAGCGCAATCTACATCATTTCTACCACAGAATTTTTGTTAAATCCAGCCACTCAGATTGGAGCTTAATTTTGGAAAGCGCAATAAGCATCAAATGCTGTGAACGATTGATACTCAAACTGTCTGATGCAGACACAGGGGTTTGAATGCCTCTCATCATTGATGAACAGATTTGGACTTTTTATCATTGAAACAATTTAGTTTAATAAAATTCTGAAATATTAACTAATCTGATTAACTCTGCGGTTTCTCTCCGCAGTATAAAATGTTATTATATTCGCTGGATGGCCGCCTGTTGTCGTCCTTCAGTGCGTATGAGTGGTCTCTAGGCATAAAGTCTGTCTCGTGGAGTCCCAGCAGCCAGTTCTTGGCTGTTGGCAGCTATGATGAAAAGGTAGGAAATCTATTAAAGAAACAGATGGAAAATAACTGTTTAATATTACATAATCTGTATAAAAGAGTTTTGATGGGCTTTTTCCATCAGGTTCGGATCCTGAATCACATCACCTGGAAGAAGATCACAGAATTTGAGCATCCAGCCACCATTGTAAACACCAAAGCTGTAGGTGTTTTTCTCCTGAGTGCATATCTGAGGGGGGGGGGGGCTGTTATATGAGGGGGGGGGGGACTCTCTACTTTACTTTACAGTGCCCCTATTGTGCTATTTTGTTTTGGAGTTCCCCAACAATAGGTTTATATGCATCCAAGGTAAAAAAAAATAATACAAAAACAAAAAAACTTTTAATTTTCTCATAATATACATTGCAGCATCACCTGTTTTCCGAGAGCCTGCTCTGCTCTGATTGGTCAGATGGTTTAGTCTGTTGTGATTGGTCAACCACTTACAGCGTGAATCAGAAAAGAAACGCCCATTACAGTATTTGAATTTTAGCTCCAGAGACTTCCCCAGCACTTGATACACTGTGAAACAAACTGTAACGATGACGTCGATTTTACAGCATTAATTCGAGCCCGAGTCCTCTACCTTTTAAAGTGTATGCAAAGTGGATTTGCCTCGGCAGCACAGAAGACAGTGTCTTCTCAACATGAACAACACGGACCAAACTCTTCCAGGCCTCAGCTACAACTACTGTGTTTGAGTAGATGACGTTCACCGGCAGCCAATGAAGACCATAGGCTGGCATTATGCAAATGTGTTACAAACCTACAAGGGTTCGCACAAGAATTAAGACTGATGACTCGTTTCAGGCAGTTCAGAAACGGTTCTTTCTTTTGAGCGGCAATAACATATCATGATAGCATTATCATGCATTTTGATCTTTGAAACTTTGCAGACCTTTTACGTTCACAAACAGCTATATTGAATTAATGGTAATATCCAAAAAAACATCATGGGGCACTTTAAACAGCACTTTTACAGGCTTAACTCATTGGAAAATGTCTCTGCCTATATTTTTGCAAAACTTCATAAACATACCTATAACTTGGTGCGCTTGATCGATTAATAAAGACTTATTTTCATGTGTTCCTTGCACAATACTATGTTATGACCTCAAAACACTTTTACCATAGTGCATGATTTGTAAACTTAATACATTTTAACATTTGCATCACATAACCAGCTTTATATGTATGACTTTTCTGACATAGTAAACTTGTTTGCAACCAACATAATACAATGTTGCCAGATTCACGTTCATCTGTTTCAGATAAAACTGAACACACTTTTCACGCCACTTGCTGGACATTTCACTTTGAAAGCGTCACAATTCATGCAAAGCAATGTAATATAATTTTGCAGAACTGTCGCCACATGCTTATATTTTTTTTCAACCATTATGAAAATGTTAGATTTTATGAGTTTACATTTTTCTTATTGAAAAAGTCTAAAATGTAAGTGAACTAGAAAAAAGTTTATAATCAAAAACTGTTTTTTTGTTTGTTCTAGGTGGTATTTAAGGAAGTGGAGAAAAGACCTGTTGTGGGCAGTGAAGATCTTTCTATTCATCAGCTGACTGTGGATAATTCCCTATTTAGCACACAGAGCAAGTGTAAGTTTCATTAATCTTGTGTACAGTTCCTGGTAGTTAAACTACAGTATGTTCCTGCTGTAAGGAGGGTGTTTGCACTAATATTACCTGCTATGCTGACAGCACTGCCTCGGTGGACACCAGAGATTTCACTTGGTGGCAGGTCATTAAGAATAAGTAACTATTTCTATTGCTGGACTATTGACGAAGGTCTGCAGATACACTACATAAATCTTATCAACGTCATAGCAATGGAGATCTCATGTTACAATCATACTAAGCCCCCGAACTCTTTACTCTTTTGAAATGATGAGTATGTTGTGCTATGTGTAGACATGCTCTCACATTCACGATGCAAAGCTCTCTCCAGTCCATCTTGAACATTTATTGAAACGTTTTGTCATGTATTGTAAACTTGAGCAAACTGTACAGGGCTCGACATTAACGCTTGTGGAGTGGGACGAGTGGATTTTTTGAAGGGGCAAGAGAAAGAGAGTTTTACCCAGCCGGACAAGTAGCCCAATTAAAACGTCAAAAACAAAAAAAATGACTAGGGAATCACCAAAACACGAGAACGACTCTGATTTGATCACATTACATGACTCTGATTTCAGCACACAACGCAAAACGACAGTGGAGGTAATGTAATCGTAGCGGTGGCATATTCTATGCTAATTTCACCCTCGCGCTCCATCATGACGATATATCACGAGACAGCTTTTCACCTCGACGAGAAATCTCGGCACATTTTAATAACGAGATCTCGTCACACCCCTACTTCTGGGTAAATATCACAAATAGGCAGATTTAAATATGCCAGTGCTGATAGAACATTGATGAGAATATTGCTTCAGAATAAATTATATTTACAACACAAAAAATTAAAAAAAATCAGGAAAAGCTACTTTTTTTACTTTTAAAGTGAATGACCGATTTACTTGTCTGAAGGACAAGCACATATGACAAGGCTTAACGTTGAGCCCTGCTGTACGTATATCACATGTCATTTATAAATCAACACCTATCCAGCCACTTGAGGAGGTTATATGCTAAGGTTAGTCAATCACAACAAAGACAAATTACATGGTACAGTACCAAAGATAGCCTTTTTTGGGGGGCAGAATATAAACAGAATATATTTTATTGTAAATTCAGTGATTATTTGAAAATTTTAATTAACACATAGTACTAAAGCTTTAGAACTTTAAATTAATTAAATGTATTTTCTATTTTTATTAATACATACATTATACTAGCTTCTGGTCATTGACCTAAGACTATGTAACACTATTATTTTTAATAGCCTAGATGTGCATTTGCAAGATGCAATATATAGGTAATTATTATTTAGACTGCTGCACTAATCACTTGTTAATTCATTTTTTAACCACAGAATTTTTGTAGAAGCAAGCCAATCAGAGTGGAGCTTTTTGTAGCAATTTTGGATAGCTCTTGTTTCTGAGCACAGTAAGCATAAATTATATATATATATATATATACTGTTGCTATTGTTAATACTTTATTCTCAGAATTATAAATTTGGGATTTATTATATAGATTTTGGAGTGCATGTTTTTGATCATAGAGAAGTTGGAAAATGGTAATTAAAAATCAAGATATCCTGCATTGGGAGTAATGCATCACAAGTTACGTAATCAGATTACTTTTTTCAAGTCACTAGTAAAGTAACGCATTACTTTTAAATTTGCAACAAAATATCTGAGTTACTTTTTCAAACAAGTAATGCTTTTTTTTCCCATTTATTGACTGACACCTCTCCTGTACCCATGTTGAGAGAAATGGCATTACTTTCCATTAAAAAGTAACTAAGTACGCAATTAGTTACTGTTTTAGGGAGGAATGTGATATTGTAATGGATTACTTTTAAAAGCTACTTTCCCCAACATTGAAGATATGACAATGGTTGATGTAAGAAACCTACAAAATTGTAAAATATGCTTTAAGCATGAATGCACACAATCTGTTAGCGAGGTGAAAGAGGTGGGCAAATGCAAATAAACTGTGAAAATAATGCTATTACATTTTGATCAGATAGACTTCAATACCTTGTTTCAGATGAGATCACACAGCTGCCAACCCAGGTGCCAGTAATCAAGCCCGATCCGGACCGTGCCAACCCTAAAATCGGCGTCTCTGCTATGGCTTTCAGTGCTGATAATCGCTACCTTGCTACGAAGAATGGTAAGGCTGTGTGTGTAGTGGATTCATGAAACAATCATGAGTCCTGAATGTGAACCAAGCAGTGATCCCACCTTTCAACCGATGAATTTCCATGACTTGGATTACTATGTGCAGATTTTTACACATTGATAGATCAGAAAGAGATATTTCTAGTTGTGCTACAAACATATTCACTCAAGGCAAGACACTACAGATGTAACTAATTTACAAAATGTAACTAATAGATATCACTATACTTTCCATAGTTGATTAATCACAGTACAGTAAGACAGTTGTTTTGCGTTACAAGTTTTCTGAAATGTTTTGTTCAAATATGAGGCATTATCTAATTAAATATGCACTAATTTGCATACATTTTCAGAATAGAAATCGCTCCGGTTACGACTGTAACCTCGGTTCCCTGAAGAGGGAACGAGCGTTGCGTCGAGTTTGACGCTATGGGAACGCTTTGCGTGATGACGTCTTGAAGCACATGTAAAATCAGTCCAATGGCGTGGCGGAACGTCAGAGGCGGGTGACGTCACGTACCAGGAAGCTATAAAAACCGGCCCGAAACAGAAAATGACAGCTTAATAAAGTCTGAAGTCGTGCTGACAGGCATGAAGGAGATATGGCAAGGTGACGCAACGCTCGTTCCCTCTTCAGGGAACCGAGGTTACAGTCGTAACCGGAGCGTTCCCTTTCAAGGGAACTCGCGTTGCGTCGAGTTTGACGCTATGGGAACGTCTATACCAACGCCTCCATAGCTACAAATGTCTGTCCTGTGTGAAATCTAGTAGAGCAGCACTAGGATGACAAAACATGAGACCCTGGAGCAGAGTCTAGATCCAGAGAGTAGAACCTGACGAAAGTGTGCGGTGAGGACCAGCCTGCCGCATCACAAACGTCCTGTAAAGAAACTCCTGAAATAAGGGCCTTAGAGGCCGCCATACTCCTAGTAGAGTGCGACCGGACAGCCAAAGGAGAAGGCTGCCCAGCCGCCTCATAAGCAAGTGAGATAGCCTCAACCACCCACTTGCTCATTCTTTGCTTAGACACCGGGCCTCCCTTGTTAGGGGAGCCAAAGCAAACAAATAACTGATCACTTCTACGCCACAGGGCAGCTCTGTGGACATAGGCGTCCAACGCCCGAACTGGGCAAAGCAAATTATTAGCCTCCTGGTCCGCATTCTGGAAGGGAGGAGGACAAAAGGCCTGCAGAACGATAGGTCTGACCACATTAGTGGGGACCTTGGGGATATAACCCGGTCTGGGATGAAGAAAAGCTTTCACCATACCCGGAGCAAACTCTAAGCATGACGGAGCAACTGACAATGCTTGCAGATCCCCTATTCTCTTAAGAGAAGAAATAGCCAGAAGAAAAAGAGCTTTCAGAGTTAGAAATTTCTCAGGAACCTCCTCAATGGGCTCAAAGGGGGCCAGGGACAGGCCTTGTAGTACAATGGACAAGTCCCATGGTGGCACCCTAGAGCGAACTGCAGGCCTCAGCCTCCAAGTGCCACGAAGGAAACGAGATATTAAAGGGTCTTTCCCCACAGACATTCCACCCAAAGGAATGTGGTAAGCACCTATGGCCGCCACATAAACCTTTAAGGTGGACGGGGTCAGACCTGCAGTGAACCGGTCCTGCAGGAACTCCAGCACTGTACCAATTGGGTAGTTAACTGGGTCCAACCGACGGTCACTACACCAAGAAGTGAAGACTCTCCACTTCAGGGCATAAAGTTTCCTCGTGGAGGGAGCTCTGGATTGTAGAATGGTCTCAACAACCTCAGTTGAGAGACCTGACTCTATGAGCTGGGCCCCCTCAGAGGCCAAGCCCACAGGTTCCACAGTTCTGGGCGGGGGTGAAATATTGAGCCCCCTGCCTGGGAAAGAAGGTCTCTCCTGACGGGTAACTCCAGAGGATGCCCGTCGAGGAGGGAGACCAGATCGGGAAACCATACTCTGCCCGGCCAACGCGGGGCTATAAGAAGCAGGCAAACCCGGTCCCTGCGAACTCTCTCCAGAACTCCCGGGAGCAGAGCAACTGGGGGAAAGGCGTACAGACGTAGCCTCGGCCACGTCTGTACCATAGCATCCAGTCCCAGAGGAGCTGGATGCGTGAGGGAGAACCAAAGTGGACAGTGAGACGTCTCTCGAGACGCAAACAGATCCACTTGTGCTTGGCCGAACTCCCTCCATATCAGCTCCACCACCTCGGGGTGGAGCCTCCATTCCCCGGGCCTCGGCCCCTGCCTCGACAGAGTGTCTGCTCCTATATTCTGGACCCCGGGGATGTAGGCTGCTCTGAGTGACAGCAACTTCCCCTGGGACCACAAGAGGATATGGCGCGCCAGATTGGATAATGGGCGCGAGCGCAGACCCCCTTGGTGGTTGATATAGGCGACTACCGACGTGTTGTCCGTATGCACTAACACATGGTGTCCCCTGAGATCTGTGATAAAGCTCCTCAGAGCCCGGAAGACGGCTAACATCTCTAGGCGATTGATATGCCAGGAACGATGATGGTCTTCCCACAGACCTTGAGATGAGCGACCCTCCAGGATCGCTCCCCAACCCGTGAGGGAAGCATCCGTCGTTAGCAGTTTGCGACGACAAGGAGCTCCCAACACTGGGCCCTGGGACAGGAACCAAGGTTTCTTCCACATAACCAAGGCACGTAGGCATCGCCGCGTGACCTTGATTGTGCGAAATGGGTTGCCCCTCGGGGAAAACCCCCTGGTCCTGAGCCACCACTGCAGGGGCCTCATGTGCAGCAGTCCAAAAGGTATCACGTTGGAAGCTGCTGCCATGAGACCCAACAGTCTCTGGAACTGTTTGACATTGAGTAGCTGGCCTAGCTTTACACTTTTCACAGCTGCAAGGATGGACTCTATACGTGGCGGTGACAGGCGCGCCTGCATCGACACTTAGTCCCAAACCACGCCTAAAAAAGTGGTCCTCTGGAGTGGAGAAAGCACACTCTTCTTGGCGTTCAGCCGTAACCCCAGCTCTTTCATGTGGGCGAGAACAACATCTCGATGTTGAACCGCCAACTGATGCGACTGAGCTAAAATCAACCAATCGTCGATGTAGTTCATTATGCGAATACCCTGGAGGCGCAGCGGCGCCAGAGCTGCATCCATGCATTTGGTGAAAGTGCGGGGTGATAAAGCTAGGCCGAATGGAAGAACACGATATTGGTAAGCTTTGCCCCCGAAAGCAAACCTCAGGAACTTCCAATGACACGGACGGATGGAAATGTGGAAATATGCGTCCTTGAGATCTATCGTGACAAACCAGTCCTCGGATCTGATCTGTGGCACGATCTGTCTCAATGTTAACATTTTGAACTTGAGCTGCATGACTGAATCGTTCAGAACTCGAAGATCTAAAATGGGACGCAATCCCCCGTCCTTTTTTGGAACTATGAAGTACCGGCTGTAAAACCCGGTTTCCCTGTCGGAGGGAGGTACATATTCTATGGCCCCTTTCTCTAACAGAGTGTTCACTTCTTGTTCCATAACCAGAACCTGCTCGGGGGCCACCACTGTGGGCAGGACCCCCATAAACCGAGGAGGGCGTTTCTTGAATTGTATCAGATACCCTCTTTCCACGGTCTGCAGGACCCAACGAGAAACATTTGACAGTAGTTTCCACGCTGTCAAAGATTCTACTAGAGGTACCAGCCTCTCGAGACTGGTTTCTGGATTTTGTTGTTGTTGAGCAGTCAATTCGACGCCCTGTAACGGCGCACCGGCAGGGAGCGACCGAACAGACTGCTCTAACACCCTCCTCGGAGGGGGCGGGCATCCCGAGGCCACTACGTTTCCGGGTGGTCCTTGAGATATGTGCTCGCCGGAGACCGCTGCGCCCTGTAACACCGGAGGCGGCAGGGTTAGCAGAACGGTCCCCTGAGGGTACCGAAGAGAGACGGGCACCGTAAAAAGAGGTGTTAACCGCTCTGCTTCGGGGGGGACTACCCTCATTAGTCCTGAGCCCTCGGACGTCAGGATTTCTTCCCAGCAGCCTTCTTGGCGGTAATAACGGTCCGCAGATCCGCTTTACCCCTCGAAGACTGCTGGGTTTGAGCGCGCCCTCCGTGTCCCCGAGATTTTTGTGGGGGAGCACGGGAGGACACGCTCTGCTTCTGAGTGGCACGGTGCTCAGCGCCCTTTTTAGAGGAGTGAGGCTGCTCCCGCTCAGCAGCCTCATAGAAAGAACGGCGGGGAAGAAGCTTTTGGAGAGCAGCTGCTTGTTTAGCGGCTTCTTGAGATTTTGCAACCGCAATATTCACTGCATCCCCAAATAACCCGGCAGTGGAAACCGGAGCATCTAAAAGAACATGTTTCTCTTTGTCCTTTATATCGCTTAGATTGAGCCACAGATGCCTCTCAGTGGCCACCAGGGCTGCCATAGACCGCCCGATAGATTTAGCGGTCTCCTTGGTGGCCCTGAGAGAAACATCTGTGGCTCTGCGAAGTTCAGCCACAGTGTCGGGACCAATTCCCCCGCCCTCCTCTAAATCCCCCAATAATTCTGCCTGATATGCTTGCAGGATGGACATCGTATGCAGACACGCTGCAGCTTGACCAGCGGCTGCATACGATTTATGTACCAGGGACGAAGTCATTTTTACTGGCTTAGAGGGAAGTGTAGGAGCCTTCAGGGAAGATGCTGTTGCTGGAGAGAGATAGCCCGCGAGCGTCTCTTCCACCCTCGGCATCTCCCCATAACCATACTCTTTATACTTTGAAATAGAGGAATAGAGAGAAGTGTGTGGTGTGTATACTCTGTGAGACACTGGTTTCCCCCACGATCTCGACACCTCGGTGTGGAGATCGGGGAAAAACGGCAGGCTCCTGCGCTGGGGCTGAGCACGAGATGGCAGGAAGCGTTCGTCGAGCTTACTTTTCGAACGAACGTCCTGCCGATCCTCTGGCCACTCAATAGATAGTCTGTCAACCGCTCTAGTAATGACATCGAGCAGTTCCTCAAACGCATGAGACTGAGGTGGCGAATCCTCAGACTCAGCTTCAATACTCACAACATCCAACTCCTCAGAGCTGGATAGTTGCAGTACTGGTACCTCTATCGGGGGGGAAGTAACCGCAGCGCGTGCTTCCACACCCTGATGAGAGGCACTGGATCTATCAGAAGGATGCTGAGATAAGGCAGAGCCCGTCTCAACATCCACTGATAAATCCATTTGTGAACCCCAGGACTGAGATCGACGCCGTGCCTCGGCAGCGGCGGGACCCGAGCCCTGGGGAACGTGGTCGGGATAGAACCGAGCCAGGCGGGATCGGAGTGTACGCAAAGGAAGCGCACAGCAATGCTCACAGTCACCACCCTCGAGTGCTGACTGGGCATGCTCCTCTCCCAAACAAACAACACAAAGAGTGTGTGTGTCACCTCCCGTTAAATAACGCGGGCAGGGATGGACACACACTCTAAACTGCTGCTTGCTCGCCATACTGAATAATATAAATATATATACAGACAACACCAAATAAGACAGACAGATTTCAACACAGAGCGCAACTGAAGACTCAGAAAGCTGTCATTTTCTGTTTCGGGCCGGTTTTTATAGCTTCCTGGTACGTGACGTCACCCGCCTCTGACGTTCCGCCACGCCATTGGACTGATTTTACATGTGCTTCAAGACGTCATCACGCAAAGCGTTCCCATAGCGTCAAACTCGACGCAACGCGAGTTCCCTTGAAAGGGAACTGAACATTTAATAGAGCCAGGTTTAAAATGTATTATTTCATTTTGTCGACATATTAAAGTTGACGTTTTTTACAGAATGGATTTTGGAAATCTCTTTTAATCACTCCATAAATCAGAAAAAACTCAACAGCCAGAATTTATTTTTCACCGTTTTTTTTTAGGAATAAAATGTTCAATACATATCAGGTTAATGTTATATATGGAAGCTTGTTTCCGCCACAGAATAAAACATTTTAAAAGATAATTGCGGCTTTTTCAGAATTGCGAGATATAAACTCGCAATTGCGAGAAAAAAGTCTAAATTGTGTGATATAAACTTGCAGTTCTGACCTTTTTCTCACAATTGCAAGTTTATATCTCGCAATTCTGAGAAAAAAAGATGTAAACTCGCAATTGTGAGAAAAAGGTCAGAACTGCAAGTTTATATCACACAATTTAGACTTTTTTCTCGCAATTATGACTTTATATCATGCAATTCTGAGATAAAAAGTCAGAACTGCAAGATGTAAACTCGCAATTACGAGAAAAAAAGTCCGAATTGTGAGAAAAAAATTCACAATTACCTTTTTAATGTTTTATTCTGTGGCGGAAACAAGCTTCCATAGTTAAATAAACAAAGCACCCTGTAAAACATTTAGAATGTAGAATTTGCTGCATGTAAGGGCTAAAACTGAAACTGAAGTAGAGAATTCAGGCTCAATGCAGAAAAAAAAATGAAATAATGAAAAAATGGCCTTTAAAAAGTATATATTGTAATTGAAATGTACTGATGCAAACAGATAAAGTGTAATAGAATAAACACATAAATGTATATTTTGGATGTTTTCTTTTCACTAGTCTGAAAGAAGCAAATCAGCACAAAATCTCAAAATTGACCAGTGCCTGAAAAAACAGTGGCTTTGCCTGTAGTGTCTTGCCTTAAAAAGGTTTGACTACTTTTTACAATTTTCTTGATTTCCATTAGTTTTCCAGGCCCGGAGACAATTGTATAATTCACAGAAACGTTTCCTTTCTATCTTTCTGTGTAGTTCTCAATCTTCATGCCCCTTGTTCCATTTGGCAACAATAGTCATTATGAGAAGCATTACATTCTGCCAGTGCCAACCTGAGTCGGATTTTCAGAGCCATTTGGTGCCCTGGCTTCCTGGGAAATTCCCCTGCATTACTACAGACTTTACTCTTCCTATTCAGATGCCCTAACAACTGTGCTTCATAGGCTCATGTTGTCATTGAGATGCTGACGCTGTGTCCATCTTCTGTCAGATAACATGCCTCAGAGCCTGTGGGTGTGGGACATGCAGAGACTCGGCCTGCTGGCCGTCCTGGAACAGACAGGTCCTGTGCGCTGCTTTGTCTGGGACCCACGCAGACCCCGGCTGGCGCTCTGCACCGGAAACACCAAAGTGTATCTGTGGTCGCCAGCTGGCTGTGTGTCTGTGAATGTACCAGTTGAAGGTATGGATCCAGTTTCACCACAGTTCTTGACTCAACATTACTTTCAAACAAGCTTTTACACTATTGCTTAAACAACACTTACAGTTCTGTGTGTTATAATAAAGCAAATAGCACCGTTAGAAGTTATATATATATATATGACCCTGGACCACAAAACCAGTCATAAGTCGAACGGGTATATTTGTGGCAATAGCCAACAAAACATTGTATGGGTCAAAATTATCGATTTTTCTTTTATGCCAAAAATAATTAGGATATTAAGTTAAGATCATGATCCATGAAGATGTTTTGTAAATTTCCTACCTTAAATATATCAAAAATGTATTTTTGTGAGTGGATGCAGCACAATCGCCAACATAAATGGACAACTTTAAAGGTGATTTTCTCAATGTTTCGATTTTTTTGCACCTTCAGATTCCAGATTTTCAAATCGTAGTATCTCAGACAAATATTGTCCTATCCTAACGAACCATACATCAATGGAAAGCGTATTTATTCGGCTTTCAGATGATGTAATCTCAATTTAAAGGGATAGTTCACTTTGAAATAAAATTTTGGTATGTTTTAGCTTACCTCAAGGGCATCCAAGATGTAGGTTTCTTTTTTTCCGCAGAAGTTTCAATTTTGATATTTTTAGGTCAAACCGTTCTTGTCTGTCAGTCATATAATGCAGGTCTATGGTCACCACCTCAAAGAGCAAGCACAGAGTCCAAATTAAAACAATTCCACATCGTCCAAATTAAACAATTCCCCATCGTAAGTACACATTGATGGCCTAAGACACGAAACGAGCGGTTTGTGTGAGAAAACGAACAGTATTTATATCGTTGTTACCTCTTGAACACAGCCGCATCCAAGTGATCTGAGGGCGCGGGCGGGTATAGATATATACACTAGATGTCGCCTTGGCTACTGCAGTTCATTGGAACGAAAGCTAAAACATACCAAAATTTAATTTCAAAGTGAACTATCCCTTTAAACAATTTTACCCATAAGTCTAGTTTCGTGGTCCAGGGTCACATATATTGTCCAAAATGAACTTTATGCCAAACCTGCTAGTTGTCAGTGAATTTGCCTGCTATAAATATATATTTTTTTACTGGCCATAAAATAGTTTTGCATATATATATATATTTTTTATTTTATTTTTTATTCTCCATGACAAGATTTATTTAGCAGTTTTATTTAGCAGCTAGAATATTAGTGGCATTATATCACAGCATCATAAACGAAATGAGTCTGTACTGCACCTGTCACAAAATCCTAAAGACGAACTATCATGATTTCTCATGTTTTCGTTTTAAGTGGCTTGATGTGATATATTTCACATGTCTCACCACATGTGAGTTGTGGATGAACATAGGATGGTAAATTTCCACTGACGCAAAAGATGCGGATGTTTTTGCCCATTAACCATGGAAAAATCACTGTCATGTACAACCTCTCGTTGCTTGATGCTTTATAAAATACCAACAAAGCCAGCGTGATGAAAATGTTCCATAATTTAATTTATTAATCACCACAATCAATAAAAATGTTGGTTGATTTTATTTGGTATCCTTGAATATTGGATATTTAATTATACATGCTTTATCCAAATTATTTTAGTATTATTATATATATATAATTATTATTAGAATTTATTAATGCTTTTAAATGTAATCTTTAACATCTCAAAATAAATATCCATTTATGTGATGCCTAAGTTAACTTGTAGAATTTCAGATGTTTGATTTTATTTTATAGTGTTTAATTTATGCAGACAAAGTAGTTCTTTTTTTTACATTTTATATTTTTATTATCTGCCATAACACATAACAGACACAGGTTTGAGTATAATCAGCCTTTTGATCATATATAGTTGTTTTAGGAAATGTGTTGGCCCATAAGCAATACAGGAAGCTGCTTGCATAAAAGGAAGTTGTGTGGATAAGTCTAACTTCTCTGTTTCCTCACAGGCAGTTTCCAGGTACAGTCTCTATTTTGGCACTGCAGTGGCAGCTCACTCATCCTGCTCTCAAAAGAGCAGCTCTGCCTGTGTTACATGGAAACAGAGGAGGAGAAATAAACCAAAGCACTTCATCACACTCCCAAGAGTCTGTTTCTGCAATATAACTGAGAGACTGAGATCCAAAGAACTCTAGACAAAAACACTGTGTCTGCAAATATACCTCAGCACTTTCTAGTGGGTTTCAGGTAGGGTCTTTATTACATTTTCATCTTGACACAAAATGTTGATTGTCAAAACAGCACATGCTATGAGTCAAATATTGATCAGATGTGTGTGATTCTACCGCACCAACCTGGTGCACTCAGATCTGCTTCTTATGGCCTTAGACAAGCTAAACAGATGTTACACATGCTCTGTGAAGGACCAAGTGTATCGTACAATCAAAAGTCTAATCTGTCACTTTAGATTTGCTGTGATTTTTAGATGAATGTGAGTTGTTGTGAATGTGAAGCCTTTTGCTTCATGACAATGTCTGTTGTATTTCATTGTTTTTCCTGAAAATGTTTCAAAACTAGAATTATTTTTATAAAATTTAGATCTATTTGTAATAAAGTTTTCTACATTGATGTTTCCCATAATTGCGTTTCTTTTACAGAGATTACAAGCGAGTCTCACAACACCTGACAAGAACATTTTACAAAAATGCTTATTACTCTGAATATTGTCTGGATGTTTTACCTCAAGGTTTTGCTTAGTGATGTTTCTTATTACTGTAATAGACTACTAAAGGATTACTGTATTATATCTATAAATTAAAATAAGAATTTAATCAAAATCAGCAATAGAGTAAATACCACTAGTACTGTATGCATAAATACTTTAAAAAAAAAAAAAATTGGGTTACACTTTATTTTAAAGTGTCGTTTAAACCTATTTTAAAAGTGACACTATTTTAAAGTGTCCGTGTTATAATGTAATTATACATTTAAGTACTGATTAATATACATGTACTTATTATAGGGTTAAGGATTGGTGTTTGAGTTAGGGTTAGTTGCGTGTAATTATGCATCATTTATAGTTAGTACTACAGGATCTACATATAATGTGAAACAAGGACACTGTATACAATTATTTTTACATCCCATTAATGACAATTTGTGTGGAATTGTGCTTAATTGTCATCAAAATCTTTTTTTGCTCTTGCCAGGGTGAGATTCAACAAAATTATAAAAAAAAAAAAAAAAAAAATGAAAGACTCCCTACAAATGAAATGCGTTAAAAGAACCCTGATTTTACTTAAAGCATGTTTATATTACATAAATTATTACAAAAAATAAATAAAAATTAGGTAAATCCAGAATGATTAAATTAAAACAATTTTTGAACAGAAACTTGGGGGAAGAGATCAGAGCGAGATTTTATTTGGGTGATACAAACAGTATTATAAATTAATAACATGGTTGAATGGATAATCAAATAAAAATCACTTGAAAAAAAAATGACATGCTTTTAAACAGAGGGAAAAGTGCTTACATTTTGGTGAATTGTGGCTATGATCTACAAATTTTACACCTATTAAGTTGCAGGCATAATCTTCATGCACAACTTTGCATTACATTAAAACAAAATATATACTGTATATGGTGCCTGTTTAAAAACAAACAAACAAGATATTTCATTTCAACAAGGATACCACGATTTCTTTATGCATAGCAAAAAAGCAAACAGACATTGGCCAACAAAAGTGCATAAGCATGAAAAATACTCTGAACCCGTAATCGCTCTTCATGGTCAGAATGTTTTTTAAAGCCAATCTGTTGACCAACATCACCTGAGGTTTCTATTTGCCTTAGTTAAAAATTAAAAGCATAACTTCATTTTAGCTTTAAATGTCGTCTCATCCATATTTTCTGTAACCTAAGAAGGGTACAACCAACTTGTCTACATTAAGTTTGAAGAAATAAGGCATGAATAATCAATAAAGCACACAAAAACGAGTGTAACGTGTAACAGTAGTACATTCATGAAGTTTACAGTAGCCACAATAAGACCGGAAATTCACTTTGAAATATGTAGCCACGGGAGTGTGAAAATAAATGTCAGGCAGGTGCTTCCTGTGGACACATTTGAGAATAATACACGTCTTCTGTCAATCTTAACATGTTTTTTATTATTATTGAAAATAATTCTGTGTGGTGGACACAATCATTAAAAATCAGATAAAACATGGTTTTCCAAGCAGAATTAAATCAGACTCTTCTGAAGAGATAATTTTGTTTGCAAAAACCATGTTCTATCTGATTTTTAATTATTGTGTCCACATAGAATTATTTTCAAGAATTTGTTACACATTACATTAATGAGAATTGAGCTTAACTGTCTGTATGCAAAACATTAGTTTTTTTTTTTAACTTGATTTGCAGGTGAAATATGACCCAGGCATTTCTTTGTGAAAATACATTTTGCAAAGACGGCATAGCAGATGCAACTGAATGTGATTTTTTTTTGTGAAAAGTTATATGGGTCTAGAAAAATTATATATATATATATATATATATATAAATGGGTGATCCCCAAATCGCCTTTATTCAAAGAGTTTCACACCTTATCATAGCACTGCAGTACAGAATAAAATAAATACATTTCACATAATGCAAGCCTTGGTTTTAATTTGACAGTAGTGCTGTTCAGAAGGCATGCAGTTTTTCTATGACAAGCTTTGAAACCTGTTTAGTCACACTGGACCCCATTCATGAAATAAACACAATGAATTTCCATCAAAATAATTCGTAAAAACTATTTATGATCAGTTGCGAACTTTGAATTAAATGTGTTAAGTTACATTAAAGTGCAAACAAAAATCACAAAATTCATTCTGGTTGTGTTTCATGAATGAAGTAAACCATTTTAAAATTGACGAATCTCCAAACTCCAATAGTATTTAAATTTGAAATGAAAATTCACCCTATTCTCTAATGTTATAAACCTTACTGTAAACAATCCATCCATGCATATTGCAATGTTTACAATTGTTTTTGACCTTGCAATGTTTAATAAAAATACAACTGGACCTTCAAGTGAAAACGATCTAGTGACGTATGCCGGATTCTCCGATCATTTACACAGCGTCCGACATCGAATACTTCCTATTATATAGCAGTGTTGTCACGATACTGGAATTTCAAACTTCGATACAATACCTTAAAAAAAAAATCAATATTTGATAACACGTGGAAAACTGCCATATATACCCCCATACAGATCTCTTTTTTTTTGGATAATTTGGTTAATTTCGTTGTAATAGATTATACACAGCACAGGGAGGCTTTATTTGAATCGTTGAACTAGATTTATGGGGAAAAGAGAAAAGTAAACCGTCAGTAATAAAATAAGAAAAAAAGAAAACTGCAAGCGATAGCACAAATAAAGAGAGAAATGAAATAAACATGGCTTTAAGTTTTCAGGTGGGTCTAACAGTATTCAGGTAAGAAATATTTCAGAAATGAAATTAATCAAATATAAAACAACACTGGATAGTTTTCATAGTAAAAATTAAAGACAAATTAATTCTTACAATTAAAGTTATAAAAGTTATTCAGTCAAGATCAGCGAGTGATTTTCTTTTTGTTTTTTCCTTTTTATTAACATGACAGAAAGCAGCAGGTTTATTAGGCCGCTGTCACTTTAAGAGCTAATGCACTGGTCCAATATACTGTGACTGTTTACCTGAATACCCAGCAAGACCGGCATTTTGACATAATTTTGTATGTCTTTGACCGTTGAAGTCAGTTTGGTATTGGCAAGCTGTTTGAGCTTTATGAGAGGGCCACTTATATAGATCAGTGATGCGCTGAGCGCAAATCCTGCAGGAATAATCATTCATCGCAACTGGAAATCCTATATTTAAAAGTAAATGTTCAGAATGCAACATCTTGAACGCAACAAGTCTTAGCCCTAACCCTGAGGTCAGAAAGGTTTTATAATTTATTGTTTATATTTTTGACGACAATGCTTTAATTAGCAAGCTGTGCTTTAACTGTTTGACTGTTCGCTTGGTAAAACGCTTTTGGAAGTTTTTTTTTTTTTTTTTTTTTTAAACTGCAGTATATAGTCATACACATGCATGGATGTCTTTGTTCATTGCATCGCATCTTGTGTGTTTTTTTGAGCATACTTCTATGAGTATTGCGTTTCATTCCAGTGCACACAGTCTAGGTGTTTTCCAATGCAAGAAAGTGTCTTATCTAAACCTAAGTAAGTCAGCAGAGCGGGGGGTAAGGTGAACCCTCAGCGGATCTAAATTGAAAAAGACTTCCTGAAGTCATTCAATCAACCTACAAACTAATCGGCTGCCACAATATTTGTTAAAAATATTAAATGGTCATCAAAGCATGCCATAAAACACACAAACTGCCTCTCCAAACCATTCAACCACATTAGAAAGGCTGTTACTAAACGTGAATAGAGAAGAGGGCACGTAGATTGGCATCAGGTTCATCTAGGCACATCCTGTCGCATTGACCATGCCTTACTGCCTGGCACATTTCACACGCTATATACTGTACATCCAAACAATAAAACAAGTATGTACTCAACTCACATACTCAAGTGAAGCAGTATCACTCAAAAACAGCACTTGACTGGAGGATGACAGAGATGGAGAGAGAATTCAGTGGTTAAAAGCCGATTTTTCCCCTTGTCATGGCGTAGCCCAGTTTGGCTTCATTGTTGATAAAGGACATGATGCCCAGGTAAGTCTCGATAAGGAGTGGCCGCTCCAGTATCAGCACGCCATTGGCTCGTCCCGGGATGGGGAATTCTTTATGGGCTTTTTTCACCGCCTGGATGAGCTGGGTCTTGAAATTCTCAAGCTGAAATGGAGAAAATACATCTTTATCTGACTTCTTATGCATATAGTATGAAGAGCACACTGAACGATTTTAGCATCTGAGATTAATGGTACATTTACATGACAGTGATGTACTAAAAACAAACATTTTTCCTTTGCATTCAGATGACAACATTGTTTTTGTAATAAAGTGCAACACTATTTTATGTTATGTTTGTTTTCATTCAGTATCCCTTCTACAAACTATCGGGCTATTAATCGGCCAGCGTGGCCAACCTAGTTATTGGTAAAATTCACTATCGGTTGACCTCTAATTTAATTAAAATACACTGAGAGGAGAAAATATTGGAGAGAGGAGAAAGTGAGAACGCAGCTGATATCAGTGTATCAATAATGCGGAACAGGAGTATTGAAACCGTTTCAAACATTTCAGTATTGATATGTATAGGGGGGAAAAAACAATATAAAAAACAATAAACTTAAAAAACTAAAGCACATTTACCTGGCAAAGGGAAGCCACCTTTTCATCTGCGTGTGCCATGGGGTGTTTAGTGAAGGTGGCGAAGGGTATGTCAGTGGACCAGGGGTTCCAGCGATTTATGAACGAAGGTCTTGGTCGCTTATCCCACTGGACACGGATTCCCGTTCCCTCTCTCCTACACACAAACACACACACACACACACACACATCTGATCATACTACTATCCTGCAGTATAATACTACCTAAATCTCGCTATTTGGATTTAAATAGGCAAATGCTTATTTGTCAAAAAGTAAATGATTGGATCATTATTGCAGTGGTTATTGTGTTTCTAGCATGTTTGGGCAACAGTTCTTCCAACCCTAATTGAGAGTGTGTAGCTTTTCATTTTTTAAACAACCACGTAGGAAGACACAACATGGCCATATTCCGCCAAAAATGTATGCAGCTCTTGATGGAAATAAATGTTGTGATGTTATTTCCATCAAGAGGTGCATACATTTTTGGTCAAGATCTTGTATTGACATTAAAGCTCTCGACTCAGTGCCAAACATATAACATGCTAGAAACATAATAATCACTGCAATAATGTTCCAATCATAGACCCTTAAGCATTTGCCTGTTTAAATCCCTTTTTTTTTGTCCGGGCAGTGTAGTTTGTAACAATGTTTGGGTGATTAACAAAATTCCTCAGATATTTGTCTAGATGTTGAGCAGCTATACTGGGCCAAAAATGCTTGAGAACGAAAGGGTCTTACTTGTTGAGGGATTTTGGAGGAAACTCAAACTCGCCAATAGAGATTGTGTCCACAGCGTTCAAGGAAATTCTGATGACCTGGTGACACTGGAGGTTTATGAAGTCATATTTGCACACCAACAAAGACCTACAACATAACAGAAGCATCTCATTCAGGACTGGTTTCCTGCTACGAATGTATTAAACATCATTTTCAATGATGACATACTTACCTCTCTGTTATAAGAACCAATCTTTCTTTTTCATTGTTCCAGTGATCAATTCTGTGGTGAAATATAAAAAGGACATGGATCTGGTTGAACGGTTATCTGTCAGTTTTCATCAAGAGGTAATTCTCATTCTGAAAGCCCAATACAACTGTCAAGCTCAAATTCTGCTGCATACCATGTTGTATTGGTACCATGGAACGATGTTATTAGATCACAGTATTTTGATGTATGTTATAGTACTGGCAGATTACTATATTCATATTCCATCGTACTTACATAATACTGCGTTAATTACATTTACATTTCACACTGCATTTATCCCCGGGTTATCACCGCTCTAAACCCTGCTTATAACCCTGGGTAAAGTAACGTTTCAGACTTGTAATTTAGAAGCAGGGTTTGCACCGCTTTTTACCCAGGGTTATGAAATATGGCTCCTGAGCAGGGTTAGTGCCGCTTTTGCGGTGTTGATATTATGTTTCGATCTGTAGATGTCCTAAGAAAGGGAAGCAATAGACTCACTCTGCGAGCAGCCACACACTAAGAACCTCTCCGTCTTCTGAAGGCAAGGCAACCGTGCGGATATCATTGACTGCCTGCTCTATGGTTCCTGGCTGGGACGAGAACAAACAGAGCAACTATTTTAGATGCTTGAAACTACATCAAATTAGCATGGATGTCAAAAAATATACATCAACATCCTTATAAGAAAGATACAACTCATACACTGTCTACCATGTAGTTAAAAGGGGTTCTCAACCTTTTTGACTTCAAGGTTCCCCATTGTCCACAACAATATTCAAAGCCCCATGACTTGTCTAGTTGTTTGTGTTTACGGAGCAAGGTTAAAGGATAAGCATTTTTTAACCTCAATTTCTACCTGTTAAAATATTTTAGAGCTTTGCATTTCTAGGAAAATTAATTTTATAACTATTCCAGGTTTCGAAATCTCACCTTTCTAATTGGGCTACCTCATAAATTCATGTTTTCCAAGACAGTGGAATCCTAGTGTAACGTTTAGTGTCCTGTCCAAGGATGATGAAGTGAAACGAAGGTAGTTCAAAATAACAGAGTTTAATAAATAAAGCCAAAACGGATAATCCAATGAGCAACGCAACAGTGTGCATTGCACAAACAATTCCGGACACTGAATGTGAGAAACAGAGGAACTTAAATACACAATTATAATAATGACACCATATCAAACAGGTGTGATGACTGAATGAGTGTCCATGGTAACTGAGGACTGGCGGGAAACTAGGAACAATGGAGACACAGGAAACTGTGAATGCAAACTACAAGTCCATGAAAACCAAACTAAACACAGATTGTCACAGAACGCCCCCTCCCGGGAAGGCGAGGCCTTGCGCCATGATGGGTAGATTGGGGGATAAAAGGGAAGAGGTTCTGGAGATGGGCATGGGACCCGGGCAGAGCAGAAGGCAGGAGAAGCCATGGAGAAGATTACGGGAGGCACCATGGAGGAGTTGATGGTGGGAGAAGCCATGGAGGAGATGATGGTGGGAGGGCCCATGGAGGAGATGACGGTGGGAGAAGCCATGGAGAAGTGGATGGTGGTAGGATCCAGGATGGTACTGACGGCCGACGAGATTTCAGAGCGACCCAGGAGACTGGGTGGAGGAGATCCACAACAACAGTGAGGAGGAGAAGGCAGGAGGTGCCAAGGCGGTAATTTGAGCCCGACCAACAAAGGTGAAGCAGGGAGAACGAGAGGCCCATGCGACATCATTGGACCAGGAGATAAACACGGAGTCCCGGCAACAAGCGGCCGAGGTAGAGCCAGTGGGTTGCATGAGGGATGGAGGAGCCCAACGGAGCCGTAGGGGTGGAAGGATGGAGCGCAGCTGAAAGCCCGGAGCGACAAGTGACCAGGGCAAAGCCGGTGGGATGAGGGAGTCCAGTAGAGCTGAAGGGACGATGGTCCCAAGTCCCAGGAGCCAGTGCGGAGGTGGAGCTGAGGCCTTGGAGGGACGAAGCGGAGCCAGGGAATCCCCATGTCCCGGAGGAGGTGGTGACTGAAAGCCCCAAGGCGGATCTGGGTTGCATGGCGGAGACGAAGGGCTGAAGGAATCCAGCGGAGGCTGGGTCGAGGAAATGGCTGGCTTTGGTGAAGTGAACAGGAGAGGAAGGTTAGGTGTAGAGACAGACTTGGAGATAGACAGGGATGGTGGCAACGAAGACAACACTGTGCTGGGCAGAACTTGCAGTGTTGACAAGGACAACTCTGTGCTGGACAGGACCAGGACAGGTGATGAAGAGATATTAGTGCAGGAGGAGACCAGTGACAGAGAATGTCCGTGGATGCGCAGGGTGGGAAGCACTTCCAGCTCCACTAAAAATCCCACAGGCACGGATGTAATGGCCAGCTCACACATCTAATCAGACGGGACCTCAGGCATCTCTTCCAGGACGCACTTTGCAGCTGGCACTGACTCCGTTGCGGGCTTAGGCTCAGGCTTTATATCCGTGGCAGGTAATGGCTGGGTCTCTTTGTCCGCAGGTCACTGGGTCTGGGTCTGGCTCTGAGGTGTTGACGGATGGTGAGTGGGGCTGGGCGGCAGGAGCTTCCCCAAGGCATCACCAGCCGGATCTCGTCATCGAGTCCGACCCAAAACCCTTCCATGAGTGCGATGACATTGCAATGGTGAGGTGGCTGACGCTGGTGAATTCTTCTACATATTCCTCCAGGTCTCTACCTCCCTGAAACATAAAAATAGTGGCCCTGTTGGGTCTGTTAGAGCTCCCTATTGGAGCGATATTAATGGAGGCAAGATCCATCTTCAATTCTTTTTAGGTCCAGTATTCTGTAACGTTTAGTGTCCAAGGATAATGAAGGGAAACGAAAATTCAAAATAACTGAGTTTAATAAATAAAGATAATCCAACGAGCAAAAAACAATGTAACAATGTGCATGGCACAAACATTACTGGACACTGAATTTGAGAAACAGAGGAACTTAAATACACAATGATAATGATAACAACATAACAAAAAGATGTGACGAATGAATGAGTGTCCATGGTAACTGATGACTGGCGGGAAACTAGGAACAAAGGTGACACAGGAAACTGGTAACTGACGCAAACAAAGTCCATGAAAACTAAACTAAACACACAGATTCTCCAAAGAAAAAAAAAAATAGTTGTAGGGTGAATAAAAATACGAAATTTCTTGATTTTCAGTTGTTTTAACTTATTTTGATGCTCGTTTTTAATGCTTGTTTGTTATAGACACAAATTTCATGATTTGATTCCATTTCAATTCACAAGCTTGAGATCTGATTAAATTTTATTAGATATCAATTATTATGTATCAGGTTGTCACATATATGTTGAGTTTCATTGTGTTTTGGTTTGGTTCTGTTCTGTTCCTGTTCCCTGTCATTGTAAGTTGACCTAGTTTCCTAATGTGTGTCTCAATCAGCTCCCTAGTTCAGTAGTCTGGGCACTGATCAGGGAATCGGCCATTATAAGTCTCAATCGCAAAATCCATCCAGTGCACTGGAACGTTCGGCTCCCTTAAAAAAAAAAACTAAAAAAAAACACAATGCACCACAAGTACCAGGGAGCATCGATGCTCCCCTACTAGAAATTACGTCACATTTCTGAAACATGAAACAATAACATTATAATTATAACTTTAATGACATAATTATGTTTTTATTTTATTATCCTTAAACATTTAAATGGTGGCCGTCACAAAAACATGACTGATTTTATTCAAACATATATGCTTATATCGATCTCAATCTTATATCGAGACATCGATATTTTTAACCCAGCCCTATTGTTTTGTCATTCTTTAAGTCATCTTGAGGTCCCCTTAGAAGTTTGCTGAGGCCCCCTAGTGGGCTCCAACCCCCTGGTTGAGAACCACTGTTATAGGCCACATAATTAGATGAAGATCATACATATAGCTCAAGATCAAAAACAAGCATGATACCACACTGCTCCAACTGTTTCTAATGTAGGCTATAAAGTCACTAAACACGCATATGCAAGTATTTGTGTGTAAAATCTGTGTACAATTCTTTTTAATGAAATAATAATGATGCATAAATTTAATTTAATTTAAGTTTATTCTAAATGTATGATCAAATTCTGAACCAGCAGAAACCACACGTACACACAAAACTAACATGCTGTACTTTACTTTTAGATTTATTAATTTAGACATTTTTATACAAAGCAAAATTTAGGAACATCACAAAAAACATATGCCAAAAATGTGCAAAACATAACACGGCAACACTGTAAAATGGAAAACTTTTTCCCACAATACAATTCGCTAGAGTGGTTCTAGTGTGATCATTTCTAGTGACGAATTAACCTTCAAACATACCACCAAACCTTACCCTAACCTAAACCGTATCCCACATCAATAGCAACAGAAGTGTTTTGCAATACAACATGAACACAATAAGTACACTGTAGCAAAGTAACAAGTAATTTGGTAGCACTTTATTTTAAAGTCCTGTTCTCCACATACTATGTACTTATTATAGCAATTACAATTACTCGGTTATAACTAGTTACTAACCCTGATCCCATCCCTAAACCTAACCTTGACCCATTACCTTATTACCAGTACACATACTGTAAAATATGGTGTAACCATTAATTTTTTTAACATAAGTACAGTTAAATTCCCAGCAATATCATTTCTTTTGACTCATCATTGTTTGTCCACCAAAAATTAAATAGTATAGCAATAGCCTAAGATACTGTCTTTGCCTTTTTTTTTTCTTTTTTTTTTTTTGGTTAAAATAAGTGAGTTTTGTTATGTTAGGTGGGCTTCATAATTATAGTTAGATTCATATTAATGTTATAAAGTCACTGTATGTAGAGCTTTCTCACTGCACTTCATTCCAGCTAAGAGACTGCTGTTAAATGTCACAAATCAATGGCGGTGTCACAATGTTGTGCACCCTACGTAGATCACATTTTCGGGGAAAGAATGGAAATTTTTTGGCCATATAGGACCCGTTCTTGCGTTCTTACATAACGTGTCAAATTAAAAACAATTGAACGTTTAAACTATGAATTTTGTCACTGCCCTCCCGATAACGCCCATGACGCACATCCAGGCTGTCTAGGTAGGCAGCTTCCTAGGTTTTGACATACAACCCTGTCAACACACTACCAAACAAATCATTTCCACAGATTACAACCTTGAACGTTTTATAGCAAATACTGGATTAGCTGCTACTTACTCACCCTAAAGACGAAGTAGTCTTTGACTTTAGCTCGCATGGTTGGGTTGTGGACATGGAAAGGCGTGAGGGTCTGAAGCGGGGTACAGCAGGCCACTGAAGCTCCAGCTCGGGCCACCACCTCCAGCCCATCATCACAGTCCCCCGGGTGTAAGACAGCCGCACCCGGGCTCTCGGGGTCTACACTGTCATTCAGCTGCAGCATTTCACCAAAGCGTCGAGCACAAGCTGAAAGTATCTGTGAGAAGTGAAGACTAAAGAGATTCCGCTTGGTTCCAGCAGCGCTGTGTTGCGCAGGGGAACGCCCACCTACTCCACTCCACGGCGGATTTAAAGGGACCCGTTCCGTTTATGAGTTAGCCCTATGGAGGCAGATTAGTCTCAAATATAAATCATGCAAAAAACATGATTCACAAATGCGTAGACAATTTCACATGCATGAAACCTAATTCACGTACACACAAAAAAAATCCACGTGCGTGAAAAAAAAAAATATATTCACAAAAAGCAATTCACATGCGCAAAATAAAATTATATACTCATAAAATACATTTCACAAATGCAAAACACAATTCGTAGATATACAACTGTGCACAAAAACCTTTGAATGTTTAAAATGTACGAGTGTATCCTTGCATTTGAATGTGCAAATCGTCATTCACGTACGAATCGCCTTAGATATGTGTGTGTGTGTTTTTGAGACTTTCCTGGCAGCATAACACTCGTAACACAGAGTAGTCTTACTCTTTAGCCAATCAGATTTAAGCTTATCAATCGACCAATCAGTATCACGTGAGGGCGGGCCTACCTGCATGTTACGTCATCAGCTTTCGACCAGTTCATGGCTGAGCAGAGGTAAGTGCAGTTAATCGTTCATTTCTGTGTTTAGAAGTTAGAGATCAGTTGAAGCAATAGTTTATTAACTGCTGTTTAGTCCACATGTGAATATAAACATTTATTTTTAGTATTGATGGATTTTCATGTCCTGTCCACCACACATTCAACTGATGATCATGTATGTAATGACGTGCATATATAGGAGACATGTTTTGATCTGCATATATTATGTAGTTTTATTGTTTCAGATTTCCAAGACAGATGATGTATGAAGTTGCAGACAACCAGTACTGTGATCTTACCATTTCTACTGTAATTCTTTGAAAACAGTCATGTTGCAAGCCATCCATTTTGACAGTTGTTTCAACAAGTGGTTGAAAGTGATGCATTGTTACTGTATTAATTTGTCTCCTGCGGACTATATGTACACGCTTTAGGAATAAAGCCTTGCTATGCATGCATTATTAAATGTTCTTGTAAGAATTAAAAGATTCAGACATAGTTCAATTTGATGTACACATTTTATTAATTTGAAAGTTTCCGAATCCTTTGGGAATAAAAAATATAAAATGACTTGATCATGATTAATGTTCCTGTTACATATGAAGATCATGAACTGACAGTCTAAACTGTGAAGCACAATATTCAGTACAGAGAAATATACGTCTCTTCAGGAGTTGTGAGATCCAGTCAGAGTGTACTTTGCTTTTAAAGTATATAAATATAAGTGCAATACATCAAGTGAAAAGTAAAAAAATGAATTGTGTTCAGTCCGGTCATCAGTAGACCTCTCTGTTAGGAGGACATAAGATTTTGTCCTGATATTTAAAGTACTAAAACCCTATAGTACAAGAGGTGCAGACAGAGGATGTGGGAAATTAAGTGATGGTATTTGAATAGAGTTTACTGAGTAATCTTAGTCGCATAATCTTAATTGCCTCTCTATGATAAGTACCTTTGTCTTATCAGCATAAAATCAGATTTGCCTATTTTACTAGGCAAAGTAAAATTAATGCTTCACAATATTGTCCTGTGAGACCTTAAGATGACAATAAAAAACCTTATTTAAAAACCTTGACATTACAATACAGCATAAGGAAATGCATGTTGAATATATTGGTAACACTCTACAATAAGGTACAATAAGGTACAATAACTAAGTTAACATTAGTTCATGTATTAAATAACCATGAGCAATACATTTGTTGCTGTGTTTGTTAATCTTAGTTAACGTTAGTTAAAAATACAGCTGTTCATTGTTAGTTTACAGTGCATTAACTAATGTTAACAAGATTTTAATGAAGTATTAGTAAATGTTAACATTAACAAAAAATAATAAAGGCTGTTCACGTGCAGTTCATTATTAGTTCATGTTAACTAATGAAACGTTTTAATAAAGTGTTACCAATTAAGACATAAATACAAAAAAAAAAAAAGTATAAAAGAGAATAAAGAAACAACATGAATTAAGATGTTCGTGACTGCTATCCAGATGTCACACCAAAGGTGAGTAATCCTGAAAAATGCAGGGAAACAAGTGTTAATAATAATTTAACATCATACACAAATGGCAAAAAACACTGGCTGCTCATTAAAATAGGTCTATTCACTATTTAAAGAACAATCTCGATGGGTATTTACCACAGATGATTGTTTTGCAATCATTAGCGTGATTGTAGCTGTGAGAGCCGTCTGTACCTTCAGCTAAAATACAACAAAACAAGCATCATTCTTCTTCATTTTTGACACGATATGGGACATCTGATTACAACAGCACTTTCTTACATCAGTTAATAGTTCATAAACTATTGCTTCAACTGATCTCAAACTTCTTTAACTTCAGTTAACACAGAAATGAACGATTAACTGCACTTACCTCTGCTCAGCCATGAACTGGTCGAAAGCTGATGACGTAACATGTAGGTAGGCCCGCCCTCACGTGATACTGATTGATAAGCTTAAATCTGATTGGCTAAAGAGTACGACTGCTCTGAGTCTGTGTTACCAGTGTTATGCTGCCAGGAAAGTCTCAAAAACACACACACACATTCAAGGCAATTCGTATGTGAATGACGATTTGCACATTCAAATGCAAGGATACACTCGTACATTTAAACATTCAAAGGTTTTTGTACACAGTTGTATATCTACGAATTGTGGTTTGCATTTGTGAAATGTATTTTATGATTATATAATTTTATTTTGCGCATGTGAATTGCTTTTTGTGAATATATATTTTTTTTCACGCACGTGGATTTTTTTTTTTGTGTAGGCCTACGTGAATTAGGTTTCATGCATGTGAAATTGTCTACGCATGTGTTAATCATGTTTTTTGCGTGAATTATATTTGAGACTAATCTGCTTCCATAGTTAGCGGCTTCATTACGATGTTTAACTAATCAGTTCAGGGGTCTTTCAGGGTACAATTCATGTCTATTGATGATAATTATAATTTTTTTCTAACAATTGTCTTCAGAAATATATTTTATCCAATAAGAGAATAGAATAATCGCACACCGATATTTTTAATGCACCTTTTTTTTTTTTTTTTGCAGTTTGCTTGAAATTGTCTTTATGTCCCTTAAATTACGGTTTTTACAGTGTCTGTTTTTTGAAGTGAGTGGGTCTTGCAGGCACGTGCAAAATGGGTTGGGTGGAGCGGATTGGGTTGATGGCTTTGGGTGCTCAAGCCCCTGCCCTTTTTCAAAACTAATTCAAGTCACTTGTGTTTAGTATGTATTTTGATGCACCGTTTACCATTTGAAAACTATCATAGTTGGTTCAATGAATCCCAGGCGCCACCTTCAGGCCTATTGTGTGAAGTGTAGGCTGACAACAACACGCGAAATGGTGACGTGAAAGGACTTTGTTATATTAACATTTTTGATGATTATTCAGCAATAGTAAAAATATAATAGTACAGTACCGGTCAAAAATTTGGACACATTACTATTTTTTATGTTTTTAAAGAAGTCTCTTATGCGCTTCAAGACTGCATTTATTTGATTAATACAGAATACAAAAAATAATTATTACAATTTAAAATATTGTTTTTCTATTTTAATATACAGTAGGCCTACTTTAAAATATAATTTATTTCTGTGATGCAAAGCTGAATTTAACATTACTCCAGTCTTCAGTGTCACATGATCCTTCAGAAATTATTCTAATATGATGATTTATTATCAATGTTGGAAACAGTTGTGCTGCTTAATGTGTTGTGGTTGTTGGTTGTTGGTTGTTGGTGGAACATGTGATACTTTTTTCAGGATTCATTGATGAATAAAAAGTTAAAAAGAACAGCATTTAATTAAAATAGAAATTCGTTTAGTCTTTACTATCACTTTTTTTTTTTTTACAATTTAACACATCCTTGCTGGATAAAAGTATTAATTTATTTTTTAAAAAAAGAAAGAAAATTACTTTTAAAAACAAAAACCCCCAAAAACATTGAATATTCAGTTAACAACTCAAATATTCAGTTAATATAGTAACATACAGTTTGTCTGAACATAGTTAAACTCAACAGGGAAAATATCAGGGAAAAAACGGTGTTAAATTATTAAGCTTTGCAACTAGCAGATAGCCTACATTACAGTGATCAAATGTAAAAACTGAAAGTTGTTTTTACACTTTTTTTGCTGATGTGAAATGTACCCTTAATTATAGAATGACTCTCAGAGAAGAAGAAAAAAAGTTTTATGGGGCAGTGGAACCACTAATAATGTCTCGTTGAAATAGCAGTTCCCATTAGCCATTAGGATTCAAATGCAAAGGTAACTCAATTCAAAGTCTTTAATGTTCAACAACAAAGGTGGTCTGTAGTAGATAACACAGAACTGGAACTCAAAAGATGCTCTCCAGGAAGACAGCTACACAGAGGATACTTGTCAGGAGAGAAAACATGGAGCAGAAAATTCTCTTGATCAGTAGGAACTCGTCCTTGTAGAAAGTAGCTCGAGCAGAGTAAGCTTAGTAGAGGCTCACCACAGCAGGGGCCTCATGTACAAAGACTTGGGTTGAATTCATACTAAAACATTGCGTATGGACAAAGCTGTAAATGTGCGTACGCACAAAAAACCCCAGATGTATGAATCTCTGCGTACGAAGGATCCCACGCATATTCTCTTTGTACATCCCAATTAACGTAAAATTGAGTGCACATGCACAACGCCCCACCCAGTCTCCTCCCTTAAATCATTTTAAATATGGTAATGAGTCCAATTTGGCAAAAGAAAGCAGTAAGAAAATGGCTAATGCAAGCGGCAAGAAACGAAACTTTACAGAAAGTGAATTGGAGGTGCTACTATCGGAGGTAGAAACGAGAAAAAATATTTTATTTGGAATTATATTTTATTTTGTTTTATCTGATAAGCCAGTCATCATCCTGGGCCAGAAAATCATTGTGGTCCCTAAAAACTCGTTCTCTTCGGATTCTGCCATTAGCAATGTCCTCTAATAAGGCCAAAGCTGCCATTGCCATAGACTAAGGGTTGTATCAATTTGCATATGCTTTTATATGTTCTTACTTAATTGCATAATTGATAGAATATTCCCATAAGGCTTGTGTGACAATATATGTCAATTATTGTATAAATTGCAAATTAATAGCAATGCTTCCCACTAGTGATGGGGACGAGAATGCCTATGCCGAGTCCGAGTCAAGACCGAGTCTTTGAAGGGTCGAGACCGAGTCCGTTGGTTTTCAAATACAGTCGAGTCCGAGTCAAGTCCGAGTCTTTGAGGAACCAAGTCCGAGTCGAGACCATAAAAACATGTCAGTTTTCATATGCATGATTTAATATCACCCCAGTTAATAATCAACAGTTAGGCCTACAGACTAAGCTAGATTGGTAATTGTTTAGACTAGAGGAGCAGTCTTAACGTCTTAATATGGACTAATTTTCTAGTGGTATGTATTCTAGTGGACTAGTGATGGGGACGAGACCGCCTATGCCGAGTCCGAGTCAAGACCGAGTCTTTGAAGGGTCGAGACCGAGTCAAGACCGAGTCTTTGAAGGAACAATTCCGAGACGAGTCCGAGAAAGCAGAAATCAGTCTCGAGACCGGACTCGAGTACTACATCACTACTTCCCACAGGTGGTGGTGCGATAGACTTGTAGAACAATTCGCTGTGTAATGTTTGCGACTTCACTTCATTGCCTGTAAGAGTCGCCAACGGACAAAAACAATGAGAAATGTACTTACGCCAGACATGAAATTGGCGTGGAGGAACGCACAGTCTCGCGTTAAATTCACTGTTAGTACATCCGACCGTGAGCGTGAAAGCTGGCGTACGCAAAGTTCTTGTGCGTACGCAAGATTGATACATGAGGCCCCAGGTGACTGGATACAGGAAACACTAAGGCGAATGCTGCTACACAAGACAAGATGAGAGAGCGTAACACACACAATAATCCAACACAGAACAGAGAGAACATACACCAGAAGTAGACAGAGTAATCAGACAAGACTAGAAACAGGTGTCACCACAAAGCAACGCGAGCGCTGATTGTGATGATCAACAGGTGATGTCAGAGTGCCAACATGAAAGTGTGTGTGTGCTGGTGTGTGAGTGAGATGAGTGTGTCAATGAGTAGGTGTGGTAGTGTGAGAGTGAGAGAGAACAGAGGAGCAACCCAGATCCTGACAAGTACAGGTGAAAATACTGAAGTGAAGTCAGCATTTTACTCCTTTACTTACGAGAGGAATATAAACCACATTCAGAAAGTAAGTATAACAATTGATTAAATTATTTTCTCCTGTTTATCAAAGGTGTACAAAAAATACATAGAAAGGCCGATCTAGGCTAGTACACAATGTACTAACAATACTTATAACATCTTAAATGTAAAACATTTTATTTAAATGTATTTATTTTAATTTCATTTAATGTAAAACAGATTATTATATGCTCTTTAAAGCACATAATTCTGGGAACAGAAAGTGCATTTTATTGTGTGTTTTAATACTCTGACGGTAAAAATAGCAAGACTTGGTAAGATTGGATCACATAATGTAAGGATTTATTGATTTATTTGATTGTTTTTATGCTTTATTAAAGTGATGCACAGAGAAAGATCAGAAATATTTAGAAGATTCTGTTCTCAGTGAAAAGCACTCAAATTGCCTGTATAGAAACCCGCAGTAAAGCAAACATATGATTTTATAATCTAGCTATAAAATCACTATCAGTGAAAACAAGGAACAAAACAGTGCAGCTTGTCAAACCGTTGGACTCTGACTCATTTTATTTGAAATCAACAGATGAAATTATTCATTAATGTCTTAACTAATACATTTGTTAATGTATTTACATTCATTTAGCAGCCTTAATATTTGCAGTACACAATGTCAAGTAAGTGCATTCTAGTATACAATCTAGATGTGAAATTTAGAAAAGAAAAGTAAAAGAGAACATTTTTGCAGGAAGTTATTACAGTGTTTATGGCAGAAGGGGTGTGTTTCTCCTGAAAGTTGGTATCAGGAGATTGGGTAAAGGTTGACGGCTCGTTCCAGGAACTGGAACGGAGGGTTTAAACCACTGTAAGAAAACTGGAAGAACTGGAAGAGAGAGCTACTCTCTGAGAGAACAAAGGAAATTAACATTTGAACTCACCCTTGTGCACTATCGAGACGAAAGTCTCACCTCCTAATCTACATTTCTTCTCCTCATCCCCCACTCCTTCTCCCTCATGCTGAGATCACCAAAACTCACACAACTACTGGAACAGGGAGGGTTTAAGATTCTTGAAACCACCATATATAAATGGTGAGACAGAACATACAATCGGTACAAATGACCAGGCTGTTGTTGCAATGTGGATAGTAAAGCTCAACTGGTCATCAAACACCATCCCAAAGGTCCTTGTTGTTGTTGTTGCTGTTATAGAACCCAATTGAACAGTGATGCTGTGGTCGACTGACAGGTTGACTGCGGTCCGATCAATCATAAAATAAACCAAATTAATCTTCCAAGTGAATATAAGTGTGGAGATAATTGCTTTATACAAACTGTTGTGACAAAGGACTGTGTAACAGAAAGGTTCTCTTCTCAGATGACTGAAGAAATTGCAGTTTGATCACAGATATCCAGTGTACTGACGTCATGACCTCCAGAAACAGTCACTATAGAGAGCATGACATAATGGACAAGAGGTGAGAATAAAACTTTTTATTAAAACTTTTTTATTCTGTGAAAATTTGTGTTGTTTAAACTGTACAGTTGTTTTGGCAGCAGACTACTTTAAAACACATTCACTACTTTGTTAGTTATTTGTCACTTATGTAATATTTGTGTGCTTTGGGTTTGCCAGAGCAACAATGTCACACACCTTATTAAGTGTTTAATCTCCGGCAGCAACAGTCATGGGTCACTTGTGTGCTTTTATAGTCACCTTGAAATCAAAACTGACAAATCTTTTTATTTATTTTTATGGAACATTGCAGTATTTATTATATTGTAGATTTCTTGTAATCTCCACTGACTTCAACAGTCAGATCTAGCCCACTGGCAAGACGCCATTGACTGCTGTTTGTGAAAATGAGTTGTGATATGTCCACCCCACAACTTGTGAAAATCTATGACTGTAGACCTTATGTGCCTGAGAAACAAGCACGCAGCCAGCTTTAGAATTTTGTGTCTTTAAGGATTTTTTCATTACGAAGAACAGTGTTTAATTGCTGCTATGTTTTAGTCTAAATAAGGGTGAATCTCCTGAACCCAGCTGTGTGTCCATGAAGAGTGACCAGTCAATAGATGATGTAATCAACTTCAGTTCAGGAGACTCTTCTACTGATCTGAGGTGAGGACAATGTTATGGTTCATTAGTCTTGTGTAGCCAGACCTTCAGACTGACAACAGAAGGTCTGGACTTCCTAGCAGCTTTCATTGGCCAATGACTTCCCAAGAGGCTGTCTGACTGACATGTAAAGCAACCAATGGCAGTTTGTGTTGTTCAGGGTCTTATCTGGGGCAATGAAAAATGGCATAAGATTCCACTAAAAGTTCTTCATTATTGAATCAGATCCAGTATTGATGTTCTGGCCTTCACAATCCTAATCTGTTAAACGGAAAACAGTGTTCACATTTACATGACATTTCATAACACAGATTTCTCCAAAAGCCATTTTCTTAAGTGCATGTAAATATTGTCAGTGTAATGTCTATTTTCCTTTATTTAAAGATGAGGGATGAGTCCAAATTTATATTTGTGGTAATCAACATTATGATACAAATGCTGTTGACTGAACCAGCTGTAAAGTTCATTTAGGGTGGTTATAAGCTGTGAAAATGAATAAACGGAAAAATCATCCTCTGATTCATAAAGAATGTCCACAAACTGTGTGTCAATGAAAAGTATTGATTCCATGAAACATCCACTTAACCTTAAACAGTTTAAGTGGAGCGACAGTGACAAAAAGAGTGTTTGCCTCAGAGCTTTGAGGATTTTTTCATTACGAAGAACAGTGTTTAATTGCTGCTATGTTTTAGTCTAAATAAGGGTGAATCTCCTGAACCCAGCTGTGTGTCCATGAAGAGTGACCAGTCAATAGATGACGTAATCAACTTCAGTTCAGGAGACTCTTCTACTGATCTGAGGTGAGGACAATGTTATGGTTCATTAGTCTTGTGTAGCCAGACCTTCAGACTGACAACAGAAGGTCTGGATTCCCTAGCAGCTTTCATTGGCCAATGACTTCCCAAGAGGCTGTCTGACTGACATGGAAAGCAACCAATGGCAGTTTGTGTTGTTCAGCGTCATGTCTAGGGGCGATGAAAAAGTTGATGTCCCTACAATAACAGACCGACGTGTAAAAAGCCGGATTCCATCATATCTTTATTTACACGATATTAATCTTTTACATTGTAATTAGAGCCCGACCGATATATCGGCTGATATTAGGCATTTTCCAAACTATCGGTATCGGCATTTATAATGGCCGATAAATGAATATTTAAAAAATAAAATAAAAGCGGACGAAACACCCTTCAACCATGTTATGAGTGTTGGCGCTGCATAGTTTGTCCACCAGAGGGCACTATACAAGGAAGATCGCTAACATCAATGAGCTTGGAAATCACAACAAACTTATTCTGCCTAAATAAAGTAATGATTACTGTATTTATAACTAGCATATCTGTAGTTCAAGTCTCTGCATTGTAAAATGTAAGTTAGGCAAGCGAGGAGTGAACATTTAGACATAGAGAAAAAGTATCAAACATAGCCTGTGCATAAAAGTTAGCTTTTCTTTTACACGTGTGAAATCCAAGTGTGCGTTGCTGACTTCGTTTAGCCGCAGCATTAACGAGTCACATAATGTATTTAGTGCATCACTAAGTAGTAGATTTTAGAAGGCAGGCAGCAAATGATGATTGAAAATGGTTTGTTGTAGCTTGATGGTAAAGTGCAGGTAAAGGGATAAGCAAGTTGACATTGTAATTATAAGGTAGCTTATAACATTGACATTTGGCAGACGCTTTTATCAAAAGCGACTTACATTGCATTTCAAGGTACACATTTACAATCTTATCAGTTCTTCACACACACACACATTATTACATAATTGAATTATTACTGTCAATATTAATAATAATAGTTGACTTTTTTTTGTTCAAAGGACTTTAAGTTTCATATCTTAAGTTTGTATTTTTATACATTATATTTATCAGAACTGTAATATATTCTGTTCTGTTGTGACAATAAAACAAACAAGTTTATTTTTAAACTGCATTATCATATTATTTTAGTAAGGCTGAGGACTCTTAAATAACAACAAATAACTAATGTTAGGGAAATCTGTTCATGTTTTGTTACGCGTTTCTGGATTTTTAAAAAAAATATATATCGGCCGATATATCGGAATATCGGATTTGTATCGGTATCGGCCTTAAAAATCCTTTATCGGTCGGGCTCTAATTGTAATGCTTTTATTTTTAATATTTGGCTAGTTTGTGTGCTGCTGCGCTTCCCTGTGTATGTAATAAGCAGAGTGTACGAGCGTGTTGGACCCGCCTATAGGCTCATATTACTAATGCGCTCTTTAAATAACAAAAAATTACTGCGTCATTGACTTTAGACCAGGTTTCAGTTGTTCAATGGCGTAGTCTATTTCAGTTGCCTCAAAATAGCAACATGCCAACAATGTGCCTGAACACACCTCATTTTCAGACCAGCACGCCCATGGGTGCATAAATAGGCGCAAATGCATTTGCTGTTTAAACAATGTGGCGCAGGACGTGAAAAAGATAACTGCATCGGGCTATTGAGATCCTGATTTAAACTGCTAAGCAATTTTTTTTGTTTCTTGTAAAACCATGGTTAACACTATTGAAAAATACACACATTCACATTGACATTCATCAATGGTATGGATGTTGTGAACTTAATATATTTATTTTATACCAGAAAACTCAATGAGAAGGAAGAGGTTGAATTGCTTGTCCAGAGGAAGACAAACCCGACAGACCTCGCCAGTACGCTACAGACAAGTAAGAGCTAGGAACTGTTAAATAATATAAAACCTCACAGACCCCTTTATATTAAGTGTCTTTAAGTACATTGTACTACCATTTAAATTAATTATTTGAAACAATGCACTTTACTGTGTACATGCATGTTTTTAAACTGTACTTATATTTACATAATACCTGCATGTAATTACACCTGTAATTGATTTCTGTAATTACATCTAATACACTTTTGACCCTTCCCTTACACCTTAACCCACCCTTAAACCTATCCTTATCCCACTTCTATAGCAGCAAAAGTGTTTTGTTATACAGCGTCAACAATAACATAGTAGTTAAAGACATCTACTATAAAGTGGGATCAAACTTACAGTTGATGGCAACTTGGAAACAACCAATTTATAGAGAGCATAGTGCGATTTAATAGTATATAATAATCAATGAAGAAAAAGAAAAAGCGGAGCCGATTTGACATTAAAGACACATTTTATCAGGGGCTATTTACAGAAAGCAGGGATAACTTGTGTCACATAAACCCTCTCAATTGGTTAACCCAAAACTTGGAACCAAATGTTGAGGTTATCAAGTAAATCAAGCAGCTGTGAAAAATATGATACACCGGTGTTTTGCCAGTGAGAAGTTTATCTATTTATCATCTTTTTACTCTTTTAATTCATTTTATAACGGTATCACCTTTATGTATCTTTTAATTCCTTTTAAAACTCTTTTAATTTTCCTTGCTTTTATTTTGTCATTATTTTAATTCCTTTCTGTGTAAAGCACTTTGAATTACCATAGTGTATGAAATGTGCTATATAAATAAACTTGCCTTGCCTTATCCACCTACTCTGTGTAAACTTACCCAGGTAAATCACATAACCTGCTTTCTAGAATACCGCTCAGAAGTAAGCTCATAGTTAGATTTGAGTAATTCAGTAGTCATGCTAGTTAGAGCATGCTGCTAAAAATGCTAAGTTCGATTTTTAGGATTTAAGATGCATTGTAAGTCACTTTGAATATAAGGCATGGCAAAAACTACTCTGTTCTATTGTAATTTCTGTTAATAATTTTCTTTAGGATTTGCTCCTATATATCTGCAAAAACACAAATCCAGACTGGGAGAGAGATTTCAGAGGCTAAATGAAGGAATATCATATCAAGGGAACTTAACACTTTTGAATGAGATCTATACAGAGCTCTTCATCACAGAGGGAGACAGTGGAGAGGTCAATAATGAACATGAGGTTAGACATATTGAGATGTCCAGAAGGCCAGAGATGCAGGAAATACCAATCAAATGCAATGACATCTTTAAACCCTCACCTGGACAATACAAACCCGTCAAAAGTGTGCTGACACGAGGAGTTGCTGGCATTGGAAAAACAGTGTCTGTACAGAAGTTCATTCTGGACTGGGCTGAGGGAAAAGCAAACCAGGACGTCCACCTCATAGTTCCACTTCCTTTCAGGGAGTTAAATTTTATGAAGGAGGAAAATATCAGTCTAATGGAGCTTCTCCATCAATTTTTCTCAGATATAAAGGAACTGAGATCAACAGACCTAAATGATTACAAAGTTATGTTTATCTTTGACGGACTTGATGAGTGTCGACTTCCTTTAAATTTTCGAACCAATCAGACTTTGTCTGACGTCACACACTCAGCTTCAGTGGATGTGCTGCTGACAAGCCTCATCAAAGGGACGCTGCTTCCTTCTGCTCTCATATGGATAACCTCTCGACCAGCAGCAGCCAATCAGATCCCTTCGGAGTGGGTTGATCAGGTGACAGAGGTACGAGGATTCAGTGATCCTCAGAAAGAAATATATTTCAGGAAGAAGATAAATGATCAGAGTCTAACCAACAGAATCATCACACATATCAAATCATCTAGAAGCCTATACATTATGTGTCACATACCAGTCTTTTGCTGGATCTCAGCCACTGTTCTAGAGACAATGTTGGGTGAAGCAGAGAGTGCAGAGATCCCCAAAACTCTCACTCAGATGTTCACACACTTCCTGATATTTCAGACTAAACTAAAGACCCAGAAGTATGATGGAAAAAATGACGTAGATATTCACAAGGTCAGAAAGTATATTTTTTCACTGGGCAAATTGGCATTTGAACAACTGGAAAAAGGGAACCTAATCTTCTATGAGGAGGACCTGAGACAATGTGGCATTGATGTCAGAGAAGTGTCAGTGTACTCAGGAGTTTGTACCCAGATCTTTAGAGAAGAGTTTGGGCTGTGTCTGGGGAAGGTGTACAGCTTTGTGCATCTGAGCATTCAGGAGTTTATTGCTGCTTTATATAGGTTTCTCTCCTTTGATTCAGACAAGAAACACAAGTCAGAAATAACCAGTTTTCAAAAAAAGGAAGTGGACAAGGCTTTGCAGTGTGAGAAAGGACACATGGATCTTTATCTGCGCTTTCTTCTGGGTCTCTCACTGGAGTCCAATCAGAGTCTCTTGCGAGGTCTTCTGACACATACAGGAAACATGTCTCACAGCAGTCTGGAAATAGTTGAGTACATCAAGGAGAAGATCGGGGAAATTGATATTCCAGAGAAATCCATCAATCTGTTTCACTGTCTGAATGAACTGAATGATCAGTTTCTAGTGCAGGAAGTCCAAACATACCTGAACGGAACTCGTGCCAGTCGTCTCTCTGATGTTAGTCTCTCTCCTGCTGAGTGGTCCGCTTTTGTGTTTGTGTTACTGAACTCAGAAGCGGAACTTAATGAGTTTGAACTAAGTAAATACCATCAGTCAGAAGAAGGTCTTCTGAGGCTGCTGCCAGTGGTCAAAGTATGCAGAAAAGCAAAGTGAGTATTTTCATTGCTGTACTATTTAATGTATATTTAATAATAAAATAATAAATATTGAATCCAAAATATAAAATGTAAGTGTTTGCACTTACTTACATTTTATATTTTGGATTCAATATTTAATTCAAATATAACTTTTACATTGTATAATTTACACTTAAGTGTTTATTGTTTATATGAATTGTAAAACTGTATTGTTACGTTAATATGTAGTTAATATGTTTAACAATGCAGTTTACCACACACTTATTATTATGCTTTCTCCCAGTCTGAGTGGCTGTTATCTCACATGGAAAAGCTGTTCAATTCTGGCCCAAACTCTCAGAAATTTGAGAGAGCTGAACCTGAGTCATAATAATCTGCAGGATTCTGGACTGAAGCTACTCTCTGTTGGACTAAAGAACTCTCACTGTAAACTCAGGACATTAGAGTAAGTATGTCTTCACTGCAATCAGTAGTTACTAAATATGAATGGGAATAACATGACATGTAGTCTAAGAAAATCTGAGGTCTTGGTTTACATTTAGTTTTTTCTTTGTCTTGGTAGTTGTAATGATGAAGCAGTGTCGTTGAGATCCATTTGCAGTATCTTTAATGGTAATAGTAAACGTAACACAATCAGGCAGGGGTCAATCACCAGCAAAGGATATATCTGAGGCAGTCCACAATCGTAGTCGATGGGCAGGCAGATAATCAGGGCAGGCAGCAAACAGTAAAGCATAAATCCAGTCAAACGAAGCAGGGTCACAATGGCATGAAGCAGAGAGTCGAAACGAGTAGAACAGTCCAGGATCAGTAAACGAGGAATCAGTGTAAACAGGGAAAACGCTCAGAAATGTCAACCAGGGTGAAACAAGACTTCACACTGAAGCAGTGCAGTGGAGAAGGGATATATAAATAGTCCGGGTGATGAGTGGCAGGTGTGCAGACAATCAGTCCGGGAGATGAGTGGCAGGTGTGCAGATAATCAATACCAGGCACGGGGTTATGGGAAATGGAGTGAAAATGTGTAATGTTAATATTTGGGAGATGGAGCCCTCTGGTGGCGAGTGGGAGGAACCACAGAGGCTTGATTCGTGACAGTAGTAATTTTCTGTCCTTGCATTGGCTGTTTATCCTTGTCTTTTGTTTATAGTGGAACTGCATTGCATCAATCAATCCAACACTCACTGTTTATTCGACACCTCAGTCACATGCTTTTAACTTGTCATTGACCTGTTGAATTTGTGTTAGTGTGAGGAGTTTATTTTCTCTCTCTCTCTCTCTCTCTCTCTCTCTCTCTCTCTCTCTCTCTCTCTCTCTCTCTCTCTCTCTCTCTCTCTTTCTCTCTGCAGGCTGTATAACTGCAGAATTGGTGAGGAAGGTTTTTCTGCTCTGGCTTCAGCTTTAAGGTCAAACCCCTTGCACATGCGAGAACTGGATCTGAGCTGGAATAACCCAGGAGTCTCAGGAGTTATCTTGCTGTCTGATCTACTGAAGGATCCACACTGTAACCTGGAAAAACTACAGTGAGTGTTATTATTTTTGTCAAGTATTCATTACTTCAATGAGCTTATTTCAATGTTTCTGCCTTAAAATATTACATTGTTTAAATTAATAATTTTTTAGCTAACTGTGATTGATTGATTGATTGAAAACTTTATTGAACAACAACAATCAACACGAAGTGTTCAAAAGGATAAAAAACACAAAAAAGCCCAAAGGCTTGTTTCCATTGTGGTCCTTAAGATGGAAGATGAGTAACAGTACATAGACTAACAACATTGAGGACAATGAAGAAAGGGGACATAAAAATACAAACAAAATAAAACAGATAAAAACACAATAAAAAGAACGAAACAAGGACTACTGTGATTGGTATATGTACATTTCTGAAATACATAACTTAGACAGTTACCTCTGATAACAGATCACTCTAAATTGTAATGTGGACTCATGCATTTTCTGTAAAGCTGCTTTGAAACGATGTGTATTATGAAAAACGCTATAGAAAATAAATGTGAATCTGAATTGAATATTATAATACAAATAATTGGATTATTTCTATCTCATCTGTCTCTCTCTCTGTTTCACCTGGTACTGCCAATGGTTGGATGGTGTGCTGAAGGTATGGGGTTAGAATTGTTGTATTATTCCAAATAAATAGATTGAGATTCACAAACAAATGTAAAGAGATCCACAAAAATTTATAAAATTCACAAATAAATAAAATGTGATTTGCAAATAAAAAAAATATTTACAAATGTGTTTTATGTCAAAAACACAACTCTGACCAATCGTAGCACATTCTCGCTACGACCAATCAGTTTGTTATGTTAGTAGAACATGCAAAGAACATTCCCCATCACCATCCATGAATTGGTCTAGCACAAGCACACTGAGTTAGGTTCTCCCGCAAAACAAACAACAACATTTTCTTGATTTCTTGTTTACATTGCATCTGCACTTTGTTGTTAATGATGAATCCTCAAGAGTGCAGAATTCAGTCAGTGAGCATGCACAGAATACACACTGAACAAAAGTTATTGCTTATAATGCTCAATGTTGCAAAACATGTAGTGTATAAATCTTGGATGGCAATGTGAGCAGATCTAAATATAATATTTCCACAGTGGCCTCTATTGACCTGGTGTCACTGACACTAACTGCTTTATATTACCAAAGTGCAGTGTGCCACTCAGTCCAAAGCTTATTTTTATTGTACACCTCAGTCGCATGCTTTTAATCCATAATGTAATTTTACCTGTTGTGTTGTGTGTGTGTGTAAGGAAAGTTAGGAAGGTTTGCAGGTTTAAGGAAGGTTCCTCTTTCTCTCTGCAGGCTGAATAGATGCAGCATTGGAGAGGAAGGTTTTGCTGTTCTGGCTTCAGCTCTGAGATCAAACCACTCACACCTGAGAGAACTGAATCTGAGCTCTAATAAACCAGGAGATTCAGGAGTGAAGCAGTTATCTGATGTACTGGAGTATCCGCAGTGTAAACTGGAGAAACTACAGTAAGTGATAGACAACCAGCACTCATCTTGGATACCAACTGCTCCCTTTTTCCTGGCTTGATAGAGCAAACAGTGCAGGACCCTTAATATTCTCAGCTGCCATATTGAGATATTATATTGAGGAGGTTCTCAATAACTTTCTGCCCATGTGTCCACAGTATTTGAATTGCAAAGGGAACAAAAAGGGGTAGATACTGTAGATGCTTAATTCTGTGCAACACAAATGGAGTAGCATAAGCCTTGTGCCTTGATTGTTGAATAACCAAGAACATGTACAACTTGTTCAGACCAAGGGTTAAAAAAAAGGGTTTGTTTCCTGATTGTATATATTGATTATTCCAAACCGGAGACTCAGTTGTAAACTTACTAGAACCCATTCGTTTACAGACATCATGCCAACAACATCTTCCATATGTGGAAGCACATACCAATGACCAGATTGTAGTCAACAAAACTAAGGAGGAGTTTAGTAAGGGATGGGGATAATCTGAATCATATTTGTTGGGAGCATAAACTGAGATTTCTTTTTAATGATTCCATGATCCTAAAGCGGGGGTCGGCAACCCGCTCTTAAAGCGCCGCCCTAGTGGCTCCATGTAAAAAATATTTTTTGTTTTAATATAATTTCTGTAGGAGGAAAAACATGACAAACATTCTTAAAGTTTTTCAACGTTGTAAAAATAATACACGAATAAATAAAACGAAACATAATACATTAAAATTATAATGGAAGTTAAACTTAAAGCACGATCGTACAGCAGCGTAGTCACGTGGTGCGTCATTCTCTCCAGGATGCGCTGCAGGGAAAATAAACATTTAATCATGGATGCTCATATATTTGTAGCCTACTTATCATTTTGATACTAGGGGGCTAATAAAGCTAATATAGACACTTACAGCATGTGTTGCCTTCATTATAAGGCTTATACAGTGAGGAAAATAAGTATTTGAACACCCTGCTATTTTGCAAGTTCTCCCACTTGGAAATCATGGAGGGGTCTGAAATTGTCATCGTAGGTGTATGTCCACTGTGAGAGACATAATCTAAAAAAAAAATCCAGAAATCACAATATATGATTTTTTTAACTATTTATTTGTATGATACAGCTGCAAATAAGTATTTGAACACCTGTCTATCAGCTAGAATTCTGACCCTCAAAGACCTGTTAGTCTGCCTTTAAAATGTCCACCTCCACTCCATTTATTATCCTAAATTAGATGCACCTGTTTGAGGTCGTTAGCTGCATAAAGACACCTGTCCACCCCATACAATCAGTAAGAATCCAACTACTAACATGGCCAAGACCAAAGAGCTGTCCAAAGCCACTAGAGACAAAATTGTACACCTCCACAAGGCTGGAAAGGGCTACGGGGAAATTGCCAAGCAGCTTGGTGAAAAAAGGTCCACTGTTGGAGCAATCATTAGAAAATGGAAGAAGCTAAACATGACTGTCAATCTCCCTCGGACTGGGGCTCCATGCAAGATCTCACCTCGTGGGGTCTCAATGATCCTAAGAAAGGTGAGAAATCAGCCCAGAACTACACGGGAGGAGCTGGTCAATGACCTGAAAGGAGCTGGGACCACCGTTTTCAAGGTTACTGTTGGTAATACACTAAGACGTCATGGTTTGAAATCATGCATGGCACGGAAGGTTCCCCTGCTTAAACCAGCACATGTCAAGGCCCGTCTTAAGTTTGCCAATGACCATTTGGATGATCCAGAGGAGTCATGGGAGAAAGTCATGTGGTCAGATGAGACCAAAATAGAACTTTTTGGTCATAATTCCACTAAACGTGTTTGGAGGAAGAAGAATGATGAGTACCATCCCAAGAACACCATCCCTACTGTGAAGCATGGGGGTGGTAGCATCATGCTTTGGGGGTGTTTTTCTGCACATGGGACAGGGCGACTGCACTGTATTAAGGAGAGGATGACCAGGGCCATGTATTGCGAGATTTTGGGGAACAACCTCCTTCCCTCAGTTAGAGCATTGAAGATGGGTCGAGGCTGGGTCTTCCAACATGACAATGACCCGAAGCACACAGCCAGGATAACCAAGGAGTGGCTCTGTAAGAAGCATATCAAGGTTCTGGCGTGGCCTAGCCAGTCTCCAGACCTAAACCCAATAGAGAATCTTTGGAGGGAGCTCAAACTCCGTGTTTCTCAGCGACAGCCCAGAAACCTGACTGATCTAGAGAAGATCTGTGTGGAGGAGTGGGCCAAAATCCCTCCTGCAGTGTGTGCAAACCTGGTGAAAAACTACAGGAAACGTTTGACCTCTGTAATTGCAAACAAAGGCTACTGTACCAAATATTAACATTGATTTTCTCAGGTGTTCAAATACTTATTTGCAGCTGTATCATACAAATAAATAGTTAAAAAATCATACATTGTGATTTCTGGATTTTTTTTTTAGATTATGTCTCTCACAGTGGACATGCACCTACGATGACAATTTCAGACCCCTCCATGATTTCTAAGTGGGAGAACTTGCAAAATAGCAGGGTGTTCAAATACTTATTTTCCTCACTGTATAAGGCTTTTAATTTTTTGCGGCTCCAGACAGATTTGGTTTTTTGTTTGTTTTTTTGGTCCAATATGGCTCTTTCAACATTTTGGGTTGCCGACCCCTGTCCTAAAGCATATGTAAACCACCCATGTTCATCACATCCCATTTTCTCTATTAAGCACAGGAATCTTCTGTTCTTAAGTATAACAACTCGACTTGAAGCGCTATTATGAGATGAAGAAGCTATGAGTTTAAAGTCCCTATTCTGGCACTGAGTAACGTCAGAAACCCTAAAGCTGGAATCTTTTGTAAGAGCTATGTCAGCTTGCTTATGATGTGAATCAGGAATGGGCAACTTTCCTGCAGAATCTAGCTCCAACCCTAATCAAACACTACTGAACAAGCTAATAAATGTCTTCAGTATTATTAGAAAGATACAGGCAGGTGAGTATTTTATCAGAGTGGACCTAAACTCTGCAGGACAGAGGCCCTATAGAACTGTATTTGCTCACCCCTGACGTAAATATATATTTATATGTCTTTAAAACAAAAAAGAACTACAAAAAAACACAGCTCAGAACATTGTTAGCATAGTTAAAACAGAGAAATGGACATCTGAAGTATCAGTCAATAATTATTTATTTTATCTTTTTGTGTTTTGTTGAATTTGAGTTTCTTACTAAGAGACATATATGAGAAAACACAAATATCTGTGCAGCATTAAAAAGTTAAAAAGTCTTTTTCATTCTGACAAAGTAAAATCTATATATGCAAATTTAACAATACTATAACTGGTTCACAAAGCTGCATGTGCATGAAATACAACACAACTGTATAGACGTCACTCCCATATACAAACAAATATATATATACTTTCACATACATGTCTCTTATAACACTCACTAATATAACTGTTTATTATATGTATCAGTTACACTTTATTTTAAAGTGTCCTTGTTACAGTGTGATTATACTTTTAAGTACTGAGTAGTATTACATGTACTTACTATAGGGTTATGATTAGGTTTGGTTTAGGCTTAGTTGCATGTAATTATGCATAATTTATAGTAATTACTTTAGAAACTACATGTAAAATGTGTAACAAGGACACTGTAAAATAAAGTGTTACCCATGTATCCAACCTGATCTTACAGGAAAATGTAACTATGTTACTAGGTGGAGATTTCGTATGAATTCGTATGATGTGAATTGTACAAAAACTGATTGTCTGCCCCTAAACATACAGGGGTGTAAGCAAATCTTATGAAAACATATGAATGAGTTTGTACAAATTCAAACAAACTAGATACAAATTCATCAAATTGTAAAATAGTCACGAATTACCATGATATTGTTTTGGATGTATCATATTTAACTCATTCCGCATTTATGTGTGTTGTTTTGTAATCACAAGTTGTATTTCTTCTGTCTCTCTGCAGGCTGTCTGATTGCAGTATTGGAGAGGAAGGTTGTGCTGTTCTGGCTTCAGCTCTGAGATCAAACTCTTCACGCCTGAGAGAACTGGATCTGAGCTCTAATAAACCAGGAGATTCAGGACGGAAGCTTCTCTCAGATCTACTGGAGAATCCACACTCTAAACTGGAGAAACTACAGTAAGTCATAATTTTGGTAACGCTTTGCAATAAGGTTCATTAGTTAAAATTAGTTAATGTATCATCTAACATGAACTAACAATGAACATTACATTTTTTACAGTATTAATCTTTGTTAATGTTAGTTAATAAAAATACAGCTATTCATTGTTTGTTCATGTCAGTTCACGGTGCATTAACTAATGTTAACAAATACAATCTTTGATTTTAATAACATATTAGTAAATGTTGAAATTAATATTAACTAAGATTTATAAATGCTGAAGTATTGTTCATTCTTAGTTCATTTTAACCAAGAGCTGACATACTCTCTAGTTACCTCAGGATGGGCATCCCGAGATAAAACAGAGAAGCAAATAAAAAATAATTAGCGTAGCTGCTGTTCATAACATTAAGCAAGGATAATCATATGCATTTGATCTGAAATAACTGAAGTATAAGGTTATGAGATGCGTTATATGAATGCTTGGCTGAAGAGATGCGTCTTTAGGCGAGTCTGAGCCCCGAACATTATCAGGAAGGCTTTTCCAGAGTTTAGGAGCCAAATGAGAAAACACTCTCCCTCCTTTAGTGGACTTGTAAGGCGATACACAGGAGCTAAACCATTTAGGGCCTTATAGGTCAGTAGCAATATGTGGTGTTCATAGTTAACCACAAGGTGGCAGTGTAATGCTTAAGTGTTGAGGTGGTGCTGAGGAATAGAGGGAAGAGAAGCAGAGTGTTCTGAGCATAGATATCATAGATATCATATAAAGGCTAGATGTCTTAAGGCGGAGTCACTTCCGGCATCACCGGCGGCCATTTTAGGACAGGGCTCTGTGAATTAAGGTGAGTGAGCAGCACGCACACAAATCCTCTTATCTCGCTGAAATCTGGACGGATTTACAAACGGTTTGGTTTCTTACAAACGTTATTAACGTGGCTATAATTCTGAATGCTTAAACATTTTGAACATAATTATTCATATGTATACAGTATAATAGCTACATCTCTGACGTTTATAACAAACCAAACCGTTTGAAAATCGGTAGAAAATTGAGCAAGTTATGGTTATTTAAAAGTACATGCACCATGTTATGAGTGAGCGAGCACCCTGTCGTAAGATGGCCGCCGTGTGCGGATGTCGAGCTCCATTGGCCAGCAGCGCGGACGAGACATCTAGCCTTTATATGATATCTATGATAGATATCATATATAAAGGCTAGATGTCTCGTGCGCGCTGCTGGCCAATGGAGGTCGACGTCCGCACGTGGCGGCCATCTTGCGGCAGTGCGCTCGCTCACTCGTTTAATGGTGCAAATACTTTTAAATAACCATAACTTGCCCAATTTTCTACCGCTTTTCAAACGGTTTGGTTTGTTATAAACGTCAGAGATGTAGTTATGACACTACATACATACACTGCATACATGTTCAAGCATTCGGAATTATAGCCACGTTAATAACGTTTGTAAGAAACCAAACCGTTTGTAAATCCGTCAATATTTCAGCGAGATATGAGGATTTGTGTGCATGCTGATCACTCACCTTAATGCACAGAGCACTGACATAAGATGGCCGAACGGTGATGCCGGAAGTGACTGCGCCATAAGACATCTAGCGTTTATATATGATATCTATGGTTCTGAGTACATGTGTTGAATAAAAAGCCTAGAAGGAGTTACTCTTGTCTTGTGCTCAATACTACAATACACAACACAATACTTTGTAATTGATCATTTATGTGGATCCACACAGTAAACTGGAGAAACTAGAGTGAGATATTTTATCATATAATAGTTGATAGGATTGTTCGATCTCTCTTTCTAATTTAAGAGGTTAATTTTTTTCTTTCCATTTTCCTTTAACTATTATCACATTTTTAGCTTTCAGCTGTTGATAATGACTGATAGGAATATACGTGTATGTCTGATTTTATTCTTTTCAATATTTCAGTTTATTGCCTTACCTGCAAGAAGACACCCATGCACCTGCAAAATACAAAACAAACAAATTTCTTCTGATGAACATGACTGACACACCTGACTGCCCCTTACTGGACAAACACCTGACCTGACCCAACAGCATTCAACATGAGGGCTTTCAGAGCTTTGAACACACACACAGTTGTGTTACTATAGTGTTGTGGTTAATAAAAATGTCATGATACTATCCATAGTGCTACAGAATGTGGTACCATTACTGTCATGCAATGATCATCAGCAACAAAAACGATTGAGAAATCTGCTTTGAAATGTACAGCCAAGAACCTAAAGCATGTTAAAACTCCATTTGATTATGAACTATATCAAAATGATTGCAGGAATGTCTTACAGGACTATTGTAGCAGTCACTCAGGAAATATATATACAAAAATTGTTACCCTCCTAAGGGAATATAAAATATTTAAATTAAATGTCACTAATTGGTATAGTTGCCATAGCTGTATATATTTATACCATGGTCTGTCTAAATACTCGATTCTGATTGGCTGGAAGGTGTGCAATAAAACCATTTAATGCACAGGCAGTTCCAAGTGTTCCACTGTTCTATATTGCTGTTTTCATTGAAACACACACAAAACCTTATTCCACTGAGATGAAGGGAACCAATTTTTTTTTTTTTTTTTTAGTTGTTTGAAAAGTACGAGTGGGGTCATACTGGCCCCAAAGCAAAAATGAGGGTTAAAGGATTTGTTAAAGCAAGTGTTATTTTCCTTTTTAACTTACTGTTTGTATTTATGCTGAGATTCAGTTTGGGTCAGTTTCAGCCAATTTGTAAATGCCTATTTTTTTTCTTTTCTTTTTTTCTTGTATTTTAATAAATAGCATGATGCACCATAATCTACTTCTTCTTTGTTTCCTCTCCATCTAGTGAAAAATAGTTTGACATGTCAGTATACGAAGGCATCGGTGTCTATCAGTGTCTTAATATTTATTTTCTTTATATATTTGTAGTTTTTCCCATTTGTTCAAGCATTGGCCATTTCCCTCAAACTATTTTTTCAGTAATTTTATTTAGTATTTATATTTTCATTTTTATTTTTAAATATTTAAATTATGAATTCATGTGAGCAAAAAAATAAATAAAAAACTCTGTAGTAATCATAAAGTGCTAAAGTGAATAAGAAGACACATAGCTACCTGCAGGAAAGCTGCTAAATTACATCTAAAATAATTCAGTTAGTGGGAGAACTGGAATAGCAGTAACACTTTTTGTTTGAGCATATTTACTTTACATGTGACAGTGGCGAAAGTAGGCTACCGAACATTACAAAGCGAACGCGCAAACACTAAGTCAAACGCCATTTACAAAAAAATATATAAATAAAATGAGATGGAGTTTTACACCACCCTACCTTACCTTTTTGAACCGGAACAAGCGTGACCTTTCATTGTGATTACTTGATGCATGGAGTTATACTTCAATCTATTCAGAAACTGAAACTAACAAAAACATAGACACTTACAAAACAGTCGTAGAACTCCTGAGTCGTCGTCGCCAAGGAGAATGGGAAGACCATGAAGCAGTGAAGCACGAGTGTTCACATTGCTGTAACATCTTCACTCTCAAAAAAAAAAGGTACAAAAGCTGTCACTGGGACAGTACCCTTCAAAAGTGCATTTATATAACGCTTTCAACAGACCCATGGCCACCAAAGCGCTTTACATATTGCCTCACATTCACCCATACACCGACGGTGGTGTCAGCCATGCAAAGCGCCATAATCTGGGGTTAGGTGTCTTGTTTCATGGTCTCATGGACACCTCGACACTTGGTCAAGTGGAACTGGGGATTGAACCACCAACCTTCCAGTTTGTAGACAACCTACATGAACCACTGAGCCACTGCCACCCCACTTTTGATACCAATATGTACCTTTGAGGGACTAATATACTATTTAGGTACAAAGGTGTGCCTTTTGAAAAGGTACCGCCACAGTGACAGCTTTTTTACCTTTTTTTTCTGAGAATATTGGGTCTATAAAAAAAATGGAGATGAATTAACAAATTAACTTGATAAACTAAACCCAAAAAGTAACAAAGTGTCCAGTTAGCTTTAAATTATGGCAGAAGGGGAATTGAACTGATTGTGTGAAAATTTTAATTATTCCCTGTTGTATATAAAGGGGGAGATATATATATATATATATATATCTTTCTTTTCTTTCATTCTACTATTGTATAGTGCTTTGTGTATTTTCTTTTTCTTTGGGCCACCGTGGTTGTCAAGGAATGTTTAGTTTGTTGTTGTAACTTGTTAAAATGTATAAAAAATTAAGTAAAAAAAAAAAAAAAAAAAAAAAAATGGCAGAAATACTCTGCAATAGCCTGCAAACCCCAAATTTTGCATGGACAGCCTCAAAAATCTTATATACACTGCTCTGCACTGAAAATTAAAGGAACACTTTGAAAACACATCAGATCTCAATGGGGAAAAATATCATGCTGGATATCTATACTAATATGGACTGGGTAATGTGTTACGAATGAAAGGATGCCACATCGTTTGATGGAAATGAAAATAATCAACCTACAGAGGATTGAATTCAAAGACACCCCGGAAATCTAAGTGAAAAAATGATGCAGCAGGCTTGTCAATTTTGCTGAAATTTCATTGCAGCAACTCAAAATGGTTCTCAGTAGTTTGTATGGCCCCCACGTGCTTGTATGCATGCCTGACAACGTCGGGACATGCTCCTACTGAGACGACGGATGGTGTCCTGGGGTATTTCCTCCCAGATCTGGACCAGCGCATCACTGAGCTCCTGGACAGTCTGAGGTGCAACCAGGTGATGTCAGATGGACCGAAACATAATGTCCCAGAGGTGTTCTATTGGATGTAGGTCAGGTGAGCGTGGTGGCCCTTCAATGGTATCATTCCTTCATCCTCCAGGAACTGCCTGCATGCTCTCGCCACATGAGGCCGGGCATTGTTGTGCACCAGGAGGAACCCAGGACCCACTGCACCAGCATAGGGTCTGACAATGGATCCAAGGATTTCATCACAATACCTAATGGCAGTCAGGGTGCCATTGTCTAGCCTGCAGAGGTCTGTGCGTCCCTCCATGGATATGCCTCCCCAGACCCTCACTGACCCACCACCAAACCGGTCATGCTGAACGATGTTACAGGCAGCATAACATTCTCCACGGCTTCTCCAGACCCTTTCCTGTCTGTCACGTGCTCAGGGTGAACCTGCTCTCATTTGTGAAAACCACAGGGCACCAGTGGCGGACCTGCCAATTCTAGTGTTCAATGGGAAATGCCAGTCGAGCTCCCTGGTGCTGGGCAGTGAGCACAGGGCCCACTAGAAGACGTCGGGCCCTCAGGCCACCCTCATGAAGTCTGTTTCTGATTGTTTGGTCAGAGACATTCACACCAGTGGCCTGCTGGAGGTCATTTTGTAGGGTTCTGGCAGTGCTCATCATGTTCCTCCTCGCACAAAGGAGCAGATACCGGTCCTGCTGATGGGTTAAGGACCTTCTACGGCCCTGTCCAGCTCTCCTAGAGTAGCTGTCTGTCTTCCTGAAATCTCCTCCATGCTCTTGAGACTGTGCTGGGAGACACAGCAAACCTTCTGGCAATGGCACGTATTGATGAGCCATCCTGAAGGAGCTGGACTGCCTGCGCAACCTCTGTAGGGTCCAGGTATCGCCTCATGCTACCAGTAGTGACACTGACCCTAGCCAAATGCAAAACTGGTGAAAAACAGTCTGAAAAGATGAGTAGGGAAAAAATGTCAGTGGCCTCCACCTGTAAAACCATTCCTGTTTTGGGGGTTGTCTCACTGTTGCCCATCTAGTGCACCTGCTGTTAATTTCATTAACACTAAAGCAGCTGAAACTGATTACCAACCCCCTCTGTTACTTAACTGACCAGATCAATATCCCAGGAGTTTAACTGACTTGATGCTATTCTCTGATTAAAAAGTGTTCCCTTTATTTTTTTGAGCAGTGTATAATATCTTATATTATATATAAGTAAATATACACTCACCTAAAGGATTATTAGGAACACCATACTAATACTGTGTTTGACCCCCTTTCGCCTTCAGAACTGCCTTAATTCTACGTGGCATTGATTCAACAAGGTGCTGAAAGCATTCTTTAGAAATGTTGGCCCATATTGATAGGATAGCATCTTGCAGTTGATGGAGATTTGTGGGATGCACATCCAGGGCACGAAGCTCCCGTTCCACCACATCCCAAAGATGCTCTATTGGGTTGAGATCTGGTGACTGTGGGGGCCATTTTAGTACAGTGAACTCATTGTCATGTTCAAGAAACCAATTTGAAATGATTCGAGCTTTGTGACATGGTGCATTATCCTGCTGGAAGTAGCCATCAGAGGATGGGTACATGGTGGTCATAAAGGGATGGACATGGTCAGAAACAATGCTCAGGTAGGCTGTGGCATTTAAACAATGCCCAATTGGCACTAAGGGGCCTAAAGTGTGCCAAGAAAACATCCCCCACACCATTACACCACCACCACCAGCCTGCACAGTGGTAACAAGGCATGACGGATCCATGTTCTCATTCTGTTTACGCCAAATTCTGACTCTACCATCTGAATGTCTCAACAGAAATCGAGACTCATCAGACCAGGCAACATTTTTCCAGTCTTCAACTGTCCAATTTTGGTGAGCTCGTGCAAATTGTAGCCTCTTTTTCCTATTTGTAGTGGAGATGAGTGGTACCCGGTGGGGTCTTCTGCTGTTGTAGCCCATCCGTCTCAAGATTGTGCGTGTTGTGGCTTCACAAATGCTTTGCTGCATACCTCGGTTGTAACGAGTGGTTATTTCAGTCAAAGTTGCTCTTCTATCAGCTTGAATCAGTCGGCCCATTCTCCTCTGACCTCTAGCATCAACAAGGCATTTTCGGCCACAGGACTGCCGCATACTGGATGTTTTTCCCTTTTCACACCATTCTTTGTAAACCCTAGAAATGGTTGTGCGTGAAAATCCCAGTAACTGAGCAGATTGTGAAATACTCAGACCGGCCCATCTGGCACCAACAACCATGCCACGCTCAAAATTGCTTAAATCACCTTTCTTTCCCTTTCTGACATTCAGTTTGGAGTTCAGGAGATTGTCTTGACCAGGACCACACCCCTAAATGCATTGAAGCAACTGCCATGTGATTGGTTGATTAGATAATTGCATTAATGAGAAATTGAACAGGTGTTCCTAATAATCCTTTAGGTGAGTGTATAAGTCTAAACATTCAATTAGAAGATGACATTTTATATGCAGGCTACCTGTGTATTAACCTGTTGCAAAAAAACTTTGTCTTTGGCCAGGCCATCCCTTTATGGATTTGAAGATTTCCATGAAACACGAATTATGGATGTCCAGAGACAAAAATCTCCTGCTGTATATTTTTAGCAGCAACTCTTTGGAACTCAAAAATAGAAGAAATAAACAATTCAAATTATGCAAGGGACAATAAAGCTCAAGCCATAGATTTTAACTATACCACATTATTTCTCACCTTGCTTGCACACAAGTACTATACATATTGTTTGTGTGTAATAACAGTCAAGTAATACAGTGAGGAAAATAAGTATTTGAACACCCTGCTATTTTGCAAGTTCTCCCACTTGGAAATCATGGAGGGGTCTGAAATTGTCATCGTAGGTGCATGTCCACTGTGAGAGACATAATCTAAAAAAAAAATCCAGAAATCACAATATATGATTTTTTAGCTATTTATTTGTATGATACAGCTGCAAATAAGTATTTGAACACCTGTCTATCAGCTAGAATTCTGACCCTCAAAGACCTGTTAGTCTGCCTTTAAAATGTCCACCTCCACTCCATTTATTATCCTAAATTAGATGCACCTGTTTAAGGTCGTTAGCTGCATAAAGACACCTGTCCACCCCATACAATCAGTAAGAATCCAACTACTAACATGGCCAAGACCAAAGAGCTGTCCAGCTGCCACATGTCCAGTTTGAGGACTGTGTGCCAGCGGTTGACCGACGCCTCTCTTACACTGAACTTGGCGAAATGTTAATTTGGGAAAGCCACGGTTACCTACCTTGGTAAACAGGTTGGTCAGGGGCAGGTCCGTCCTCTAGACGCCAAGGTGGCTGCTATCCTGGCTTTACCGATTCCCACTACTAGACGTGAGCTTAGGAGATTTTTAGGTATGGCTGGATATTATAGGTGTTTTTGCCAAAACTTTTCGGTGGTAGTTGCTCCACTTACCAGACTGTGTAGTCCTTTGGCATCCTTTGTGTGGGATGATGTGTGTAATCAGGCTTTTGAGGCTGCTAAGTCTCTTCTTTGCAGTGCACCCGTGTTGGCAGCGCCCAATTTTTCCCAATCTTTTTACCTGGAAGTTGATGTAGAATTCAGTAGAATTTTTGCCCAGGTTTTTGTCATAGTAGCTCAGTGGGTTGCACTGTCGCCTCACAGCAAGAAGATCCCCGGTTCGAGTCCCGGCTGAGCCAGGAGTACTGTCTGTGTGGAGTTTGCATGTTCTTCGTGTGGAGTTTGCATGTTCTCCGTGTGTCTGTGCATCCTCAGTCATTCAGTGTATGATGCCCAGTTTTTCCACCAGCGTGTGTATGATGCCTAGAGTTTTAAAATCTGTTCAGAAGTTGTGTAATGTATTCCAGCCTTGAACATCTTGGAATCATTCAATACAATTTAGAGAGTAGAGGAAAGGTCCTGCCTCAAAAAGAAAGCACATACCTGCAGTCAAAGTATAAGCATTGTTTACCCTGCCACAGAATCTAGTGTACTGCTGTTATATTGACAGTGCCCTCTCAGAAGGAAGGACTCTTGGAAGAGAGTGACTCTCTTTCTCCAGAGGCTGTGCAGCTCTTCAGCTCTCTCACCTCACTGCAGCCCAAGATCTTTGCACATCTCCAGGTGACCCTGTCCTGAAATGATAATTTTTTTATATGGATCTATTCATTTATTTTAAGTTTTTAATTTCTGAATAAATGTAAAAAGTTTCAGGGTGATCAACTGTTCAGATAGTATAATTGAAGAAACAAAACAAAAAACATTAAAATTAAATGCTTGAAAACCTTATTACGTAATTTTTGTATACATTTTTGTTTTGAACTTTTTTTTAATGTTCCTATTAACTTATTAAAACGTTATTTCAGAGCTTTCAAAACCTCTAGTTTTAAACTTCAAACATTTTAGAATGTTTGGTCAGCTGGTGAGTGTGACCTCGGTGACCTATGCCGGAGCTGAAGGTGGCATCACACAGATGTTGTTAGAGGACAGACAGGCCATTCCAGTCAAGATTGTGGACCCTGCAAGCATAGGTAAGTACATGGCACCACAGAAATAAAAATTAAAATCTAAATTTAACCAATTAGAATCATGAAAATAACATATAAACCTGTTGTTTGTTCTTATTGTTCAGCTTTGACTCCCTCAGCAGACGACACTTCAGCTTCAGTTAAATAGGAGAGTGGGAAATCTATGGATGTGTCAGCAGTCAGAAATACAACAACGAGAAAAGAAAACAAATGTCCATTTCTGTGACAACAGCGATTGACGATTGAGCTCTTTGACCAATGGAGGACTGATTCATTGTTTCAAGTACAGTATTATGATAACATGAACTCGTGCAATATTGATTTGTATTATTATTTGTTTCCATTTCCCATTATTGCTATTTTAATTTATTACAGTGGCGACTGGAGAAAAAAAAAACAATTTCTCAAAAGTATGAATGAGATCAAAATTAAAAATTTAAAGCTAAATGTTTTCTGTTGTTTCTATTTCTGCAGGTATTCCTACCCTTTGAATAGAAGCCTAATGGATCCTTGCAGGTGGACTTTTTAAAGTCCCCCTGTGGTGAAATTCAAGTTTTTAATGTTGTTTATATGTCTATGTGGTGTTTTTAATATGCTTTAAGACAAACCATGTGCAAATTCATAAGTCGACACCATTGCTGAGTATTTTCTCCTTAAAACTGCAGTGAACCAAATCGCTGGTGTTTATGATGTCACAAACTACCTTGTAACCAATCAGATCAACATGTGATTGTCAATGAGTGGATTTCTGAGCTGGTTAATTTGCATATTCATAGAACCGGTATACTAAATGAGGCAAGGGTGTAGAGTTACATTAAAGCTATTTTAAGGCATTAATTTTTTTTTCAAGGACAAAACAGAAGAACAGTAGAAGAAGAACAGTGTCTGTTTATGAAGTTCAGATTACTGTGATAGTGTTTACCTGTGAATAGTAATTGTTGTATTTTAATCATCTCTGCTTGCCTGTATTTACATGATTGTGTGCCTGAAGTTAGAAGAGAATTATTTCATATTTATCATACATATACAAGAATGTAAGAAATTATAATATTAGCATTCCTCTGATTTAATTGGCCGAATGCTTTTACAAAAATGCTGAAGAAAGAATGCAGCCTTTGCTAATATTAAACTGTTTTACCTTGTTCTGTTCGATCGGTTGCTTCCATTGATCCATTGATGACTTCCACAAATAATCAGTTTTTCTTGAATCTTGAATTTTCTTCCATTCAGGTACCTCTGATGTTGTTGTCGTTGTAACAAGACAGTGATCTTCTGCCAGGAACATCAGGTCAATCTTCTGCTGTCCAGAATCAGGTGGTTTGTCTTCGTCTGGCATCTCAGCTGAGACCTGTCCACTATTGATACTTTGCAGTCACGTGATATCTGGCGGGCAACAAACGCGGTTAGTGCATCCAATCGCACAACAACTATCTGGCATGTCGTGTACACCTCAAAACACCAACTTTTGTATATTAAAACTGGCAACGTCCTGGCAAGATCCTTGATTAGTTTACTGCTTTTCGTTGCTAGAGAATGACGTTCTTGCCCACCAGCCAGTACAACTGACGTCACGTGCAAAGTATCAATTGGTGACCCTAGCAGTAGTTGTGAAGTACCAGTGGCGTAGCTCTCAGCATCACTGATGCACACAAGCCCTCACAGCACGTCAAGCTGCAAACCGTGTGAGGGACCCTAACCTTCCCTAACCTGCAGTAAATGAAGCTCTAGCATAAGTTCTGCCGGGAAGACTCAATTGTTACGTCACTTATTACCTTCTCATCTATCCAATCATATTCCTATACTTGTGGTATAAAAGATTGGTACTTACACACGTCTGAGTTTGCAGATGCTGATGCTTCAATTCACCTCCATCCTCCCCACCACCACCAGGATGGTCCCTTCCTATACCTTGCAGGGGGTCGGCTGCGCCCCTGCCTTCATCTTCAGGCAGGATATGCAGATCTGGACCCTCGGATTGCAAGCTACGGACGGGGCCTACGCCAAAGAACTTGATTGCTTGTTGGGCTGTTAATAAATGTTAATTGTTATAGTATTTATTCTCCCGAGTCTTTCTGGTAGAACTGCTTAAAAGCAACCGCATATCAACCAACTAGGCTACTCTAAGCATCCTGACAACCACATAGCAATGCATGAAAAAACACTCAGAAGAGTCCAGCAACCACAAAGCAACACGCTAACAACCAAAAAACATTGGCAAACGCATGTCAACACACAGGAAACCATCCAAAACATCCCAACAACCGATTCCTGTGGATACTGGATAGCATCATGTCGGGCGCTGTGCTCTATAATGTGAAGGTAAAGCCAGTTTTTTTTTCTGCCCAAGGAGGAGCATGTGAAGAATCAGAGGTTCATTCATAAATTCATCTTTACCACAATATCACAGCATAATCCTAATAGGGGTCTATGCTAAAAGGGCAGAGTCTGTAAGCAGTCGTGGGCGGGGCCTAAGCGTATGTGACGTCACAAATGCTAGAATCTGCAATTCTGATTCTTATGATTTATGGGAATTTAAAAAAGGAGTGGGTGGACCCTAACCCCTAACCCTAACCCCTAACCCTAACTGCCAACACACACTCATGTTCAAACACCATGAAAAAGTGAATTTTGCATAATAGGTCCCCTTTAAAATGTTAAGAACAATCAACTTTGCTATACAAGTCATTTCAACTTAAATTACATTAAACTGACTTTAAGAAATTAGTTGAATCTTGCATAACTTGAAAATTGAAAAGAAAGTTTGTTTTGATGAAATAACATGTGTTGAATTTATTGATTATTTAGTGAGGTAGTGTTGACTTGCAGTGTCCAAACAAGAGACAGCAAGCTTTAAAGTTGAGAGATGGAACACAAACTACATATAAAGTACACGTTTTACGCTACTTTATTATTAAAGGCATTTTTATTTGCAATAATTATATTAACAGCAATATTAAGAAACTCCTGTTGTAAGAACAGCTAATGAGCTGAAGGACATCATCCTCCACTGTCAAGTAACATTACGATAATAAAGTAATTTATTTATTTCACCAAGTGCGTTCAAAGCGGCTAAATTATGACACACAAGTCCCCACTTCAAAGGCTCTGCCCTTTGGAATGAGTGGGTCATAGTGATACTCATTTCTGATTGGAATTTGCCCTGACATAAAATGTTAAACTGTTAATGCTACTACAATACTATAAATACACTGTTTTTAATGGATCCTCCATTTTTCAGTGCAGTTATATGACACTGATGCAGCAAATATTATTTACTTCCAACACAAGGATTAAGTAAATGTATCAAGGGAGTGAACACAATAAAAATGAAGTTAAGACAAAATGCTAAATAATTATTAGCTCATTTTAATAAAGTAAATTGAAGAGCAATAAAAATCACGCTGAGTGAATGCCATTTGTTTGAAGTCTGAATCAGTATAAACAATTTATTGCAACATGACCATATCACTTTTTCATGAATGCATTTCATTTTGCTTAGATTTATGCAATATAATCATTGTCTCAAACATAAATACAGTCAACATTTGAAGTGGACCAAAAAAGTGAATCAAAGTTGTCCTAAGACAAGAACGGGTAGTGTTCAAAATTCATGTATAACTTGGATGAAAGGTTTTGATCCACTTCACATGTTGACTACTGTGTAAGTGTATGGTTTTAGTTATTTCAATAGAGCATCTTTCCTCTTCTTTTCAGAGACATCAAAGTAGCACAATTAAAATAATGCAATTTTTTTATACCTGCAGTTTTAAAAAAAAAGAAAAAAAAAGAGCCCCGTTATCTGCCAAATGAAGATGCAGCCTATTGTCTAGGTTTGTTAAACTCAATGCAGCCTGCGACTGGGTAGATTAATAAGTGTTGTAAAAGTATGGTTCATGGGTAGCTCATGATAAAGGGATAGTCTGAAAAGAATGAAATGAAGTGAAAATTACCATGATTTACTCACGCTATCCTAGGAGTAAATTACTTTCTTCTTTCAGACAATTGCATTCGGAGTTATATTAAAATAATGTCCTAGCTCTTCCAAGCTTTATAATGGTAGTGAATGACGGCCAAGATTTTGAAGCCCAAAAAAGTGCATCCATCGATCATAAAAGTACTCCACATGACTATCCATATTTAAAACCATATAAATTAAAATATCTAGCTTTCAGCATATTTATGGCGAAAGAGTGAACTCTGACCTGACGCAACGAAGAACACGTAAGCTCAGAGGATAGAGCAAAAAAAAAGAAATAAAAAGACTCCAATTAGAAGTCTAAAACAGTCATTTTTAAAGACAAATTTCTGAGGATTTCGATATAAGAGAAGACCTTAAGTTTGTTACACAGCCCTATTTGTTTGAACCACGAGAGGCGTTAAAGCTTACACTATACATCATGTCAGGAGTTACTTTCTTTTGGCATAAGTCGACTTTAGTTTAAAGGTCCCGTATTATGCCCCTTTTCACAAGATGTAAAATAAGTCTCTGATGTCCTCAGAGTGTGTATGTGAAGTTTCAGCTCAAAATACCCAACAGATAATTTTTTACAGCATGTTTAAATTGTCATTTTTTGGGGCTCAGAAAAATGCGCTGTTTTAGTGTGTGCCCTTTAAATGCAAATAAGCTGCTGCTGGACGACCCAGGGGGCGGAGCTTCATGAGCTCGCGCTCAGTCTCTCAGGACAATTTCATCTCACGGAATGATGATAATATCAGAAACTCTCAGTAACGGTGTTCATTTCGAGTCGGACAATAATGCCTACAGAGTCAGAGTGCTGTATAGAGATGAAACAGGTATAGTTTAGTAGTTTAATTACGGTTATTATAACGTATTTGTCATCTGCTTGTATGTATCCATTATTTATTAATAGCCTACAAGTCTGCTGTTTCGGACCAGGTCCGAATGATGATCAAACATATACTGATGAGTTTAATAAAGTTTATTGTACATCACACAAAAGATGAAGCGTCAGTTTTACTTCAGAAAATCACCGTAAGAGCTGAGTAAACACAGTAAGTTATAAGAAGTGCGCAAGTACATAAACGAATTTCGGTAGAGTTGAGGGAGCATTCCTGTGGGCGGAGGTTAGTCAAGAAACGGTTCTAGTGACGTAATTAAAGAAGGAAGTAGAGGGATGTAGTCCAAACGGGCCGTTCGATGTAGGCGACTTATGTTAAATAAAATATCTCGCTTGGCATTGAACTTTGAGCTTTATAATTTTACAGATATTATTTATACTCTAACAGCAACATTACACACTAACTAAAGTTTGAAACATGGGATCACGAAGAACGGGACCTTTAACAATGTATACTTTACTTACACAAACACATCGCTTCGCTTCAGAGGGCCTTTATTTACCCCCTGGAGTTACTTTCTACTAAATTACTTTTATGATGGATGATGCACTTTTTAGAGCTTTAAAATCTCATCCTCCATTCACTGCCATTATAAAGCTTGGAAGAGCCAGGACATTCTTTAAAATAACTGATTGTATTTGTCTGAAAGAAAAAAGTCATATACACCTAGGATGGCTTGTGGGTGAGTAAATCATGATGTAATTTTTTATTTTTAGATAAAGACACACAAAGTAAAGCAAGAAACCTTGGATGATCAGTGCGGGTGAATCCGGTAATCCCTCTCTTTCCATGTCGGCTGCAGTTGCTGCAGCCTAAGAAAAACAAAAAATTAATTTAGCATTACAATTAAATCTTTAAGACATTAAAAATCTAAATGTTATACTTACATCAGCTTCAATTAGAAGGGATTCTGTTCGCTCTATAAAATGGGCCATTAAGAGTTGCAAGATGCACAGGACCAGAGAATTTCCCTCTTGATATTTCGACAGAACAGCACACACCTCATTGTTTGTTGGCTTTTCTTGAAAAAATCTTAGAATCCTCTTTCCTTTCCCTTCAATGCTCTCCATGATTTTTTGTAGCAGTGAGATGTCAGTAAGCAATTGGAAATGTAAAAAGATCCCCTTCAGACAAAACAGGTAAGGCCATGAGTTATTTAGTTCAGATAGTGGCGGAGGTGGTGCTGACGGTAATATGTGACCTCCATCAACTTGTGAAGTTCTGCTCTATCGGCTCCAGACATTCCTTCAGTAGAAATTTACTGAGAGAGACAAAATATGTGGGCAATCAGGTACACCACATCTAAATCCTGATTTAGGCACATTTCTATGCAATTTCACATGCTGCACAAAACTCAGGATTGTACTGCTCTCATTATTACAAAAGTGACAGATAAACATGTTCAACTGCGCAAAAAAAAAAAAAAAAAAAAAAAAAAAAAAAAACTTCACAAGCTAATAAATGCACAGCAATAAAGCATGTGCACAGCAAATACCAATGTACTTTCTATTTAACAACTAAATTACAAATATGAATACCAAGCACCCTTACAAGTAATATTAACATAAAACTAAAACAAAAAATACTTCATTACACCATCTTAAATCGAACAAAAACGTGCTATTACATTAGCTAATGGCTTGGCAGTCAAAACACTATTTAGTTGCATAAAACCTACACAATTTAATTGCAATGTTTAAAAGTTTACTTGTCTACTACCAACAACAATGTAAAATCATTTTATACCGAACAGTTATCAAAAATGTAATAGTAAAATGACAGCCCGGCCACACTTCCACGGTGAAGAAAATATAACAGTTAACGTTAGCCAGCTAATCGTTCATCTGTGTCTGGACTCATCAAGCAAATTCAGTATCATAAAATTGGACAAATAATCTAGATTATCCATTTTGCAACGTCATAAAATAAAAATAATAGTTAGTATATTGTGGATGTAACAGGATTTCACGTTTACAATAAAGCATGAATAACTAGCTAACGTTACACACCTCGTCGTCTCACTCTCATTCGAGGTCCTCCTCCGGTAAACGTAGCGCGCATGAGGTGAGCGCGAAAATTGAGTGGTGATGATGATGCAGCGCGTGGAAAGTCCCAACTCCCAAGATGTCCACTGAAGATGACGATTGACGAAATGACACCACACGCACTGCGCTACGCCGATGTCGTTGTTTAATCAGGGGAGTTTTTTAAAAGCCAACAGTTTTAAAGTACTAGAGGTGTACGTTATATAATCAAATGTCAGAGTTTAAATGGTGTAAATAATTCGCTAAAAAAGGCTGTATTTATTACAGTTGACTATTACTTTAGTGTTATTGACTTGTGAAGCGCCAAAACTTTTGCAACCGTTTTTTTTTTCTTCTTAAAAAAATAAAAAAATTACAATGGTATGCATGATATCCAGTAGCATTTACTGCATAAGCATGTTTCCACAAGTCATGGGAACATGCATGCTCCCACATGGCAAAATACAGTAATACTGTAAATTTAAAAATACAGTAGTCTATTGTAAATATTTACTGTAAAAACTACAGCAATTTTTAACAGTGAATCTATGCCCTGCCGTATTTTTTTCATTTTTTATAGGTGAATCCATGACCCCAAGCAAGTGGATGTTGTCAGTCGAAAGGGAAGTTGTCCTGGGCCCATTTTCAGAGGCATTTGTTGAGGGCCTGGCAGCATTGTTTGCGACCTATTACAACTTAAATCTTGCTTATCAGGATGACGCTGCATGCACGCTGGAATTTATTCAGAGGTATTTCAGAGCATAAAATCTTACTCAATATTTATTGTGGACTTTCAAATTTTCTTGACTTTTTTTTTTTTAGGTTTTCAATTTAGGATAGTTTATCAGGATTAGATATTTTATGGAAAAGTTTTCAAATGAACAACAAAAAATTGCTAACCACACACTGAATAGAGAATTATTTTATTCACTGCATGATTAACTAAATCTAAAATTACTAAAATTAAATCTGTATAATAATGATATCTGTACATTTAGTTTATTGTAAACATGAAAGGCTAAATATTTTTATATTAAAATTTTGGATAAAATTAAATATGACCCTAACTCTTCATTAATTGAAATTAAATGTAATTTATGAGTTGTCTGACAAATTTTGTATTTTATTGTTTAAGTGTATACTGTTTTTTTGATAATTGAATGTTGTGTGTTTTTTTTCACAGAGGACTTGTGGGCATTAACCCTGAAACTGGATCAAAAGTTGCTGCTGGAAACAAGAAAATGCATGAAATGAACCCACATGTATGCACACTGTTACGGAAACTAATGGACTTTGAATGGCTTGCCATTTAAACAAAAGTATTCCAGTGGAATTGATACAAGAGACTCTGACCTGATTTCCAAGTTCATGATTGATGTTCAATACATTCTTGCCTTTTTTTATGGATTTGGCAAATTAAAGGTAGGCACAGTTCAAACCATTTCTTTTGTTTATGACTGAAGTTCAGTCACACTTTAGGGATGTGTGCCCTGTATAGTTGATACTTAAAGGATTAGTTCACCTCAAAATGAAAATTTCCTGATAATTTACTCATCCCAGTGCCATCCAAGATGTTCATGTCTTTCTTTCTTCAGTGGAAAATAAATAAAGTTTTTTGAGGAAACCATTTCAGGATTTGTATCCACACAATGGATTTCAATCGCAACCAACATGTTGAAGTCCAAATCAATGCAGTTTCAAAGGGCTTTGAAGTGCTTCAAACGGCTCTGCACAATCCCAGCTGAGGAATAGGGTCTTATCTAGCGAAACGATCGGTCATTTAAAATTTTTTAACCACAATTGATTTTTAATCACAATTGATCGTCTTGTGCTGGTCTGCAACGAGCCAGGCATTACGTCATCACGTTGGAAAGGTCACGGGTCACGTCAACGGTCTAAGTTATTTGTCTGTGTATTCCAGTTCAAAAAGGTAGGGAAGGGCGAAAAATGTATCTAATTTTCTTTCTTCAAAATTAATTAATTTTCAAACTTCAAAATCGTCTGACATCTTTGTTTTAGTTTTTTCGTGACCTTTCCAACGTGATGAAGTAATACGTAGCGCATCTCGGAGATGGTACAAGATGGGGATTTGTGGTTAAAAAGTATGTGTGTGTGTATATATATATATATATATATATATATATATTTTTTTTTTTTTTTTTAAATGACTGACCGTTTTAAAGGAAGACCCTATTCCTCAGCTGGGATTGTGCAGAGCCGTTTGAAGCACTTCAAAGCCCTTTGAAACTGCATTGATTTGGACTTCAACATGTTGGTTGCGATTGAAATCCATTGTGTGGATACAAATCCTGAAATGTTTTCCTCAAAATTTTTTATTTATTTTCCACTGAAGAAAGAAAGACATGAACATCTTGGATGGCATTGGGATGAGTAAATTATCAGGAAATTTTCATTTTGAGGTGAACTAATCCTTTAAGTGCTGCTGTTCTCAGTGGTTCTTTTCAAGGCTAAAGCCTTTCATTTAATCTCCATTTTTGTTTCTCCAAATATATTTTGGAATCTGGTGCTTATGTTAAATATTGCACAATAAATTTGTTATATTAATGAAAACCTGTTATTGTGAGTTTTATTTGACAAAAAGGCTGAAACTTACAGCAAACGTATACACAGCAGTGAAAAATCTCAAATGTAGTTAGTGAATTGAATTCCACAGCAAATGCTCTAATTTACTGTAAAATGTATAGCAGTACATGTTCATTGTTGCTCTTGTAATTTCACTTGCATTCATAAACATTATTTCGACTGTAATTTTAGTTACAGCTGTAAAAACAATTTTACAGCATATATAAGGCAGTGTGCTGTGTTTTTTATGGTACAATTGTAGTTAATGATTTACAGTGCTCTTGGAAATTTTACAGTCTTACTGGCAACCAAAGTTGCCAGTAAGTTACTGTAAATTTTACAGTACAATTGTAGTTAATGATTTACAGGACTCTTGTCAATTTTAGTCTTACTGGCAACCAAAGTTGCCAGTAAGTTACTGTAAATTTTACAGTAAATTTTTTACAGTGTAGCATTATTAGCAGAATGATTGTGAATTCAAACCAACAAGCACCATTGTGTCTCTAGAGACTGTCTAAAAGGTGTTACTTAAGTTACAATAAAGTTACCTAAGATAAAAGCATCTGCTCAATGACAAACTAAGACAATTCCACATTTATTTTCTTTGAAACATTATGGGACATTAATCAACAGGCTTCAGTCATCATGTTGATCGCACACAACAGTCAGAGACATACTAATATTATCTGCATGTAATCTGAGCACAACTGTGGTGGCCTGAAGCTGTTTACATCCGAAGCTGCAAATTTGACTTGTGTGCAAAATTGGAATATCGCATAAAACATTTGTGAATAAAGCACCATTTCCATCTGTTCAAGGGAACAAAGTCATTACTTCCTGGGAAATTAGTGCAAAAATATCTGTAATAAAAATGTAAATTGCTGCAATAAATGCAAATTTATGTGCATGTCTTATGTAAAAAAAAAAAAAAAAAAAAAAGAGTAAAATGTCTCTGCCTCAATTAAGCGCATACGTTTTTAAGGCAAATTATACTTGGCATTTCCATCCAGTGTTTTTTTTTAATGCGATATCCCAAAATGCTCATATAGAAACATAGCTATTGTTCAAAGACATGCTTTTTTCCTTCCATATTCATTGTCATTAAATCAGTGATGCTCAGAGAAAATCTTTAAAATAAACAAGCAACATTCCCTCTTCCCGGCTATTTTAGCAAGGATCAGTATTTCTACTATAACCAGACAGATTAATTTACCATATTTAAATTTTTTTTAAATGGTATATATCTTATTGTGAATGATTCATCCATGTATATCAGACTTCTCCAATAATTTCTCCCACTTAAATCTCACCCCTCCACAATCAACAGCAATTCTGTCGTCATTTACTCACCCTCAAGTTGTTCCAAAGCTCTTTCTTCTGCTGAACACAAAAGAAGATCTTTTGGGGTAATATGGGTAACCAAACCGTTGATGGGTCCCATTGACTTCCATGGTATGAAGAAAAAAAAATACTATGGAAGTCAATCGACTGTTTGGTTACTGACATTCTTCAAAATATCTTCTTTTGTGTTCAACTATCCCTATAAGTGCAATGTCCACATCTTAAAATTAATTAACAGCTATTTTATTTTTCGATAACCTGTTTCACATCACATTAGGGATGAACGTAAATAATGGACGAATGGATCTGTTGCTGCTTCCATTTCATCACAATTAAAGAATATATTTGAGCTGAATTTACATAAAATCACTGCAGGTTTGAACACGCTTACGAGTTGCATATTTGATTTTGTTTTCCATTAAGATTTTTATTATTGTGCTTGTAAGCTAAAAGAATGAACACAAGACTTGTTTGGATCCTTCATAATTGATGATATTTTATCATTATGACTTAGCACCTCTAAATAGTCTTCATATTTTAACCATAACAACTTATATAATTCTCAATAAAAATCAGCTAATGATCATTATTAAATTCACACAGCAAAATGGAAAAGCATATCTTATATACACTGCTACATCCTGAGAGGACATCCAGAGATAGAGCCATATTTAATGTTTCTGCACACTGGATTAGGCTTCAGACAGTAACATCATCCTGTTGAAATAACAAATAAAGTGTAAATATGCATGTTTAAGGTGGAAAATACATTTGATGTGATGTGAACACAATTTGTGAGTTTCTAAACATTTGTAGATTTCAAAACATAAACTGTACCAACTAGGGCTGGGTATTGACACAAATTTCACAATTCGATTCGATTTCGATTCACAAGCTTGCAATTCGATTCGATTTCGATTACGATTCGATTCGATTCAATATCGATTATTTTGGATATCAGGTACAATACATTGCAATTTTTCTCAAGGAAAACAAATCTCTTAACTATTGTAAACTATGGGAGTCAGTTGTAGCCTATAGGCTTCATTAGCCTACTATAATATTGAAGGTAAAAAAATAACTGATTTGTATACAAACACTTAAAATACACTTATTTATTTTATAATAATAAAGTTATGTTAAATTATATACAAATTTAAATGGAGGCTGTCATAAAAAAAACTTTCCAGATTTATTCAAACATGCATTAAATATTGAAGAACATTAAAAATTATAATGAATATGTAATATGGTGCATATATTTAACAAAATGCTACTCTCTAATTTTTCTAGCTGACTAACGAGTTTATGGTCACTGGATATGGTTTTTCTGAGGTAAATGTGACGTTACATGACATTGTTTACTAACGTCTTTCCATGGTTGAAACACTGATTGAGCGATTCCATGTGACATGATACGGACTTCGATAAGTTGTACTCTACCTTTTAACACACTTTCAGATGCTCATTCATGTTTATCTCGCGCTGTAACGGATATTATTAAGGCGGAAGAGAAGATTGTGTGCGCTCCGCGTTGCTGCTTCTCTTGAGCTGAGCTGCGCCAGAGCGATCTCACGCCACAGCGCCAAAACGGTATTTATGTTTTTGAATTTCATAAGAAAATGGACGTAATTTGAAATCTGAGACTTTGTTTCATATTAATAATAACAAAGCACAAAGATTATTGCGATTTATTGAATGGGAATGCGCGCAACAATGTTCCATTCATTCATCACTGAAAACAGGATGACTAATCGATTCTTGGGATTTAAGAATCGATATCGTTTCGTAAAAATGAGAATCGATTAAAATCGAGAAATCGATATTTTTTACCCAGCCCTAGTACCAACGGATGTGAACGGGACAGTTTTAACTTAAGTCTAGGTTTTATTATTTTTGACTTCTTTCATGGCATTTAACACTCGTATTTTACACCTGTTGAAGTTTCTCCATCCATTGGATATATTATCTCATTTGCCCCTGATACCTATGCTAATATGAGTCTATGCTAATTATAAAATGCTGACAAATAAACAGAATGCAGGCATTATTATTGACAACATCAGCGTCAGACGTGTTACAAAAGGTTTTCTCAGTGAAAAATGATTTGATTCATCCAAGTTGACTTTTCAAACCCCAATCAAGTAATTTTGTCCCCATGTATTGTCAGGAACTAATACACAATTGAACAAAACTACACTGTATCTTCAGTATGTTACACATACTAGGAGACACATTTTAAGGCAACTCAGACGAGGCACTCATTTTACATTTGTGATGAGTAACTACTAAACAAGTTTCACTGTATGGCCCCAGATTATGTAAAACTTTAAAATAAATGTGAATGAATGTCACAATGAAAGAGGGTTGTCTAACTCTTGATTGTTAATTTAATCAAAACACAACAGAATTCAAACAAATGCAACACTGCAAAAAAAGAAGAAAAGAAAAGTGGGAAAAAAGATCACTTTTGTTCACTCTAACGTGGGAAAAATGCTTTGAGACCCACACGGCAAACAATGCAGAACATTAACAATAACAATCAAATAATAAATGGACAAAACAGAAGAGCTAGCGTAAAGTACACTGTAAAAATGTATTGTCATATTAACAGTAACTTACTGTTAATGTGTACGCATTAATAACTGTTGGCAGAGATCTAACGGAGTATGCAGTTATATCAGTGCATATCACAGAACTTCAGACCATGTGAAACTGAATTTGCCAACTTAAACATTTACAAGAGTAATACATGTTTAATATTAAGCAAGTAGTGCTTTTTAAATTGTCCCATCTCACCTTGTGTTCTAAACAGTGAACCAATATAAATTCAGTTGTTCCATCAGTCAGTCACACACACTTACCATATGTCCTTATATAGATTCCTGCAATAATTTTCATATATCACAAAAAATGAAGCCTATTTTTTTTAGTAATTCCCATTACTGTAAATTGATTCTTTTTAGATTCTCCAAAAACAAACAAACAAACAAACAAACAAACAAACAAACACTTATTAGAGTGCAGCAATCGGGTTCTGGAAGTAAAAACTCCATTCTTTTCTCCATAAGAAAAAAATATTTGTAACAATAACTGACAAACCTTTAAAGACAGACCTACTGTGAGTTACGAGGATGTTAATTGACGGTATATGCTTTTGTTGAAGACATTCGTGCACGTTATTTATTTATTTTTATTTTTTTATAATTGTGATTAAAGGGATAGTTCGCCCAAAAATGATATTTAAGCCATGATTTACTCACCCTCAAGCCGTTCGAGATGCATATGTCAATCTTTTTTCAGACGAACATATTTTCAGTTATTTTAGAAAATGTCTTAGATCTTTCAGTGGTTATAATGTGAAGCAATGGGGTCCAGCAGATTCAAGTCGCAAAATGTGCATGCATCCTTCACAAAAATAATCCATCCGGCTCCAGGGGGATAAACGAAGGCCTTCTGAGGGTAATCCGTGCAGTTTTGTCGTAAAAATATACATATTTAAAACTTTATAAACGAAAATAACTGGCTTCCGGTGGCGGTCGGCGCGCGTTCATGGAGATGGTTGCTGGCTTATGACGTAGGACGTAGCGCAGGAAGCGTCGTGACGTAGACCGAGCGTGACAGCGCAGCTAGAGAGCAGAGCAAAACAAAACTCTACGTTCGCTCTACGTCACGACGTCATTCATCTCCATGAACGCGCGCCGACCGCCACCGGAAGCCAGTTATTTTCGTTTATAAAGTTTTAAATATGTATATTTTTACGACAAAACTGCACGGATTACCCTCAGAAGGCCTTCGTTTATCCCCCTGGAGCCGGATGGATTATTTTTGTGAAGGATGCATGCACATTTTGCGACTTGAATCTGCTGGACCCCATTGCTTCACATTATAACCACTGAAAGATCTAAGACATTTTCTAAAATAACTGAAAATATGTTCGTCTGAAAAAAGATTGACATATGCATCTCGAACGGCTTGAGGGTGAGTAAATCATGGCTTAAATATCATTTTTGGGCGAACTATCCCTTTAACAGCTGAATTTGGTGAAAAACCAAATTACCCATGATGCTGTGCAGAAAATTTCACCAGAGTCACTGTGAGCAATTCGCACCAAAAAAGCTGGCAGGGATATATATATATAATATATATATATATATAATTAACATTAAAATAATAAGTTGATTATGTAATTCACAATGCTTCATGGGATTGTCCTTGGTTCATGGCTTTAAAAAATAAATACAAATAAATTCCCTATGCATGGGAAAAATGAATGGAAAGATTTCTTCCGGAACCAACACCACTGAAAAAATGGGCGGGTTTAATGCATTCTATGATTTTCATATAAGACGTAATTTTTATACAGATTTCTTCTTATTTTTGTTTTGTTTTTTATTTTGGGGTGAAATGACCTGGTGTTCTTGACGGGTTTTTGAGATTTAGCCAACTTTATGTTGGCAGTTTATGTTAACAGCTATCAAATATTTCACCCGAATGGCCATCAGTATTGACAATTTTCTGGGATGATGGATGGATGTGATCAATGAAAAAAATCTATGCATTTGGTTAAGTTTTCTAAAGTAGCAACAGCTTCACATACCAACAACTAGATACTGAAAATGTTCAAAATGCACTTTCATTTAGATGAAACATGAGACCCATACGTAAAAAACAAACAAAACCCCTTAAACCAGCTTGGAAGAAGAAAGACTTGAAGGCACCAGTGAAAAGTTTACTCACAAATTTAAGATGAAATAAAATTTAAAACCTCACCTTGCTATCCAATAAAAGAAAAAAAATTAAATACTCTAAACAGATTTTTTTTTTTGTGCTGTAAAACTACATATAAAAGATGGGAAAGTCCGCTGAAAATCAAGAGATAAATTACATTCAAAAATTGTTCTTCAAATGGTTATTCTGCAAAGCGGAATAGCATTCCATATGTATATTAAAAAAAATAAATATCTTCATTTTTTTCTTTCTTTGACACAAATCAGTTCCAATTGTGTCAGAATGACCGAATGAGGAAAAAAACAAAGCTCATCAAATAGTGTCTTTAGAGCACTGGTGCTTTCAGCTCATCAAAAAGTTCATAGAGAGAGAGAACACCCAAGATGAAGATTGCAGGCAACTATTTCCAGCACACCCGACCCTCCAATTACAGCAGATTGAAAGTTTGATGGGTTACCCAAACCAATTACTGTCACTTAGTTTCCAGAGGTAAAAATATCTTGCAAGGCAGAATTTGAAAGTTGCACAAAATGAGAGCGAGAGGAAAAAGGGAGAAGAGATTCACATACACCACAATTACAACCCCCCAACAATGGCTTGTCTTCATGTCGCAGTCTATACCTTACTCCTGAAGAGTGGCTTGGCTCCAGGCCCACAGTACTCATTGTAGATGAGTTTGAAGAGGAAGAGGTGGAAAAGCGTGATGAGAGATGCCACACTGAACCAGAAGAGGAAGGGCAGGCCAGGGTACTGTTTGGCCATGTGGTCCTCGTGAGCCAAGATGGCCTTGACGTGCATCGTGTGCCTCAGGTCTTGCAGGTGAGTGAGATCGGTGGAGATGTACAGTAGAGGCGTGATGGGCTGGGTGACCATCACGGGAAACGTGTGACCTCGCAGCTCTGAGGTCAGCTCCACGGGCTCGTTCATGCAGCCGGCCTCGCAGGCGTACAGCTTCACTGGCTTCTCCTGAGGCTTGACGGACACATGCAGGAAGGGTTTGCCTTCGACGTCCTGCAATACGGCCAGGTTGATGAGGTCTTTATTGTAATGGATTCCCCTCAAAGAGTAGCTGTTGTGAAGAACATCGGGGTCTGCCTGGAACTGAAGGTGGTTTTCGGTGAACTGCAGACCTCCAAAACTAAGGACCATGCCTTGCATCATACCATGAGTGCCTGCTGCAACAAGCACCTTGCATCCTCTTTTCTGGAAAGTCAAGTTCCAGAGATTCACAAGCTGCAGGATCTGAGCCACGTTGGTCAGACGCTCTGGCCACAGGTTCTCAGCGTGCATGGTGGCGTGGCCGCTGAAGCAGTGGTCGGCGTAATTCAGACTGGACTCCAGTCGCTCATGCTCTTCTGCTGTGAGACTCTGATCTAGCAGGGGCGCTGTGGAGGTGGACAGAATGTAGTATAGGGTGTTGTTGACTGTGCGACTGGATGGAGTATGGGCATCTGTGATCTTTCTGATTTCCACACCTGTAAAGTAGAAAAAGACTATGAAAGATTTCATTTTAGCTTCTTAAAGCAAGTGAACACATGAATAGAAAACCTAAATGGGTCGTCATCTACTAATTTTACTTTTTTTACCAAAGTCCACCAATGTTTTTTATATTTAGGCATATATTTTTCACCATTTTTAGAATTAAACTGTTCAGTTTTGCTGCTCTGCCTTTATGATTTCTATGCTCAGGTCTTCTTCACATGTGAAATGAGTAACAGCATTTGGACTGCAGGTTTGCTTTCGGGCCTTATATTATTTGCACTGTGATGTGTAACTGAATAAATGAACAAAGCATTAAATCAAGAAACTGTTCTCTCTTTTTTTTTTGTAATGACAAAATAGTGAGCCAAATGAAAAAAAGACTGCATTTCTCTTTGCTTTTACACTGTCACTGGCCTTGTAAATTGACTTAAAGGCACCACTGAAACATTTACACACACATTTCAGATTAAATCCAAATCCTCACTGACTATCCCTTCACAAAAACTGATTAAACTAAATATTTTTGAGCTGCAAAACAATGTACATATACAAGATATGAAAGTCTGCTTTGTTATTAACAAATGGTCTTCAAATGGTTATTAACGGAACAGCATTTTCCCCAATTTATCTTTTATAGTTTTTGCTGTCTCTCAAACGCGCACACACTCTGTAGATTGTCACGTGGAACAAAACGATACCAAACCAGAAAGCGAGCTGACGGATGACAGCAGCATAACGCGACTTCATCCAAACCTTTTTCTTATTTGGCGAATTTTCTGTAAAAAGCAGTCCAAACACTATTATCGCCATTTCTTCTTGACCGTCATCCACCATGTTTGTTTACACTAAAGTCACGTTTGACTGCGAGAGAGAGAGTAACCAGACAGTTGATGGACCCCATTGAATTCCATAGTAGGAAAAACAAATACTTTATCCTTAAAAATATCTTCTTTTGTGTTCAGCAGAAGAAAGAAATTCATACAGGTTTGAAACAACTTGAGGATGAGTAAATGATGACAGAATTTGAATTTTTAAGTGAACTATTCCTTTAAGTGAAACGGCTTCTCAGACAAGAAAAAAATAGGGTGGGACTTAATTTGGTCCATCTGGAATTGATTGGATCGTTGTGATTTGCCAATTGCTGTGATCTCATGTGAGTGACAGGTTGCTGGAGGAGAGAGATTATTGTCCCGGCCTTCATCAGAGAAGGGACTGGGGGAGGGGAAGTTATTTTGATTAAAGATTACAAGGGCACATTAATAAAAAAAAATATTATGTGCATGGATAAATCATTCATACTAAATATTCCATAAAAATATGAATAGTCACCTTTGATTTCATGGTAACTTTAAGCTCAACACATCACATATGCATCTTGAACCTCATCTTCCTTCATCTGGTCCTCAAAATATAATCTAAACAGCAGCATTTACTGTCAAAGGCAGATCGAGAACAAGGTCGCTTGCCTCAGTGGTTGGTAGATAAGGCCAATTTACAAGAAACCCAATGCTCGTATTTGGCTAGTGGTGGTTTCCATTTTTCAAAATGAACTTGAGTTTTTATATATTATTGAGAAGGTTTTGAGTTAAAACAAAAATGTTCTGTTTTTTTCATAGCACGTTAAACACTTTGGAAAAAGATAAACTAAATACTGATTTGTCATATGACATGACTTTGTAAGTACTGATTAATTCAGAATTCTACAAAGTACATTTTTGGAGCAAACCTGAAATGTATATACTGATATTATTATTTACAATTAATAATAATTATGTCAGCAGACTGTGCTCGGTCAACTTGCCAGATATGAAGAGATCCACCCATGCTTGCTGGTGATCCTGCATTAACTCTTCCACATTAGCTCGGAGGACATCCGCCATCTCTCGTTTGACTCCTTCTCTGAGCTTGCTGAGAGTCTCGTCCAGTTTCCCACCCTCGGTGGGCTCTGAAGTGTGAATCACACTCACCAGGTTTTCTGAGTATTCAGATTTGGGAGGAACCTGGATCTTGGTGCTCAGTCTCTTTGTGGCCACCACCACTAACACAGTGTCCTTCTTTTCCGTGAGCACCCTACCTGAGGACAGCATGAATTCTTTGTCCTCCATCTTCTCAACGGTGCTCCTAAATGAAAGAGACTCCATGACCACGTCAAGCGAAACCACATGGTCTGTAGGGTTTGACGCGTGAATCCTCTGAATATAAACATTGGGTCGGCTGCGATGCGCAACAAATTCCTCGCGTACGACTACACAGTCATGAGAAGACTGAGAATTAGCTGTCTGGAAGCACCGGGAGGACAGCACAGAGCCTTTTCTGTACCACAGCATCATTCCCTGAGCTTCAGAGCGTGCTCCTGGCACCTGCAACCGCACTATCGGGCTGTAGTCTGTTTGGTGAACCGGTGCAGACCCAGGCTGTGAAGATGAAGCTACCCAGAGCTTGTTAGAGTCCACATCCACCAGAAAATGTCCATTACCGACCACGACCGGAACTGATTCTTTGGTTTGGGGGGTGAGAACCACTCCCTCCCCTCTGTCAACAAGCGAAACCCACCTGTGAAGATCAGTCTGCAAACACACCCCCGCAGGCCCCCCAGGCTCCCTAGACATGTTTAGAAACTTCAGGAGCCCATCTGAACTCAAGTACCAGTAGAAGATGAGGAAGAGCAGTAATCCAACCAAAACACGGCGGGCCCAGCTGCTCGAAAGCAAACCAGGCAGCCCCTTTAACCTCTGCTGAAGCCACATGATCTGCCTTTTGCTCCAAATGCTCTTTGACGGTTTAAACATAAACTACTGCTGTTGTCTTCAGTTGAGGGTGATATTTGTGCTATATAGGGCATCAGTGACTTCCTGACAGCAGTAAAAGCTGGGTGTGGCTAACAGCTTTGACAGGCATAGTAGCTATCAAGCTTAACTTGAAGAGCAAAACGCGCGAAAAAAAAAAAAAAGTATTAGTAATTTCTTCGGCCACAGAGTGCTGGAAATCCCCAGTTCCTCGTTCAAAAAGCAAACATGTTTTTCAAGAACTTGGTCTTGAACTTATTTTCCGCTAAAATAAATGCAAAACCAACTCCAGACATGTGTCAAACGAGCCACTTCTGTCTGCAGGGAGTTTGCATTAATTCCAGTTGCTGTTCTCAGGCTAGTCAGCTGACCAGTCAACACATTTCTGCTCACCCATTACGCGTTCACTCTTCAAGATTTACTTTGTCGCGTCGAAGCAATGTTTGCCTCACGCACTTATGTGTGTCTGCTAGAGTTTATGTCGTCGTTGTTTGTTTGCTGTATCATGTTGTAGAGTGTACATGTCATCTCTCAGCCAGCTGACATCTCTGTTTGCGGAAGGAAACCAGGCCGCCGTAAAAACACCGGAAGTGTCGCAGTCCAAGACCTGTCGCAGTTCAAGCTGGAGTAGCGCTTCAAATCGCTGTTCTACAATCAGCCGTTGGGAGCCTGTGTTACGTCATTGCAACGGAGCAGTGGAAGACGAAACTGATCCTGGACCAGTACATACTACTGACCTGGAAACTTCTAAACGGCTTTACGGTTCAAGTGATGACTGCTGCCTTTCCTGTTTTTTGAGTTAATGGATGTGATACTTAAAAGATAACATTTTGCAATATAAAGAAATATATACATTGTGCATGTATTAATTATATCGAGAAGCCTAGTGTTTTTTAATGTGAACAAAAGTAATAAACATGCTGCAAGATTTTAGATATCTTTATAGGGGTGTATTCAGGTTAATTAGGACACTTTTTCCTCAGTCACCTCAGTGGCAAAAAGTGTCCCAATCTGAATATATATATATATATATATATATATATATATATATATATATATATATATATATATATATATATATAATATTCAGGTTAATTGGAAATAATATATAAAATAATTTCTGAATTTTAATAATAGGATTCTTACAGTCAGATCTTTCCTGAACCACTAAAGGTATGGATTTATTGCTGTTGTTGTTATTTTATTTTTGTAATGTATTTTATCTCTCTGGCTACATCTATTTTAATATTTTTAATTACTGTACATTTTTTGTGACAAATTAATATCAAGTTTACTATAGAGAAAGGAGTTCAGTATATAACACTTAATATATTCAAATAATAATAATAATCTGAATTTTAATAATAGGATTCTTATAATAAGATCTTTCCTGAACCACTAAAGGTTTATGGATTTATTGCTGTTATATATATATATATATATATATATATATATATATATATATATATATATATATATATATATATATATGTGTGTGTGTGTGTGTATGTGTATATATATATATATATATATATATATATATGTGTGTGTGTGTGTGTGTGTGTAATGTATTTTACCTCTGTGGCTTCATCTATTTTAATATTTTGAATTACATTGATTCGAGTATAATGAAGAGAAATTTCAACTGGTAGGTTATATGTAGCTATCCTAAATGTCAAGTCAGGGCAAGTTGTCACATTTTGGGGGGCAAGTTGTCATGTGTTTGAATGTACGGATTGTTACTGAGCTTTTTCTTCCTCTGCTCGTGTGGTCGGGGATCGAGGGGTGGGGAAAGACAGAAGTGGGTAGGCTGTGTGTGCTTGTACGGGAATATAACTAACTTTCTCTCGAGGAAAGGCCTTATTCCATCAGTCGCCGTTACTGTAGAGGTTTGAAGAATAACGGATCCGAACATGAGAGAAGTTCTGCTCTTTCTCGTGTGTTCGTTTGCGTCCTTTTCTCCGCTTCACTGCAGTCAGCAGGGCTTGATCCCCGAGGGTAAGGCTATGATTTCAGCTTATCACAGTCTTAGATAAACCACACCGCTTCTGTACATGATAATGTAAATCACTACTACAATTTCAACATGATTCATTGTAAGAGTTCGTTGCAAACCTGACTTGCTAGGTAAAGTTAGCCAGGCGTTACGGACTCACGCCGCTGACGTGGACCCTACGTGCAGATATCAGTGAGTTTATGAGGAAAAATTACAACAAAATTACATTACACTAAAACAGTTTACTTAATGTCTCAAACTGTAGTTGTGCGCAATGAGCAACAACAATGCGCAATGTGAGTGCAAAGGACATTTATTACTACATTGTAACGTTACGCGTAGTTTTCTCGTAACAGATTTATTGTCTAGGTAAACATGAATATGCTTGTAAATTGCATTGCAGAAGAAAAAAAAAATCACACATTAGTCATATGATTTAAAAAAAACGTATTCGTATAAAGAAATGTCACTTTTGCGGCAGAACTGGCCTTCTTGCGGCTGGTTTTAAATTGAATAAAAGCGACTGAATACCTATGTTAATATTCCAGCTGTGCATGGAGTTCTTCACAGGAGATGTGGGAAACCCATTAGGATGTGCTCTTCCAGCACGTAGGCAGGAGAACTGCTGTGGAGAAGTTTGACGGAGTTATCCACTCAGATTTGTGTTTTCTCTGTCTCAGGAGATCTTCTAGTTCTGACTGTCGCCACTAAGGAGACTGACGGCTTCAGACGGTTTTTGAGATCCGCAAAACAATTCAATTACTCCATCAAGGTAAGGCAGCTTTTTCCAGAAGTTTCCCTTTGAAAAAGTAATGAACATATTCCAATGTTCAGCTAAACATTGAGCATGTTATTAAAGTGGAAAGTGGAAAGTTACTGTTTAAGCGAAGTCTCTGCTTGGGTACATCCTACTGGGATTATTGCAATATTGCATTATGGCATTATTTTCATGACAATCACATTTTCTTTCAAAGTGCTTTCAAATAATACTATGACATATGATTATAGTCCAAAAGTTTAGGTTTAGTATTCTTAATACAACATGTTATTTCTCATGATTCCAGGGTGAAATATGAACCTGACAATTTTGTTAGATGGACCCTATATAACACAGTTTAGTCAATAGAAGCTTGTTTCCACCACTGAATAAATAATTATTGTGACTTTTTATCTCACAATTCTGACTTTTCTCCTCAGAATTGCGTGATATAAACACGCAATTGCAAGTTACAAAGTCAAAATTGCGAGATAGTCTCACAATTCTAAGAAATAAAGTAAGAATTGCAAGTTTTTCTCAGAGTTTTTGCTCAGAATTGTGAAAGTGACATGAAGTCCAAGTATGGTAACTAGATTTAGATACTGCTTTCACTCCATGGACTCTCTAATCATTAGGCCACAACTGCCCTGTGATATAAACGTGCAATTCTGATTTTTTTTTCTCTCAGAATTGTGAGATATAAAATCGCAATTATATTTTATTTTATATTTAAAACAAGCTTCCATAATAGTCTTCAGACAGATGCCTGACATTCTTTTGCCTTTTTTTGTAGGTTCTCGGAAGGGGTGAAACATGGAAAGGTGGAGATTACATGTCACCTCCAGGTGGAGGGCAGAAAGTGCGCTTGCTGAAGTCTGCTCTGGAGGAGATACACGAGGAGAACAAACTCATTCTTTTTGTGGACAGGTAGTTATGTCCATTATAAATAAATACATTATATTTGGAGTGTGTTGATATGCATGTACTCTTTCAAGCATCATTGCTGATCATTGACAGTAACAATTATTTTTACGCTCTGGCTTTCCACAGCTATGATGTAATCTTTTCTTCTGGTCCAAAAGAGCTGCTGAAGAAGTTTCAGCAGGCCAAACACAAAGTTGTGTTTTCTGCCGAGACTCTCATCTGGCCAGATCGTCACTTGGAAGACAAACATCCTCATGTCAGGGAAGGGAAGAGGTTCCTTGGAGCAGGAGGCATGTTTTTCTCATTTTTCGATTAACATTGTAGAGCTTTAGACATACTGAATGCTCTGTTAGCTCAATTTTGTATAGTTTTAGATGCAAAATGGATTTGGATGCAAAAAAATCAGTCCTCCTGGGAAGTTTGTATTAACGAGTTGGAAATGCGTAATTACACCATCAGATGTGTTCAAATCACTTTAGTTGAAATAAGATGTCAACGTCTTTTTTCTATAAAACAGCATATTTTTTTACTCTACTAATCAAGAATGCACACTAGGTGTGTTTTTGCTTTTTTAATGTTTTTATGTAGGTACGGCAACCTTAATTGTTATATATATTCTATTGAATTTGTAAATTAAACTTAGCAAGTTTTATTATGTATATGTATACACAAATAAATTAAATTTTATTTAATTTTAATTGAATAAATAAAATAAAAAGGCTCTTTTTAGTACCATTAACCACCCCTCATTCTCATTACTGTAAAGCTGCAATAAAAATCATTGTCCTGTCAAGATACTATTAAAATTGTTAAATTAAATTACAACTATGATGTATATACAATTGTACTTCTCAGTTCTGATTACAGTAAGAGAATGACTTTTGTTCAGAATACTGTACGGTGCATCTAACAATGTTAACCAATTCATCCTGCATTAGCTAATACCAAACACACCACTAACTAAAATGTATTCTAATCTTATAATTCAGTGGTTGAATATAATTGCGATTAGCTCATTCGTAGAGAGTTTCATTTTAGTAAGAATGGCTTATTAAGAAGTTTGAGGCTTCTTCCTTTTTTTAATTTCCTTTTTCACAGTCTCAGAATGTTCCAGAAACATTCATATTTATATGGTGATGTCAGAGATTAACAGCTGTGGAGTTTAATCAGGACATCTGTATTGTCATCTGTGGCCTCTCTTAAAAGTCACTCACTTCTTTATTTGCACAATAGTTAAAAGATGCCTTTCAGATGATCTAAACCAGAGAATAACACATTTTTGTGTCTATTTATAGGCATTTCCCATTCTAGCGCTGGTTGTTTTCTTTTTTCTAGGCTTCATTGGCTATGCACCCAACCTTAAAGAGATGCTTTCTGACTGGTCAGGAGCTGATAGTGACAGTGACCAGCTCTTTTTCACCAAGATATACATCAACCCAGAGAAAAGAGTGAGTGTTTTGGTATAGTTTATATTTTAAGTGGTGGCAACCATGGTGTGGTTTCCTAAAACTTTATTGCTCTGTTTTAGGGTACATTGCCTCGTTTACAGAATGCACATTCAAGTTCACAGTTTTCAGTAATGACACATATTAAATGTGTGTACGCTGCGTTTTGAGGTTTTCTTCCCTGTTATTTCCTCTTTAGAAGTCCATAAATATAACTGTGGACAACAAGTGCAGATTGTTCCAGAATCTTCATGGAGCTCTTGGTAAGTGTATCATTTTGTGTCCTTACAGCCTGCTTTAGAAAAATTACCATTATAAGATTTTAATTGGAGAGGAGTTCCAACATAAACTCTGTTGAGACTTTAAAGATGCTTCTGCAAAATTGTCACTAGCATCAGCTCTCTGAAGGAGAACATCCGGTTTTATGCTCTCCAAAAGTGCAGCGTCAGTAGAGTTCTTGCTCTCTGATACCTGCTGGAAGTTTCCTCTTTCTGTAACCTTTCAGTTTAATGAGGAATCGCTAATGAAATGCTTTTATGAGGGTCTCAAATGCTGATTGGTTTCATGTGAACTAAAGCTCTTGTGTGTGAGTTTAAAGCTGTTTTCTGCTCGACTGGCAGCTGTAGTTTTGACTCGCTGCCAGATTGTGGGAGGAGAGTGAGTTTCCCAGTTGCCTGTAATGGCATTTGTGGCTGGAATGCTAGAGCTAACGGTTAGATGTGCTTGTGGACACGTACACCATCTCAGCAGGATGTTACAACCCAGGTGTGCGACACTGCAGCTACTGTATAGTTGGGCTTAAAGAATACACTATACATTTTGTCTGGGAAAAGGCTGTTAGCCTATAGTACCATAAATATTTAAGTATGCTGTCATTTGTATGAGATTAATAACCATAAAGTAACCAAATTTAATAATCATGAAGTAAGATTCATTTGGAAATTTATGACAAATTCACAAATGTTTGATTTGGGTTTGGTAAAATTAGCTTTTTTCTGGACCCAAAGTGTATTTTGGTAGAATTGTGCATTGTAGTGTTACCTACAGTTTATTTAAACCACCTTAAAGGGATAGTTCACCCAAAAATGAAAATTCTGTCATTGATTACTCGCCCTCATGTCGTTCCAAACCCATAAGGCTTTTGTTCATCTTCAGAACACAAATTAAGATCTTTTTGATGAAATCTGAGAGCTTTCTGTCCCTCCATTGACAGAACTACCACTTTGACGCTTCAAAAAGTTCATAAAGAGATCGAGAATCGAGCAGTTTAGTCAAAATTTTCTGAAGAGACACGATCGCTTTATATGATACGAGAACAAACCTCTTGCAGAAGCTCAATCGTGCTGCGTAACATGAGAATGAACCTCATGGGTTCTTGAGGAAGTTCAAAAAGTACTGTGTAACACAAGAATGAACCTCATTGATTCTTGCACGTCAAGCAAACATGCTTGAGCTTCCGTTTGTTATAACTGATGTGTGAGTTGATGAATGTTTATATGTGAATAAAAGCCTAAATTAAATCTGTTCATCATTTAAAGCGATCCAATCTCTTCAGAAAATTTGGACTAATCTGCTCAATTCATATGGAGTCGTTTTACAATCTCTTCATGAATTTTTTGAAGCGTCAAAGTGGTAGTTGCGTAGCTGTCATTGGAGGGACAAAAATCACTCAGATTTCATTAAAAAGATCTTTATTTGCCTTCCAAAAATGAACGAAAGCATTACGGGTTTGGGTGAACTAACCCTTTAATGCCTGTCCCCAAATACCAGTGTAATTTTTAATCAATCTAAGAGTTTGTTATGATCTTTGGTGTCGAACACAGCACTAAGATCAAGTAAAACTAGTATTGAGATGCAGCCTTTGTCAGAAGCGAGAAGTAAGTCATTTGTAATTTTACCGAGCGCAGTTTCTGTGAATTCTGGGAATTCTGACTGAATTTTTTTTATAGATATCATTTTTTGGCAAGAAAGAACAAGAACTTATACAAGTTTTCTAGAATTGATATAAATATTGATGCAGTAAATTTTAGTAATAAACTTTTGTAATAAAAAAACAGAGCATTAAGAAACTATAAAGAAAGGAAACATTAAACTGTGAATTTTGCTATTAATCCCTCATTCATCCTAATGGCAATATCAGGTCCATTGGAATTCATGTAAACAGTGAAAAGTTCACTGTTTAAGCTTCAAAAGGCTGTTTCAAAAGCCTTTTTACTCTTTCAATATCAGAGGTATCCATTACAGATACCCAAGAGAGATTCATCCAAACATCTGTGGAGGAAATCATTATAAATAGGCCAGTGGATATTTATGGCTATTTAACTAACTACACAGTGATTCAAACTAAATTCATGATTAATAATATCTTTGAATAATTATTATTTTATTGCATGAACAGATGAAGTCGTGCTGAAGTTTGAAAATGGACGTGTGCGAGCCAGAAATGTACTTTATGACACGCTACCCGTTATTATCCATGGCAATGGACCCACCAAAGTAAATCAATTTTCTGTCATGATCTGAATAACTAAGCTATCTGTCTTCTTTGGTCTAATCATTTTTATTACTTGCTGTTTCTTTCAGCTTCAGATAAACTACATAGGAAACTATATCCCAAATCTGTGGACATTTGAGACTGGCTGCACAATTTGTAAAGAGGATCTGCGTCCGCTTTCTGGACTCCAGGTGGGCCTTACATTTACTACTATTACCACAGTTTACCATTAGTGTTTTTTTTATTTTGATTATTATTATGAAAATAATCCTGAAGCTTATTATTAAGGCTAAGAACCCGGAAGACCAATTTGCCGCTGGCTGCTTTGAGATTTTCCTATAGGGTTTTAAAATGGGGTTTTTCGATTTTTGTGTAAAATAAAGCCTGTGGTAAACATAACTGGACTTTACTTTGATGTTTTGTTCTTGTTGCATTTATAAAGGTATTGCTGTTTTTATATTGTTTTATTACATGATTTTAAGTCCACTTTTACAGATCCCCACATGACATGTAGGGGAAGAAAAAAATATTGCGTTGAGCCGCAAATTAAGAATTTGTTTCCTTGACTGATTAATTAGCTCCCTTGTTTTATCATATGTGGCCACAGTATATATTTTTTCTTATGTATGACAGGTGCGGGGCTGCATACACTTAAATAAACATGATAATAATGTAAAGATTGATACTGTGTAGTTGTTACCTTAAAGAGCTGTTTATACCTGATCTGACCCTTAAAAAGAACTGGTGTTACCTGCTTTAGTCAGACTGATTAAGTCACATTAAATATTATTGTTGATATTGATATTGTTTATGCTATAAGTATTCATAGACACCTCTGTAGAGAGTTTAAACTTCTGCATTTCAATTTAAATGAAGCTTTAGCTGAATAATTGTTTGGTGTATTAATTGTTTGCCTGTTTGTTTTATTTTTCGTCTACAGGAGAGTGAATATCCTGTAGTGGTCATTGGGGTCTTCATCCAGCAGCCCACCCCCTTCGTCACTGTGTTCTTTGAGCGCTTACTTAATCTCAAATACCCCAAAAACCGGCTCAGATTATTAATTTATAATCAGGTAAAATATTATGTGCAGATTTATAACTCCAGTATGTATTTTTTAACAGTTAAAAGGTAACACTTTACAATAAGGTTTCATTTGTTAACATTAATTAACTACATTAGTTCTGTCATGACAACTCTTGGGAGATTGGTATGGTATTTGAATCTTTGAGCAGCAAGCTCATTGGCCAGCAACCAATCAGCTGTGCTATGTAGATAATGACATGATTGCTACCTATCAGCCTGCACCATCTAGAATTTCATGCAGGAACTAGGTAATTAAAGGGATACTTCACCGATTAGCATTAAGCTTTGTATCAGTAGAAACCCGGTAGTATTTTCGAATGACCGTGCTTCCCTCCCTCATGTCTCCCTGAGACGAGAGATTTCTGTATTGTGTGTCTGCAAAAAACTCAGATGATGCAAAAATCGTCATTTAGCGTCATCAGAGGCTTTTTTGGCCAGAGGCGAGAGACTACAGCCAGTAGGAGGAGCTCGTCCCGCATGTGTTCAACCCGCCCATAGGGGGATCTCACGATAAAACGGCGTCTTTTCAGTTTCGAGTCAACTAGTAGCCTAGTTGTATCATTTCTTCCGACACTGCCCTCTGTAACCGGTAGGCGTGGCTTGGGAGTGGCCTCGTAGGGCAGCGAAGCAAGTGCATTCTGGGAGTTGTTGTCTTTCATCCACATGAGCCAAAAATACATTTTCTGGCTTTTCTCAGTCTAGAAGGCACAAACTTCTAAAATAATTTCACATTTCTACTACATAAATGACCCAGTTTAAATGCACATTCATCGTTCCAGCGGTGAAATATCCCTTTAACATGAACTAATAATGAACTAACTTTTTTAAATACATTTTTAAAATATTTTCTTTTTATTTGTTAACATTAGATAATGCATTGTGAACTACTATGAACAATGAACTAACATTAATCAATGCTTTCAAAAATATATTGCTCATTGCTAGTTCACGTTAGCTAATGTTTACAAATGTTACCAGCTGAGCTCTTGAAGTTTGACAGTCTTTATTAGAATCTATCTTACGAGACATAATGTGCTAATTCTAATTTCTGTATAAAATAAACAATTTAAATACAAGCTTGCTTGCAATCACATCATTCTCTATAGGGCACAGCTGATTGGTTCCTGCTGTATCAGTAGTCAATGAGCTCGCTGTTCAACCTTCAAATACTTGGTCATCATTTGCTGTAGCAGTGTAGCGCGCTTTCAGAAACCCTCCACCTCCCCCAGCTCCACCTGTATAGATCTGCTACGAGTAAAGGCCCCGATATACTCACGGCGGAGATCTTTTTCGTTCTTAGGCGTAAAATGAAGTTCGAAATGCGTGACCAGAGATATTCCATTATTGAACATCAAACGCAGCGTTTAGATGAATATGTAAATATGTGCTGCACACTTTCCCCTCAGTAACAAAATAAACCACACAACAAAATTGAGAAAACAGCAAGTATTTTTTAATAAAGCATAAGAAAAGCATCTGATCATAGCAACGTGGATATGTTTGCGCGAGCTCTGCAATTCGGCACTATAGTAAAGTCACATCACGTTTATTTATATAGCACTTTATACAATAGATTGCTTAAAATCAAGCAGCTTTGCCGTATTAAACAGCGTTTACCAGCCTTAGCAAACTTTTTCGTAAAGTTCGCTTTGGCAAGCTGTTTCAAACTCCCAAAACAGACTCCAAATGAACTTCATTTGTTCAAAATGACGTCACAGCAGTTTGTTCTTCGACTTCGCTTGAAGTATATCTGGGCCTTAATTCATGTATGCTATATTGTCCAGCAGCAGCTTGTTTTACTTGCTCACAGCAGCAGCAATAACAGCAGCAGCGTAGCAGATCTTTTCCACCAAGACCTATCATATCTATACCAAACTCTCTGAGAGTTGTCACGACTGAACTAAGTTACGTGAAACAAAACAAGATCGGTATCAGGAAACCAATACGCCTGTCCTGTCCTGTCCTGTTTAATACAGTGTGCCTGTTGAGTATCACATTATCTTCTTTTTATTTTAATTATTGTCATTGCTCTTTTTTATATTCAGTGCATAATAATGAGGGACAATACTTCTGAATACTTTCTTTTGCAGGAATCACACCACGAACAACAGGTGCGTACATTTCTAGAGCATCACGAGTCTGAATACCAGGGTGTGAAGCTGATTGGACCAGAGGAGGATATAGATCCTGTGACCTCACGTAATATTGGCTTGTAAGTGTTCTTTTTAAATTCATATTTCATATTTATTTTTACAAAGAGTACATTTAAATATGGTGCACCTAAACCTGGGAATGGAACCTGGGAAACAGTTGTACAAATAGCTCCTCTATGCTTTGACTATACCATTCATTTATTTTTTTATGTTTTTGTTGCAGCGATATGTGTCGAGACGACATTGACTGTGAATACTTCTTCAGCATAGAAGTGGATGTGGTTTTAAAGAATGAAGACACACTTAGAATCTTAATTGAGCTCAATAAGTAAGTGAATAAGACGTAAAGAATTGAATGTACTTAACAAATGAAAATTATACATTTAAAAGTAATGTGTTTCTTTACTCGTTACCTGAAAAAAGTAATCTGATTACATACAGTAACTCACGTTACTTGTAATGCATTACTCTCACTTTACTCATTAAAACGCTTAGTATTTGAGTTGTGAAGTTGTCTAAATGTTTTCTAGACGAAGAAACTTCTAGTTAGCACACTAGGTTTTTAATGGGTCTTTTTTTCTTGAATTATAATCATTATTTTTATGAACCTCACAGGCCTTTCATTGCGCCAATGTTGACCAAACCTGGGCGACTGTGGACAAACTTCTGGGGTGCGCTCAGTGCGGACGGGTACTACGCTAGGTCAGAGGATTACGTGGATATCGTTCAAGGAAACCGCGTGTAAGTTGATTTTTAGTTCGGTTCATTTGTCCTGTTATTTTAAACAATCATGTGATATCATAAAAAATCGACAGACATGTATGTATATGTGAATGTTTTTATCTCAGCTATCTAATTTGAGTGATCATTTTCTTTAGCATTTTAAATGACGAGTATATTTCACTGCTCTAAAAATATGAAGTCTTTGAAATTCATCAAACCTGGATGAATGGCAAATATATGATCATTCTCTGGTGCCTCCACAGGGGTTTGTGGAATGTGCCATACGTCTCTAACATATTCCTGGTAAAAGCGGATGCATTGAGGACTGACCTCAAAGCTCCTGACCTGTTTGAATCCGCAACGCTTGATCCAGATATGGCCTTCTGCGCCAACGTTCGGAACAAGGTCAGACATGAAACTCAAAAAAATATTGTACAAATCACCATAAGAAATCACTTAGTGACAAGTGTAATAAACTACTAAATACTTTGCTGTCATTGACTGATATGTTTTTTGGTTTCATTCCTAGGGCGTCTTCATGTTTGTAACAAATATGCAGACTTACGGTCGAGTTTTATCAACTGATAATTACCAGACAAATCATTTGCACAATGATCTCTGGCAGATCTTTGAAAATCCTGTGGTAAGATAAAATATAACATCAGACAATATTTATTCAAATGTTATACAAGACATTCTTGCTTTATTGTACATTTTTTAACAATGTTACTTTATTTACTCTTTGTTTTTGCCTTAATGTTCTTAATTTTTCTCTCTCTGTGAAACAGGAATGGGAGGAAAGATACATTCATGAGAATTATTCCAAAATTTTGAGAGATGGGCTTATTGAAACGGTGAGTATTCACACAAAGCACACAATAATAGCAGCATTTTCTGAAAAAAAATTACATTAAATACTGTATAAGATTATTATCCTGTCCACGAGAAGGTATCAAATGACTGTTCAAAAGTTTTGGGGTTCAAGAGTTTTTATTTTATTTTATTTTTTAAAAGAAAATAATACTTTTATTCAGCAAGGATGCATTTAATTGATCAAAATTGATTACAAAAGATTTCTGTTTCAAATTAGATTTTTTTATTTATCAAAGATTCCTCAAAAATGTATCATGGGGTTGCACAAATATGTTTTCAACACTGATAATAATAAGAAATATTTTTGAGCAGCAAATCAGCATATTAGACTGATTTCTGAAGGATCATGTGACACTGAAGACTGGAGTAATGATGATGAAAATTCAGCTTTGATCACAGGAATAAATATAAGGAATAAGTATATTTGAAAATATATTAAAACAGAAAACGGGTATCTTAAAGAGTAATAATATTTCACTATATTACAGTCTTTACTGTATTTCTGATCAAATAAATGGTGAACATCAGAGACTTAAAAAACAACAAAAAAAACATTAAAAAATCTTTCCGACCCCAAACTTTTGAATGTCAATTTTGGTAACTTTTATTTCGATGGTCCACTTTAGACATTCTACTGACTATAAGTAACTTTGCAACTACATGTCAGCTTATTCGACCCTAACCCTAAAGCGGGTCGCACACCGGACGCGCAGCTCAGCGCCGCGCCGCGCCACGTCTAGGACAACTCTCACCTGAAAATCCGATAACATCAGCAATTTTCTGATTTCTGTAAATAAATATAAAACTAAATGTATATTGCAGCACAGGGTGAAGTCCGTATATACATTAACTACGATTTGAGACACATAAATGTAAATTTAATATAAAACTATGTAAATGGCGCTCTGTGGCGCGGCAGGATTTTGAACACGGTCCTGAGCCGTTGCTGGGCGCCGCGGACAGACGCCGCCGGTGTGTGTACTCTCATAGAGAATAATGTGTTCGAATTTAAAAGACGTGGCGCTGAGCTGCGCGTCCGGTGTGCGACCCCCTTAACAGTCTACTAATACTGTACAATGACTGGTAGTTGACATGTAGTTGCGAAGTTACTTATATTTAATAGAATGTCTAAAATTGACCATCAACATAAAATGTAACTTAGGGGTTAGGGGTTTGTTAAAGTCACCAAACCTAAGAAGGAGCTATAGTAATAGTGATGACTAGCTCTGCAACTGATTTTGAGTCTTTTGTAAAGTAATTATAATTTAAACTTTGCTTGTTTGGAATTCCCTGTGTAGCCGTGCCCTGATGTGTTCTGGTTCCCTGTTTTCTCCGACGTGGCCTGCAATGATTTTGTTGAAGAGATGGAACATTTTGGCCAGTGGTCAGGAGGTGGAAATGTGGTATGTTGTTGTTTTTCTCTGTTTCATCTCCATGCTATTTTGCCTTACCATAGTATTTAACTGAAAAAAACTTTTTTTTTGTTCTTTTAGGACACTAGAATCCAAGGTGGATATGAAAATGTCCCCACTATTGATATCCACATGAATCAAGTGGGATACGATAAAGAATGGCAGAAGTTCCTTTTGGATTATATAGCGCCGGTCACAGAGAAAATGTTTCCAGGGTACTACACAAGGGTGAGCCTTTCTTTGTTCTCCTGACATTGAAAAACAAATTATTATATTTGTCTTGAAGTACACTAGTGTGCAAAAGTTTGAAATAATTCAAAAAAATTATGCATTTAAGCAAGGACACGTTAAATTGACTGTAAAGACTTGGATAATTTGATGGATAGAAAGTTGAAAAGAACAACATTTATTTTAAAATATACATTTTTTTTAACACTATAAATATATTTAAATATTTCAAATACATTAAAAATCTTCATTAATTTATGATAATCTTCAATATTCAGTCAGGTGATGTTTGCATGATATGCCTTAAAGTCAGTATGAAGTGGTGTTCACAATCTATTTTATTGCCATGCATGTGACATATTTCTGGCCAAACGAGATATTTGAGAACTTTTGTGAAATCTTTTATCCTTGTGGTCGTGAAAATTTCTGTTATGTTCCTCCAGAATGGAGGTCTTTCTATGTTTTTCTTTGGGCCAGCTGATCCTCTGCACGTGATTGCTGCATGATGACTCTGCATCTGTCTGTGTGATTGTCCCCTGCAGGCTCAGTTTGATCTGGCATTTGTAGTTAGATATAAGCCTGATGAACAACCTTCATTAAGACCACATCATGACGCTTCCACTTTCACCGTCAATATAGCTCTCAATCAAGTGGGGATTGATTATCAGGTGAGTGAACTATGAGCTGTGAAGTTTGGCTGTGCTGTACACAGTTTTCTTTTTGTTAAACCTCTGGTGCTGCTCGAGTGGCGGTCAAAAATGTCAGATTTTTTTTTTTTTTTTAACATTTCAATTAAACTAATGAATTATAGTTCGATAATGTTTTTTATTTAATATTTTGTATTTTTAGTGGATTTTATGGTACTAAATTATATGGAATACTTATGATCTATTTATTAACTGTTAATTACTTTTTGAGCATATACTTGAAAATTAAATTTCCAACTTCATGTCATAAATCATTCATCAACGATTTTGGAGCACAGACTAAATTTTGGTCTCTTTTTAAAGAAGACACTTGGCTGATTATTGCTGTTAAAATATAACTAAATTAGTTAATTTAGTTAAACTAAATAGTTAAAAAAGTGAAACTAAAAAAAGTGTTTATTATTATGGAAAATGCATAAGTACTATTTTTAAATTTTATATTAAATATATATCTTCCAAAACATGTTTTACTCTAAAACTGTGTGAAAATCAAAGACATAAATATAAATAAGTTGTGTTTCAAATTTGAGGTTTGTATCTTAAAAAAATAGCTTTCAGTTATATGTTGTTTGGGCGCAGTACCAAAAGTTTCCACTAGATGAAATTCGCTTCCCATTCGTCATTTTTACCAAGTTTAGAAAAGTAAAACATTCTAAAAAAATTTAAAACGTACATTTTTTCGGTCAAAAGTGACCGAACAGCAATTGAGGGTTAAATACTTGTTTTTTTTACACAAAAAAATTAAACAATTGTGTCATTTATATTGACCAAGTGCATTTTTATATTGGTCTAATTGAAAATCATGGTTTCCGATTTACATCTACATCTGTTATTTGTGTTCTACACAACCAATTTCAATTTCTCTTCTAAATTTGATTTCTTTGCTTTCAATGAATTTAAAGGAGAACTCCGGGCAATTTTTAAGTTAATCTTGATCGTTAGACCTTTGTGAGTACTGTCTATAGAAAAAAAAACGAACCGGATCGGTGCTTGCAACACGGAGCTACTACAGCTAATGTCCAGAGCTCCCACTCAGCTATAACGGCAGTTATGGGGGCATATACATAAAGGGTGTCTTTGTGCCTGTTAACAGACACAAAATACAATTAAAATGTCTGTCCAACATGAACAGGGCCCTTACATGACAACAAGATGCGTTTAGCAACTTAGCCATTGTTTAAATTCACCTAAATAGTGTTTTAGACGGCTAGCTGTAGTCTCGCGCTGAAGTCCCGTGGGAACTCAGTTGTAGCCGGAAAAGGTAAACAACCGTGTGCAGGTGGGAGGAGCGTTGTGTGTGTGAAGAGTGATGATCGGAGTTCTCCTTTAGCTGTAGTAGCTCCGTGTTGCAAGCACCGATGCGGTTCGTTTTTTTTTCTATAGACAGTACATACAAAGGTCTAACGATCAAGATTAACTTAAAAATTGCCCGGAGTTCTCCTTTAATTCTCTAAAATGTTGACATAACTGAAACTGTAGTTCTCAGCATGCTTTGCATGGGACTTAAGACAACTCTTAAAAACAATCTTTCTGACATGACATGAATGTACCATGAGTGGATGAGTTTATCTGTTCGGCTGATGATGTTTAACAGTAAAAACAGAAAAAGATTTTATTTTACTTCAGGACGATGGAACTGGAAAAGCTAAAATGCTAACTTGTTTCCGCGTTTTCTGGACTACAAAAATACATCATCCCTGCACCACCCCTAAACAGTAGCTAGCTAATATGATCTTATAATTAAGTGAATTCACACACACACACACACACACACACACACACATGTTGTGTTTTCATAGATTGAATGGTTTTTATACTGTACAAACTGTATATTCTATCCCCCTACACCTAAACCTACCCATCACAGAAAACTTTCTGCATTTAAAAACAAAAAATGAGTTATAAGCTATTTTCCTCATAGGGACCAAAAAATGTCTTCACAAGGACAAGGTTTTCGGATATCGCCATCTTTGTGGGGACATTTTGTCTCAATATTTAAAATATAATTTGAAAAAAAAAAGAATAAAGTTGGCTGTAACAAATGAAAGCATTTCCTTTTTAAATTGGGTCCAATGTATAATTCTTTCAGTTTAGTTTTGTATACAGAATCAAACCTACAGTACTATAAACGTAGGGTTTCATATCTTAAATTTAAGGTATGCAAACTGTTGGTTTGTGAAATGTTTATGTTGTAACACAGCAGCATGTCTTGACCTGCAGCTCTCCCGAGAGCTTGAGATGTGGAGACATGCTGAAACTTGCTCAGATATTATATATTATATCCATGTGTTGGAACACAAATGGGTCTCTGGCATGGGATGGGATACCCTTTCACTCTATTTTTTTGGGATGTAAATTATTATCAGATTTTTTTAAATGTCTTGTTTCTCTCATTTTTCATGTTTGTAAAGTGAAATTGTTAACTTTCGTTTCTGCTATTTTGAAGCAGTATGATAGAGCAAGAGCACAATGTATTAACGATCAGTGACTTTCTGTTCAGGGTGGCGGCTGTCGGTTCTTGAGGTACAACTGCTCCGTTACAGCTCCCAGGAAAGGCTGGGCGCTCTTGCACCCTGGACGCCTCACTCACTACCACGAGGGTCTGCCCACCTTAGAGGGGGTCAGATACATCTCTGTCTCATTTGTGGATCCTTGAACTTGAAGTGCGTAGTCCAACTGGAGGCTAGAAAAACAATCAACAAGAACATTTTGACACAGTGCCTTACATTGTGAATATGTCAGTGTATATATATATTTTTCACATTTTTTGTTACATAAAGGCCTCTTTTGATAATGATCGATGAATGTTGAAAGCAGTTTGACAGATCACTATGCAAATGCAATGGCATTTTACTCATTTATTTATTGTCATTTATTAAAGGGTTTATTCCATATAGATGATGTGGATTTCAATAATGTATCTGTCCTTGCTTTGACATTCACAAGAGTTGTTTTCATTATTGATGCCCTTCAAGCAATTGGTGCTGCTGTTTGAAAATAATCAGACAAATGGTTTGTTTTCTTACTGCTTAATGTCGCTTGTTCTTGTTTATTAATCAGACATGCCATGAATTTTGGAAGAAAACAATAAAAAAGAGAAAATTCCATAATGGTTAATGCATGGTACAAATATGCCCACCCCCTATGACAATTCTGTTATCATTTTTCTGCTCCGTCATGCTCTTCTCTCATTTCACAAGGAACACTAATCTGAAATCGAATCCTTCCCACATTACCACATTTTTTTCTAAGTAAACACTGAGTTCACTTTCTTGGGCACTTCTAAAAATGCGTTTACCTAGTCACGTAAGACCGGTGACTTTTCACTTCGCTGGTGAGGATGGACCAATCACAGTTGTTTTGATGACTGGATTTTTTTTAATTAATATATTATTAATTTTAATATTTAAGTATTTTAAGTGGATTTGTGTTTGTACGTCATGTACAAAACATGTCAGTGAATAGATCAATTCGGAATGTGCCTCCATGAAGGATTGGCTTGTTCCGCTGAGCGCCCCCGTGCGGAAGGAAAATACTTTTGTCAAATGAAAACCGTCGCACGTACATGACGTAAGACATTTAACCAACGTTAGAAGCTATTTGCTAAGATAATGGCGACCGAGTAATAGCAGAGCTGTTAGATAGATAAGGAATACATTATTAAAACGCATATTTATCTTTAACGTCAAGCTGAAAACACATCATGTTGATGTCAAATATATACATAAGCTTATTTGTCAAGATAGTTTTTTAGCAGCGTTGCTTTGGTGGTCGATAGTCTGATGAACAGTGCGTGAACATTTATTTCGTTTATTACGGATCTTGTTTCAGTTTCGTTCAGTCTGTAGTGTATCAACAGCAGTCTTTGGGAAAGCACCTCCAGATTTGTGAGATTATTACGAGGACATCGCTGGATCAACATGCTTGAGGACTGTTGACTAAAGAAATAGTCACTTCGCCTTTGCTGGTAAGCATATATGATTAGAAAGTAATACATTTGATTATAATATATACAATAGTGAATATAGCAACTGTTGGTATTGCATGTCAGGTTTATAATTTCACGTCTCCTTCAGTTTCTTAGGAATATTATAACCTTTTAGACACGTATAGAGACTATATATATATATATATATATATATATATATATATATATGTATATATATGTGTGTGTGTGTGTGTGTGTTAGAAATAGAATTAATATTGATAAATATCACAGAAAAAATGCACGTCTCTAAAATGACAGCCAGTCTCACCCTTCATGGCATTAGCAGCAAGAAAGAGTCAAGAGGAGGCGGACCGGCCCGCCCTTTCTCAACCAATAGGAATCGTTCCCCCTGTCAATCATTTTGCACTTTCCGAATTGCTCACATGGGATTGGCTTACATATCTGTGTGGGCGGGGTTTTGTACTGAGGGGTTTGTGATGGCTGCAATGGGGCGGCGATTAGAGTTGAAATCGCTATATTTTATATTTTATTATACTATACTAATACTAATATATATTATATTATAATATAATTTATCATATATTTCCGCTATATTTTACACATTCAGGCTTGTTGAATCCATGTAAAATTCAATCACGTGATTATTACGGTGCTCGGTCTGGTGGAGGAGTGGATTGGAGTCGCGAGCTACCGCTGCTGTATTTTCACATTGAGCTCGTAAAAAAATACTCTTCATTGGAACTATGACTCGAATATCAGTCTATCTGGACCTGTTAGAGCTGAACTGAAGACACTGAAGGTGCTGCGGGTGTTTGTTTCGGGATATTTCACGTGCTTTAGACACATTTAACCCGTGCTGATTTCAGTCTCGTGGAGGAGTCGCGCGCTGCTGTCAGTGACATTGGTCTCGTGAAAGTCGTGACTCTGATATCATTTAGGTTATGGCTTATAAAAGGATCATTACATTTATCAAGACTCTTATTTGGGTTTAAAGCGAACAGCGTATTTGATCGGTCACTGCAAGAGCAAATGCTGGGGAGCTGATACAGCTCATTTGATCGTCACTGTTTTATATAAACTCTTACACGCACTGCCAGGTAAGACTGCGTTGTTATATTAGTAGTAACTTATGATTTTATTCTTGTTTTAGCAATTGTTGCCTGGCAAAATGTGTGTGTTTTCTAAACATGTTTACAACGTTCAGCTGAACAAATCTCTCAATCAGTTCATCATAACCAGCAGTATATCCATATTATGTTAGTAATTTGGACATTGTGTAAATGAATAGATATTGTTTGCACGTTTGAGAATTTCAATGTGAGTGTGCACTTGTTAGAATGATTGCACAATATAAGGGAGTGTGTATATGGGAGTGTTTCCTCTGCTTATCAAGATCTTGATGAAGGACATATTTGTGTGACATGCATAGATCTTTAGTATACGAACACTGTCTGTAGTAGTTACAGTGTTTTGGCAGAGACTGCTGTTGCCATAGTTCAATTATTTATAAGGAACAACCCTTGTTTAATAAGCTGTGCTGGCCTAGCTTTAATTCAAACATTTTTAAATTTCTGGGTAGTTGGCATACTATTACAAACAATGTCTTTTAGAATGACATGCCTTACCTATTTTAAAACAACATTTTTCTAATTCTAGTGTAATTTTTTTACATGCATTGCAAATCCCATATTACTTGAGAGACATGGAATATTTCACGGTTAAAAAAATGTGTCTTTCACACTGCTGTACTGTTTACCTATATATATATATATATATATATATATATAGGTAAACAGTCTTAATAGAATATAGTGATTTTGTTTTTAATATTCAGAAGCAACAGAACCAACCTTGTATTTTTTGGATTGCACAAATATAATGCTGTTTTCTACACACAGCAGACCGTGTCCAGATTACTGGCATGCGGTGGAGGTTTGCTGGTAGTTAGATCAGGTAAAGTCAACCGCTCTGATGGTTACCTTATTGTAAGTTCAGACAGCTGGACGCTTCACTGACTTGCATTTGTCTTCTTGGTCTGTTCACTGAAGGTGACTTTCCAGAGCACACGAACGCTCCATGTTGCACGTATTTGCCAACTGCAGGTCCAGACTCTTTAATACGACACCGCTCAGTTGTTCAGAAGAACCCTGGCATTACCAGCACTGAATGTTAATGGTGTACAGCTGAGGCTATGCTCAGTAACTGATGGCCAAATGTGGCTTGTTTTGAGGAAGTGGTCTCAAAGGCTTAAGATTTAGCGGAATACAAGAAGACCTAACTCTTTTTTTTTGTATGATTTTTTATTTTTATATTGAAGTATTACAGTAATGCTGCCTCTAGCCTAACTCTTAAATAAAAAAATAAAAAATGCAATTTGTAGCATTTAATGATTAATGATCCTGAATAAAGTTTTACTGTGATGCTGTATGAGCTCCTTCTGCATCCATGAATAAAGAGAGAATAACATTTGTGGTAAACTGATATATTGCGGCGGACTGGGTGATATGACAATATTATTGTATATCGACGATGTCTCGCAAGTATCACGATGTTGATTATAACATTCAGGTACCAGACGATCATTGGCGATATCAGGGAAAAAATGACAAATATCTTTCACATAGCCCTGTAGTTACTATACACATTTTTATTCACGTGCAATAGCATGAATTAAATATTTTTTATGTAGTTGGTAGGGTTGAGAATAGAAAACTGATTCCAATTCTGGAATTGGAAAGATTCCAATTGGCAATTCCGCAAGAAAACTCTAAATAGAATTCAGTTCTGTACTTCCTCACTGTTTTCTGTGCTGCAAGTACAGAGAGCCACAGAGTACAGAGAAATCCTGTAAGTGTAAACCCAGTTGGTTTTGTGTTAAGTGAACGTAAAGAGTTGAGAAAGAAATGTGTGTAACAGTAGCCTATATTGGGTCCGAGCATTAACAGCAGCCTAGCCTACTATTCCCGCTGCCACCTGTCATTAATGTTACTTTAAGAACAAAAGAAAAAAACCTCATTGATCTTGACTGAATTACTTTTGTAATTTTAATTTGCCTAATTTATATTTTATTTGCCTGTTGTTCAGAGCTGACTGCTGTAACTGCAACGTGTGCGACTATGCTTTGTAGATGCGTTCCCTGTAAACATCATTTATCCTTACTTTCTTAATTGTGTCAAATATTGTTTTTTGATTACACATCTTGATTTGATGTTTTTTTTTTTAACGGTGCTATTAATTTTTATGCAATTTATTTTGTTCTGCATATGAAGAAATGGAACTGTTACTGTATCCTATGGAAATTTGGAATAGGCAGTGATTTCTCCCATTTAAAAAAAAAATATGATCAAGTAGGCCGATTCTTTTATTTTGATCTGCAGTCTAATAAAAGTTAAACAGAATAAAATGTTAGCTGCCTATTTAACAGCCTAGTTTTGTTCCAATGTTGGTTGCTTCATTATAGCGTGTTGAGAGCGTTATACTTTTGCTGTAGTCTAAAAAAACAAAAAATAAAGATAAAGTGCAGCCAGACTGAACAGGTTTATGGTGAATGTCTGCAGTGTTGTCTCCGGCAGGGTGGGGCTCATGTAGACGATATAATCTGACATTTGATATTTTTTAAGGTGATTATCGATAGGATATTTTTTTTTACATATCACTGATCAAAGTACAAACAAACTCATCTAGAAACTGTAGTAAGCACGTTTAGAACAGCTTGTGCATAATGTGTTGTTGACACTCTGCTCTAAATTGGGGCGACACAGCATTTCCCATTAACACATGGGACTTAAACAATAGCTCTGAGCAATGCAGTTAGACAAAAACATAGCTGAATGTTTTTTCTCTGAGTATTTCTCAGGGAGTGTTGTGTTTGCATGTGACAGAAGGTGTATCCAAGTGTTTGTATTGTGTATTTTATGTGTTCATTTATCAAAACGTGTCTTGTGGGTGTATGATCCCTTTGCTTCACCTCTTTACAAAATGTTCAGAATGTGTGAACATTACATCCTTTATCCCTTAATAAGGAATAGGAACAGCATTATATATGTTTGTTTAATTATTAAAGAGTTTAGTGCTACCAGAAGGTATTTAGATACAGTTTTAAAGCAAAGACCCAGAACACCTCATCATTGTGGCCGCTTTTATATTTTTTTTCAAAAAAATGTTAATTTATCTCTGTCTTTTCTAGTGAAATGTCTTTGGTTTTCCCACGACCCAATACCAGTGTGATCGGCAAGAAGGACAAGCGACTCATGGCTGAGGTGAACGCCTCCCCGCTCAAACACTTCGTCACCGCCAAAAAGAAGATCAACGGCATCTTTGAACAGCTGGGGGCTTACATCAAAGAAAGCTCAGCCTTTCTGGAAGGTGTCTGCTTTCATTTCCCTTGGCAATTCCTTCCACTCCTTGTTTCAGGAACTCAAAAGCACACTGTTGCATGCTGTACATCTGTCTAGCTGATAAGAGAAACGGGTTTCATTCTGACTTGCCGTGCCTTAGATAAAAAAGACAGGTTATGTAACGAACTGGGAGACGGCTGAAGGCTCAGGGAAAAGCATGGCTTAGTCAGCGTATTATGTCTGTAAGACTTTCTTCTATGAACACCTCAGGTTATCTTCTTACAAAGAATGACCCTAAAGTAACTTCTTACAAATCTAACCTGGCAGTTGTTTCAGTAGTCTGCCAAGGTTTTTACTGGAAGGATTTTGGAGGATTTTATATTAGGTTTATTTGAGGTCAGTCATATTTTAGCCAAAATTGCCAAAGCTTAAATAGATAGCATAAATTGTTCAATAGATTTGGACGTGCAAGTAAAAAGGTATTTTTTCTACTTCACCACTATAAAGAATGCGAATATACAGTAACTAAAAGCGAGCGAAAGGAAGAAACGTTTGTAATCCCTTGCAAAATGGAATAACTCATGGAATATTGTTAAATTCGCAGAAAATCGTGTGACCAGATCAGCTGACAAATCAATGGGATCATGTACCTCTCTCATTCCCCACGAATCCAAATGTTTCCATGGTTGCGATGTAACATTTAGCCTAATTGCTAACCTATTATTTCTTTTGCAAACAAATTTTTGAGCTTCTCTAAATTAGCATTCACATACACAATCACATACACGCCCTGTGTGAACAAAAGCCAGCCCAGGACGTAGTGATGACACCCAGTTGCATAAGCCGTGTACAAAGAACTGTAGCTTTTAGGATCCGATGGTGTCTGCGTGCTTTACGTCTCGCTGCTTAATTTTGCTTCCTACTCTTCACCAATTTTTCTTCCAGCGTATTCCTTATCGAATTAACACGTTGAAAAGAAGTCATAATCGAAAAAAAGTTGTGATTTGACCACGAAACATGTTGTACATAAACAACAAAGTTTGAACATCAACATCTAATGCCTGATCAGCTGCCATATTGTTCAAAGCAATGCAAACACTTCCGCTGTTGTACCACAACATGTTTTTGAAGCGTACGTTACACGTCACATCCTGACGTCACGGCATGTGTGTGAACGCACTCACAGATTCCGGAAAATCACTGGCAGTGTGAATGAACCAAAATCAAACAATCCCGGGACACATTATCCGTGTATTTTCCGGAATCTCTGTGTGAAAGGGGCTTTAGTGATCTGACATTTAATTTTTTTAACTGGATTTTTTTTTAATTGGTTCACATTGAAGGAGGGACCCGAGCCGTATCTAGAGACCAGGGGCTGGATTCACGATAATCTTCTCAAGAAAGAAGTTAGGAAATTTCTCAAGATAAATTCTAAGAAATTCATAAGAATGTTCTGTAAGGCTAGAAGCTTACGCTGCTATTTTGAACCAATAATCTGAACAAAAAGCAGTTGAAGGGTGGCGTGCATAATTCAGTTATTTATCTGACTCCAATATAATTAATCTGACTCCATTAAAGTTGTTGTTATTCTTTAACCTCTTATTCTTTAAAGGGTAAAGGTCTTTCTTGGAACTGATAGGAAAAGATAAGATTTAACCTGAACATTTAGATAACGAAAGTTATAATCACTTTAGCTTTCAACATCATCAGTGATAAAAGGAAATATTCTTAAAGCCTTTAAAGAAGTTATTTATTAAGTTACATGTTTAAATATGCAGACAGTAGAATGGAACAACATGCTGTATAGAAAACTTAAGCCGCGTTTCCACCGAAATTACCCGGAACAATTTGTCCCAGGAACTTTTTTCCCAGGAACTTTTTTTGCCCCAGACCGGTTGCTTTCTGTGTTTACACCGCGGTCTAAAGTACCGGGAAGGTAAACTGCGCGCAACTGCTCCTCCCAGTCTGCGACGGACAGTAATCAGTTTTGAGCGCCACATTTATAATAAGTATGGAGGAGATTCAAACTGTGCTGCAGTTATGTATTGGTTTACTAACGAGGTAATTAACAAAACAAAATAGACGAGCACTGATACTAAAGCGTGTTCAGAAAGCTTGTATGCGTATAAAATTAGACAACGTATGTTATCAGTTATTGTGAGATGCTGGGACGAACGCGCAAACATTTCCTCTTTCGCAAATACGCTTAAAAAAAGCCTGAACCCCGTCTATCAATCATAAATAGTGACAGTCTTGTAAATAGTTGTTTGTTACTAACCTCAAAGCGCTATTTCAATCCTGTTATAGTAAATTTATAACATGGTTTGGAGTGCCTTGCAATAGATGACAATGTGTAAACATAACGACTTAATAATAAAAGCTGTGGCAGAAAAGAGACGAGCACTGATAAAGCGTGTTCAGTAAGCTCGTACTGCTAACGTTAGATATAAAATTTGTATGTTATCAGCTATTGCGGACATTGACCGTGAGATGGCTGGGACGAACGTGCAGAAAGTTTTCTCTTCCACAAAATAAAGCCTGAAACTCGTCGCCAGTCCACCAGTTTTTTATTAAATTCCATATTTGCAGACAGACAACTCTTACTGCATGAAGCCACGACACGAACCGCAATAGATTTTTTAAAAAGGGAGGTTAAAAATAAATAAAATGCTGCGTGGAGTCATCCAACCAAAATGCGGCGTGAACACAACCAATCAGCTTGTGCAGCGCACAAGTCCCACCCCTGAAAGTTCCTGAACTTTGAAAAAGTACTACCTCGTGAGCAGGGACTATCGGAGGGGGAAATATTTACCCGGAACTTCATTTAGACCCTGGTTCCTGCGGTGTAAACACATCGAGTACCAGCCCAAAGTTCCTAGTTCCTGGGGAAAGTTCCTGCGGTGGAAACGCGGCTTTAGTTGTAACAAATAATGCACTGCTGTGCAGAAGAGGCCGTAAAAGCCTTTCTTGTAGTATGAGGTTACGCACTGCTGTGCCTTTCTCCCAGATCAACAGTTACCTTTCCTTCTTATACCCTGAGTAAAGCATTGTTAAACATGAGTGGAATACCAACACCGAAACCAAAAGATAAGGCAAATGATGAAGGCCATTGTGCCACGTATAATTCACATGTATACCATTAAAGGGATTTCTGAAGTGCTAGGGCAGTAAAGAGTTATACCCATATTCGCTCAGCCCTACAGTTCAATTCGTTAGAAACTCCAATTCTGTAAAAACAAAGAACAGTTTTTTTTCTCAAGAAGAAAATAACGGGTTTTGGCGTTGTCTGATTTTCGAGCAGTAATGTCGTAATTGTAAAATTAAAAACGAGGTCCCTATTTTTGTAGAGTTCTTTCTGAATTTCGAATTCAGCTAGCAAAAACATTATCTATCAATGGTGTCACTTCAGAATACTTGTCCACATATAATATAATACATATTACTATTACTAGGGATGTGCATAATGTTAGTAATGTTATGCTGTAATGCTTAATATTGAAATAACCCAATAAATTACCTTTGGGGATTTAAGACAAGTTGGAAGCTATCCTAACTTTAAGAAGTTTTTTGCAAAGATTTTAAGGACATTCTTTTTAGGAAATTTCGTGAATGTTTTGAAAATAGAAAATAGCAGTTTAGAGGAATTTATTCTTAAGAATATTTCACGAATCCTACTCCAGAATATCATAGAGACTTTAGGGTGGACTCTTCTGGTGTGGGCCACGAATCCATACCTATAATTGACAACCATGACTCTTGACTATAAAGGCATTTCAAAGTTCTCAATGTTGCTGAAGTATTTAAAATATCAAGTGTAGTTGAACTGGTCTCTTTTCTATGTCAGAAACTTACAGCAATGAAGAACTGGATCCTGTTACCACAGAGGAGCAGGTGGCGGAGGTGCGGGGATACCTGTCCAAAGTGGCAGGGATTGGGGAAGTCTTGTCCCGGAGACACATGAAGGTGGTCTTCTTTGGCAGGTACAGTGTATATATATTGCCCCTCACAGTGTAAGAGTAGCACTAAAGCCCAAAGTATATTTTAATTTTTACACAAATGCTAGTGTGTGCTTACAGGGCGCAGCCATTGGTTAGTACATTTTGCACAACCAGATTTTCTTACAGTGCGTAGTCTGTATGCTCAGCTTGCATATATATCCCTTGACAGTTTTTTGCGCTAATTAGTTTGTGGAGAAGGTGGCAGCACTGCCCCGGTCCATGGTTTCACAGTCGAAAAAGAAACAACAAAACAAAACAAAACTACTGGAAACAACAATAGCTGTCCACATTGATGACCGCTTGTGTGAGGGATTTAAAAGATACATGCAACTCTAGTGTAAACTAGTACAAATAATTTTTTTATTGGTGAAAACTTCTGGAGAGATAAAGCGCTGACACTGGACATAGTTTACACTTCTAGTGTGCTTTTGTTGACCATCCACATTCACCACTCAAATGGAGAATACTGTGAAATGCTGTGCACAAAGGTATCGGGTATACTTAATTGTCCATGTTCCGCTCAATCCACGGCACAGTTGAGCGTGTAATAGGATGCATGATATTGGATTTTTGCCGATATGCTCATTTTGGCCAATAGCCAATGCTGATATACGTATCTTTTTTTCCTACGTATGGAAAAACACCAAGTCTCTCGTGTGCAGGAATTATAAATGAATTGGTTTTCATTTCAGTTAGTATTGAGCAAAAACTGTATTTGTTACTTGTTAGAGCTAAATAAATGTTAATAAAGTTCCTTTCATAGTAAAAGTACACTGAAAGCTTTGAAAATTAACATTAATAAAAGAAATTAGCTGCCATTTCTGTTGCACATGAAAAACATCAAACGAAATGAAACCGTGCTTCTCGTTTGAGCTGTGCAGCGTGGACAGTTTATAAGTTCAGACCAATATTTGACAGCACAGTGCGAGCTCAGAACATTACTGTCTGGCTCAGAACAGGTTTACTCGATCCATTCTCGATCACACGACACGTTACTACACAGAGGTGGGAGATCAGTTGAGAAAGCGCTTGAATTTGGCGCAGTATTAATAACTTCACTGCTAGATCTTGTGATATTTTCTTTACAAATTTATTTGATCTGCATCTCAACTCAAGCACAGTGCTTGACTGTCAAATGTGTATTTTCAAGAAATAAACATGTGATATTATTAGTTACTGCACTTATTAATGCAAAACGATAGTAATTTTATGATTAAATTACCTTTATGATTAAAAATCCTCCCACTCCCCAGTGCTACTGCTCTCAAATGTTAGTCCGGAGCCCTGGGACTGTGCTGATCAGCTTAAAGGACAATTCCAGTGAAAAATGAACCTAGGGGTATTTAACACATGGTTACCGAGTCGATCGTTCCCTGCGATGCGTTTTCATGAAAATCGAATGTATAGAGTTTTATCTTTAAAAACAGTTTAGCTCATAGCAGTAGTATATGGGGCATAGAGTAAGTAAAATTAAATCGCTAGTTAATACCACTAACAAGGCTCAAAATAGCCTCACACTAACACGGTAACATAATGAGGGTCCTTACATACAAACCGAAGCATTGAGAACTTTGTAAGTGTACAGACAGTTTAATAAGAAGATACTTTATAAAGACAGTACATTACGCGTTTACATCCAGGATCCATCTTGGAAAACAGTCTCGACTAATCGAGCCACGAACGCCGTGCTACGTTAGATTTCACAAACGTAACTCCTATCGACCAGCTATCCTATCGACGGCGTTCGTGGCTCGATTAGTCGAGACTGTTTTCCAAGATGGATCCTGGATGTAAACGCGTAATGTACTGTCTTTATAAAGTATCTTCTTATTAAACTGTCTGTACACTTACAAAGTTCTCAATGCTTCGGTTTGCATGTAGGGACCCTCATTATGTTACCGTGTTAGTGTGAGGCTATTTTGAGCCTTGTTAGTGGTATTAACTAGCGATTTAATTTTACTTACTCTATGCCCCATATACTACTGCTATGAGCTAAACTGTTTTTAAAGATTAAACTCTATACATTCGATTTTCATGAAAACGCATCGCAGGGAACGATCGACTCGGTAACCATGTGTTAAATACCCCTAGGTTCATTTTTCACTGGAATTGTCCTTTAAGCGTTCATGTCAAAACTGAATTACTTTGGGTTAAGTCACACCTTTTGCATTTACAGAACCAGTAACGGGAAGAGCTCCGTCATTAACGCCATGCTTTGGGACAAAGTGCTGCCATCTGGAATCGGACACACCACCAACTGCTTCTTACGGGTGGAAGGCACTGATGGCAATGAGGCATTCCTGCTCACCGAAGGATCGGATGAAAGAAAGAGTGTTAAAGTAAAAACTTTTCCTTATTGTCATAAAGCCATTCCTAAGTGATTTTGGATCTCTTTTGTTTGAGTCTTTGGGTGTGTCTAACATGTTCAGTCAGATTGGGGATGGGGAATGTAAATTGGCCTCTTGCATAACATAGTGCATCTCCCCATAGCAACCATAAATGAGCTTTGCCCACTGGAGGTGTTAATGATGGTGTGTAATCTCTTCAGTCTGACAAGTGAGAAGACACGCTGTAGAGCTAGACTTGTGTTCACAGATTTCATAAACATTGAGACTTAAATTGTGGCCATGTAGTGTTGCGATATTGACAAAGCCGAAACCATATACTTATTCTGAGTAAACCTATAGTGTACACTACACACAGGCTCTGTTCCAAAACCTTGTGAGCTGTCTATGAAGGCAGCATCTTAAGGTATCACAGGCTGGTCATAAAGTGTCAAGTTAATCAGGAAGCATCAAGTGTCCTTCGTGAAGGAGACGATGCCAGATTGCAGAACAACAAGCTCAGAATGTATCTGATGCACTCATTTTTGTCAATCTGAATGAGTCCAATCCAATTTCAGATTCTGAAAGTTCTGTATACATATGAATCCTAAACTTTATACTCCGTGAGTATAATTGTCGTTTTCAATCTGACTCATTGAGGTGTTTACATGAAGGCTTTGACTGACCAATGGATTTTTTTGGGGTGCTTGTAAATATAGCTTATGAGAAAATAAATCCAAGATGGTGAATGAGGCAAGATAAATGTTGTTTTATATCAAAGTATATATTTAGTATGCCCTTTTTGTATGCACACTACTTAATTTTGGAGTGTTGTTAGCTTACCAATAGGGCTCAATGATAAATCAAATATTAGTTAATAGTGTGATAATTTTGCTGACATTATAAAATCAAGGAATGTCGTGATATCACGGTAATGTTGAAAGTTTAACTTAGATTTCTAAAGAAAGTAAGCCAATTCTACACCCCTTTGTCATCGCACGAGTATGACCGTGTCAGAGGCATAGGCTAGTTAAACTGCTTTCAGACACTCCAGGGTGTACGTGTCCTCTGTGAAGCAATGGTTTCTATTTACAATGTGTTCTTTAAACGTTGTCAATGCAATGGCCCATCAGAGGCGTTTAGGTCAGAATGCACTCAACGTTGCACTAAACGCTGGAGTTTTTGTTAAAAATTTGGAAAAATAGAGATCGCTCAGCATTATTTAACGTTAACATCAAACTCTATAAATCAGTTTATAAAACAGTTGATTCTCCCGTTTAGAGTTTGTAATCAACTTTAGAGTTTGTTTCATTCACTCCCACCCCCTCCCTTCTGGGCTCCTTCCAAAGCCACGCCCCCAAAACACATGAACGCGCGATGCCGACCGCTCACAGCTGGAGGACGCGTTTACCAGAGCCGAGCGGAGAGGAGCGCAGTGCATGTAGTGACATCATGTCAGAATCACATGTAATAAAATACCTAACTTTATCATTATGAATATAACTTAATATAATATAAGTACTAACATGGCTGTTAGTACTCACTATCAAGCTAGCATATCGATACTGGTAAAGTTTCAAATATATTGAGTTTGATTCGGCCACGAGCTAGTAACATAAGGCAAAGCTAAAAACAGGTTGCATTGATACACGTTTTCCCATTACCATCAGTTACACTGTGATGAAGGTGAATTTCGTGTAAAATTCATAACATATACGGTGTTTTGCATGTAAGAGCTTCCACGATGAAAGCACTGTTGGCTCTGATGAGGACTAACGTTACACTCCGGTGACAAGTAGCCTACCTTTCTACCTTACTAGTTCCTTTGTTTGCCTTGGCTGACTGTATATGCAGGTACTGGGAATTTTGACTGCTCTTTCTCTGCCATTATTGTGATTCTTCCTAGCTTCCGTGCCTCTCTCCGTGCCTCTTCCCCTCCTCGAGTCAAACGGGTGCGCGCATGTGGGCAGTTCCTGTAGCAGCAGGGGTTGTAGCCATGGTAGCGAGGGAGAGTGACAGTCGCCCAGCCAATCATTTCATTCGTTCCGAATGGAAATAAGTAGCTGTGTTTATTGCGCCCTGAGAGGACTACAGACACTCGAATTTTATACTCTCTTTTTCAGAGTACTTACATTTTAATTATGTGTTGGTATATAAATAAAGTAAAAAAAAAAAAAAAACTGCCGACCCTGCCTTTAATGAAAATGGTAAATAATATTGATATTTTTCATTTATATGGTTCAAGTAACCTAATTCCAATGTTTTCCTCCCTCGTGGCACAGATCGGAAATGAACCTCGAATGTGTAAGCAGGAAAAAAAGCACTTGGATTTGGTTATTCTCAGATCGGTTTCAGGCCTCATTCAAATATGTGGAAATAAATCTGATATGAATCAGATACGTGCATTTGCATCTGCCATGTAAGTGGACAGATCGGATATTCCTGTCAATGCGAGTCGTACGTCATTGTAAAAGTGGCGGTGGCGAATGACGTCAACCTCGGTGAACACAAGGTGGACACAAACCTCGATCACATGACTCTTTTCAATGCAGGATGAGGGCTCAACCCAATGTTTTGCTGACCTTTAAAGATGGTGCGGAAAGCAAAATTTGTATTATAATTTCATCCGTGTCCATTGCAACTGGCGCCATTTTTACTTTCTTTTCGGCCTAAGTATTCTGGGTCAGTGCGTCTACCTTGTGTTGTTTAGGGTAAATGCAGATATCGGATAGGGGTCACTTTTAAAAGATGATGTGAGCTGGTCGTCAAAACAATTGGATATAGTCAGCAAATCGGAATTGGGCATCAAGACCTGCAGTGTAAATGCGGCCTAAAAGTGTGATATGTTTTAGAGAGAACTGATTGTAAACTGCTTGTTTGTGAAAATCAGCAAAAATTAGAATAAAAAAAATATATATTTTAGAAAAAATAAAACTTTTACTTGTTACTCTAAAACATTTTTTCAATTTTGAATTTTTTTAATTAATATGAAATGATAAAAAGAATTATAAGTTATGGTTGTATAAGCTTTTTTTTAAATTAGTCCCTTTTATGCATGTATGTACCTCATTTAGACATGTAAATGGCAATACTGATACTGTCATTAATATATTGTGCTTCAGTTTTTGTACCATGCTATGTGATAAAATTGGAAAACAATGAGCAGATGTGGTCTGTGATGGGCAATACGGCAAAAACTTGTGTTGTGCTAAATGAATGTCTCTAGATCTTGGCTGACTGTACATGAGCTCCAGTCTATAATTAAACCCACATGGGTCAGGGGCCTTTTCCTGCCAGCTGTCACAAGGTCGCACGTTTTTGTCATTTAGGACTCGTCTCATGACCTTTCCTCTGCATTGATATATTACAGGGCTGAGGAAATGTGCATGCTATACCTAAAAGCACATTGTTCACTGTAGAAGAATGCTGGGAATGAGCACGTCACTGTACTTATCAGTTTATCAGAGGTGCATGAAAAGGAGAAAGACACAATTAGACGAATGTTTACGGCAAAGATTTATTTATTTTAATTCTTGCATTTAAACGTAGAGATGAGACTAATGAAATTTATAGGTGAAAAACAAAGAAACATGTTGACTTGTACATTTGCACAACAATAGATGAAGCATAATATCACCAGCTAACAATAGCTAATTTTCCATTCACATATTTTTGTGTGAATTTTATGATATCGCATAAAAAAACACTGAATGGAATTGTGAAGATGTGTATAAAATATAAAACTGTGCATAAAAAACAAGCTCTTTAAAAAAAAAAAAAATCAAATCATGCACATAAGCTATGATAGAAACACATTTACCAAATAAATTCCTGGATTGGCAACAAAATCCATGTGACTTTGCCTCAACAGATCATCTGGCTGGATAACTGGATTAACCAGCTGGACTCCCAGAACTGTCTTGCACGATTGCGTTCCCAAACATCAGGCACTCTCCTCTGAATGTAGGATAACATGGCTGCATTTATTATATTGTTTCATCTGTGCGTTCTTTTCTTCATCTGCGCATGGGATGAAAATGGTGTTGAATGCTTGATTTTGATTGGTTGACAACATTCTAAGGAGTGTAATTATTTTCCAGTAAACGCATAGCTATGAAGTAGTTCCAGGTCTGTCGACCGCATGACGGTTCCATATCACTTCGCCACTTTATTTGACTTATTGCAAAGGTCCTTACAGCCTACAACAATAAATGAACCAGAACCGTAGTATAAAGGCCAATTCACGTCAAACAGACGAACGCCAACAAACACGTTTGTTGGGTTTTGTCGGATCAGTGTGTTACCCGTTGGCATCTGTTGCCGTTGGTCGGGGTTTGTTTTCACCTGACTGAACATACAGAACAATGGCTACTAGCTAAATTTAGTCCAGTTAGCCTACAGACATTGTGAACATAGCATCTGGATGATAGATGCTTTTGTGTGTGTGTGTGTGTGTACACACTCTTCAGGATGTGGGACACAGTCGTTCTCTTAATGCTTTTCGCAGTGTCTGAAAGAGGCCATTTCTGTCCTGCCTGAGTGCATGTACACACAATGATGACATAAACAAATGCACTCCATCCCAAGAGTTGGCCAAAGGTCATACAGTTCCCCAAGTCTTGTAACTTTATTACTTGTGATCCTTTACTCTCTGGTGTATGTTTCTAACTAGTGTTGTGTGCAATGCTCCATAGTCATATCGGTCTATCGTCAGCCTGTGAGATCGGCGATACACACTATTATCAGGAGGGTGGATTCAAAAGTGTACTTATTGAATCATTAATTTACTTGTGTATATATACACAAGTAAATTAATGAATTATTTACTTAGTTCGTTGTCTATCATTTTGCGAGCAAAGATGGAGTTGGTGATAAAGAAAAATGTCACATCGCATAGGACGTATTTCACCCAAAAGGCGAGCCGATGGATATCACACAGGCAGTTTGCACGAGAGTTGTGCTGGTGAAGGAGTCTGCTATTAATGTCAGTTATTCTCTACAGAAAGTTAAAGCAAAAACTGAGCTTTTGGCATCTGCTGCTTCATTAACGATGCAACAGTTCTCTCAGAAATGACGAGAGCTGAATCTACCTCATAACAGTATATCAACTATCCTAATTAACTGGTTGGTTATGCAGTGATGTCGTTATAAAATGGTGCAGAGACAAATTCATCGTAGGCCCTAATATTAATTTGATAATAATACTAGCCTGATAATATTAATAATAAATTTATACATCAATGGGGAAACCATACAGTTATTTTCTTTTCAAAGGCATCAGGTATCGGCGATATCTCTGACTGTCGTCTATACACAATATCATCATCTATTGGCGCATTCCTACTCGCAACCATAGATGTTTGGCTGTCCAGCTTTTTAGGTTGATAATCTCACACCTATCGATTTGTAAAATTTGTCAGCAACCCAAAGCCCAGTTTTGTGTAGCTAGAAGTTTGAAGTTCCATGCACCTGGCATCAAACCATGTGTTGCCCAAAGCTGAGACTATGATAAGCTTTAGTTTAGCTTTAATTGCTGGATGAAGCTTTGCCGGATTTGTTTGTTTTATTATCTAGGCGTTTTTCCCCCTTCTCCATTCACTTGCAAACCGGAATCAGCAGGTTTGCGACAAGGTGTGTAACGCGGACAAACACTGACAGGAAGTGAGGTAACTTCCACTGATTGTTACAGAACCAACCAGCCATTTGATCTCATTATTATCATTACATGAAATAATAATAAATAAAATCTAACTTTAATGCTGTAAAATGTATCACCATAGTAAAGAATCGGCAACAGACTCCAGAAAATACTCTCCACAACACCTCAGAGGTAAACCTGTGCATTCCGCTTTAAATGAGATGAACGAAGAGCCAACAGGCTAAAGTAGCGTGAATGCATATGCAATAAGGTCAGCCACAAAATTAACTGTGTCCACACCTTTTCAGTGCTCTTTTTCACTGTCTTTAGTAAATCCTGACGCCAAAAGAGGGTTTGCGCTGGCGCAAGCTGTTTGTAAATTTGGCCCTAAACTTTTTTAAAGAGGGGTTTTACAGTGCTTGACTGTCAGTTCACTAAAGCACAGCTCTGAGATGTTGTGGCTCTAATTGTGCCTCCCTTTAAAGGTGCAGTAAGTGAAACAAACACACCCCTCCCTTCATTGCTCCACCCCCAAAATGCATGAACACACAACGCAAGATTGGGTGTCTATTTATCATAACTGAAGCGAAGCTAAATAATGCTTCACGAAAAAGTAAAGCGAAGATAATGAACAAACGACAAGGAAGAACAAAAATAAGCATGCAGTACACAAGAGTATGCAAGCAAGAGTTTGTTGTTAGTCGCCAGCAACACACAGATCTAGACAAACTCAGAACTGTCTGGTTACTAAAGATAACATTACAACAACAGCATATCTTGGTTCTGTGAAACAGTAAAACCATGTTACTCGCATGGAGCAGAAACAACAAAACCTCAGCATCCTATTTCAGGCCTTCCTGTTTCGCTCTCTCTAATGCTCGAAAGCTTTTCTAATATTAACACGGCTCCAAAAGCTCTTGCCTCTTGCCATAACCCTTCTTTTTTCACTAATATTCCTCTGACCTTTTCTCTTTTGTAATGTCTCTCAGCCATCTCTCTTTCTAGTCTTTCTTCAAATCTCCCTCTTGCTCACTCGCTTTGTATCTAGGGACCTCTGTTTTGATTGGCTAACCTCTGTGCTTGTGACTTCTGCACAGTATGTCATGTGTATTTGAAAAGAGTGTGTAAAATAATGTTTTCCATGACAGGACTCCTTAAATGTCAGTTAATTTAAAAAAAGTCTGATTAAAATTATGTGATAATGCTAATGTGTGCGTGTGTGTGTTGGCAGACGGTGAACCAGTTGGCCCATGCATTACATCAGGATGAGGATTTGGATGCAGGCAGTCTTGTGTGTGTCATGTGGCCTAAAGCAAAGTGTGCATTGCTACGGGATGACCTGGTACTTGTGGACAGGTAAACCGGACAGTTTGGCTGTGAGGCCTGAGACATACTGACATATTTTTAGGAAATAATGTATTATCAGAAATGTTGTCATTTAACATAATACATTGCCTGTTTTAATTTTAAGATCATTAATTTCTGCACAGAATTAAACGTCTTTCTTTGCATGTATTTATTTATTATATTTGCTTTGCTGGATCCTTTTTTAATATAAATATGATATTTAAGGATACCAACTAATTTAGTGCATAAGAAGTCACATTGGTAATATCTGTCTGTCTGAAACTTATATGAAATCTTCCTCTTCAAGCCCTGGCATCGATGTCACAACAGAGTTGGACAGCTGGATAGACAAATTCTGCCTTGACGCTGACGTTTTTGTGCTGGTGGCCAATTCAGAGTCAACTTTAATGCAAACGGTGAGTTTAATACGAACTTCAGTTTGTGAAAAAGGCTAATTAAATGTGGGAGCAGAAGCTTTACACAATATTTTCTATATATATCAGCATTATGGACACAGATAAAGTGCAGTAGTATTCGCACTGATTTCATGTGTGGTTAAGATGTGTGTATAAATCTTTATTGCAATGTAAAATATGACTGATTAACATGATTAACTTCTATTTTTCTCCAGTCTTTGTGAGGTTGTCAAGTAATTTTATAGTGGACTCACTGGTGTCAGCTTATTAAAATATGTCTCCCCTCTGCCTTCTTAAAGGAAAAATCATTCTTTCACAAAGTGAACGAGCGTCTCTCCAGTCCCAATATCTTCATCCTGAACAACCGCTGGGACGCCTCAGCCAGCGAGCCCGAGTACATGGAAGAGGTGTGACTTACATGACACATTCTCTTAGTCTGTTTACCCTGAGATGTTTTAAACCGTTAGCATCCCTGATATTTAAACCTAATACTGTAAGCATGTTTTTTGTTTGTTTTCTTTTACAAAATAAAGGACAAGGTGAAGCTTTAAGTTTTTTATGTCTATTTTACACATTAAATCAAGCAAACAAATTGGACCTTTTAGTAGCGTTTTTCTTTAAACCAAGGGTGAATGATGCATGGCGTTTTTGCACTCTTATAAGGAAACTTGTGTGTTCGTCAGGTGAGACGGCAGCACATGGACCGCTGCTCTAGTTTTTTAGTGGATGAGCTGCGGGTGGTGGATCGCGCTCAGGCCAGTGATCGGATCTTCTTCGTCTCTGCTAAAGAAGTTCTTCAGGCACGTGTCCAAAAAGCCCAGGGAATGCCTGAAGCAGGTATTTGTTACAAACTTTTTCATCAGCTAAACCCTTTAGACGTAAAGTATTTACAATATAAAGTATTTTTTGTGTAAAAATTGTATTTTGAATGTTTTTATTTTAAAATTCTTTATATATATAGGGCTGCACAACAAAACACTACAGTATTTCGATTTGAACTGCTATATGATGTAAATGGACATTAAAGGGGACTTATACCTCTTTAGTTGTGATATAGTCTCAGTACATTCACACTGGTGTTTAAGGAATCCAATACAATTAAATAATAGTTTTTATTATTAGTTTTAACTCAATATATAATATTATAATAACATTTTTATTTGACACTTTGATAGTGATAATACTAATAAAACTTAGTCTTAATAAATCTCAGCATTAGATTCGATAGTCGTTATAAGCTATATTGTGATTTCAGTTTTATTTTGATTAATTGTGCAGCCCCATTTATTTGAATGTTTCATTTGATGTAATTAATAATTATTAGTTTTTCATCATTGAACGTCCAGGGTTTTGCGAACCCCCATTTTGGGAAAAACTGCATTACAATTGTTGAGTCAAATATTCTTTAATGTGATCATGTGAACATTGTAAACTTTAATGTATATGTACAATTAAGCATCAAACTCTTATTTTGAAAGAGCAAGAAAAGTCCTCTTTTCCATGACCCCTGTAAAGCCATTCTTGTTGGATTTTCAGGTGGTGCTCTGGCTGAAGGTTTTCAAGCGAGAATGTTTGAGTTTCAGAACTTTGAAAGGCGTTTTGAGGTGAGTGTTGTTGGGTTTCGGGAGTGTGATTGGTTTCAATGTGTCTGTGTGTTTGTTTGACTGTCATATATACGTGTATGCTTACAGGAGTGCATCTCCCAGTCAGCAGTGAAGACTAAGTTTGAGCAGCACACAATGAGAGCCAAGCAGATTTCTGAAGCTCTGCGTCTGATCATGGACTCTGTGCACATTGCAGCTCAAGAGCAGAGGTGAGCGCAAAGGCGCCTGCTTTTCTTAGCAGTAATCCATCACACTAAACACTGATCCACTGGTGACATTGACATTACCTTAGTGCCTGATTGTGCTGTTACAATCTGAGGAAGTGATATAAATAGTAGAGTCAGATTTTGACATTAGTGATGATATCCAGTAGAGAAATGGTCCTCTAATACAAAAAAAGTTTTTTTATTATCACCTAGGTGTATTTGTAACCATTTAGTTAAATAATCAATAAAAAAAAGTTTTATAAAATGATATAGAGTGTATATAGTCCATTAGTCCATATATTTTAATCCACTGAGTTTTCAGTCTGTACAGGGCTATTCAGTGTGGAAAATAAAATAAAATGTAGAGTTGCGCGTTTACTTGCCATCACACTTGGTAAGGATACAGTGATCTGGAATCAAGCTAACAGTCTTAGATCAGTATTATTAAAAAGAATTTGGTTTGTTATATTTGAATGATAGTTGACTATGCATAGACTGAAATGAATGTTTAGTATAATGATTTTTTGTGTGTTGTTCAGGATTCATTGTTTAGAGATGAAGGAGGAGAGGGAGGACAGGCTGGAGTTCATCGATAAACAGCTGGATCTGCTCACACTGGACTGCAAGAGCAAAATCAAAAAGATCACAGAGGAGGTCGAGAAACAGGTGATGCTCGCTTGTTTTTTCTGTCTTTTTCAGAAATGTTAGCTAAAGTCTAATGTGTCTCTGTTTTGCCTTTCAGACCTGAGCAAACAGAGTATACAAAGTTAGAAAGATTGGGCTGTGTGTGTACAGTATGCACTTACCGTGCATTAGTGCAATGTACACATACCCTAGTGTACGCATAAAAAACTAAATGTACTTTGGGCGTTGCAAATATCAGATTTCAAAAATCAGCCATTTTAGTTGGACTAAATCGGTTCCTTGACATTTTTAAAGGACTAATTTTTGTTTTAGTTTGGCTGAAATAAAACATTTAAACTTCATGTAAATGTATACATGTAATGTCAGACTTTTTTTGGCACATCATACAAATCCACTGAGTCCAATATACTATAATGATGGGGTAATGTGATGAATGTACTATATTGGAAGTATAGTTGTTCATAGAAATGTATTTTTGTTTACAATTTAAGTTGCAAGCATAGTAAAACTGGCATTTGCAAGTTTGCAAGAAAGGTTGTTTCCACCTTTGAACCTGCTCATCTGGATGTGTAGGTATCTAATGCTATGGCAGAGGAGATCCGGAGACTGGCTGTACTAGTGGATGACTACCACATGGACTTTCATCCTTCACAAGTGGTGCTCAAAGTGTACAAGAATGTGAGTTGGACTTGAATTGGACCTCCTCCAGTTTTCCACCCTTGTCTTCTCTTTATTTGTACGCTGCTTTTATCTGCTGTTGATTAATGTTTAGTGTCAACATGTAACTCTCCGCATGGAAATCCCCCAGCTTCCCAAAAATGTCATTTGAGCTTTTCTATTGTCCTTGTTTACTTTCAGTTTTACATAGGGCTGTATACAGATAAAATCAGTTAATGGTGATTAATCTAAGGATTTTTAAAATGTATTAATTTTGTAGTTAATGTGTTGTCTTTGGTAGCTAATTTTTGTTTGGTCTTTTTTGTCATGTTTTGCTGGAATTATTGAGTTTAGGAGCTCCACAGGCACATAGAGGAAGGTCTTGGCAGGAATATGTCAGAGAGATGCTCCAGTGCGATAACTTCATCGCTGCAAACCACACAGACTGAAATGATAGGTCAGTATCTCTCTCATTCAGTGAGCTTTCAAACAACCAGTAACAGCAGCAGGTTAACGAGACGCTTGTGATCGTTCCAGAGGGTCTGAAGCCTCTGCTGCCCATCGGCATTCGAGAGCAGGTGGATAAGATTGTGCCCAGGCAGTGCTTCGCCCTCAGCTACGACCTCAACTGTGACAAACTCTGCAGTGACTTCCAGGAAGACATCAGCTTTCACTTCTCCCTGGGATGGACCATGCTGGTCAACCGCTTCCTGGGTCCCAAAAACACACGCCGCGCCCTCATGGGCTACAATGACCAGGTAACCATGTTAATTTTGGTCCTTTTGTAATAATTTTCAGATTTTTCCATCGATAGCATCCTTGGCGCGCTATGAAATGTATCTTTTTTTTTTAAACCCCAAATTCTTTTTTCTGGGTTCTGGATTTTTAATGGTTAAATTACATTAATTAGACAATTAATTGAAATCTTGAAACGTAATTTAACAACAATGTATTAAAAGTTTAACAAAAATTACATTTTAGGGCCCTATATTTTAATATTTTTGGAAATTCTGTTTAATTTTTCACACATTTTCCTCAACTTTGTTTTAATGGTTTAATTAAATTTACATTTTGAATTCATAAAACTTTAACCATTTAATATAAAAAAAAAAATTTTTTTAAATAAATTTTTATTTTTAAAATAAAGTTTTATTATTATTACTGTAAGAAATACATACTACTGTACAATAATAATATGTAATTTCTTTAATTTAAACAGGACTTTCAGGACAGAACAGGTTAAACAAGAGTTAGGACAGGTTGTCATGAAGACCTTTGAGTTTTTGTGTGATTAGGGGTGTGACGAGATCTCGTGCTACATGACGGAGCGTGGGGGTGAAATTAGCATAGAATATGCCACCGCTACATTCACATTACATTACGGTGCCCACCGTTTTGTTCTTTAAAAAAAACAAAAACTATTGTAAACGTCTGGTCTGCTCATCCAGCACGAGTTTCAATCGCACACAGTGCAGCAGGAATCACAGTTCACTGATCGCGTGACGATGGCGGAGGATTGTCTGATAAATGTCTGATCTTGTAGAATGCGCGCTCAGCACCGCTGCATCCTATACACAGAGTATGTGTGATCGCGAATCCCAAAGTGAAAGTAAAACGTGAGCTCCCTTATGCGCGCAAATTAGGCTACACACAATAGTCTGTCTCCCAATATCAAACCTATCTCTGAACTGTGTAGTTGTGGCTCTGGTCTCTGTTTTGGTCTCGGTTCTTTGAATATTGAGAGAGTACTGTACGCCACTGTAAAAGGGAGGGTCCGTTTCTGAACTTTTAATCAGAACGCAAGAACAACTGTACACAAACGCACCAGCCCAACTCACTCGCTCGTTACTCTCTAACCAGCCTTTTCCGAACCCATCGCCTTAACCATATAACTGCTGGTGCAAAATAAAACAGCAATTTCACAACAATTATAAAGAGTCTGTGCTCTACAGTACTTTGATTATGGTTGCACTTGAACTTATTGCTTGCACTTAATAAGACTAAGAGAAAACTGTTATTTATTTTTGTTATTTATACTGTTTTTATTTCTCTGTTCAATTTGTGGAAAGGTGTTTAATTAGGAGGTCACACACGGCCTAAATCAGAAGTTCTGGAAGCTCATAAATGTACAGTAAGGTCTGAAGTGACTCGTGCGAAATCATACAGGAGAAAAGCCAGTCAGTTGAGTTTGTGGCAAAACCTTTTGCAGTGCTTGTATATTGTTGTCTTTCAATGCATTTGATCATTCATACTCATAAAGTAGAACTGAAATGACATTCATTAGAAGATTATTAGTTAAAACATTTCAAAATGCACCTGGAGACTATTTTTCCAGTCATGAATGTCATTGAGGATTTCTATCAAATATTGTGCAAAAATCTCGTCTCATCTAGTTCTTGTGAACCCAATCTCGAGTCTCGTCTCGTGACATAAGTGTCTCGTCACACCCCTAGTTATGATGATAGTTTTTTTTTATCAAATGAAATGGTGAAATACTGTGAACTCTCAGAGCAGCTTTGGAGATCAAGTTCATGTGTTCATGCCCTCATATAGTGAGATGACAGACACTGAAAACACCACGAGTGTCACATGCTTGAGTATCTGTAGTAGATGAAACTACACTGCTTATTCACTCTGAAACTCACAGAACATGCAGACTTCACATTTTTAAATAGCAGCCTTTTTGTCCATATCGCATTGATTAAGTGTTCAACCCTAGCTTTGATTCTAATTGATAAAGCTTTGATTCTAATTGATAGAGATGTGTGCTGTGTTGGCAGGTTCCCAGACCCCTGGCCATCACTCCGGTCAGCACCAGTATGCCTCCTTTCCCTCAAGGATCCATGACCCAGGAAGAGCTTATGGTTTCTATGGTAACAGGATTGGCATCACTCACCTCTCGGACATCAATGGGCATTATAGTTGTTGGAGGAGTGGTAAGAGCATACCAAATATCTCGAACACACCAAAATGTATGTGTTCCTACAATATATAAACTGCCACCAAGGCTGCATTATTTAGCGGTAATATTGTGAAATGTAAGTACAATTTAAAATAACTGTTTTCTACTTTAATATATTTAGAAATGTAATTTATTAGGGATGTGCTGATACCACTTTTTCCAGAAGAAGTCAGATACTGACTTGTAATAATTAATAATTATTTGGTGAGTTGGGGTTTTTCCTACTTTTTTGTCTTTAGCTGATCACATGCCTGAGAACCTGGGGGAAAAATAGCAGTTTACACTGTTAAGACAGCTGTTTTCTAACAGTGATAATAAGAAATGCTTCTTGAGCAGCAAATCAGCAAATTAGAAGGATCATGTGACACTGAAGACTGGAGTAATGATGCTGAAAATTCAGCTGTGCATCACAGGAATAAATTACATTTTAAAATATATTCAAATAGAAAATATTTATTTTAGATTGTAATAATATTTCACAATATTCCTGTTTTTATTGTATGTGTGATTCAATAAATGTGGTGAGCATAAGGGACTTAAATCTTAAATCTGTTGAACTGTTTTGTATAGTTAACCTACAAATGGATATTTTGTCATTATTTCCTCACCCTCATGTCATCTGCTTGTCTAATAACTTCAGTCATTATAATTGTAGTGTTTGCTGAAATGGACGTGTGATTGTCTTTCTCTGTCTCAGATCTGGAAAGCAGTGGGCTGGAGGCTCATTGCTCTGTCTGTGGGTCTCTATGGACTGCTGTACGTGTATGAGAGACTCACATGGACCACTAGGGCCAAAGAGAGAGCGTTTAAAAGACAGTTTGTGGACTACGCCAGCGAGAAACTACAGCTCATCGTCAGCTACACGGGGTCCAACTGCAGCCATCAGGTTCAGCAGTAAGTCTCAATCTACCTCTGCTGTAGCAAAGCAGTGTCGTGTCAAATCTGTTCATAAATGATGTACCAGAAGTGGTCAAATCAACGATATTTATTTTTATTTTTATTAATTACACTAAAATTGGAATATTATAAAATTTGGGGTCAGTAAGATTTGTTTTGTTTATGAAAGAGGTCTGTTATGCTCACTAATGCAACATTTGTGTGATCAAAAATACAGTAAACACAATGTCATATTGTGCAAATAACTGTTCTATTTTAATATATATATATATATATATATATATATATATATATATATATATATATATATATATATATATATTAACGCATGAAAAGAATGATCAAGCATTTAATTGAAGTCTTTACTGTCACTTTTGATCAATTTAATTAATCTTGCTGTGATGTTGAGTAAAATTATTAATTTCTTCCAGAAAAGAAATACTGACCTCAGACTTTAGAATAGTAGTGTGTATATCCATCAAACAAAGAAATCCCATCATGTAAGATAATAAAATAGATTCTGTGTGAAAGTCTTTTTCAAATCAAACAAAGCCTTTTAGTCCGGTATAATTCTGAGTGTAGGTTGATTGATAAAACTAGAGTTAATCTGAACCGTGATGTTAGTGCATATGTTGTGTTATTCAGAGAATTCAACAAGCACTGGCACTTGAACACTTCATCTCTACTGCCCTCTGGTGGAGACAATTAATATATGAACAATTTATGAAGTACTTATTTTTTTTAAAGAGATTTGCTTTCTGTAGTTGTGTTCACAGAAATGCGTTTTTTAAACGTTGTTGAATCCAGCCTGCTTTATTACAAAACCCAACCGTTGTTTGACACAGGGAGCTGGCCAGCACCTTCTCTCAGCTGTGTCAGCAGGTGGACGTGACCAGACAGCAGCTGGAGGATGAAATCCAGGATCTGAACAGCAAGATCCAACAGCTGGACTCCCTGCAGAGTAAAGCTAAACTGCTCAGGTGAGAGTGTGTGGGACATGTTCATTAACTGTAATGTGTTTGATGTTTAGCAGCAGTGGACTTAGTTTATTTGTAGTCTTGTTCAGGAATGGATCTTATTATACTGAGACAGCATATACACTACAGTTCAAAAGTTGATAAAAAAAAAAAATATATATATCAAAAGTGATAGTACAAACATATTCATCAAAGAATCCTGAAATCTGGAGTAATGACTGCTGAAAAACAGCTTTGATAAATAATTTATATAAATATGCGCTGCATGTTTTGAAGCTAATTAAATCATATGAATTGTGTTAATTACAGTGACAATGAATGAAGAACTCACTATTTGTATATAGCCTATTAATATATTAACAGTGTAGAGTCTAAAACATTAACTATGAATTAACTATAAACCAATAGTTTGTTAATGATTTGTAAGTACTTTATTACTGTATACTTATTATAAAGTGTTACCATTTTTTTTATGGAAGTTAAAGGGTAACTCTCGCCAAAATGCAACCTAGGGTCTTTTTGTTAATCTACCCGAGGCAAACTTTCGTTTAAAAGCATAATTAGGATGGAAACGCCACTTTTAAGTTTGACTCTATTTTCATTTTCGGTCAAATTGCCTTTTGAATGGGATATCTTGGGGCACTTCTATGATAGCATCAAAAATTGCTATTTTTAAAATCGTATATCAACCCCAAACGTTTGAAATGCATCGAGGAACCATTCCAACTAAACAGAAATAATTAGCAAAAATAAAGCACATTAAAATCATTTCAATTATTCATGTTTGTTCATTTGACTTTTCTTAACGTGTGATTTGTTCTACAGGAATAAAGCTGGCTGGTTGGACAGTGAACTAAACATGTTTACCCAGCAGTACCTTCAGCAAGGTCGATAGAGAGTGAACCGACAGCAGCTCATCTTTTAATCTCTAACACTAAGACATGCTTTCAACCATTTATTTGAGCATACCAAATATTGGTCATTTCATGTTTGTTTGTCAGTTTTTTGCCTTTGAGAGTAGTGACATGCGCCACTTTGAAGAGAGCTCCCTTTTGTTTTTGTACAAACTCTTTCTTTTGTATTTAATACAGGGTTAATTATTTATTCTTGACATGAGGTCGTGTAAAGTGGTTGATCTCTTTGTAGATTGTGTTATATAGATTCCCATACAGATTTTATTGGCATGCCACAACAAGTTGCAAAAAGTGAGACGTCCATTTGAAACGGTCTCTCACGTGCCTTGTGTTTAGTCTGACAGTGTGTTGTAAGGCCATGAACTTAACGTGGAATTCGTCGCAACTCTACTAGGTTTGACATATGTAACGTTAAGGAAGCGTAATGCAGTGTCTCCATTCCACTCTGAGTGTTTGATAGTGTGTGGCGGATTGTCACCGGGATGCTGTAAGGAGGTTGATCTCACTTGGGAATCAGTGAAAATGAAAGCCGAGTACTGTCAGTGTCATCCTGAATTACACAAATTATAAGTTTGTCACCCTGTTCTAAATGTCTTGATCTGGCTGACACTTTTGGCAACATTTTCAAAAAATGAATTGTTTTGAATGTATGCCCATTTTCTAGACAACTCTGCCTGCAAAAAAAGGTATAAATAGTATTAATTTTTTTTAAAGTATTTTTTTTGTGTGAGAAATGTGACTTAATGAAATCAGCAATATTTTGGTGCCTCTGCGATCTTTTCCCCTCATAACTGCAAATCAATTGTTTGTTCAGATCATTTAGTTGCAATATGGGGTAAATGAATATTAGTATAAAATGGTATTTATGAACTGGAAAGAAAAACTAGCTTTATGTAAACCTGGACACCAGTTAAGCTAAGCATAGAATTACAAATTCATCATACATGTATTCCACCTCTGACGTCCACATCTGGAATCTAATCTGCGAGATCAGACTGTCAATGTGTGTGATCCATTACTAACACGTTAGTCGCTCACTTGTGTATGGTAACCTGTTTTATGATGTGTGCCAAGTGTTAAAGAATGTGATCTGGAGAGCTCTTGTGATGTGCACTTTATATTTTGCTGCTTTTTGTCTTTATTTCCAGCAGGTTGACTAGAAAGAGAATGGTACACTGAGCTTATGTATTAATGTATAGATGAGCATGCAGAACCGTTGTAATTTATTGTCATTCACTATTACTGTTAGAGGAAATAATAAAGTGACACTGTTGAAAAATGAACGATAGCCTGATTTGTCTCTGTAAAAGCTGTGGTAAATGTCGATTTTTCTTTCTAAAACAATGCTTAAAGAAACATGAGTGGCTGTTACATTCTTTTAATGGCCAAAAAAAAAAAAAATGTTTAAATTGGGGAAATAATTTTTTTGCAGTTCATATTAATATATAATAACCTATTTATTTACACGCGCACACATCCAACAGTTTTGAGTTTCTATTGAATGGCTAATATGCCCATTAACAGTCAAGGTTTCCACAATTCTGGAAAACTATCCAACATGTTTCTACTTGCATTCTGACGAAAAACATCTGTCACCAAATGCTTATAACATGTGGTGACAAAGTGCTTTTGGTAACACTTTATTTTACAGTCCTGTTCTGCATATACATATTATAATTACAATAACTGTAATAATAGGTATTAATCCTGATCCTACCACTAAACCTAACCTTAACCCATGTAGTTGCCTTACATTACCGTCTTTTCCTAGATAAGTACATGTACTGTAAAATAAAGTGCAACCATAAATTATTTTAATTACAATTGAGCTGTTGTACAGTTATGAAGATCTTGAGATTTTTTTTAGGATTTTTTTCTTTTTCACCAGTAGATATGCTACCATGGCTACAGTTGATGCATATTATGGAATTCAAATCCATGATCATATATTATGAAAATGGTACAATGACTTCACTCTATGACAGGCACAATACATTTTAATGTGCTAGTTAATTAAAGGAAACTAATTAAAAGTCCCTTAAGTTATACATTAATATGCCAAGGCTGAAAGTTGCAATTTGTTGTTTAATTAATCAAATTAAGACAGTTCTGCCATTTAAAAACATTTTTGAAAACTAGAATAAAGTTTGAATATCTGGGGTAGCCTACTCAAAAGTCTCATTGGGCAGTGAGCATCGAGTTCATTAAAAAATGGACAACACAACGATTAATTTGTACACACTTTATTACTTGTAACATGTTACACAAAAGCAAAACTTTAGTCGTTGTCACCCATAAGACTCCAAAACAAGAGTTCTAAGAGCATGTCCAAGCCCTAATTATTATCCGACCCATTGCATGAAAAAACTCCATTTATAACCCTGATGTTTCAGTTTTCAAACAGTAATTAAGGCCTTAATGAACGAAGCACTGCTGCCTTCTACCTCACATCCCTGAGCTCATTTGCATGTTAATTATCATTAGCGTCATGGGGGGAAAGGGCCCATAACTGCTAAATTAGCAGCTCAATCATATTTTTGGCTACCCAGAATGCCACTGAAGCACAACAGGACATATTATTCCAGTCCCTCTCTGTCTAACACCATATTTTCACTGCCTTTCTTTAGTTTTAGAGCCTTTCAAAAAAGGACAGGCATTAAATGGTTAACACACACAAACAAATTTCACACCTGACCAGTAAAAAGTGTGGGATTTTCCTGTGGTTTTTAAACTTTTTAAATGCTCCATTATTTTGATTGTATATTCTGATTATTTTTCCCAAATCGCGATCAAATATAGTCTAATTATCTTATATATATTAATAATATATAATTAGCCTAGGCTAAGATAATATCGCATGTCCAATAACAGTTCAGTCGTGTAGCTGAGAGGTGGATTTCCCCAGTCTCACCAAAAGAGGGCGACAAAGCCTCACATTTCACATTTGCTCAACATGCAAACACAACTAAATCAAATCTTGACATTATGTTCCAGAGGAAATCCCGTTTTACTCGTAAAATTTGCATGTGCAATACTAATATGCATATTAAAATAATTTATGGGACTTATAATAATAAATAGCCTAAGTGGGACACTGAGTAATTCATGAAAATTGTGTTCTTTGAGGTTAGTTGTTTGTTGTAAACCGTGGTAGGCTATTCCATACAATGCATTTAAAGTTGACTTAGACCTGCACTACTGTGTACATTTTAATAACGTAATCGTGGTCATAAATAAGACCAAAATCCAAGGTATGATCACTTTAGTCGTCAATTTTCTATTATAGGGGATATTTGTGTGTTTAAATGAAGTAAAGACCTCTTTTTATCATCAGACGTTTCCCTGGTTTCAGATTAACAGGAAAAGACAGGATTCTTCAGTTGAAGGATAATAAACGTTTATTTAACGTCTCTGAATGTTTTATTGACGTTAGACTCATGGATCCAATAAAGCCTGTATTCTGCATCTACCATATTTTATTTTTGTTGGTCATATTTTGAACCTGTGTAAAGAAATTAATTGGAGCTTACTTTCAACGATAATAAGACTCTTATATTGTTTTATAACGCACATCTGTTGATATTTACCAAACCAATGCAGACGTCCATCATGCAGTGTTTTCTCAGTACAGATTGTGCCATAAAGGATATGGGAGTCTTGAGACGCTGAGATCCCTTGGCTTTGATCCTGCATAGTACGGAGATTTTAGAAAATGGATGACTGCATGTCTGATATTTTATGATTTGAATGTATTTGATTTCACAAATCTTGCAGCAGCATGCAGCCTTTTCCATGTCCTGAGAGATCTGGAAAGAGTCCGAGCTCTGTGTTCAGTGTCAGGTGTCTTAATCGAAGAAACAAAGAGAACATGAGGACAAGCAACGAACATGTAGACCTGAGGACAGTTACATATACTTTACCCTTATGTTAAGATGAAGTAGTTTGACCTCTATCAGTTAGACACAAGAGGTAATCAGTCTCACTTTTCTGATTTAAATCAGACCAGTCTACCTTTTATGTAACTGACTTTAAAAAGTTAGGACCAGTCTTGAGGAAAACTATTTGATGACTAACTTTTAAGCAGTTTATGCAACATGCCACTGGCTTTTTAATATACTTTTTATATTATCTTGTGATTTTAGATTTGAGATTACACCTAAATGACTAGCCAGTCTCTGGACATTTCATACATGCGAATCATCTTGTGGTTGAAGATACTCTTGCACCTAAAAGTTATAAACTGCACTTCCACAGCATGCATTGACATCTGACCATAATACTTAGTTTACAGAAATCTGGCCTTCTGAAAAAGATGCACTTATTATTATTCTTTTTTTTAATGAAACTGTAGATAATATAATATTACTGAAATACCACTAAGTGTAGCTACTTGAAGAGAGAAACACTTTAAAATGATGCTTTTTTGATGTGTTGACGTACTCGATTATATGTTTAATATAGCCTAATTGTAGTGTTATTCGATATAAAGTTTATATATCTGAAATGTACTAAATTGCAACTTCATCATTACAAATGTGTAACAGTATCAACAGAAATGACATTACAAGTATAATATAGTTATATACATGCTTGTCAGTACAGTGAGGAAAATAAGTATTTGAACACCCTGCTATTTTGCAAGTTCTCCCACTTGGAAATCATGGAGGGGTCTGAAATTGTCATCGTAGGTGCATGTCCACTGTGAGAGACATAATCTAAAAAAAAAAATCCAGAAATCACAATGTATGATTTTTTTAACTATTTATTTGTATGATACAGCTGCAAATAAGTATTTGAACATCTGTCTATCAGCTAGAATTCTGACCCTCAAAGACCTGTTAGTCTGCCTTTAAAATGTCCACCTCCACTCCATTTATTATCCTAAATTAGATGCACCTGTTTGAGGTCGTTAGCTGCATAAAGACACCTGTCCACCCCATACAATCAGTAAGAATCCAACTACTAACATGGCCAAGACCAAAGAGCTGTCCAAAGACACTAGAGGCTACGGGGCTACGGGGAAATTGCCAAGCAGCTTGGTGAAAAAAGGTCCACTGTTGGAGCAATCATTAGAAAATGGAAGAAGCTAAACATGACTGTCAATCTCCCTCGGACTGGGGCTCCATGCAAGATCTCACCTCGTGGGGTCTCAATGATCCTAAGAAAGGTGAGAAATCAGCCCAGAGCTGGTCAATGACCTGAAAAGAGCTGGGACCACCGTTTCCAAGGTTACTGTTGGTAATACACTAAGACGTCATGGTTTGAAATCATGCATGGCACGGAAGGTTCCCCTGCTTAAACCAGCACATGTCAAGGCCCGTCTTAAGTTTGCCAATGACCATTTGGATGATCCAGAGGAGTCATGGGAGAAAGTCATGTGGTCAGATGAGACCAAAATAGAACTTTTTGGTCATAATTCCACTAAACGTGTTTGGAGGAAGAAGAATGATGAGTATAATCCCAAGAACACCATCCCTACTGTGAAGCATGGGGGTGGTAGCATCATGCTTTGGGGGTGTTTTTCTGCACATGGGACAGGGCGACTGCACTGTATTAAGGAGAGGATGACCGGGGCCATGTATTGTGAGATTTTGGGGAACAACCTCCTTCCCTCAGTTAGAGCATTGAAGATGGGTCGAGGCTGGGTCTTCCAACATGACAATGACCCGAAGCACACAGCCAGGATAACCAAGGCCTAGCCAGTCTCCAGACCTAAACCCAATAGAGAATCTTTGGAGGGAGCTCAAACTCCGTGTTTCTCAGCGACAGCCCAGAAACCTGACTGATCTAGAGAAGATCTGTGTGGAGGAGTGGGCCAAAATCCCTCCTGCAGTGTGTGCAAACCTGGTGAAAAACTACAGGAAATGTTTGACCTCTGTAATTGCAAACAAAGGCTACTGTACCAAATATTAACATTGATTTTCTCAGGTGTTCAAATACTTATTTGCAGCTGTAGGCTATCATACAAATAAATAGTTAAAAAATCATACATTGTGATTTCTGGATTTTTTTTTTTTAGATTATGTCTCTCACAGTGGACATGCACCTACGATGACAATTTCAGACCCCTCCATGATTTCTCAATGGGAGAACTTGCAAAATAGCAGGGTGTTCAAATACTTATTTTCCTCACTGTATATTCAGCAGTACACTATATTTTCAAGACATTTATGTATTTATGAAATTAAATGGTAACACTTTACAATAAGGTTTGTTAGTTAACATTAGTTAACATGAACTAACAATGAGCCGCACGTATACAGCATTTATTAATCTTTGTTAATGTTAATTTCAACATTTACTAATACTTTATGAAAATCTTGTTAACATTAGTTAATGCACTGTGAACAAACATGAACTAACAATGAACAGCTGTATATTTATTAACTAACGTTAACAAAGATTAACAAATACACTAACAAATGGATTGCTCATGGTTAGTTCATGTTAGTAAATACTAATGTTAACATAATGAACCTTATTGTAAAGTGTTACCAATTAAATATAAAGATACTTAAGTCCTACATAAATGGGTCAAAAAAGCTCTTTTAAGTTTTACTTATTGCATTTAATATAAATTAACTATGCATATATGTGTCTAAAACTTCTAACGTAGCATATCCATTATAAGTAGGCCTACTGTTTTTAAAAGTATAGTGCACTTCTTTATCACAAGGGTGATTTCATGATAGATAAATGACAGTGCTATAGTGCTGGATTCCTGGATTGAGGAAGATCAGGCAACCAGCAAACCAATGTAATAGCATTGACTTTATTCTAATTAATTTTGCAACCTAACTGAACAGATCAATTCATTAAATGAACAAATGCAAAAATGCACTTAAATGTAATGATAGTCCTGAGTTTGTAGCAGCTGGTTTTTTTTTTTACTATAGAAATTATGTTTCATCATTTCATATTCTATGCTCTTCAAAGTTGCCACTCACTCTCGATATTCTCTCAACCAAGTTCATGAGGTGCATCATCATTATCATAGCCTATATTTTTCTCTGCAGAACCAGTTTCTGCATAAGCCTTTAGATCAAAATGTTTTTAAGATCATGATACTTTGATCATGACGTTTTGACTAACGGTATATTCATGTTTTTTTCAATACAGTTTATAAACACAATTTTTCATACACGCGTTTTAACATGCAGTCCAAGAATGAAATCCTAAATCTTAAAAATATACATAGAGTCCTGTCATAAATGTACACTATGTCATTTTTTTGGTTCAAAATTAACAAAATAGAAATAATGAGTCAATACATCATTAATCCTTTTTTCCAAAACGTGTTTTTGTCTCACAGTGGTTCACTATGGTAAGCCTATACTAAATGTTACTTACGCTATACTTAATATTTTAGACCTGATAGTTTTCGCGGAAAATTGCGTTCATACGTCACTCGCCAATCTCGTCATATCCGTAAAGAGAAAAAAAGTTGCTCCGGCTACTTTGACGCATGTATGATGTGGGATTAATGACAGAGGATTTGAAATGTTGTAAAAGCGACGCGGAGGTTGTGTTTTCATTACTCAACAGGTGAGTAAGGTATTTTACTGAACAGATAAATTGCCATTGTAGCTTCATTGTAAAGCACTGTATATTGTGAAGGGTCATATATTCATCCTCACAGAGATGAAGCACAACCAAAACAATGTTGAAATCCGGGGCGATGAACCCATTTTCACACCCAATTAAGTGGGACACTCATGAAATGAGTGTAATGTAGTCCAGGGCTTTGCTAAATCTATGACCCCTGTGGAACATGAGTGTGGATGTTGATGCTGCTCACCAAACCCACTCCTGACACTCCTGCTCCGTTCTGGATTCCTCTGGATGGATGAATAGATGGAAGACAGGGAAATTTGATTTGGAATAAGAGCATGTCTTCCTGGAGCGAGATGTGCGTATACACAGCTGTGTAAATAACCGAGTTTATCCTCAGTCACCTGCAAGCAATGAAAGCAGCTCTTCAGCATTCTGCTTAGAGAAGGTCTGATGCCAACCTGAGTGAGCCAGAGCGCTCGCATTAAATCACACACTGAAGAATGGCATGTAACTGCACACTCCTATAGTTATTCATAATAATAATCATCAATAAAATCGAAACAGGTTCTTCTTAAGAAATTTAACTTCTCAAATTATATTTCTGTCATGAAAGTGTTTATCATGGTAATGGATATGACAATGATTTTATCTTTGGTCTTGGAAGAATATGCTGCTGCTGCAATATAGCGTACATGAATTACTGTAGCAGATCTATACAGGTGGAGCTGGGGAAGGTGGAGGGTTTCTGAAAGCGCGCTACACTGCTACAGCCCCAAGTATTTGAAAGTTAAGCAGCGAGCTCATTGGCTACTGATACAGCAGGAACCAATCAGCTGTGCCCTATAGAGAATGATGTGATTGGAAGCAGATTGAACAGATCTATCAGCCTGCGCCATGTATAGAGTTTCATGACAGAACTTTTTATTAAACACTATCAATAAGTATACTTATTAACAATGTTTGTTAAGGTTATCATCATTATTTTAACTATTTTTATCTTTTGGATCATAAACCAGGTGGAAAAATCCCATAGACTTACACTGGAGGAGGGACCAGAGCCATATAAAGGTAGGCTCTTTTTACTTGGGGCAATAAACACCTGACAATCCAGCACCTTAGCAACTACATAACAATGCTCTGACAACCACACACATCCCAACATCGCACTGTACAAACGTGTGGGGTCAGTAAGATTTGATTTTATAGTAATTAATACTTTTTTCCCCAGCATTACTTTGTTACAATTTTTTTTATTTTAAATAAATGGTGTTTCAAAGTTTCCTGAGTTTTAAATCAGCATATTAGAATGATTTCTGAAGGATCATGTGACACTGAAGACTGGCGTAATGCCTGCTGAAAATGTATAAAAATAGAAAATAGTTTCAATTTTAATAACACTTTACAATATTTCTGTTTTTTACTGTAGGATTTGTAATCAAATAAATGCAACTTTGGTGAGCATAAGAGGCTTCTTTCACAAACAGAAGAATAAATTACTGATGAAATAAATTACAGACCTCAAACTTATAGTATAACTATTATTATTATTATAACTATCATTCCTATTATCATGTATTGCCCTGTTTATTTATTAGTATTATCTATCAGAAAATATCTATCTATATCTTATTTTACTATATCATAGTTCAAAAATAACTAGAATATGATTTTGTTGGATTTATCAGAAGTGTAACAAGCATTGTAAGAACATGTTTACCCAGTTTCAGAGTTTTTTTCTTCTTCTCCGCTCTTAATGTCAGTGGAGTGCACAGACCTCCTCTGCACGGGGCAGGGGCGAAATCGTGTTCCGGGGTGGGGAGGGGGAGGGGGGTGTCCCACTCAGTCGAAATCACGTTCTGAAAGGACACTTTACTATTAGCGATGAAAGGGGCAGGGGCTCAAGACCTTTTTATTTTCTATAGCGGGATGTAAAACAGACTAAAAATTAAAAAAAGTATTTCATCAGTTTATTTACGGTATTTCTAAATCATCAATGACAATGAAGAAAGTAAGACTGCATACTGTATAATCGAATTATTCCAACTCCATTATTTAGCCTATAGCCAAAATTGTGGTTGTGATTATATCTGTCTGTGGTGTCAAGGCAGTTTTGGAGGGATTTATCCAATAATATCAGTTCCCACAGAAATACTTCCCGTTACCCAAGCGGTTCGCTTTTACAATGAGGCCGGGTGGATCGTTGCTGTCTGAGGTTTTATATTTCCATTAACCCAATGTGTGTGTAATAGCCCAAGTTTTCTTGTTTCTTTCTGTTTTATATGATAGCCGTGTTCTTTAAGAGCTTTAGCTAACAGTGCTTGGCTTCTCATGCTGAAATGTCCCTCTTTGATCTCACATCTTGGCTATCGTTTAAGCCCGGCCTGGTCATTGTGGTTTGATTTTACAGCCACTACCCGGTGCAGACAGACTAATGTCTATTAAAATCCTGCCACTGAAGATAAGCATGTGGACAGATAGGCAGTAGTTGAAGAGTGCGGGCAAATAGAAGCGACTGTAGTGATTGGTCAGTGACAGAACTCACTATTAAAACTAAATGTGCCAGCCAGAGCCGCACTGATGTCATATGTGCTGAGGGTGGGCATCGAGGGACAATATGCTCTTTATACATGCTCCTGCGCTCCAAGGCAGAAACATTGTTCAGCAATAAAACATTCTGAAATCAAAACCACATGCTCCGAAGTGTAGGACACACTTTACATCGTATTGTGAAGCCGTTGCTCGACTGGGGACCGCGGGCTCCCGAGTCATGCCGCACTGGTGTTGGACATTGCACATTTTCATTTGTATCAGGAAGCTCAAATGAAGAACAGACTCGGTTTGAGACGTTGCAGGAAAGGGGGTGGGGGGGTTTATGGAGATTTCAAGCACTGTGGAACAGATCGCTTTGAGCTGACTGTTTTGACAGGTTCACAATTTGCTGCGTTTTGTTAACTACTGTTAACACAAAACAGAATTTCTTTTTTCTTTTAATGCTGACTATTTCACAGAAAAGTAGCCTTTGTGAAAAACAAGAACACTCTAGCATACTTTTAAAAAGAATATACTTACTGTAAGAACGAACTGTTTGTAATGTTTTCGGACACTTAATTAGCATGTTATTTACAAGTAAATGAAAATGCATTAGAGTTTGCACACATTAGGGCTAAATGCAATTAGTTGAACTTAAGAGTGCCTTTCGACTCACTTAAGTGGCGTTATCTTTCATAGTTAGTTCTATTGTCTTTGAAATATGGTTAAAGTGTATTGTGCTGACAGGCACTTATGGTAAACTAAAATATACTTTAACTCGTAATTAAAGTTTACAAGCTAACTGCATGATTTGTATTATCTAGAACTGTACATTTCTGAAATATGGACATGGATATCTTTGATACCAGATCACTCTAAATTGTAAGACATCTGCATTTTCTGTAAAGCTGCTTTGAAACGATACATTGTGAAAAGTGCTATACAAATAAATGTGAATTGAATTGAATTTAGCAATGTAATTATTTATATATATTTGTAACTACACATTTATAAATGATAAACTTGCAATTTAGTACATTTCAAAAATTGTTTAACTTTAAATATCAAATAACACACAATGACTTTGCATGTGCTTTGGTATGTTAGTCAACATATCTAAATAAGTGTACTTTAAAACATGACAAAAGATTATTAAAACAATGATTTAAAATGTAAATAATTACTTTTAATTTTTGACATTTTTACATAGTGCACTTTTTAAAAGTGTACTTAAGTGCATAAAGAACTCTCTTTAAGTACACTTACCTTGCTTTTTATTCCATTAATATTCTTTTATCTGCAAGTACTGTGCTGTTTAAAAAAAAAAAAACTTTAAGAATTGAAGTACACAAGTGCACTTTCCATGCAATTCAGCGCTTCATGCTAAATTTATGTCAATAAAGCTGACTGTAAAAATTCACGTCCAGTGCAGATTTTACATATTCACCTCAGTATTCAGATACAATATTCAGCCTTTGCAGTAGCCTACTTGTTTGCTTGGTGTATTTCATGCATTGGATGCATATTTGCATAACATGCAAAGAAGCATTTGAAATGTTTGTTTTCTTAATGAGATGCAGAAGGCAAAGAGGTGACCAAGTGCATCTGTGTCTCATGCCAGCTGTTGCTCCGCAGCCAATGCATTTTATCCCTCTCCGATAGCCTCATCGTTAAACAGCCTAAAAAAAAAAAAAAAAAAAAACTTACAGAAGGGTTTCAGAATGAATATATTTTACTGCTTTCATTTAAAGATGCCTCTAAGTGCAGGCGTAATTCCCCCACTCACAAGTTTACACAATGTGGAATTGCAAGCTTTCTCAAAAGTGGCTGGCTTTCAAGAGACACAATTAAAGCGAGCCGCAGTGAGAGCCAGGGGCCCCTTGTTAAAAGCAGAGCTAGCGCGCGCCTGTTAGCCATGCGTGGAGATACAGTCAAACAGGTAACAGAGTTTCGCGTCGGTCGCCCCGAGCCATGGCTGAACCTCTGACCCCTGGGCGGCCCAGCCGTGTTTGGGTTTCTAAGCGACCGGCGCACTTTTGTATTAAGTTACGAATAATCAGGTTTTCCTATCCTGAAGCCACTGCTCTGACATGGTGGAAGTTGGGCTTCACAGTTAGAATTTGTGTAGGGTTGTTGTGTGAATAGCAGTGATGTAGGTAATGTTTGGGATTATCTGTGTACATGAACAGAAAGCAAGATTTGCATTAGCATTAACAAAAGAAAAAGGAGGAGTTTGTGACGGCTCACTCTCTCTCGGTTTTCTGTTGTAGAAAAACATATGTATGTGGCATTTTACCCTAATAAAAATCGTGGATAGAGGTTCATCTTTATCCTTAAATGCAGTTTTATAAAGCTGAAGGTGTTGCCACGTAGAGTACATATTTCCTATGTCAGAAATGAAAAATCGAATCCTTAAAAAGAGAATCGCCTAAAAGGAAAGACCTGAAGACGTTTTCAACACAAGAGTTGGAGATAAGAGTCATATCAGTCATATCTGTTAGGTCACCATTAAAATAATGAATACTGTAAGGAACATTTGAACACTTCCACACTAAATAATGGTCACAATTTTGGAGTTGCCATAGCTTATCATCAAGAACCCTGTACTTATCTTGGAAATCAGGTCTTTCTGGAAATTCAGGTCTTTCAATTACTCTTGAAGCAATTACTAAAACAGAGTAATTGGAAGTTTCATATTTGACATTTGAGGAAAAGAGCAAATCAGACATATTAATCTTGGCGGTTGTTAGCAATGTACTATTAAGAAAATACTTCAAACATCACTTTTTTCATGCCAATGCTTTTTATGAAGCAGAAGTAAGGTGAAGAGTCAACCATAATGCATACATAATAGAATTCATAGGGAACATTCCTGAAATCTGGGATCTTTTTATGTTTCAAATCAAATGTTCTTCTTGATTCATTTTAAAAAATAAATAAATTATTTGTGAAGAAAAAATGGTAAGTATTATTTCAGCAGTTTTCCTTCCTTTGTTTTCCCCAATTTAGAAGAAAGTTTTATTGCACTTTATTCCACATGTACATATGTTTTACATACATACTTTACCCATGTACAGTAGTTCCCTTATATTATTCAGTGCTTTATTGGGTAAGTGCAAGTACTGTAAAATGCAGTGTAACTAAAAACTTTTTTCAGTGATCCAATGGATATTTGGTTTTATGAATTGTATTCTGCTTTCTTTATTGCCCCGGTAAGGTATCTTAAAGGTGACATATTATACCCCTTTTCACAAGATGTAATGTTGTCCCCAGAATGTGTCTGTGAAATTTCAGCTCGAAATACCGCCCAGATCATTTATTATAGCTTGTCAAATTTTCAAAAACCCGCCGTTTGTGTGTGTGTCCCTTTAAATGCAAATGAGCTGCTGCTCCCGGCACCGTTCAGAAGACAGTCGATCCTTTACACAAGCTTCGGATACTCCAGGAATAACAAAGCATGTGAATAATCTCACTCATCCAAAATCTCAGAAATAACCAGTAGCGGAGTGCAACCTTACAGAGAGACTCAGGAAGAGGTTGCAACTTTTAGACGCACCTGGATGTTTCTGAATGGTTAGTGGATAGATGTATGCAGTTGTTGTGGCACAGTTGACACAACCTTTTAAAAAAAAAAAATCCCCTTTATGTTGCGTAAAATGTGTCCGAATTTAGAAAATCTGTTTACAAACATGGGCACATTATTGATTCGGACCCTAAACTAATCATGTTTTTCCAGAAAAACCTAAGCTTATTTTTAAGCGTGCCCCTAACTTTAAAGACCACCTAGTTAAAAATGATATACGTCCGCAACTCACAACGTCCTTTCTTAGTATGCCAGATGGTAACTATAGATGTGGCAGTTGTGCCCAGTGCTCGTACACGCATAAATGCAAAAAATGTAATCATCCACACACTGGCAAGACATTATCCATTCGCGGTGTCATTACATGTAGCACCACATATGTTATTTATTTAATTCACTGCCCATGTGGCTTAGCATATGTGGGCAAAACAACGAGAGCGCTACGGACCGGAATCAGTGAGCAGTGAGCACAGGAGTACAATTGGAACAGGGGATGAGCGCAGTCCTGTCGCCGCTCATTTTAAACTAGCCGGGCATAATGTCAGCGCCCTCAGATATATCGGGGTGGAGCGGGTCAACAAACCGTCTAGAGGAGGAGATCATGATAAAAGGCTTCTCCAACGGGAAACTTTTTGGATTCATTATTTAAATACAATGTCTCCCTATGGTCTTAATGAAGAATTTGACATATATATTTCTATATATGTTTCTATGCTGACTACATTGCAGCAGGTTTTCTGAATATGTGGGGTAATGTTCTTTAATTGTTTTGGGTTGGCTTGTATATATGGAACTGTTTCTTCCACTGATTGGTTTTCTTTTTACTTTTCTCTTTTTTTCTTTTCTGTGGATGGATGTGGATGTTATGTACTCTTTTGGGGATATTGAAATTTAAAAAGCCCCCTTTTGAGATGTATAAGTTTGTAAAAAACCTGTATGTAAGTGTTCTCTTAATTGAGTAATGTGTGAGGCTATTAGGCTTTTTTAGACCTAATCAAACTAATTGAAATCACATGGTGGGTCAGTTGATTGTAAGGCCTATATATATCCCTTCATCAAATGTGTCCACCATTTGCCTGAAGAAGGCCTGAAGCCTTTTTATTAAATATGGGAGTTTAAAGCAGTGTTGCGGACATTACATTTTTTCTCAGTTGACACAACTGACACAGTTCCCTGAGGTCTTTATAAGACAGCTGTGACATTTTTGATCAAATAGTGTTCTATCTAGTGTTCATATGAAAATTTCTCAGTGTGCAAGGACCTTAAGGGGCGGTAATATTATAATAAGATCCCCTTTCTACGTCAGAAGGGGAGCGAAATCTGATTGTCTTTTTTTTTGACATGCTTGCAGAGAAAGGCTTACCAAAAGAAAGTTACTAGGTTGTCACTTTTCACGTTTTCTGGGTTGGTAGATGAACCGGGGACCCGATTATAGCACTTAAACACAGAAAAAGTCAGATTTTCATGATATGTCCCCTTTAAAGATGCATTATGGAAGATTTTGCTTTGTAAAAATGAACAAAAATCAATTATTGAGCATGTACATTAAAATGGTTTCAAAACTGTCTCTGCCTTTTCCAGATTTACAACGATAAGCTCATAACAATAATTCAGAATTTTAACTGTCAGGTTCGATTCTGTAGCAAATTTTTACAGTTTTACGCCATTTGTCTTTGCGTAGTAATGTCATATCCGAATATGATTTAAGCGCGTAGACCAACTCAATTAGGTCATTCAGTGGTTCATGGAAATGGATGGGCACTGTAGTGCTCTTTGTGATCTCCATTTCCATGGTAACAACATGACTCGTCTGATTCGTGGATGTTGTTTCAGGATTACTGTTGTAATTCTTTAACAGGAATTTTGCTTTTCGATAAAAAAAAAAAAAAAAGCACACTTGTCTTGTCTTATTTTGCTACTCTATTTTCCATGGTATTGATGGTGGGAACTGATTTTAAATGTAAAATGTAACTAAATTATTTAGATATTTGTGATAACTGCTCATAATTTTTTATATATTATCAAAATATATACCGGTATGTAGATTCAAATATGTGTTGCATTCTTAAATCATTCACATCAAAAACTATAGAACAAACTAACACTTTAAAATAAAAATGTTTTTAGTAGCCTAATGATGACCTTTATAAGTAGTTATGGTCTTCCTGGCCAGGAAATAATGATAATTTAATTTGCAATCTCTGGTGTGATAATTTAGAGGACCTGAAATTGTTAACACTGCTGGAGGTGAAAAGTATGACCTTTCAGTAAAAGTAGTTTTTCCTCAGGAAATGAGGAAAACCTGAGACAACCTTTGACTTATCACAATTATGGATCAAATGTGACAAAGAGTCTTTTAATTGTTTATTTAATTTATTATTTATTTTGCAGTATTATAATTTAAAAAAAAAAAGCAAGTTAACTGATGTGAAATAATTACATCTATTGTACATTTTTTGTACATTTATTAACAGTTGAAAAGATGAAGGTGAATTTTTTTTTCTTTTATATATGAATGATAGATATTGATGTGCCTTTTAAATAGACTTTTGTGAGCTGATCAAGAGTATCAGATGTTTTGATATCACTGTTTCAAAATAAAAGACTTTAAAAAGAAGTTTTAAAGATTTAAGATAAAAGATTTGCTGAATCATGATGAGAGTGAGACACTAGCAAATTTAACTTCAACTTAACTTAAATTTAATTGGAATATCGCATAAAACATTTGCGAATAAAGCAGTGTTTCCATCCCATGTGTTCAAAAGAACAAAATCGTCACTTCTTGGAAAATTAGTGCAAAGTATCCAAAGTTTCTGCTATCGGGGAATAAACTGTGGCTCTTTCTTTCCTCCATCATAAATGACTTGCGTCTCAGAGTGGGCAGGTGAAACGCAATAAACGCTGTCATGTTATCTTGCGTTCGTGTGCCAGGTGTTTGGGAATGCAATCGTGTGAGACACTTACGTATATAAAATCATTCTGATGACAGACTTTGGCTCAGGTATTGCAGAATGATCCAGCCATTGCAGAATTATCAAACATTTGACCTGCTGTGCAATGAAATTAATCTGCTGGTTAGTCCAGTTATCCAATCACATTCCCTACTGAGGAAAATCACTTTTTTACATACCCCAAGGTATGTGTTTCCTCTGTAGTTTTTGCACACCTTCTTATCGGATAAAAAATGTATCAGTGTCAATTTAGTAACTACGTTTTTTACGTGCATTCATAGACTTCATGTGCATCTTGGCGTTTCCGTCCAGCGTTTTTTAATGCGATATCCCAAAATGCAAGTGGATGGAAACATACTTTTGCCCTAATGAGGTACAAGAAAAGTACAAAAAAGCAACAAAGCGTTTTAGCCAAAACCTGCTCCAAAGCCCAGTGAGCTGCCTTCCAAAATTCCTGATCAGTAAGTGTGCTCCAATAGCAAAGGATATTCCAAAATGTAAAGCTAGGAATTTTATGTTATCTTCTAAGATTTTTGCCAAATACTAGAGCAGCATTGCATAGGGCACTGATCAGGGAGTCAGACATTTTAAGGGCTACCTCAATCGCAAAAATCCTTCCAGTTCACTGAAACGTTCGCTCCCTAAAAAGTCCCACAATGCACCATGAAAACCAGGAAGCATCGACGCTCACTATGATGTTAATGTTCCCTTAACAGAGGTTATGAAGCGCGAAACATAAATCACATGAGTCAACTCTACACATAATGACATGCGTGACTTGTTTTTTGTAATGACGTGTTTTTTAAAATACAAACCATTATTTAATTATATTTCAGCATAAACATAAATCGCTAGACAGGTAATGAACAACCTAGCTAACATTTAGAATTTATTTATGGCTGAAATGTTGCACGTATATGTAACAAGCAAAGTATTTATCATAATGTACTTTAAATAACATTACAAATAATGAAAGGTATAAGTTGTGCTGTTCTTAAATACCAGTAGTGAAGTTGTGCAATGAGGACATTGTCATGTTGCTGGAAATAGCTATCAGTGTCCCAATGTGTAGTGAGTCAGGGTCCTTACTGTCTTACCAGTGCCCGACTTTGTTTAGGCCTACACTATATACTGATTCATGGATTCATTGGAAGCTAGGGAGCTGATTGAGACGCACCACTGTCCTGCAGAGTACAACTCCAATCCTAATCAAACTCACCTGAAGCAGCTAATCAAACACTTCAGGATCACTTGAAACTACACATGCAGGTGTGCTGAAGCAGGTTGGAAATAAACTTTGCAGGACTGTAGGGCCCCGGGAGCAAGGTTGAAACTCTGGCATGTGGTTTGTGGAGAACACAATCCCAGAATGCATTATGACAGGCTTAGTGAAAAATCATCTAAGATTTGGTAGTTTGGTTCGCTTGGTTTGTTTGGTCCAGACAAACCCCAAAAAAACATTTAGTACTAGTCCGCTTTTCGTTCACATTGGCATTTTAACACCGAAACTAAAGATTCCGAACCTAAAGGCACAGAGATATGTTCACAACCTGATTGGTCGGCTTTTATTACGCATTGTGTTGGAACTTACCGAACATCCAAAACAATGCTGTGTGCTGGGATAAATGTGCTCACTAGCCTATGTATAATGGTATTTTGACCACCTGAGAACTCGTGAAGAGCTTATAAAATGTGTAAAGGAGTCAAAAACAATGGCAGGATTCCCTCCGTCACACACACAAATGAAGATCGCGGTTCTGATGCCTGGACTGAACTGTGATGGGCAACATCGTGACTATGACGAGAAAAAACAGGTATGCTTGAGCATTCTGTCCTTTTTAGGGTAGCATCTTGTGACATCATGTCCTGTTTTTGGTTTATTTTTATGTCTTTGGTCCGTGTTGCATTTATATTTCATTCAAACCACACCAGAGTTCTTTTGGAAGCAGACCGAGACCCATCTTTTCAGCGGTCTGAGTCCGCTTGTTTGGTGCGCACCAGTATTCGGATGGCAGTGCTCACACTCATTCAAATGAACCGCACTAACAGAGCAATCGCACCAGGGTTCGTTTTAATCGAACCAATCATGCCAAGTATGAACACACCCTAGGCTAGAAGGTGTGCATTAAAACCGTTCTCAATTGTTCTCAATTCGTCTCCACTACACATTTTATATCACACCTGACTATTTCACACATCTGATTTGGCTCCAAGCTGAAATATGTGAGTCAAATAAGAAAGACATCTAAAATTTGCATTGCTAGGCAATTCAATGATCACAATTGAGGACCACTGGGTGAAATTCTATTGGAATCAATTAAGAGTCCAGCCTCCTATGTGCTTCACGTAAGAAGTGTTATTTATATATAGCGTGTAAAGTTGCTGCCTATCTAGAGCACTCCTAATCAGTCACTTATGAGCTTCCATAGGATGCTATTCATTTGGGAAGGTCATTGTTTTTTTCTTTAGGCTCTTTCAACTTGACAATAAAAAGTCCCTACACAGACCTATTTGATTATGGGGAATGAACTTCTATCATTGAGCAGAAGTTGAACAAAAAAACTGCCGTCTCTCATCCAGAACTGAACCATTGGAATTTCTGTAAAAATAGGAACTGTTTGTCTCGTTTTGACTGTTAGAAGAATCTCCAAGAGTCCCTTAAGCATTTCCCAGCTTCTTTTTTTTTCTTCCAAGGATCACCTTTCAGCTCGCCAGTGACATACCTCTAATGTGTCTCTCTGTCCAAAAAAAACACCAGCAGATCCTCTTGTCCTATTCTTTACACTGAAGCCTGTCCCCCCCCCCCTTGCCTTGTCTCCTCTTCCATATTCCGAAAATTGCCAATCCCAATCTAATTTATGGAATATTTTCAAGGTAACCATATACGCAGAGCGTCGGCGATAACATCTCCAGGCCTCCGTGACAGGCAGGAACTGTGCAGTGCGTAGTTAATAACATAAACTCCTGCACAGGCTAGTCTAAGGGAGAAGGGTAGTGAGGAGAAAGAGAGAGGCAGTCAGAGAAACCAGTATACGACGTAATTGGGACCATGTGAGCTTCCCCCAGCGGAGGATTAGGAAAGAAACGGAACTCTGCTAGGCCTCGAGATCGCTTTCAATTAGATGCGCCCAGGGCAAGTGAGAGAGAGGCACTTGGTGAAAGATGCAGCATGAGGAGAGCATGAAGGGTCTCGGTGGAGGAACCCATGCTGGGGTGAGCATGGGGTCACGTCCAAGTGTTGCTAATCGAAGATAACATGCTATGTTCTTGCACCAGCTAGGGTGGGTGTATTTTGGGGATTAGACTTTCAACTGATAAGCATGCAACATAAATAGCCTCGATGAAGGGATGGAATGATGGCGGCCGTAAATAGGGATCTCACTGGGTAGAGGTAACTTCAAATGTTAGGGCTTAGCTGTAATAAAAGATGGCACTAACATAATTTCAAACTTTCCATGTCAGTCTTATCAGCCAAAGCAGTCTTTCAAAAACTAAAATGGATTCAACATGTGTTGGACTTTCAGAACCAATCATCCAATGTCTGAACCAATACTCCTGCCAAGATGCCTCGAGTCATTACTTGAAACCCAATGAAAAGCAAGGTGGCCTGTTTACGTAACATTTACGAGTAGTCTGTAAAAATGCATTTAGTCACACACATGTTGGATGAAGGGGCTTGTCAGAGACTACATGCTAATGGTATTGCTACAGCATTAGCTATGACTTAATCAGAGCTGTGTCATTGACATCCTAATGGAAACAGCAAGACATTGAATAGATATGCTTCCATTCAGTCGGTATTGAATGGTGGTACATGAGATTTATCCCTATATCTGGCTCCACTTTCGCACAGATGGCTGAAAGTTTCTCTGTTTTGTTAATGGCTCAATTATTACATGCACAGCCTGGCATTGGCCCAACAGGTGGGCTTAGCGAGTCCCCATTGGCGAGGCATACGACTTCTGCAAATGGAAAAAACTAAGAACCCATTATGATGTTTCATTGATAATTAAAACGTTAGGAGGCACATTAAAAAGGTTCATAGTATGAACACTTCACCTACTATATGGTCTGACTTATTAAGGACACTTTGAAGCCACAAATGAATATGGAAGACTTTTGACATTTGAAGAATCAAATCTTCATAAAATATTTATTTTCACAAAAAGTGTTGTCAGGAGATACATGACAGTTTACAAACAAACAACAATGTCAATACAGAGACCGTTAAGTTTTATGGCAAGAAACATTGCATTGCAAGTGCAAGCTTTTGCTCCAGTTTTACACTCTTAAAAGGGTAATTTTACTCATTTTAAACCAGATTTGTACTATTACAATGTCGGTAGTGTATGTTAATGAACAATGTGTGAGAGACAGCACAAAAATCAAAAATGCATTATGGCTGTTGTCGCTTTTGGCAATGGCCTTTTGGTCTGTTTTCTCTAGTCATATAGCACAGATTAAGAAAAATAGATTTCTGCTGCATAGACTGACAAGTTTTATTAAAAGCCGGTTATGTTAAAGGGATAGTTCACCCAAAAATGTGTCATCATTTTCTCACTCTCATGTTGTTCCAAACCTGTATGAGTTTCTTTAAAAAAAAAGATATTTAAAAAAAAAATGTTGTTAACCAGACAGTTGACGCTTCCATTGTACTTTTTTTTCTACTATGGAGGTCAGTGGGTTCTGTCAACTGTACTTCAGTAATTTTTACATATATTATATATACAGTTTAAACATATACATCAAATTTAAAGTACACTAAGTGTGCATTCAATACAGTTAAGTGCACTTCTTTTTCACAGGGGTTACAATATCAGTTGGGACGCTTCCCGTCATTCACGACTCTCTCATAGCCTCATGGGACAGTAAATCACTTCTCGAATGTAGTAGGTCGACCAGGTATTTTCGTCACAGTTTTATGAAAACTGCAAAAACCGACATGCTATGAACTACATAAAAGCAGGCATATTTAGAATCTGGGATAAAACTGCTTTCATGTCTATAGAAAGCTACCTCACTATTGATCATTTTGAAAGTAACTACTACCCCTGAAGTTAGTTACCGGCACATCATTGAAAGAGTGCAAGTATGTTTAAATTGGACAACTAACTTGCAATATGTTGGCCAAGCATTCATGTCTGCGTACTTGCAAAAAGTACGTTTCACGCCTAAATGTCCGACGGCTACGATTTATGTATGCGGACCCCTCCTGTGACAGTTGTATATGAAATGCCACAAAAGTTTATTTCATGCAACCTCCCTTCATCATCTCTCAACTAGCTTTATGCACACTGTTTCCAGAGTTTTCTTCTTCTTTTTTTTTTTTTTACTTAGACCAGCAATGCTTTGTTTATTTTCAGAAAATCATTTCAGAAAATCAATAAAAAAAATCTGGGGACCTCCAGTATGCTATATCCTTTCTGCATCATTTAGTTTAAACTGAGTGCTTTATATGGAGATATGCAAGCCATAAACCGTGCGGTGTGTTTAGGGTATTGAAATTTGAGTAGAGACGTGACATGCGGCATATTTTTTTCATAACTCTTAAATCAGCGCATGTACTTGGATGAAATCTAAATACCGCTGAGATTTATTTAAGATAAATTTGTCAGGAAACAGCTTTTGCTCGGGATAAATATGCTCAAATTTAACTTACTGTAAATGCATACACTATAATTTTTTTATGATGAAATGGGAGAAATGGAAGCTGTATGTTTGCAAGGTTAAAAGCCATTGCCTTCAACGATGAGGTAATTATGTCTGTGTGTTTAGAATATGTTGACTGCCCACTTTCCCTTTGCCTCCCTCTTTCTATATCCATCTCTCTCTCTCTCTCTCTCTCTCTCTCTCTCTCTCTCTCTCTCTCTCTCTCGCTCCCTCCCCCAGTCCTCATGTTAGACGTCTCCCTGTGGGAAGAGGTGCCTGAGATGTTGGCTGGCCCATACATCTCTGTCAAAATCTCTATGAATAAATTAACCTTTTAAAGATTAGTGCACCCTAATACCGCAGGGTTTTTACACAGAACAAACACTGAAAAATGTTTTGGGTCCTCCCTCACCAAGTTGGCGTTAGCGATGCTTTAAAAACTTTAAAGGTACAGACATCATATTTTTATTCTGTTCTGTGTGGTTGATTGTGAGGAGGTCTACACACGCATGTATGTTATTGTTATTGTAACGTTGTTTAACGTAGGACTCTTTAACACAATTTACCGGCTAATGAATTTGTAATTCAGTCATTCATTTGCAACTGGCGGTATTGTTGGCTTGGGCTCGGAGGATTATAATCCAGAGCCTCTGATATGTTTGTACACAGCAAGTGATTTCTCAAATTAATCTTTGTGGAATCCAGTGAAAACTGAAACACTGAGCAGCTGTTGCTGCACAAATTACCTTGGTGTCTATTAAGTTCCTGTTTGACATTGCATTGCTAGTAATGCTATGATTTTCTAGATTACGCTTTCGCAGATAACAGAATTTGGGTTGGTTTCAGACAGGGAGAAAAGAAAAAGGGGGAATGAGATTTTATAGCCAATTTAAACCTTTCAGTTGTACCAGTTTAAAAATGTTTCCTACAATATGGTTCACCACAGCGCTGGGACATTACCCAGTTTTAAGAATGGAAGTAATATTTGTGGTTCCTTCGTTGAACTGCTCAGAGACGGCTGAGATATTTACCCGAAGCTGGCAGTATTTGGGATTTAACGGCGCTCATCCACTGACTGAGGTTATTTAGCCCAGGAACCACACCTGGAAGACGTCCAAACACCCTCCGGCTCCAAGAAAGAATCTCACTCTCGCTGTGGTCGGGATTATAGGGCTAGCTGCTTTACGGGAATTCTTCATCCACCATCTTGAACGTGTTTTGTACACTTGATTGTATTGGCTGCAGTTAACATATTAACGGCGTCAGAAACATTAATAGTCTGAGACATTGTTTTATCAATTAAGGAAAATTTCAGTAATTCCGTGTGGGATGTATCTGTTTTTCCCCCCGGCAACAACAGTGGTCTCTTGTTGGTGGTTCGGCGTCTCGGTTTTAAACAAATCAGAGTAATTATGAGGGACAGGTTTTAGGTTGAAAAATAAACTCTTCATGTATACTGAGGGAATATGACATGTATTGGCTATGTCACTGGTTTTGGATTACGCTCTCAGGACAGGCAGGAGGCGTCTCCTATACTTCCTGACTTCTCGCTTGTGCCAGCTAATGTGCTGGAGGTTTTTTGGACCCCCTCCCTCGCTAACTTGGGGTTTTGGGCCAGGCCGGAGTGGCGTGGGGGGTGCGAACCGGTTCATGTCTTCATCGGTCCACACACTCCTGAATCTCCCCTGTTCGACCTCATTGCTCAATCTTCGTTTAACCCTGACATTTTAGGTAAGCACACTCAGGTTAATTTATGTTTGCAGAGACAAGCTTGGCAACAGAAGCCCTTAAGAAAAGTCCACTGCCTTGTGCCAAGGTGGAGTGGTTAATTTCATTTCTAGAAAGGAAGCACTCTTTTTATTGCTAGAAAGTTTACAGTGTACCCCTCCATTTTTAGGGAAAGGACTTGCAGTAGATGTTTTAGGTTGTGATTTTGTTTCATTTAATATATGCATGCATAATTTTTTTCCCCTTACAAGCTTTTAAAAATATACAGAATTGATATATGACCACATGATGTTACACATTAAAAATATGACAAAATGTTATGTGTAGCCTATATTTTGTGTTACATAAAATAATTTTTATTTGAATTATACATTTCTAAATGTACATTTAGTAAACACAAAGATAATCTATATAGAGATTCAAAGTTCTGCTTTTCCAGTATATTTCTAATAAAGTTATATTATGACATAAATATATAATGATGATTTAAATGTATTAAATGGTATTATATTAAATATAAGGAGCAGGTATAGGATATTGTCAGCACTGTGGTATTGAAATCAGCCTTGAGTATATAAAGGTTTCTCTTCACTCCTCACAGTAGGTGGCTCCATAACCCATCATATCACCTCACTGAGCCTCAGAGCTCACACACACACACACACACACACACACACACACACACACACACACACACACACACACACACACACACACACACACACACACACACACACACACACACACACACACACACAGCTCAACCACTGTGGCTACAACCAACATATGGAAATGCTTGATTTGATGTAGTGTCACTTTACATTGCAGCAATGAGTATATGTCTTTTTTTTTTAGCTCCCTAACTAAAGTGAGAAATGTGATCCAGCGTAACTGCTAGTGTTAAAAACAGACATATCATTAAACCATTAACAGTCTACTGGAGAATAAACCATATTATTTACTGTTATCGGTAACACTTCATTTTACAGTGTCCTTGTTACATATGTTACATCTTTTTTTATCTTAACTTTGTGAACCAAATGTATACTGTATATTATTTGTTTATTAAGCTGCATTTTTCTAAAAATATTTATTAGACCACTGAATTTTATTCCCCATCCCCAAACCATATTGTTGCTCCATACTCCAATACTCTCTCTCTCTCTCTCTCTCTCTCTCTCTCTCATTCTAATGCAGTCTTATTTTATTACAGTTTCTCTTCTCTTCACCACCCACCTCTAATAGAGCTGTTTCTTTCCTCATAGTGAGAGATCAGGGATGGAGAGCAGGCGGATTATGAGCCTTTGACAGACGATGAAAAAGCCAGTGTGTGTTACTGCTCTGAGTCGTAAAGAGCTAGTGAGGGCTGCTGGGAGTCTGTTTGGTCCATTTCCAGGGTCAGGACGAGACCACATCTGAGACGAAAAGAAGAAACTATGTTACTATACTATTGTGATGTTCTCATGAATTTCACAGAGTTATGAGTCAGCTGATGTTTGTTCCTTATGATGGTGTTTGCTGATGTGTGTTGTTTAAAACAGCTGTGCAAATGCCTAAATGTACTTATGAGGACTGTGTGTGTGTGTGTGTGTGTGTGTGAGAGAGAGAGAGTGGTCATCGACACCAGAGCTTCTGTGTGGTGTTTGTGGAAAGAGAAGTAAACACAATAATCCAGCTGCCACACGAAAACCAGACCAACAAACCACTAACTACACTTTCGATGCAAGTGTTTATAAAAAAAGGTATTGTTTTGTGTATTTATTTTCTGTTTGTTTTTCTTCATGTAGTAATGGAGTACTTTTTGGACAGTTTCTTAGTCCATACATTTTTTTGCATTAACAATATAATAAATATCACGTTACATTTAATAGTATCAATTATCAGAATAAACAGTTCTTATGAAATAATGAAATTCATTATTAGCATAACTGTAGGCTGTGTCTCTTTCCTAGCGTATGTCCCACGCAGATGCGGGGTCCGCTTGTCGGCAAGCCTTTCTCCACTTTCTCCGGTCCAAGGCATCTTCGGGGGCGGCATCGATGTATTTCATGTCTTCTTTGATTCGGTCCATCCACCTCTTTTTCGGTCTTCCACGTGGCCTTTTCCCCTCAGGGCTGAGCCGCAGTGCTCTTCTTGCCACTGACTCTTCGTCACTTCGGATCACATGGCCATACCATCGGAGGCGGGCTTCTCGCATCTTCTCCGTGATTGGTGCTACTCCCATGATCTTCCTGACATCCTCATTCGTAACGTGGTCCAGTCGGTTCAGTCCCAATGCCCATCTGAGCATACGCATCTCCATCGTGTGGAGGGCCTGTTCGTGTTTGGTGGTTGCAGGCCAGCATTCTGCTCCATAGAGGGCGACTGGGCGGACTACCGTCTTGTAAACCTTTGCCTTGAGGTGGGTGGGCATGCGTCGATCACAGAGGACACCAGTGACCTGGCGCCACTTCATCAAGGCAGCGTTGACTCTTGCTCTGGTGTCTGGAAGGCTGTCACCATTAACCGAGAGGGTGGAGCCAAGGTACTTGAACTTCTCCACTTTCTTCAGGTCCTTCCCATTGATGGTGATTGTGCCGTCGGTTTGGGCGCCACCTTCCATGTATTCCGTTTTATCCAGGTTGAGCTTGAGGCCGCTTTCGCCAAGGTGGTCGTTTCACTGCTGCACTTGGACGTTGAGTTCCTGGCAGGTCTCTTTGGCGAGGAAGACATCGTCAGCGTACAGCAGCGTCCATGGGTGGTTCGTTTGGATGTCGGCTGTTACTGTGTCCATGCAGAGGACGAAAAGCAGCGGTGATAGGGTTGATCCGTGGTGTACGCCAACCCGGATGTCAAATGGTAGCGAGGTTCCAACAGGGCACCGGACGCTGCTTGTGGTACCTTGGTAGAGTTGGGTCCAGCGCACGTACTCTTCCGGGACTTGGTGCGATCGAAGTGTTCGCCATATAAAGTCGTGGGGAACTCTGTCGAAAGCTTTCTCCAAATCGAGGAAGGCCATATGGACCGGTATGTTCTTCTCCCTGTGCCTCTCCATTAGCAGGCGGGCGGCGTAGATGGCATCTGTGGTTCCAGAGCCCTTGACAAAACCGCATTGGTTTGGCGTGATACTGATGATAGAGCGTAGGCGGGAACTGTAGGCTGTGTACTGTTGGCAAAAAATTTAATAAAAAATTATTAGTTTTAAAATTTAATTTCATTAAATTTCAATACAATGAAACTCACCCTGATTGTCTTGGAACACAATAGGAGATATTTTATAGAATGTCCAAGCCACTCTTTTCAATGCAGACCATGTCATCGATCATATATGATATTCCCAGATTTGTAAAGTCATATGATAGCACGGAATGATGAACAGACCCAAATATAAGCCATTATTCCAACACATTCTCATGAGAATTGGTGGCTAATTGGTATGAATTTGTACAATTTCATTCGTACGTATTCGTATGATCTGCTTACTCCCCATTGACGATTAGGTCAAGCTTATTGTTTACTTTCTTTTTTTAAATCGTATATTTTTGGTACAAATCACATAATAAGAATTCATACAAAATCTCCTACTCATAATAATTACTGTACGTTTTCTCATATCAGATTGCATTATTCACAGAAAGTCTTTTGAAAATCCTTGACAATTTTGCTTGACAGATGTGGTCACCATTCCATGGAATCACAGCACTAATTCACATATAAATCTGTTAATATTCTTTAATCAAATTTGAAAATTGTGATTATTTGACTACAATAATATGGAAGAGCCAAGAAGTCCCAAAAACAGAGATTCGTTTTTAGCTTTTCTATTTCCATTATAGATCTGTGTGTGTCCATTGTAACTGTGACCATGAAAGTGAACACAACACAAATGTGTGCTTCTACAGAAAGAGACCGCTGTCCTCCTAAGCAGAACCAAATGGAACTGTCTGTAGCCTAACAATAAAACGGCGAGCAAACCTTCTCCGTCTCTGAAGCGAGTGTTTGAGCTGTTCCAACACGGTTGCCATTTTGCTGGCTGTTTTGTCATTTCCTTCGGGGCTAAGGTTGGCCCTGGCTCTCCTAATCTCGCACCAGTTGAGACTTCAAGCGCCTGTCACCTCGCTCGTAACGCTCCGCTGCCTGCCGCTGATTGGCTGGAGGCAGATTTATTTCACCCTGTCACAGCCAATCGCATGACAGCGCGGCTCAGGGTTCTGTTTAGTTACAGTGACAAACATGCTGATTAGAGGCGGGACATGATGGATGGATGCTGGCGGAGGAGTTTTTATCAGCTCATAATGGGTCTGATGTTGCACAGACACACACTCAAATAAAGACTGCCCTCGGGGGGTCACAGACACACACATACACACACAAGGGGTCAGGAGCTAACAAAGCATCTCCTGCCAGACCACACTCCTTAATGAAACGGCCCTGCTTTAAGTCATATACAGATACTTCATCATCATCATCGTCGTCATCTTTGTCATTACACGTTTCCAGGCTTCGCCGCGCCTCCCTTTTGACACGCAGAGTGATTGAGACCCATTTTGGACTCAAGAAAATAAAGCCAACCGTAATGATGGGAACTTGCAGAACCCCTTGATTATGTCAAAGCGTAAGCAATATGTATTCACTCTGAAGCACAGCATTGATGGTGGTTTCCATCTGCGTTGTATCCAGTGTGTTTGTGCCAATTTAAGGAGAATACTGCCTGCAAAGTGTGACAACCTGGCATTTAGTCATGCCTGAGATTGAAGTTACTCCTGCTTCAATCCGCCAGGACTCCTGTGCACAACTCTCAGCAGAAGTCAAGGTTGTCCGAACATCTGATAAAGGATTTTTTTCGTGGTTTCTCATTGTGATGACCTTGTTCTGAGGTACTCAACCTCAATGCCTACCGCGGATGGATCAGAAAATGAACATTTTCAGTCTTATTTACTAAGTTGGCTAATTTAAAGACGATGAGCAATCAAACAGTTTTTGTTTGTCAGTTTTAGTTGTGTTGGCTAAGGCCAGTGTTTAAACTTTAGCATAATTAGTCCCACACCATATGGACATGAATTATATTTCAAATCATGCGGTGTGGAGAGGAGAGAAGTGCTATTATTTTTCCAAGCAATCAGAGCAAGGAAGTCTATTGTGCATGGAGAGAGTTATCCGTTAGAATTTCAATTCATCACGATGACACTTACTCAGCTGGCGTAAAATAAGATTTGGAATCTGATTTGTAACGGCTTTGATTGCAATAAATAATGAAATGTTAGCAATGCATGGGTCTTTTTTCAGTTTTAGGCTCTGTCCAAGAGGTTAATATTAAATACAGAGTAAAATGAGATAAAAAATATATATTTTTATCACATAAGAAAGTCACAAAGTATAAATACAGTATTTATATGTGTGTGTGTGTGTGTGTTTAGAGAAGAAGAGACAGAGAGAGAGAGTGACATACCATGCCTTCATCATTTATTTAGCTACATTTTAATTGAATTTTATGCACAGATATTATTGTTTTAATTTTAAATAATATAAAAATCCATCACAAAGATATGAACTTACATTGGTATAAAAATTAGAACTATGATTAACTAAACAAATTGTGAAAAAAAAAAAAAAAAACGATTTCAGAATTTATTGCGTGAAAAAGATGAATATCCATATTTAGAAGATTATGACTGTCCACCAGTTGTGATGTCATTTCTACCACACCAAACTATTTAATGTACTTGTTCACCAAGGAGATCACAGCATCGGTGAAGCACAAGCTTGAGATGAAATCAACCCCTGTAATTTCCATCAGAGAATGCAATCGAAAACAAAACATTATTTGAAATGTGATGGGAATTTTCATTACTTTCAGATTTGAAAAAAATCTAATGAAATGTATGTACAATATATTATACACTGTTGCACATTGTTAATAGACAAATTATATGAAATAGTGAGAGTGTGAAAAAGTGTGTTTTAACGGCTTATTTTGCAAAAATATGTTCATTTGTATGTTCAAAGTGCCCCTAGCTGAAGAAAATCCATTTATGTTGCTTGTTATTGTTTGTTGGGATACATTGCTACATTTGAATGTACATAAATGGATAAAAATGTTCTTTATACGAGCATACCAGCAGGGGCTAATTGGCCCATGTAAACCTAGGATCAGACCACTTGGATCATACTCACGATTTTGACTGTATTCACAATGAAACGGGCAAAAAAAATCCTGTAGCAATAAAGGAGGGACCAGAACCATATGGTATCCAGCACTTTTGACAGGAAACATTTGCAACTGCATAGCAACATGCTAAAAACAAGTTCAGAACACCTAAGAAAGTCAATAGTAATGTGCTAAAAACACTTAGAACCGTGAAGTGAGTATAACAGCGATACACTGGCAACAGCCTACAATGACCTAAACACCATGATGGCAAGTTTTGCACAGGAAAAAACACTTAGGACCAGATTTACTAAAAAGGGCAAATTAGCGTGAGAGCTCAATTCCAAAAAAAGCGCAGATGGGAATTAAATTAAAGAACACAGACACAGCCAGATAATTTCCATAATGACCAAATCAATCTACCAAGCAGCGCAAATTAGCGTCTGGTTTAAGACGTGCTTTTTTGGGCGGTAAATAATGGCGCAAATACCAGTAAATTGACTAGAGCAAACCTTAGTAAATCATGAAATTTAGATATTGTGTCTGAAAGGGAAACTCCTATAAATGCATATGCAATAAGGTCAGTCACAAAACTACGAATTTTCAGCAAAATATTTTCACTGTGTGTCTTTAGTAAATGCTGACAGTATTTTTTTAACAGCAAAAGATGGTTTGCGCTGACCCTTACTCTGGAGAAAATCTTACAGAGGTTTACATTTTTTAGAAGGCAAAAAGTGTGCCCATGAAATAATTTTTTCGTCTTTATTCGTTCAATATGGCATTTATGAGATAACATCAATCATTATGCGATAACATCTAACGTCAAATCAAAGAACCAGATGTACAAGCAAAACCGCAACTTAAAGTATTCCACGAGCCAATCAGCTGAAGCGGTCACTGATTGAGTCGAAAGAGACTCGAGGCTCGAGCTCGAGGCAGCCTCTCATTTGCATTCTTTTAGAAACAGATGCTAACCAGCATTAATTGCTCCAAACTCCAATGTTCATGTATAGTTATTGAACTTTAAATACCAAGGTTAAGAAGTGTATGTTCTGGGATGCATTCTAGGGCTCTCTCCCTCTGTGGCCTCTCCTCTGAGGTGGGACTGTTGGGTTACATCACAGGGAGTCGTGGCTCTAAATTGGATGCAGAGAGTGAGAAGTTCAGCACTTCCCTGGGGCAAGGAATATTTTTTCCATTTATTTCAGAGAAGAATGAAAGAGTGGAGGGAGGGAACTAGGGGAGCAACATGCAGACAAAGGGGGCGGAACACATTACAGGTTAAGTAATGAGTAATCAACAACAGCTCCCTTTTTGTACACCTACACTCTATCTCGCATGCAACTGAAGCATGGCGGAGTGCAAAACAGAGTCAGAAGCCTTTTTACCCCGTCCTCACAGAGAGAAAGCAACACATTGTAATTAACGTTGTTATAACAATGTTACAACATGTAACAAGTTACTAATGATCATAAGGATTCTGAATGATTTTAGTTTAGTTTTGCAGTGTCACATTGCTGGTTTGCAATCAAAGGCCTTTATAGGTGATTTGTGTAGTTTTTTTTTTTTTTTTTATAATATAGAAGATATAAAATACTTTCTCCTGAACTTGGGGGGCCGTTTACACGACACCATTTTCAGTTAACAACGGAACACTTTTTATGCGTTTTGACCGTTCATTTACACGACAACAGCATTTTGGGAGCCTGAAAATGCAAACATTTGAAAACGGGATTCAAATTGTATGTTTTTGAAAACTATACAAGAGTATTGTTGGTGAATATGTAAGGGTTAATGCCCTTCGAGGTGTCCATTGTCAGGTATTAATGGATGACGGCGAGGCGTGAACCGTCCGATGCGCAGCGGAGGAAGTCCATTAATACCTGACAATGGACACCTCGAAGGGCATTAACCCGCTTATACCATGGTCACTTGCCAAATAACATTTTTAAAAAATTTGTTTATATTTTAATTAGTTTTACAATCGAAATCTAAAGTTTTTACAAACAATAACTTGGTTTCCCTGGTTACGCCTGGCGGTTTATTTAGCAACCGGAGATATTTATAGTCCACTCGATTTATAGTCCGTATAGATACTTTGACTGCCTGTTGCTATGGTTACTCACAGCTGATGTAGCCAGCGCATTTATTTATTAATTTCGAACGGTAAACAGTCAGTTTCACCAGAACTCCTTTACTAGGTGTCCTCTATCACTTTTTAATGGACACCCTGCAGCCAATCAGAATCGAGTATTCACCCAGACCATGGTATAAAATCTATTAACATCAAATAACCACTTTGGGACTGTTACGAACTGCTCAGAGACACAAAGTAGGAGATCCAAATGCAGCTTTATTGGCTGGGGCAATCCAGAGGCGTAATCCAAAGTACAGGCTAGGGTCATACACAGGCAGGTAGTCAAAACAAAGAAACAAACAAAACAAACAAAACAGGCAGGGACCAGAGGCAAGAGAGTAATCCAGGGACCAGAGGCAAGAGAGTAATACAGGGAACAGGGCAAGATATCAAAAACCAAGAAACAAGAAAACCAGGGAAACGCTCAGAAATGCAGTGTAACACTTAACAAGACTTCGCGGTGAGTGAATGAATATGGTATAAATAGACAGACTAACAGGATGAGACAGGTGAATGCAATCAGTGATAATGAGTCCAGGCAGTGAGTTCTGGGAAATGTAGTTTGAGAGTGATAATGGTCTTATGTGGAGTGCCCTCTGGTGGCTCTCAAGGGCAACTCCAGCTGGTGATCGTTACATAGCCCCCCCTTTAAGGAGCGGATTCCAGACGCTCCTAAAACTGTCCAGGAGGGAGGTTGAGCGGAGGCGGACCCGGCGGCGGGACGGAGGGCCAGGCCCGTGCAGCAGAAGGGGACCTGAAAACTCTGGCAGGGCGGCAGGCCAGGGCGGAGCAGGCTGTGCAGGCGGCCAGGGCGGAGCAGGCTGTGCAGGCGGAGCAGGCTGTGCAGGCGACCAGGCCGGAGCAGGCTGTGCAGGCGACCAGGGCGGATCAGGCTGTGCAGGCGACCAGGGCGGATCAGGCTGTGCAGGCGACCAGGGCGGAGCAGGCTGTGCAGGCGGCCGTGGCGGAGCAGGCAGTGCAGGCGGCCTGGGCGGAGCAGGCAGTGCAGGCGGCCGGGGCGGAGCAGGTTGAGCAGGCGGCCAGGGCGGAGCAGGCTGTGCAGGCGGCCGGGGCAGAGCAGGCTGAGCAGGCGGCCGGGGCGGAGACGACCCTTCAGGCGGCCGGGGCAGAGACGACCCTTCAGGCGGCCGGGGCGGAGACGACCCTTCAGGCGGATCCAACGGTTCAGGAACATGAACGGGCTCAGGAACAGGAACAGACACCGGCTCAGGGACAGGAACAGACACCGGCTCAGGGACAGGAACAGACACCGGCTCAGGGACAGACACCGGCTCAGGAACAGACACCACCGACTCAGAAACAGGAACTGGCACCACCGACTCAGAAACAGGAACTGGCACCACCGACTCAGAAACTGGCACCACCGACTCAGAAACAGGAACTGGCACCACCGACTCAGAAACAGGAACTGGCACCACCGACTCAGAAACAGGAACTGGCACCACCGACTCAGAAACAGGAACTGGCACCACCGACTCAGAAACAGGAACTGGCACCACTGACTCAGGCACTGGAACTGGCACCACCGACTCAGGCACTGGAACTGGCACCACCGACTCAGGCACTGGAACTGGCACCACCGGAACTGGCACCAACGGCTCAGGCACTGGAACTGGCACCACCGGCTCAGGCACTGGAACTGGCACCACCGGCTCAGGCACTGGAACTGGCACCACCGGCTCAGGCACTGGAACTGGCACCACCGGCTCAGGCACTGGAACAGACACCACCGGCTCAGGCACTGGAACAGACACAGGCTCGAAGGCGGCCATCTTGTCAGAAGACACAGGCGTGGAGTCGGCCATCTTGTCCGAAGACACAGGCGTGGAGTCGGCCATCTTGTCCGAAGACACAGGCGTGGAGTCGGCCATCTTGTCCGAAGACACAGGCGTAGAGTCGGCCATCTTGTCCGAAGACACAGGCGAGGATTCGGCCATCTTGTCCGAAGACACAGGCGTAGAAAGAGGAAGAGGAACAGATTCAGGCTCAGTATCCGGATCAGATTCAGTCTCGGCGGGACGAGACTCTTGACGGGCGGACGTGACGTGAAGCTCAGTCTCTGGATCGGCTGACGTGACGTGAAGCTCAGTCTCTGGATCGGCAGAAGTGACGTGAAGCTCAGTCTCTGGATCGGCAGAAGTGACGTGAAGCTCAGTCTCTGGATCAGGATCAGCGCGCTCTGAGCTTGACGGGACCAGCGTCAGCGAGGGCTTTGAGCTGGATAGGACCAGCGGCGAAGAGGACTTTGAGCTGGACAGGACCAGCGATGAAGAGGGCTCTGAACTGAACGGAACCAGCGGCGAAGAGGGCTCTGAGCTGGACGGAACCAGCGATGAAGAGGGCTCTGAGCTGGACGGGACCAGCGGTGAAGAGGGCTCTGTGCTGGACGGAACCAGCGATGAAGAGGGCTCTGAGCTGGACGGGACCAGCGGTGAAGAGGGCTCTGAGCTGGGCAGGACCAGCGGCGAAGAGGGCTCTGAGCTGGACGGAACCAGCGATGAAGAGGGCTCTGAGCTGGATGGGACCAGCGGTGAAGAGGGCTCTGTGCTGGACGGAACCAGCGGTGAAGAGGGCTCTGTGCTGGACGGAACCAGCGGTGAAGGCTCTGTGCTGGACGGGACCAGCGCTGAAGAGGGCTCTGTGCTGGACGGGACCAGCGGTGAAGACTCTAGCTTGGCGGGCATGTCGCTTGCTGTCTCAGGGGCGGCGGGCATGACGCATACTGCCTTGGCTTCGGCAGATCTGGCGTGAAGTGCGGGCTCGGCTGGACTGACGTGAAGCTCTGGCTCGGCAGACGTGACGTGAAGCTCTGGCTCGGCAGACGTGACGTGAAGCTCTGGCTCGGCAGACGTGACGTGAAGCTCTGGCTCGGCAGACGTGACGTGAAGCTTTGGCTCAGGAGATACTGTGGGTTCACGGAGCTCTTCCTCTACCCCGCCCACAGTAAACGATGAGCCACTCAACAAAAGGGCCAGGTTGATATACTGCTCTAAAGTCCCGTGAGGATCATGCCAGGGCATGAATGAACTGAGCGGTTCAGATAGTCCCCCACGAAAAAATATCATTAGGCACTCTGTGGTCATTGAGGTAAGATGTGCCAGTTCAATAAACTCTTCGACATACCTCTCAATCGAACGATTCCCCTGACGGAGACGCAGGATTTGTGCACCTGTGTCCATGGTTGGCATGGCTGCTGGATCTTTGTGTGGCGAAGTCTTCTGTTACGAACTGCTCAGAGACACAAAGTAGGAGATCCAAATGCAGCTTTATTGGCTGGGGCAATCCAGAGGCGTAATCCAAAGTACAGGCTAGGGTCATACACAGGCAGGTAGTCAAAACAAAGAAACAAACAAAACAAACAAAACAGGCAGGGACCAGAGGCAAGAGAGTAATCCAGGGACCAGAGGCAAGAGAGTAATACAGGGAACAGGGCAAGATATCAAAAACCAAGAAACAAGAAAACCAGGGAAACGCTCAGAAATGCAGTGTAACACTTAACAAGACTTCGCGGTGAGTGAATGAATATGGTATAAATAGACAGACTAACAGGATGAGACAGGTGAATGCAATCAGTGAATGAGGTACAGGTGAATGTGATCAGTGATAATGAGTCCAGGCAGTGAGTTCTAGGAAATGTAGTTTGAGAGTGATAATGGTCTTATGTGGAGTGCCCTCTGGTGGCTCTCAAGGGCAACTCCAGCTGGTGATCGTTACAGGGACAGTGATCAGATAGGTGCATTATTCTATTTGTTGTTGTTGAAAACTAGATCACCTGATCATTTTTGCTTCTGGCTTTCTTTGCAACAAATTACGTGTTATGGTAAAAGCCGTTACAAAAACCACAAACTAGCAAAAAAAGCCAAGAGTCAAACTGCCCAACTAAAGGAAACACTGGTCACCACAATGGTGACCAAACATTTTCAATAAATCATCAACATCTAAACCTCTGTTAATTCTCAATAAGAACTTCTGCAGATGTGTGACAGAAATAAAGTCAGTCTGGTTAGTAAGTGGAGCTGGTAATGCTGTTTGTGGAGTTGTTGAATCCTCCTCTGCTGAGATCTTGAGAGATTTAATGTCTTTTTTCTTCAGTTGATTTCATCTAAGGCTGTGGCTGGAAGTCAGTTGTAGTTCTTGTGTTTCTCTTTTTCTCTGTTCTTAATGAATCTCTTTCATTCAGTGATTCTGCTTGTTGACAGCAGGTGTTCATCATTAATGCCCAATCATCACTTAATTAATCACTTAAGTATCTCATTAACTTTAACTCTGATTCAGAGTTATTTTAACTCTCTGTAGAGAGGGACCAAATGTTCTCTGAGCAGAGTTAATTTAACTCTGGGGATTTTGCTGTGTGCTGAATCGGTCCAAGAAACCCAGAAGGCGTCCGACTAGAGCCAACGGTGCGGAATACACCGAAACTGAGCAGACTGATTCTCAAAAACAGCTCAACATTGCCCGATGGCCAAATGTCCCGGCCTTTATATACAGTCAACTCAGGAATAAAACGCAACAATTGTACCTTAAGGTACCAATATGCACACTTTATACCAGGTACTACCCCCTTTTTCTATTTGTGAGATAGTGAAACATTGTGAGCTTGACTCAAACTCGCATCACCCACATGACGCAAATTGCCACTAGGCCATAGCTGCTACACATGCACATAATCTTTGAAAAGCTCTCTCATATCCATCCTCATTTAATTATCCAAACATTCCAAGCAGAAAATTGACACTGGCTCTCTGGTCCTTCAGTTCTGTAAGAGCACAATGCAGTGAATATCCTGCAATTTTTTCCAAATTTTTGTGTTTTTCAATATATGAACACAGTAAGTATTAAGGTGTCCGTTACAGTGTAATTGTACTGAGTAATGTTAATGAACTACATGTACTTACTATAGGGTTAGGGATAGGGGTTGGTTTAGCGTTAGTTGCATGTAATTATGCATAATTTATAGTTGTTACTAAAAACATGTGTAACAAGTACACTGTAAAATAGTGTTTTTTGTGGGTAAATATTACGAAACTTATTGAAAGCATACTGTCATATTTCACAACAAAATCAAAAGAAACCAAAAAATACTATTAAAGTTTTCACTTTTTTTTTAAAGTGTCCATGTTACAGTGCAATTATTTAATTAAGTAATGAGTAATATTAATTAACATCTACTCACTAATATGATTATTGTTAGGATTAGGGTTTGGTTTACTGCACTGTTTCGCTTGTTATATGACATTCATGACATTACTGGCTGTTAAGAGTTTCCTATATTGTGCGTGTGAGTGTGAAGACACACTTATTTCCGAATAACACACTTCTCACTTCACACTCTCCCAGTACACACACTAAAATAATGTTTGGTACTAATCACCTGATCACTGGCTATATTAACGCCTCATTCACCATCAATCGTAGGCACACAGGATCTGATCCAAATGCTTTGACCGTACCATACGCAAACCACAACAATGATTTTCACAGTTGATCGTTACTCACTAGCTTCGACTACTGTCATTCTAGCAGATGGGCCTTATGTAAATGATTTGATTTTGGCCTGGTGCTTGAGAAGCGCTGTGACTGTAATCTAGTGAAGGCGAGAGTGCTAAGCCACCATGAAATAGAGGTTGGAGTCTGGGCCCGGGTCCAGTTTGCTTTGTCACTCTGCCAAACCATCTGTATGGACCAGAGGGAAGCCCAGACATTTACAGGCGGCCCATACTACTTGAATTTAATATTGTGAATGTGAAAGTCAAGCGCTTTTGATTTTGGGTTCAAGACCTACTAGAACCTACAGATTTAGGGCAGTATTTGCCTGAGTACACGTCACGTCACGTCACGATCACTCTATGACAATTGAGTATGAACAATTTCTAGAACCATAAAATATATTTGTACAAACTGACAATCTGCTTTTTAAGACATTGACGTTTTATCATTGGCTCACCTGAATCTTATTTATTTTAAACTGCACTAAAAAGCAAAATAATCTTTATGTTTAGTGTTCCATACAACAATCTCGTTCATATTTTAAAGTCCCCCTGTAGTGGAAATCAAGTTTTTATTGTTGTTTATATGTCTATGTGGTGTTTTTAATGTGCTTTAAGACAAACCATGTGCAAATTCATAAGTCAACACTTTTGCTGAGTATTTTCTCCTTAAAACTCCAACAGTGAACCAAAGACAGTCTCAAAAACATGGTATGAAATCGCTGGTGTTTCTGACAAACTACCTTGTAACCAATCACGACAAAGTGCTGGAGGGCTTTAGCATTTCATTAACAGTGAACTAGCAGGGGTCTCAAGAGATGCCAGGTTATCCTGGTATATATTTTTTTTGTTGATATGAAAAAGATTTAGCAATTTAGCAGGTGTATGATGTATATTATGATGATATGATGAACTGTATGCCTTTCTCCACTGATGTTCTGATTTATAAGCTGATATTATTAGCTGTTTGATAACATAGGCAAGTAAAAGACTAATCATATTACAGTAATTACCGTTATGTGTCTGACGTTGTAAAGAGCGATACCATTGTGCAGCGTTTGCCTCAGTAAGTTGACCATGTGAATCTGTGAGCTGGAGTGAGTGAGTGGAGGCGGGGCTAATTAGCATATTCATGGTTCCGCATATACTAAATTAAGCAAGGGTGTAGAGATACATACAAGCTATTTTAAGGCATGAAGATTTTTTTTTTCACAGTAAAAAACGTTTAAATATGTAATTTTGGTGATCAGAGATGAGTTTTAAGGGCTAAAATCATTGACTACATGGGGACTTTAAGAACTTGACTGAATAATAATAAATGGAAATGAATAATAAAGAAGTTTAAGGGTTTATAATCTTCACAAATAGTATTCAGTTAATGGATTTTCTTAATATTTTATGATGTTGCTTGATATCAATATGTTTAGCTCTGCAGGCTTCCACAGTTTTGAAACATCCTTTATTTACAAAGTTCTACACACCCCGCCTCCTTTTTATGTAATAGTTTGACAAATTTGAGGAAAAAAAATCTGTGGATTCTGTTTGGCCCATAGATTCCACATATATTAATCATATTTTAACAACAAAACTTAAGTTGTTGTATTGAGCTCCTCATGAAGAGCTTGGAATTAAAAGACAAAGCAGATTTAACAGTTCATATCCTTGGGGTTTTGAAATCTTGATTATTCTGATCAGGACTGTTAGTTTCCTACAGTTACATACTCTAGTCAAAGTATTTTTTCCCCCTGGTTATCAGAGCAATCCATTTAACCACATCTATCTATTTCACCAACGTGACTACATTACTCCTTCTTTAGTCTCACACTTTGGTTTTGTGAAAAATTGCTTTCTTATGTTAATTTTTTAAAGTTCTGCTGAGGTTCATGGAGAATGCATTGTGTTTAACCGCCAATAAATCTGGGGTGACAGCCAAAATATTTGAGTAAATTTGCTGGGCTGAAGATCTGATATTCAAATCTGTGTAGACAAGCCCTCTGGATTATTCAGCTGTGAATGTCATGTTGCCAATAATCAAAGAAAAGTAAAGAAAATGCTTCCTTTTTTGCAGAACAACAAAATAGATATAAAGTATGACTGTATATAGTTCACCTAAAAAATAAAATACTTACAGAAAAAAATAAACATATAAAGGATTAGAAGGATGGGTGAAATGATGACAGAACTTTCATTTTGGGTGAATTATACCTTTAAAATTATGAGTATCTTAGTAGTTACAAGCAGTTCAATTGCAAAGTACTGTAGTTTTCCCAAGGTTGTATGCACTTAATGCCATTCTAGATATTTACACCAGTGTCCCTTGTGCAGTTTTCCCACTGCAGTGGCATTCAAAGGATTTTTCTTGTTTTGTTTTCATGCATATCAGCAAGACTGATGGGCTCTTGATAAGAGCATTAGATCCTGTCTTGCGCCTCAGGCTTGGTTTTCTTAAGGTGTTGGTGTCCTTTGAATTCCCCGTCCTCTCCCTCTTCCATGTTTTGATTTCTACTTAAAGTCTGATGTCTTTGCCCTCCCTCTGGGGCACCATTAGCTCGTATGCTAATAGGGCTATGCATATTCTATTAGTGCTGTCATTGCAGGATGGGGGACATATGTGGTAAGGGGCACTTTGGGGGCAATAAACCCAGCAAGGGGGCTCTGGCTGCTCTCATACCATCAGTCATCTCCCTGTCTTGAATGGAGGTTATAGACTTCCTTCCAGCCATGACTTGGCACAGTCTCTCAGTTTAATCACTGACTGCACTGTGATTGCTGCACTGCCATTTTGGAACATAAGCTCTGTTCCAAATCCTATGAGTTGCCTACCTATATAGCATTTCACAACATCATAGGTGCAATTGCAACATGAAGACTGTTCTAAAATGTCAGGCAACATAATAACACTGCTTTCTAACATACATTTAGCCCCAAATCCAAGGAAGCATCGCATCCCTGTCGAAGAATGCAATCCAGGAACGCACTGCAACAAGCTCAGTGTAAAAAAAATACCAAAAATGGCAATAAATATATTTCAGTTTTGAAGAATATCGTTAAAATTGTATTATCAAAGTGAAATTAACTCATATTTGTGAATTCCTATGGATTTTTATGCTATGAGAATATTGATTTGCAAAACAAAGGGTATAATTGTAACACCTTATAAGCCCTGTAACACCTAACAAGTTGATATGGAATGTGAATGTAAAAGGTCTGCAAAGTTTCAAAGATCAATGTGCACGACAAATAAAGTCATTGTCTCCTAAAAAGAGATGTTGAGAAGACACTATTTCCAGTGCTGCAAATTCACTTTGCATGGACTACAAAAAGACGAACAATTCGTGCTGGAATCGATGCGAAATGAAAGCACAGGATTGTGGGATATCAAAGGCAGTGAAGGATACATCTATGCTGCCTTCAAAAATCTATCAGATAAAGGTATGTCAGGAGACAGGAAGTGAAGCTAACATTGGATTCGGACGTGCCTTGATGCTTTCCTACCTTGGAATGCATCCTCCGAAAGGCAGCATTTATAAGCTTTCTGATGCAGCCAGAAATCACACACTTTCCCACTATATAGTCAGTGAAAAACAGTATGTGACAAAAGAAGTATGTCGGAATTCACGGTATTCATAAAAGAGTTGGCAAAATGTGTATGGATGACCGAATTCCCGTGAGTGTCTGAAGCGTGCATACGATGGACACTTTACTATCCCATGAGGCCACGGGAGAGGATTTGTGAATGGTAGTGAAGCGACGCAACTGATGCTGGTAGGTCACGTGAAACATGGCGAATGTAGTATGACCAGATTACATTCATACTACTCACATTCATACTACTGTATATAGAACATACTTTTTTTAGCGGTTGTAATTACGTATTCAAAACAAGTACGTACTCAAGAGAGTATGCGATTTAGGATGCAGCCAAGTCGCAAAAGACTGTTTCGGTTTTACAAAACTAGGCTTTGACTGTGGGGCCACGTTTGCCGACTGTTGGGGTGGAGAGGGATGGGAAGGCTGATAATCCAAATGGCTCGCTTTTCCTGAGGGTCTGAAATTCGGCTGGACAGACCTTGAATGCCTCTCCTTCCTTTTACATCAGGTCACATTGCTGTCTCACGCTGAACATTCCCTTTCAATTTCAATTTCAATTTCAATTTCAAAACACTTTATTTGTCCCCAAGGGGCAATTAACGTGGCCACATAGAGTCATGTAAACAATATACATAAAAACATCATACATTAAATAAATAACACAATGTGCATGGAATACATATTAATTATAATCTACTACAAGTGGATACCTAAAAAACAAGTCCATACCATATATAAGAATGAATAAATACGTAAATATATACAGTGAGGAAAATACTAAATAATAGTGAAAATAATAGTATTTGAACACCCAATTTTGCAAGTTCTCCCACTTGGAAATCATGGAGAGGTCTGAAATTGTCATCGTAGGTGCATGTCCACTGTGAGATACATAATCTAAAAAAAAAATCCAGAAATCACAATATATGATTTTTTAACTATTTATTTGTATGATACAGCTGCAAATAAGTATTTGAACACCTGTCTATCAGCTAGAATTCTGACCCTCAAAGACCTGTTAGTCTGCCTTTAAAATGTCCACATCCACTCCATTTATTATCCTAAATTAGATGCACCTGTTTGAGGTTGTTAGCTGCATAAAGACACCTGTCCACCCCATACAATCAGTAAGAATCCAACTACTAACATGGCCAAGACCAAAGAGCTGTCCAAAGACACTAGAGACAAAATTGTACACCTCCAGAAGGCTGGAAAGGGCTACGGGGAAATTGCCAAGCAGCTTGGTGAAAAAAGGTCCACTGTTGGAGCAATCATTAGAAAATGGAAGAAGCTAAACATGACTGTCAATCTCACTCGGACTGGGGCTCCATGCAAGATCTCACCTCGTGGGGTCTCAATGATCCTAAGAAAGGTGAGAAATCAGCCCAGAACTACACGGGAGGAGCTGGTCAATGACCTGAAAAGAGCTGGGACCACCGTTTCCAAGGTTACTGTTGGTAATACACTAAGACGTCATGGTTTGAAATCATGCATGGCACGGAAGTTTCCCCTGCTTAAACCAGCACATGTCAAGGCCCGTCTTAAGTTTGCCAATGACCATTTGGATGATCCAGAGGAGTCATGGGAGAAAGTCATGTGGTCAGATGAGACCAAAATAGAACTTTTTGGTCATAATTCCACTAACCGTGTTTGGAGGAAGAAGAATGATGAGTACCATCCCAAGAACACCATCCCTACTGTGAAGCATGGGGGTGGTAGCATCATGCTTTGGGTTTTTTTTTCTGCACATGGGACAGGGCGACTGCACTGTATTAAGGAGAGGATGACCGGGGCCATGTATTGCGAGATTTTGGGGAACAACCTCCTTCCCTCAGTTAGAGCATTGAAGATGGGTCGAGGCTGGGTCTTCCAACATGACAATGACCCGAAGCACACAGCCAGGATAACCAAGGAGTGGCTCTGTAAGAAGCATATCAAGGTTCTGGCGTGGCCTAGCCAGTCTCCAGACCTAAACCCAATAGAGAATCTTTGGAGGGAGCTCAAACTCCGTGTTTCTCAGCGACAGCCCAGAAACCTGACTGATCTAGAGAAGATCTGTGTGGAGGAGTGGGCCAAAATCCCTCCTGCAGTGTGTGCAAACCTGGTGAAAAACTACAGGAAACGTTTGACCCCTGTAATTGCAAACAAAGGCTACTGTACCAAATATTAACATTGATTTTCTCAGGTGTTCAAACACTTATTTGCAGCTGTATCATACAAATAAATAGTTAAAAAATCATACATTGTGATTTCTGGATTTTTTTTTTTTTAGATTATGTCTCTCACAGTGGACATGCACCTACGATGACAATTTCAGACCCCTCCATGATTTCTAAGTGGGAGAACTTGCAAAATAGCAGGGTGTTCAAATACTTATTTTCCTCACTGTATGTATATAACTGTGTACAAAAAAAAATGTACTAACATTTTTTAAACAAGGGGGCCAGAGATGGTTGAGAATTAAAAAGCTGCACCGATTTTGGAACAAAGGTTGCCATCCTCCTTTGTGTCCTACAGCATGGACAACGAAGCCGTCTCCCTGAAGGAAGCCACTCAAAAACAGAGAACATGACATGTGAAGTGTCTCGTAAAATCCTTCCAGCCAACCTCAGCGTTTGCTGTTCACTTATAATAGAAAGAGTCCTACATTTTTGAGCAGACTTTAACCGTGCGCTCCAGACTATTTCTATTTTGGAGGCTAATAGAATGAAACCAGCAGACGATGGAGAATGTAATGACACTTTCAATGTAGGAGTAGTAGAACATAGTGGGAATGTTCTTACTAACTCCAAAGGAATCGAGCTTCCTTAAAAGGTACTGCTGCTGCTGGCATTTCCTCAATATCTCCTCTGCATTAGAAGTAAATTTCAGCAGATTGTCAAAAAATTGTCCCAAGGTACTTGTACTCTTTGACAATCTCTATGGGCTTTCGGTGAATAAAAGTAGGGACTGCCATAGCCATCTGCCTCTGCTTATTAGAAAAGGTTACTACCATCTCTTTAGTCTTATTCACTTTAAGTTCCAAACAGGAGATGTCACACCAAGGGCTGGGCCATGATGCTGCGAAGGGCCTGAAAGCAGAGACAGTAAAACGGTGTCATCGGCAAACTTAATTAGATGACAATTAGATTGGGTGGATCTGCAATCGTCAGTATACAGAATGGAGAGCAGAGGTGAAAGGACACAGCCTTGGGGAGAGCCAGTTGAAGTACATAGGAGGTCAGAGGCCTATTGGCCAAAAAGTTAATTATCCAGAAAATCACTTGGTCCTCCAGATGAAAACGATTGATAAGTTTCTCAGAATATGTGGCTGTAGGGTATTGAATGCTGAAGAAAAATCAGCAAACAAAAATCTGGCTGTGGTATTAGGAGACTCAAGATGCTTATGAACAAGGTCTGTGATAAACACCTTTGCATCATCGACCCCTCTACCTGTGCAATAGGCAAACTGAAGTGGATCCAACTGTGAGTCAGTAACTTTAGTAAAATAGTTTTTAATAATCCTCTCCATTGCCTTTATCACAAGAGAGGTGAGTGCAACAGGCCTCAGATCGTTTAAGGCATTTATGGAACTCTTTTTAGATATCGGAATAACTGTGGAATGTTTCCATTGTTAAGGGACTACACCACTGGCCATGGAGTTCTGAAACAAAGTCTGAAACATTGGGAAGAGATGTTGAACTGCTTCCTGCAACCTGAATGTGCTTACGAGCAGTGGGAGCAATATTAACTGCTGCCATATTCTTAAGGCCCTGTCAGGCTGTATGGAGGTTCCCCTGAGTAAATGTTTGCTCAATCTTGTTCTTATATCTCAGTTTAGCAAATTTAATAGCATGCTTAACCTCTCTGTTAACCTCCTTTTTTCATACTCAGAGCCGGTGTAGAAAACTCTCTTTTTCTTATTTAAAATTTCCTTGAGTTCCTTGGTTACCCAGGGCTTATTGTTGGGAAAGATGGTGACCTTCTTGGTAGGAAAGAGAACCTTTGGATCAAAAGGGGCATCCAAGAACTCCACCTTTTCTTTATCAGAGAGTCCTGACAAACTCAGCCACAGCGATCTCTCTCCCACAACCGCTAAGCCCATACTCCATCCGCAACTTTGTACTGCTCTGTGGGATGTGCTCAGTTTCAAATCTGCGATGACACATATCTCCTCCCAGAGTGCTGGATTGGCAGATCCAGAGTCCTGCTGACCACCCATCTCCTCTAGTAACTCCGCTTGATAGAACATAACAAGGGATGCCGCATTTAAAGCACGAATGGCCAATGCAGAAGATGTATAAATATTTTGAAGCACTCTGTTTTCTCTGGCAGTGAGGCTCCAGTTGAAAAGAGAGCTACCCTGCGACCCGCGTGTTTCCACAGGGGGAGAATCCGCCATGCCTCGAGAAGCCCTTGATTGGTACTCAATGGGAAAAAAGCTCACCCCAAAACCTCTTCATTTCAGCCATGCAGGCCGGGATGGCAGGGATATACTGTCTCGCTAGAGGGAGACGTGACGGGAGTCTCTTTTGGTCATATAAATCTCTTTCAGCCCCTTTTCCTGCTGGTTGGGATGGCCAGTCGATTGACAACCTAGCAGCGGCCATGTGACAGACATTGAGTAGATCCGTGTCCATCTGTACAGGGGAGAGTGAACTCTCAACTCTCATCCTGTGCACTCGGTAGACAAGATTTTGGGGGAAAAGAATAGCATCATCGTCATCTTCCTCTCCGGCTAACGGATCTTCAAACAGTAGGGAAAGGACAAGTGACACACTCTCCATCATATCTCCCCACGAGCTAGCGGCCAGAGGACAATCCATTGGTTCCTCTCTGGGTTCAGCAAAGAGGCATGGGTCTGACTTTCGAGTGACTGCCATGCCGAGTCTCCTTCTCTGGTTTTAGCCGAGAATATTGTGCAGTGGGGGCAGCCCTCGGGGTTGGATAGTGGTGCCTGAGTGTGTTTAGCACTCAAACAGGAGATGCAGAGACCGTGTGAATCCTTTGCGCAAGGATGCGGATGACAACCTATTCCTCCAGGGCTCCCCTCGGCTCTTTTGGAGTGGTCATGATGGAGCCTGCACCCTCTTTGTACAGTAAACCCACCTCAACTTGACAACTAGTAAGGAGATGAGCTGAGAGTAGAGAGCTCTCCTTTTTCATTCTTTTTGGTGTGTGATGAGTGCCCCAAAAGCTTGGAAAAATATGTTGGAAACTTAGAGCAGAAACTTACATCCCTTCAGGATTCTGCGCAAGAACTCCGGCTCACCATTGGCCAGTTCATGCATCAGCATCACACGCATAGGTCGTGGTGCTTGCGTGAACAGATTCAGCCAATAATTAGCTGGCATTCTGGCTTAGAACCCGGAAGCACTGTACTGTGTTTACTACATGAATAGCATAGGAGATCTGACACAGAAGAGAATAAATGGTTGAATAAAGTTGTTATTTTTGTTTTTTTGGGCACAAAAACTATTCTCGTTGCTTCATAACATTACATTTGAACCACTGTAGTCACATGGACTATTTTAACGATGTCTTTATTACCTTTCTGGGCCTTGAAAGTTGCAATGATGCTGAACGAAGGTCTTACAGGTTTGGAAAGACATGAGGGTGAGTAAGTAATGACAGAATTTAAATTTTTGGGTGAACTAACTCTTTAAGCAATAATTCCCAAAATCTGCTGAGGACAGCTTCCGAAATTCTTCCACAGGGAAGAGAGCGAGAATAATGAAACGGCAGGTACTGCTGCAATTTATATACAGGGAGGCGGGACTCCCTGATCACAGCAGCAATTGGTCTGCCATGATTGACAGACGTGGTGTCATTGGTGCTTCCGCGATCAGTCACGCCTGAGGTGCTCCCATAGTGAGATACTGAATTAATGTTTCAAAGAGAACTTTCGTGGTCCCCCAAATAATTTGTTGTATGTATATCTGAAGCATGCAATATATAAAAGAAAGAACAGAGCCTCTGCTTTAAAAAAACGAACAAAAAAACATTTTCATTCTTATTATAGTTTAAAAGAAGGAAAATATCATAACTAGAGAACACTGTACCCTTTCTGACTGCAGTGAAACTGACGAATCATCAGGTTTCTCCACGAATAAACTTGAACTTTCTCCTTCAGTGGCTACGGCGTCATGACAAGCGTCTGCATGTTTATGTCCTGCCAAGATGGCATCTAGCGTTTCTTGTCTCTGCCGTTTCTCAGCTCCGATTTCACTCGATATCCGGGGGCATTTAGACTCCTTGTGGGGAAAAATCAATGGTACGGCATTTGGTTTAAGCCTACGCTATCCATCGCCACCTGTAAGCTCTTTCAATAGCTGTGGTCTACTAAAAGCCTCAAAGGCATCAGAGCTAAAGTGGAGAGAACGAAGACACAGGTTTTTAGGAAGTTTTATTCGTCTACAGGCATCTTCCTATTCTTTTCTACTCTTCTTATCAAAAGGAAAGCAGTGAAGACTTACATCGCTTCTCTTGTTGCCCTTCGGCTGAAAATTACATCCAAAAGCCGCACAATGTGGCATTATATCAGTATTTTATTTTCCGAGTTGTGTATTCCGAGTTGTGTTGCGGTGAAAATAGCACCAGGCAGCACCAGTTGCTCACCGAGGGCAACCATTTGACGTCATCATCACAGAATGCACTGCGCACTTAAAATGGCACCCCCGTTGTCCAAAATGTGTATAAAACGATGTGGATTTTTAAATAACATAAATCTTTCATGGGTTTTCTACTACATATTTCAGTAAGAGACATAATTTATGTCATATTAAGCCATACAAGTCTTAATACCCAGGGTTCCCTGTAAGGCTGAAAGTTCTCAATGAAACATAATATTCCACAAGAAAAGATGTAGGGCATTGTATTCTATTACATTATAGTAGCCTAGATGTTTCACCAGTTGCGATTCTTTTTTTGGAGGGCTCTTAAAATCTTGATATTTACTTTATATTGACTTTGATGTCACAGTTAATCGTGGTCGCTAGTGAAGTGTTTGGTTTTGTGCAATATTCTTGTTAAAAAATAAAAGTTGAAAAGTAGTTTCAGAGGCGGAGCAAGATTACAAAGGCAAACGAGTATCAACAAATTATGCACAACAAAAAAACAGCAATGTTAACGACTTTAATACTGGTTTGCATTTTAATCATTTCACCAATAACACACATTACATACTAACATTTTTTGTCAAAATCATAAATCATTTGTATAATTGAATTATTTCATAGCCAATGCAATATAAACAGCTGCAAATGTTCTAAACATGCTATCTGTCTGCACGTTCAGAAGTCTCTCCCTCCCTTCTACATCTAAGCGATAAAATGTTCCTCAAAATTGGAAAAACATGTCAGATATAAAGTGTGCTTGCACATATAAGAAGCTGAATTAAACCAGAGCTGAGTTGAAGTGGCAATTTTGCAAGGGAGAGCAAGATGTGTTTCTCTGCCATGGCTCTGTTCTGCGGCAGCGCTCCATTCATGAATCACTTTAAGTACTTTAGACAAAACAAAAGTTTAGAGATGATGTCACGATACGACTGATTTGTTTGCGTTCATTCTTGATGATGTGCAGAGGTCATTGTTATGGCCTGTTAAAAATGTTTGCACTTCTTTCGTTTTTCATTTCCGTCTCGCTCTTTCTAGCAACATCCTACAATGGTCTCGAAAGAATGAATAAATCATGGTTTAGATAAAACGACCACTGAATTATATGCCACAAAGAGACAGAAAGCACAGAAAAAAAAAGAAAATATCTCGTTATGTTTCTACCTAAAACAGATGAAGCTTTTATGGAAATGTGGAAACAATTAGTTTTAGGGTCCTCTTTTAGAGTAATTCCCAAATGAAACTCGCTGGCCCTGTATTTATGAAGCCCATTGCAGAGGACTCTAATGAGGCTATTAAGGAAAGGGTTGGCCGACTTTGATCTAAATGTGGTGATTTTTACAAAAACATCTCATCATGATAGATACTCATAACTCAGAGGCCTTAATTGTGCTTAATTTGTTTGGAATAGGAATGTGCTTTCAATTAGACTGTGCATTCTGCCCACATGTTTAAAGGAGCCTGTCAGGGAAAATTAAGAACTAGTTTGCTTTGGAAGTGACTGTTTTTTATCACATTTAAGAGAGTCTTGAACAGAAGGCAAAGGATAATTAGGCTCTAAACAGAGGCCTGGGCAAGGAATGAGGAAGAGACAGGGATAGAATGAGAGCGAGGGCAAATTAAAAATGTATGTGCTCGGGTGGCAGCCTATAGATCCAGAGGCTGAAGCCTGCAACTAGTGTTATTGGTGTGACTGCTTTAAACTGGTCACGCCATTTTGCACGCTTAAGGGCTAGAACTAGAAGAGATGGTAATTTCACCGCGATGTACTGTATCAAACTCTGTGGGAGCAGTGAAGCACATTTTACACAGAAAGCACATGTTGAGCTCATTTTGGCGTCATAGATGCGACACAAGCAACGCTTAAAATGATCTGAATGTCTTTGCATTAGATGACAAAATATCCAACCAAATGTCCCCTGTGAATTGGAGTAGAACTGACTTCATACATCCACTAAAATCACCAAAAACAGCAGTTGAAAAGATAGTTCTGAGAAAAAAATTCCTGCTGTTTTTGTTTCCAGATGCCACTTGTTTTTTGTCTAATCCAATAACAATTTAAGTAGTTTAAATGTCCAAATACTTTTAAAGGATACTATATTTATAGAATAGATTTCACTTTTCTTATTTGTTCAATTTTCAGTTATTTCTTGAGTTATCAAAATCTAAATAATGCACAATGTACAGTATATAGAATGCATTATTATTCACACAAAACAAAAGTTTAGAGATGATGTCACAATACCATATAATGATGCAGAGATCATTGTTAAGGCTTGTTAAGAATGTTTGCACTGCACATATTAGTAATAATAATAATAAAAAAAAATCATTATATAATTATGTGGTCTAAACATAAACATTATTTGTAAACCATCTGTACATATTTTAATTGAAACGTCCATTACACACATAAAGTATTTATGAAACTACCATTGTCAAGTTATTATTCTCCAAATACATTATTGATAATGAACAATTATGAACAAAACAAAATAATGCTAAGGAATTTCTTTACTACTTTCATATTATTACCAGTATGTATTATGACTTGAGCTGCTTATATAATAAGACTGATTACTGTAGTTTCATTACATCTCATGCACTGTTGCGCGCACACACACACACACACACACACACACACACACACACACACACACACACACACACACACACACACTGACAACTTAATATTGTCAGTCATGTGACTAGATTTACCAAAGATTCCCCCTCTGTCTTTCTCTCCCTCTCTTCTAAGTGTCTCTCGAGGTCTCTGGCGTTCTGCTCCATTAGACGTGTCTCCTCATATCTGGTGTGTGTCAGTGCATCAGAGATCATGTCTACTCACAGACTCTCAGCGCTCGACCGCAGGGGTTTCATGTCTAATGGCTTGAGAGAGATACTGTGGATTCACTCAAGACATCCCCCCTGCGGCATGAGTAATCTCTTTCGTTCGTGATGCACTGTAGAGATTTCTTTCCCCACTCTGTGGCCATAATATGACAGTGTGTTATCTTGTTCAGGGAGCCAAAGATGTCATGTCATTCATTTGTGTCACACCTATTTTACAGGGCCTTGCTAACTGAAGTAATAAAATTGCCCAAATATTATAAAAAGCAAACAAATGATTCCTTTTGTTGGAGATACACATCATCTTTTCTGTTTAATTTAAGGAGGATGTACAGAAAAGTACTGTATCCTTTAGCATTTCCATTAAACTCAATTTTATGTCCATATATCATTTTGGATTTTTTCATTTTTTATTTTAATCAAACTTAGTGTGAAAACGTCTTGACAAAATTATTTTCATATAACTTCTGGTTCATTAGTCAAACTGTAAATTAAAGGTTGAGTGTATATGTGCTGTATACTGCACATATTGGCGTTTGATGCACAGAAAATAAAAAATACACAGTACATATACTATATATTGAAGAAATAGTACAAGCAGATTGTATTACTATTACAAACATAACCCAAGATCTGTGTTGTAATTTCATTAGTTGGAACGCACACTGTAAATGGAAACACAAGACAATTTTTTACCATGTTGTAACTATGTTATTACTGTATGTGAACCATTTGAACAATTAAAATATTTTTACCAAGACAAAGTCATGTAAGAAAGTTATGGTATGTTCACACTTGTAGTTTGGTTCACTTGGTTTGTTTGGTCCTGTTCATTGGCATTTTAACACCGAATCTAAAGGCATAGAGATCCGTTCACAACCTGATTGGTCGGCTTTTATTATGTATATTTCGCGATGGAACTTACTGAACATCCAAAACAATTCTGTGTGCTTGGCTAAATGCTCGCGTTGTATGATGCTATTTTGAGCAGCTGAGAACTCGTGAAGAGTAAAGCGTCAGGAATCCCTCCGTTACACACAAATGAAGATCTGCTGTGTGGAGATGCGGTTCTGACGCCTGTACTGAACTGTGATGGGCAACATAGCGACTATGACGAGAAAAAACAGGTATGCTTGAGCATTCTGTCCTTTGTAGGGTCACATTTTGTGACATCATGTCCTGTTTTTGGTTTGTTTACATGTCTTTGGTCCGTGCTGCAGTGCATTCATATTTCAGTTGAACCACACCAGAGTTCTCTTGGAAGTGGACCGAGACCCGTTCCGCTGGTTTGGTGCGCACCGGGGTTCAGATGGCAACATTCACACTTAATCAAATGAATCGCACCAGGGTTCGTTTTAATCGAACCAAACATGCCAAGTGTGAACACTTGAACACTCCTTAATTTTGCATTGAAAGCAAGTAAGCTAATATATTGTAGCTAATTATATTCATTTTGACAGTCACCAAACTTAGAGTTAAACTGAATTAAGTAGCTTTAGTTCGTCTAACCTTCACGTGTCAAACTGAAACAAGTAGGAAGGATAGAATAAATGATTAAAAAAAAAACTGATTGAAGGAGCACATGGTGTGCATTAGAATCATCTTAAGAAGTCTGTAACTCTGGGAGTTGCAGCATATATTGTGGTTTGTCAAAAAAGGGGATTAATAAACTCTGAAAAAATAATACGCCAAAGGAAGGCGCATATTAATATCTCTTCTTTGGAATACAGGCACCCCAAAGCTATTAAGCTGTTCCTGCTCCCCCTTTCGCTTTGTTCTTGGGAAATCATGCCAAAAGACTTAATTAGGCTGAATAATAGCCAAGCATGCGCGGGGCGTAATCCCTTCCACTGACGGCGTGTGTTAATGGTTTCCTTGTCACTCACTGGACTTATAAGAAAACATGTTTCCTTTCAGTACTCTGATCTGCTCTCCGCAGGCTCCCTGGCCCTCTCCACTTCTCCTTTTCTTCTTTCACTCTCCCTCTTTCTCCCTCTCCCTGGCGTTTTGATTCAGCTGAAGGGAATTATGATGAATCCAGCTAAAGTCTGGCACAAAGTCCGCCATCAAGTTCTTAAATGAGAGAACAAATTACTCACTTCCTGTCCTCATATTAAGTAGGCTTCCTAGTCTTCTGTTTTTTTTTTCTTCTACTTTTTTTTTTTTTTTGCAGTTATTGTTTGCTCTGGAACTAATTGTTTTCTTAATCCAGTAAAAACATATAAACACTTTTAAAACACAATAATTTTTCTTAAGAACCAAAACTGTAAGATGTGACTTGTTTTGCAAGACTTTGCACCATTTAGAAATGAACTGAGAATGTTTTAACAAGCTCTTTAAGATGGTTGGTCTAAACCTCGTCTGAAAGGTCAAAACCTATACCTAATTTATGTATACTTTACTTTCATTTTATGAACCAGGATTTCATTTCCCAGAGTGCCATTACTTGTTGAATTTCTGCATATTTCAAAATTCAGCTTCCTGTAGTTGTGATTCCAATTACAACACAACTTCCTGTGGGCTGTTGCCAATTCATTTCAAGTTTCAAGTCATGAACGAAGGGAGACAAATTTTCAGTTCCAATTTTTGCCCTCATTCTCTTTACTGCAATGGATTCAGATGCTTTTTAGATTTTTTGTAACTCTCAATGGTAATATTTTAATTAAAATAGCATAAATGACAACAATTACTACAACTATCAATATTTTAATTTAATTTTATATAGAAATAATGCATTAAGTAATGCAAATTAATTTTTTTCCACCACCACATGCCAGGGTCATGTTTGTTTCTTTTGTGTTGGTTTGATTTTCCTTGTGTGTTTCTGTGATCTCTGAAGATTGTGGAAGAAGAACCGACCCTACAAAATGGATATACCCGCTGTTCAGTTGCTCTGTTTAGAGCAAAAAGATCAAGCCCTCGAAGACCCCACAAGGGACTTTTTAGATCTGGCTTAAGTCCATCCTCAACCAGCCTCTGTGTGTGTTCTATTTTACCAGCTTAAACGAGCAGACTAAGGCACGCCTGCCTGTCGATGGTCCTCGAGGGACACTGCTGCCTACTGTATGTGGAGATGGTGCAGGTGAACAGCGGATCGCCATTCACCATCTGCGCTACAGAAGAAGATGTCACCCCACTCAGCCCCACTCCGGACCCAGAGCCCAGCCAGCCGCTTCCCACGCCCTTCATGGACAAAATTCCAGGATCCAACGCAGACACAGAGCAAGAGCCTGCTGCGATGCCAGAGACAATGCCTGAGCCCTGGAGCCAGAGCCATGGAAAGTCTGAACAGGTGCGTGAGCCCGCAGCATCGTCCATCCCAGTGGGAGTGCTTGTGGATTATGAGGGCAAGGAGGGAAGCCGAGCCTACACTCCTGCCGCTGAGGATGAGCTATGCCTGGCCTCTGTATTATTTTAAATAGAAGAGGTTATTCCTCGTAGGTAATTCCTCCCATGGCTGCTGGTCCCACCTATTTCCAGGTCTCCTGCATCTCCGCTGGTCCCGTCCAGCTCTAAGTCTCCTTCTTCTCTGATGGTCCCCCCTGGCCTCTGTCTCCGCCTCCTCTACCTAAGACAGCCAGCTCCTCTGGCCCTCTGTCTACTGGCTCTCTTCAGTTCCTCTGCTCCTCCTCTGTTTAGTCCACTCTGCTGTGCGGATCCACCTTGGGTCTTCCAGTCTCCAGGTCCGCCAGGTCCTCTTGGCTCCTCGCCCCCTTGGCTTCACCAGGGGCCGTCGTCCTCACAGCTCCATTGGGCTCCCTCGTCCCTCTGGCTGTGCATTGGTCAGCATTCGCTCCGCCTACGCCACAGACTTCCGGGCCTTTGGCTGCGCCTCGTCCCTCCATCCCTTCGACTCCATCGGCTACGACTTTCCTCCGGTTCCGCATCAGTCCTAACCCTAACCCTACAGTGCGAGGACGCACCTCCTGGGAGGGGGAGGGGGAGGGTAATGTTTGTTTCTTTTATGTTTTGGTTTGATTTTCCCTGTTTCCTGATTGCCTGTGTTTTCACTGCTTGTTAGTCATCATGGTCTCTTATTTAATTACTGCTCATTGCAACCTGTCTTAAAGTTTCCTTTGTTTGCACTGTGTATTTAATCCCTGTGTTTCAGCTGCTCTTGCTTGGTTCTTGTTAATGTATTGTTTGGTTTGCTTTTATCCTGTTTGTTCCTGTGATCTCCTGAGTTTGTTAATTGAATCTCCTTTGTGTTTGTGAGCACAGACCAGCAAAGTATGACACCACAATGAGGATTATGGGGCATGTGCCTAATCATCACAAATTAAATTCTGAAAATGGCACAATACAAAATGTACAATTTTCTTTAAGAAACGTTAAAAAAAAAAAGATTTAAATTTTTTGTTTTGTTTTAGGTGAAACAAGGCACAGACTTGTTTTTGAAAGGTTTCACCCAATATGTAACGGAGATATTAACTCAGTAAAATGCTTAATAAAATGCAAATATACTAAAACCCAATGAATGAGGGTGAAAAGATTTGCCTTTCTGCAGTAACCATCACATTGTCCTCTGGCACTGGAGATACGGAGAGCACAGGAGTGTGACGTGGGCGTTTGCTTCTGTGCATGTGAGAGGGAAAAGATCTTGTTTTAGATATAAATCAATAAGTAGAGCTAATAGACTGGGCACAGCCATGCATTTTCATTGTGGAGCGACAGCCAGAATCAACTAAGCATGACCTGCCATAGGCAAGGCTCTGCACAACAGCCAAACAGCATGAATATTGAAAATGGACTCCAAGCATGTCGATCTCTTGGAATTGAGCGGCAGAGGGGGCTAGATTTGACATTCGCTAGAAATAAATGGCCCCTGACATCTCTTATAGGTGAAAGTCATTCTAGCAGTTTTTTTAAGTGCCAAGTATAAATCTTTTAAATTATAAATCAATGAATAGTTAATAGAATAATAGGAATCTTTATAAATATTTAAGTGGATTAGGACTAGCGTGTATGTGTGTGAATGTGAAAAGGAGACAGTCTTATATAGCTGAACTATAGCCAGAGTGCAGGCACACACTTCCACTTTCCACAGCTTTTAGGTGCAATTATACGTTGGCTTTGAACACAAATCCTTTCAACGTGTAATTAATAATATAAAGTAGCTCAATGTCCTTAGAATATAATTTTACAGATGATGGAGATGATGAGTAACAGCAACAAAAGTCAGCACATTTTGAAATTGTACACTACAAGTGCACCTTCAACACACCGCTGTTTCACAAAGGTTATTCTGATTTGGCTTGTGATAGGACACTATACAATGTATACATAAATGCTTTCTTTGTGCATTTGCTTGTGTAATAGTGCCTCATTTGGTCATCAGTGTGATCATTTGTGGTGTTTTCATTCTTTGCTTACTGACCGAGATGCGGAACGTATTAGTGCTATTGTCATTTGTCGTGCCAAATGAGTTTAGTCATATGACCCGTTATCGGCACAGTCACCGTGATTTGGAGAATAAGCCGCGTCGTTATTTTTGCTGACATTGCATGCTTTCCCAGGGGATAAATTAGCTCCATTTATTTAGGGATGGATGACAAACCCTGTCATATTAACAAAGGAGGGCTGGTGAATAGATCACTACAGACGTAAACAGGCCCCGCGAGACTGTTTCCACACAGAGAGTCTTTATCTGTTTGATGTTTCGACGTCTTTTTCTCCCACCAGGAATTAATTTTGCGGAACATTACTGCCACGCGGTTGTCTTTTTCATCTGCTCGGCTGGAAAAGTGACACTAAAGGTGACAGTTCAATTTGCGCGGAATGGATGGCTGCTATCAGCGCCTTGCCGAGTTGTTGATTTTTATTTTGCCTGCCAGTGCTGTTATGAGTTCACTAGGACCTCCGAACCGCAGTCATCTCATCTGCCTCCGCAGGGATAAATCCACGCTCGTTTATATGGCAATGTCAGCGCCTTGTTTATCAGGGAAATTATCCCACGTTTCCCTTCATCCCCATAAAGGGATTGGTGATCTATATCTTCAATTTCGTTGTTCTTGCAGCTCATTGGATTGATATCTCTCTCGGTAAATGATTTTTTTTGCCGCCTTCCTCTCTTGTCACCTTCATTAGCTGGCAGTGTCTTAATAATGTCGCCACTGGCTCTGGTTCAGGCTCCTGCCACTGTGCAAGGACTCTCCTTGCCCTTGGGTCAGCTCCTACTCTAATGAGCTGTTGGCCCAGTCCACTGATTAATTAATATGGTTATGGCCAGGCCCTCTGAAGCTACAGATGGCAAACCTTTGTATCAAGATACAAGGCGATTATAGTGTACCTGCCATACGGAGGCCACATTACAAGACGACCAGTCACTGCTGCAAAGAAACACAAATGAAAACTACTCTGAAGAAAATGTGAGGGTGATTGCCTGCACAAAACTCTTCAGAGCCTTAATTGCTATGGTCTTCTGCATGTTTTTTAAGCACACTGGCAAGTGTTTGTTAGGCCTTAAAGGGTTAGTTCACCTAAAAATTAAAATTCTGTCAGTAATTACCTTCATGTTGACAGGGAAACCCAGTCTTACACTTTCGTTCATCTTCAGAACACAAATTAAGATATTTTTGATGAAATCTGAGAGCTGGCTCACTCCTTCATAGGCTTCTATGTAATTGATATCTGCTATGCCAGACAAGTTAGTAAAGACATCGTTAAAATAGTCCAAATGACTACAGTGGCTCAAGCTTAAGTTTTTCTTAAGTGATGAGATGACCTTTTGTGCGCAAAAAAACAAAAATAACGACTTTACCTGCTGGTGTCGCTGTTTGACACTGTTACTTTAGAAAAACAAGTGATTTATACATTTTTTAATGTCACATTTTGTAATATTTGCGTTGTTTTATTTTTCTAATATGGATTATTTTCTCATCCATTTTTTTGAGGAGGCACTGCCTCCCTTGCCTCCTCGGAGGAAACACCCATGTAAAGTATATATAGTTTTATATTCTGTGTATGTATAGTTAGATTAAATGTATATGTAACTAGTATTTATATAGTTAGATTAGTAAATGTAAAGTTAGATTACTTCTTTCAGTAGGTTAGCTATGTGTAGGTTTATACTTTGTTTATATGTTTAGACTTCTACTGTTTATATGTTTATATCCATGTTTAAATATATAGCACTGTGGTCCTGCGAGGCCTGACATTTCGTTCCACAATGTCCCCACATATAGCAGATGTGACAATAAATTCACTTGACTTGACTTGACTTGACTTTACTGGCATCAATTGTTCCATGAAGAACCTTTATCCATGTAAACTTTCCATTGCACAAAAGGTATTTTATAGCTAGTAGAAAAATGGTTCTTTAGATAACTAACATTTTCTTCACACTAAGAAAAAGAAAAGAAAAGAAGAGTGGATCTTTTAAGAACTGTTCGCTAAAAGGTTCTTTGGGGAACCCAAATTGCTTCTTCTATGGCATCGCTGCCAAAACACCCTTTAGGAACCTTTATTTTTAAGAATGTTTGCCTACATCTGCAGTGGTCCTAATAACATTTTGAAAGACCGCATTTATGGTGCTTTTTTTGTCTTTGTTGGAGTTTGACAGTGCTGTGACATTTTAAAATGTAATTTATTCCTGTGATCAAAGCTGAATTTTCAGCATCATTACTCCAGTCTTCAGTGTCACATGATCCTTCAGAAATCATTCTAATATGCTAATTTGGTTCTAGAGAAACATTTATTTTTATTTTTACATTATTTAAGTTGTGGTGCTTAATATCCCATGTATACAATTTTTCCATGTATTATTTGACAAATATAAAGTTCTAAACCGCATTTATTTGTATACTGCATGCAATTTTTTCTCTTTTTTTTTTCTCAATACTATACGTCCAAATGGGGTTTTCCATTGCATTTATAAAATATTAAAAGCATATCTCATTTTGACAGTCATATTTATATGCACTACCATTAAAAAAAAAGAAATTGATACTTTTATTCATGGATTTATTCAGGATGTATTCAATTGTTCAAGAGTGACAGTAAAGACATTTTGGGCCCTATTTTAATGATCTGAAACTCAAGTATCAAACGCGAAACGCAAGTAACTTTGTGGGCGGATCTCGGGCGCTGTTGCTATTATACCGGCGGGATAAATGACTCTTGCGCCCAACGCAAATCTAAAATGCGTTGGTCTGAAGTAGCTACATTACTCAGGTGTGGTTTGGGCGTAACGTGTAATAAACCAATCAGAGCGTCATCTCACATTCCCTTTAAAAGCAGGCGCGCTTGTTCCATGGCAGATCGTTTTTCTGTGGCGGAATTGTTTTCTGAAACTGCAAAATAGCACCAGGGAACGTTTGCGCCGGAACACGCCTCCTCTTTTCGCTGCACCGCCCCCGGGAGCGCAAGTTCATTCCCTAATTTACCGAAGTGCGTCTGTGGAGGGAAAAGTCCACTGTGCGTCGGGTGCAAAATAGGAATGATACATGTGTCGGTGTACAAAGTCAATTGCGCTGGGTGCAAGATAGGGCCCATCATGTGACACTGAAGACGATTGTAAAATATGATAAAATAGAAAACACTTCTTTTAAATTGTATTAATATATATATATATATATGCATGGAGTAAAAAAAAATATGTGTATGATTGCATTGTTAGTCTTCTCATCCAAGATCTCTGCATGGGTCTGTACTTTTCATTACTCTCTGTAAATCACAAGACCACCTTTAGCGGGTATGTGAGATCCTTCAACTACTGTCATTTCCAAGCATATAGCTGGCCACATAAATAAATCTATAATTATATTTTTACTGAATTAAATGAAAAGATCATATATATAACACTGAGCTGTTGTCTAATCTTGTTTCTATCCACAGATTTCTTCTTCACATTACAAGTCTAGTACAAATACACTGTAAACGATTACATACAAAGTATTGTTTTCTTAGCATTGATGCAGAGCTAAATTTCTACATAATACATAATATTGGATTGACTAAATATTACATTATTACAGTATATTTAAAAGACTTGACATAAGACCTATTCTAGGAGATTGAAGTTTAGTGTATGTGTGTGTGTGTGTGTGTGTGTGTGTGTGTGGCCTGGTAAAACCTAAAGATGGCAATATCTGAAATCCTTGTCCTTGGGAGGACATATTTTGGTCCCCATGAGGAAAACAGCTTATAACTCATACTAAGTGATGTTTTTTGAAAATGTAAACATGCAGAAAGTTTTCTGTGATGGGTAGGGTTAGGTGTAGGGTAAGTGATAGACTATACAGTTTTTACAGTATAAAAATCATTACGTCTATGGAGAGTCCCCACAAAGATAGCAAAACTGAGTGTGTGTGTGTGTGTGTGTGTGTGTGTGTGTGTGTGTGTGTGTGTGTGTGGTTAAATCCTAAGCAGGGCTAATGGAGGAATTCTTTAACACTGGGCTACTTCCTTTATCAACAGCCGAGAGCCTGTAAAGGCCAAACTCAGCACTCTCTCTGAACACTGCAAACTGCAGCCCCAGCAATCTCCTGTTAATGGGATGGGGAGGAGAAAAAAATTAAATTCAGCAGATTTCTGCCAAACATTTTCCTGTCTGAGCCCTGTCAAAACAGCCCAGGCCAGATCCTGATGGGGCAACATTTAAATCTTTAAGCAGCAGACAGAAAGAGAGGGTGGCCCAAAAAAGTACTGATTAATGTTTAAAGAGAAAATAATGGAAAAACAATGTCAAGAAAATGCAAAAAAGGACTGTTTTTGAATGTCTTTTATTACAGGGAGTGGCTAAATAATATATTACAGGCATGTGTTTTACAGCAGGTTTTACATTGTGAATATTGAAACCTTAAGCATGCAGAGAGCGACCAAGAACCATGTCTGGAGTGGGACTTTAATAGAGTGTAATGGAATATTGTATGTGTGTTTATGTATTATTCTTGTTATGCTCACTCTCCTATCTAATGTCTTGAGCATGAATATTAACACTGTGGTTTCACATGATGTCTGTGAAGGTCTGCTATTTGTAGCACACGCAGTCTTGTACATTGCTGAACACATCATTTTTCACATGCACAGTTCGAGTTCCTGAAGTATACCAGGCTTGACATTGGCAGACATTGGCCTGATCTTGACCTTCATGCAAACTGGTATCTATTTTTTTGACTCTAGTTAAACATAAGTGTGTGTTACCAAGCATAAGACGTTATGTGAGGCACCAGCGTACATCGGCCTGAGGGACAATGCTCAATACACTGTAACTTTTCTTTGTATTTTAGCAGGATAAAAATGATAAGGTCACAGGAATCTGCATTGTATTGGGTCTTGTGGCATCACCCTTCATCTTTACTCCTGACGGTGTCTTAGCTGAATTTCAATCTTCTGTTGGCAAGAGGTGTAAGTAGAGGTAACAAAATCTATCATAAATGTGAAAAGCTCAAGGAAATAACTTGATGTTACTGTTGACACAAATTGCCAAGCATACAAGGTTTGCAAGTTGCATATTGTGTCATTGCTTGATGTCCAGGGAACCACCCTCAAACTTCTGTACAACAATTTTAAGGAAAACATTTATAATACTACATATTTCACTGTTGTAGTAGAAAATTAGTGGTCTTGAGTTTGACATTGACAGGTTTATTTGTAAGCGTTTTATAACATTTAGCAAACCAGTGTAAAAAAGAAGTGTATTTTATTGTATTGAAGGTGCACTTCAAATCTTAAAAGTATATATTTAAAAGAAATACTTTTAGAAAACATAGTATTCATAAAATAAAAGTGTACTTAAGGAGAGTACACTTTCAATTCCATTTCTTAACACACTTGAGTACACTTTTAAAGACTGCACTTTGTAATAATGTTTTGCTTTAAAGCACATTTTAAATAATTGTGTTAATCTTTTGCCGTGCTTTAAAGAAGTACACGTATATTGATGTGTTGACTATACTAAAGCACATGTAAAGTATTGATTATAATTGTAACTGTAACTACAACTGTAACTGTAGCGTTATTCAATATTACAATTAAAGGTAATGTATTTTAAATGTAATAAATTACAAATTGTGATTGCAAATACTTGACATACAAGTTTCAATAGACATAAAAAATGCTTGTCAGTACATTCAGCAGTACACTTTAACCATATTTTGAAGACAATAGCAGTACTTATGAAATTACATGTAGTACTTAAGTCCTACTTAGTTAAAAAAGCACTCTTAAGTTCACTTAAACTATGTGTATTATATAAATGTAAACTATAATACATTATTAACATGTAATTGTCACAGTCATGTTTAGCTATCTGTTTTAGTCATAAACATTTAGTAAGTTGTGTAAGGTATCCTGCATATGGTGATCCTATAATGTGCTTATCTTTTTTTTTTTTTAGCTGTTCATGTGAACCAATTAAAGAATTGAGAAAGGTGTTTTCCCTAATATCTACCATAGACATTATACCATATCTATATAATGTCATGTTTAACTATTAGTCCATAAACTAAACCATTAGTCTATTAGTCTATGCTGCTATTAGTCTATTAACTGCACTTAGTATTATTTGAGGAGAATCTGAAGTAGCTCCTTTCCCATATTCTCCCAGTAGAGAAATTGTAGTTCACACTAGGGGGAGCTATTTAGTTAAAAGAGCCATTTTGTGCAGGAACACTCTAGGCCTGATTAGCAACAACTTACCTACACCAAATGTTAGGTCATGGGTTTACCATTCATTCTTGAAGCACTGATCAGGATTTAACATGTTAGTCAAGAGGTGGATTATGAAGCTATGTTATATATTTGGTGGACATTTTGCAATGTGGCAAGTACAGTGATTATGTGATGCCATTATGAATTAATCCCAATGTGAATCCCAATCACTTAGGCCAGTGCCAATTTTGTTTTCCAGAAATATCTTTGGCAACAGGTATATTGATTGATATTTCTTGTGAACTGCATTACAAAGGCCTTTGTTCTACAAATGATCAGATTCATTTAAGACCAAGAATGCTCAGGCAACACCAAAAAGTGTTTGAGAAGCAGTCCTGCGGCCTTGAATATCCATTTCACATCCATGTCAAAGCTAAGGTGTTGCATTGCCCTCATCAAGCAAGCTGAGGAACTACTACAAACCATGAAAACACAAAAACTGCTGAAAAATCATGAAAGGTCCTTCAGTTGGAGTATAAGTTATGTTCATGGTTAAGTTTTGTGGTCTACTGGCTGTTTTGGGGCAAGATGTTCGAGTGCTGCAGTCTTGAGTTTCTTTTGGTCGTTCCTAATTATCAGAGCTGGTATTAAAATTACAGGCATTGTTTCAGTTTCCATGAAAGATTTAAGTTCAAATAGAGCATACACAGAAATGCTAAGCAGATAACCTGGATTCTAACTTGCTTAGAGCTTTATCCAGCTCAAAATGAGTCATACTGAACTTGTAAATGCCCAGCTAATGCAGCATCATTATGAGGGAGCAGACACTTCTGCAGTTGCTCAAACAAAGAGGTCTTTTCTTGAGTAATTGGTGATTACTTGTGGAACAGGCGTGTCTATGTGCATGCGTGTGGAGGGCTGCTGGGATTGGCGGGTGTTTTGTGGTCTGCTGACAGCATGTGGTTGTGATTTGTAAGGGGAAGGTGTGCCACTGAGCTTCAGGTGTGACTGAGAGCCCCCAGTTATTCCCCTGTGAACAACTAGTCTACCCAACACCAGCCCATAAGAAAGAAAAACGAGATCTCTGCAACATCTCAATTGCTTCTTATTGAAACTACTACAATTAAGTGGAGATACAATTGAGAAATGTTCCTGGGAAAAGTCTTCAGGATTCCTCAAGAGTTTCAGAAAGCATCAGTGTCACAAACTGTGCTCAAATAATTCTTCAAAGACCAAATGACCGGAGCTATTCTATCCACATAATTTCTTTTACTATGAACACATTTTGTCAAATTTTTCTCTACTTTGGTTACTTCTAGAAACGAAACGAAACAGAGAACTCATTGAAGCTCCTGAGCTATGAAAGAGGAACATCTGAGCATCAAGATTATGCTCTGGGTGTACTGTGAGAAATATGCTGGACCAGTTAATACAACGTGCGCATGCAGATGTTCTCGCGTCGGATCCTGTGATTATGGTGGTCTGCTCCAGAGGAATGCTGGGCAGCTTTTCACCTGAACCCTTTGGCTTTTCCTCTTCAAACATCCCGATTAGCATACATGAGTTTTACTGTCTGATCTTTCTTGGCCTCCTGCACACTTTTCAGGTTGTCCATTTATCTGTTTCAGTGGCTGGTCAGGTTAATTAGTATGTAAAGCGGCTGATGGAATTCAAAAGCAGAGTCACTAAAATGACAAACATCAAAGGTCTTGCACCTGCACCAATGACAATGGCCTTAAGTACAGCCCTATCCTTGGGCAGAATGGTTGATCTATCACCTTTAAAGTCGCCTTCTGAATTTCTTTGCTGGGTCACTGCATCTTGCATCTCTAATTTGCGGAGCCAGTCGCTCTGAGGCTTGGGTAAAAGCCAACGTCTGATACATTCCAGTAATTCATGCACCCGAGCCCCCTGAAATGTGCTTCCTCTTCATCCTCATCCTCGTCTTCTTCTTTTTCTCTCTCGGTAAGCAGACTGAGGGATTGTAATTTAATTGCACGTCTTGCTGTTTTTCAGGCTGAATGGGTAGAAGGCCAATAAGCAATGGCTTGAGCCCCCTCAGAGAGAGGTGGAGACCTCCGGCGTGGAGCCAAGATTGAGTTCTTATATTGTTTCCTTGGAAACTGTCCTTTATGGAGTTTTTGATGAAGCCCTTATACGATTATCTCAAGTCATGGATAAGACTGTTCACAAGAACACAATATATGTCTGATATCAAACTGGGGTGCATTTCCCGAAAGCATTGTTAGCCAACTATGGTTGAAAGTTAGGTCGTTTCAAACATAGTTCAGGTGCTTCCTACCATAGCTCCAGCAAAATTCGCAAACAACATCACACATTTCTGTGGTTGAAACAACAGCGCTTTCTTTTTAGTATGACATGGCCTTGAATAGACCGCACTCGTCTCGTAATCATGTAGCACAATCTATATATTTCATCCGTTTTAAATATATATACATTTCATTCTATATATTTGAGTGTTTCAACAATCAGCACCATTTCTGAAGAGTCTGATCAGTTTATGAATCGAACATAAAATAAAGCAAAACGATGGTGAAATTACAGAGAAATTCAGAGAAATTACATTGTGTAGAAAGTTGAGTGAATGAACCGCATGTATGTGAAAAGATTTTCCTTGTTAGGAATTGTCCAAGAATTTCCTTGTTATATTTAAGTTTCACAAAAAATTTTTTTCCTTTTCTTTCCTCTACTTCTTTTAAATAAAAAACATTCTTTTTCCCCATACTGCTGTGTTTCTAAAGCACAAATTAATGATTGAATTATGCCTACTCAAACGTTCTGTTTTTTCTTTCAGGTTATAGTTATACCCATCTTTTGTGTGTGTACTTTATTCAGGGAACAGCTTTCTCTTCAGGGCATGGTTGTAAAGATTGTGGATGAGGAAAAAAAAGCACAGAGATTTCAAGATTTTAGATTACATTTTAATCTAGCCTCAAAGGAGATTTCTACATCATGAAACATCAGTGAGTTCAAACATTGGAAGCGGTCGTAATGCTGATACAACTTTCACCACAATTCATCATGACCAATAAAAGCAAGACAATTATTTTTCAGAAAAGCAAGACAATGATCCATACTAACTTTAATTTTAGATGTTTAGACAACTAATACCAGTTAATACCAGTAAAATATACTCTGGATAGAAATCCCTCTTTCCTCTCTGAGACTGTAAATCTGAAGATGTAAAATGTGGCTGCTATAATGCGTTAAGTACTCGTGGGTTAAGGTTTGGGTTAGTTAGAAAGGACTTAAACCAATATATCAATAGCATAAATTTTACAGGAGTTTATGCTGTCATAGAACTTGGCACTATAGTTGCATTTATTGACAAGAAACTGCATAATGTTCCTTTATGTAATGCTGGTCTTCTGGACTGACATGTTAAGTGTGGCCACTAATAAGACATTAAATTTTGACATAATTGAGTACAAAAATCTCATGAAAACATGAGCAGGTAATTTTCATGTATCTAAGTGAACTAGTTTGTACACTATTTTGTTTTTCATTTAAATCAACAAATTAAAAGTAGTGCAATAATTACTACTATGATATGTAGTAATATAATAAGTACTATCACTAAAAATATAAAATATGCATTATGTTAGTGATAACTGGGGAGAGAACAGGCTTTTCATTCATTCATTGATTAATTCATTCATTCATTCATTCATTAATTCATTGATTCAATGAATGAATGAATGAATGAATGACTCACTCACTCACTCACTCACTCACTCACTCACTCACTCACTCGTTTCTTTGCCAAATATAACTTCATATTTCATTCCTCTGATTTTGGGGTATTATAGTATTAAAATATATCCTGGGCATGTTATCGGGCATCAAATTAATTGAGATTCACTGAAAAGTGGAAGTTTATTGCACTCATTTATTTTCGCTACCTTTTCCCCTTTTGTCTAAAGCATCAAAAGCTCAAATATGGCATTGTAATTTAAGTCAACATAGAATAAATCACTTTTGTGGCTATAATTAAATATCCTCCTCTCTAAACCTCTACACTATTATGTTCTCATTGAGGCCAGCAGATAAATCTACACTGCCGGCACCGATTCACTACGGCACATTAAATTCTTTTAGATCAATTAAACTTAGCAGCTCAGTTTACAAGTGACCACTCTTAATGTCCCTCCTACACTCTTACGGGTGCACAAGAAATTTATTGCACCTTTACTAAATGAACAGAAGTCTGAAAACTCCCATAATTATCCTTTCTGTGCTTTAAACCCATATGTTTGAAGTACAGTTTTCAAAAACCCAGTGTTATATTAATTTCAAACCTGTGCTAAGCTGTTATGTTTTTTTTGGTCACACCCCTCACTTACATCATGATATCTGTGTTCCTCCATCAGCTCTTATTTTTCGCAATGACTTTTTATCATTGCTGCTTTTTCAGTGGATGTATGAAGTCAGTTCTCATCAAAACACAGGTATTATAGCAGAGAATCCACAGGTTCATTACATTAATGAACATTTGATGACAGACAGAATATCGTGTATATTGTAGCCTATATTCGCTTGTGACTATTCCATTAGCCTATTACAGAAAAAATATATTTTTAAAAACTATAATAGCCTATTTAATTTGCAATTAAATGAGAATGTATTATAGTTTAAATGCAATTAGTTGAATGTAAGAGTGCTTTGTTGATCCATAGGACTTAAAGATACACACATTTTTTTGTTTGTTCAAAATGAACAAAATTTTTATCATTTCATCATCAATCCTTCTTCCAAAACGTTTCTTTTTTTTGTCTGATTCATTATGATTCACTATAGTGTTTATATTTTAGACCTGACAGGATGGTTTCCACGGAAAATGGACTATACTTGTGCTGAGCTTTGTGACGCACTTCCGTTTTGAAATAGTAGGCAACAACTGGTAACATAATAAACTTATAAAGCTTGTTACATTACACAGTTTACACATCCCCCTCGATGTAAATTTTTCTGGAATAATTTTTTTGACAGTATTCACTGGAAGAGGGCGTGGTTACTCCCAGAGAAATATTGTATGTCCAATAAAATTAGAGAGGTACACTTTAAGATTCTTCATAATGTTTACCCAACCAACTCACAAATTGCCTCTTTTGTTGATCTCTCTGACCTGTGTGTATTTTGCAAAGTTGAGGAAGAAACTTTGCTTAATTTATTCTACCACTGTAATCAGGTTAAGCCTCTTTGGGAGAGCTTGGGTTGTTATCTTTCTCACTTTATCAAATGTGATTAAACTTTTTCTGGGAGTGACTATGCTATTGATAGTGTTGTTAATTTCTTTGTGTTGCATTGTAAATTTTTTATTCACAAACACAAATTTCTCAAGACTTTGCCTAGATTTGATGTCTTTATTGCTGAGATTTTCCTTATTGTAAAATCTCTCAAACTCATTGATAACAGTAAGAACAACAAGTTTCTTAAGAACTATGTACGATTTTTTCTTACTTGTTGAGGAGTCAGTTTTTTTTTTATGTATTCAATGCAGTGCTGTTTCTTCTTTGTAAAAGAATTAATACAATTAATAAAAAAACAACAAAAAAACAACAACAAAAAAACAACTGGTAACATAATTTCCGGTTATGTATATTTTCGATGTGCTGTAGTAACGTAGTTGAAAGGCCATCTAAAATGATTGTCCACAAGAAGACTTTAAAAAATCTGGATATTTTCAGAGACAGGAAATGAGATATTCAGATGATTAGGCTACTGTGTAAAGAATTTTCTAAAACTCACCGAAAGGTTAAGTTTTAATCCAACCCAAACCGATCTAACATAAACATACGCGATTATTTCACCACAGGGTGTCAGTGCTGATCTAAACTACAAAACTAGTAACTGAGATGCTGTGTGTGAGACCTGATTAATGCGATCAGTTCGAACATTTATTTACACTATTTAATCACTATTCTGTGCTATTTTTCAGTGTCAATCATTTTACTGTAGGCCTTTGTAATTTACATGTTGACAGCTATAAAACGTAGCAATAATCTGCTTTCTCGTGTGTGGGTTCGCTGCTGTAACCGGAGGCAGGTAGAACGCGGAAGTACTTGTGCAAGTAGTCCATTATACAGTCGCGTGCGGTTCATACAGGTCAACAGAGAAAAGTTGTCTACTTTGTCGCGTGTACTATGGTGTGGAAGTGGCATCTAGTTGCACACTAAATTTCGTTTAGTGTTTTAAAGTCCCGTTTTTTAGTGTCACGTTTTAAAACACGCTGAACAGAGGAGAGTCTGCTGGCAAAAGAGAACAAGAGTGAGCTGCAATAAAACGAGAATCAACATTGGCTTGGCTTTTCGGAGATGGAGAGAACTGAGGGATTTGAAAGCAACGTGGAGAAGGCGTTTTTATTACTCAACAGGTGAGTAAGGTATTTTATTAAACAGATAAATTGCCATTTGTAGCTCTCTAACAGAATTTATTGTAAAGCATTATCTATTGAGAATTTACTGGAGTTTAAGTGTCTAGTCAGCCTGAGATGAACCTCTAGAAGGCGGTTAATAAACAAAGAAGCTACAGCCTAGTGTAGGGGAGAGCGGGGCACAAAGTAACGCTTTTTGACTTTCTTAGTTTTTTGTAAATCTACTTATGGTTCAGAGTATTTATTTTTTCCCACATTAATTTCCCACATGTCTAGTACAATTATGTGGTTTTGTTTTATTAATACAGTAGCCTATATACTTTTTTCTTGATATACCCCGAAAGAATGGAAGTGAAATGTGACAACATGCCCCATAGGTGGGGGGTACATTGTAACGTGTGGGGCACATTGTAACATAACATATGACAGCTTAAAATGTTATCTGATCTAATAAAAAAAACCAAAAAACCAAAACAAACTAAAATATTTTCTAAATAAAATACAATTAAAAAACTTTTTCATATAAAATAATGGCAATTTTTAATAATTAAATATAAACTCATTTTTGAGTTTTGACTACGAACACATGAAAACACAGCTATACAACATAGTTCAAAACAAATAAATAATTAGTAATTTCTGAACATTGACTCTCAGTCTTTATTCACCTTTTTCTCACGTTTTCTCAATAAAATTAATAAAAGTATAGAATATAATAGCATATTTCTAATAGGGGCACATTGTAACGCAGTGTTACAACATGCTCCCGCCTGCACAACTGGGATTTAAACCCTGCTAGTGTCTTCTGCTAGTTAGCTCAACTGTTAAATAACATCTTGGAGATTAAAATAATATCAGATTTGTCTTATTTTAAATAAACACAAAAAATAGAGATGAAAAATTAACTTAAGTAAGAAATTTACTTTTGCTATGGTTTAATAAATGTCTATGGATATCTTCCAAAAAAAATAAAAATAATTTTTTTTCTATATAGTGTTGATATGGCAACTAGTAAATACACAAAGTTTCGTCATCCAAGCATGTGCGGAAGTATTTAAAACAAGCGTGTTACAACTAGCCCCGTGTTACGTTGTGCCCCGCGCTCCCCCCTACCTATAAGTACATATTTGCTATTTTATAATGTTGTTTAAATATGGTTAAGTGTAGCCTACTCCTAAATAGTATTCACTACTAGCATTTTTGGTAAACGAAAATATTCTTTAATGTCATTTTAGTTGAAACTATTTCTATTGAAATATATTTGTAATTACAGTAATTGTAGTTTAGTACATTTAATATAGATGAACTTTAAAGGTATACTTAAATGATACTAAATATATCACACTCGAGTACTTTACATACACCTTAGTATGTTAGTCAACACATCAAAATAAGTGTACTTCTTTAAAGCAACGTGAAATATTATTAAAGCATAATGATGTACTTTAAGGTGAGATTTTCATTTGACATTATTACAAAGTGACCTTTTTAAGTATGTTAAGAAACAGTCATGATAGTCTTCTATCTACACTTCAAAGTAGTATTTTATTTCAGTAATATTATCTGCAGCAAGTACATTAAAAAAAATATATACTTTTACGATTTAAGTTCAGTAGAATTAAGCAGATCACTTTTTTACAAGGGTTGCAAAACCCACACATTCGTATGTTTTTAAGTGTGACTTAATTGTCTAAATCATTTTTTGGCACCAGTATAATATTTCTTGTCAGAAGTGAATGTTTTGGATGATCAATGGTAAATGAGAGAAACAACAATCCTATTCCAACTTCTAAACCAGTTAATGGTTCAGTATCTTGAGTGCATTAGTGTTTGTTGTCAATGGGAAATAAGTCATGAGTTACAGAACAAATTACGTTTACGACCCCTTTGTGGCTCAGGCATCTGTGATTTCACACGCTTTATGTAAAATTTACAGTTGCTGTATTGTATGACATGGTGGCGGGGGTAACGTGAGTCACGGTGCGGGCTAAGCGGCTGTCTTCAGTGAACGCCGTGCATGCTTTTTTCCTCTCTCCGCGGCTTTACGGCCTCTCCCAGTGTGAAGAGGTGTGACCAGAACTGAATGCTAAGTGTTATAGACACAGATAAACGCTACAGTGCTAGGCTAGCACGAGGCTGATGGGAAAAACACATGGGGATGGAAGCACACTTTCCCAGGGAGCTGAGTAGAAGATCTGTGGTCGGGAGTGTTTGACGCTGGCCAGGGCTTAGTCTGTGCTTTGAGGCCCACTGAAGAGTGGGCACTAGTCTAGAAAATGTATTGTTATTTGTGGTTAACCTGATAACCATTTTTACAGTCAACTTTGTGTCTAAGATGATGTGCAGGATATTTTCTTTCTTTCTTCTTGGAAAAATTAGCCATTTGTAAGGCATCATGAGTGGCAAGCATTCAAGTTCAGGGTTTGTGTGTGTTATTTTATTTTATTTATATATTTATTGCTTTTTAATCAAAACCAAGACCAGTAAATTATGGAGTTTTTTTTATGGCAGTAGTTAAAGGGGAAGCTGACATGTCCTATGATGACATGCTATACTCCACTATTGTAAGCAGCATTTTCTTTTTTTTTCTTTTCTTTTTTAATATAATGATGTGCCTTTGCTACTTTTTACGAGTTTATTTTAATTGAAAGAGTACATAAAATATTTGTACTTTTATTGTACTTTTACCATTTAAAAGTAGAAGGCAAAAATGTACTATGGCGAAAATGTCATACATGTAAAAGAATGTATAAGAAAACGTAACCAGTTACATACACATTTTATTTAAATGATTATTATCTGCAAGTACAGCTTATTAAAAAGCTGTACTACTGGTGAAAATTTGCATGCATGGATATATCTGGAACATTTACATGATAGACTTACTGTAAGTGCTCATGCTAACTAATGTACATTGTCCCTTTTAAAATAAATTATGTATTTTTTTAAAAGTTAATTATTTATTCATTGTAACTGTTTTAGCGCCCTCCTTTTTTTAACAATTGTGCATGTGTGAGACAAAATCACTTACTAACCTTTTCTCTGGCAAGTTATATTACTCCTGTCATTACAAAAGCCCACAAACACAGTAAATTCAGCACAATTTTCAAAAGTACTATTTACATATAGAGAAAAGGAGTTACAGCTTTACAATTCAAATAACACATTTATTTGATCCACACTCTAATTCAATTCCTCTTGAAGAATCAATTTAAAGGTACAGTATAGCATTTTTCGCCACTAGGGGTCGCTAATCTATTTACAATAACAAAGGCGTAGATTGATGACGCAACATTTGCTAAGAATTATGGATCTTGTCGTCAACGTCAAGCCGACCGATCTAATAATGTTTATGGATGACTGAATACATCGATGTTTTTATCATGACTGTGATATAAAGCAGTTCGGGATTGCTAAGAGACAGCTATCAGCTCCAAACCGCTCCAAACGCGACGCGAGTCCCTCGGATATAAAAGGAATATGGACATTTCATTCTACCGAGCTACATGCAGAATTACTACTCACAGGTCAGTTTATTAGACAAATTAAACTTGTGAGGTAACGCAGCGCTGTTTCACTTGGTCTAACATTACACTATCACACTAAATTGCATTTGAATGTGTTTAAATGTATGTGTTAGTCTGTCTGTATGAGACTAGCAGTAAACTAGATCAACATTAGAATAATATACAGATCATATTCTGACATTTTATCATTGTTGAACTATAAAACATTGATTAGTTTTATGTAAATGTGCTCACCTGTTTAATAAAGTACATGTAGGAGCGGTCGAAGTCTTGGACGTGGAGCTCTCGTTTATATACTGTCTATGGGAGCTCTCGGCATCTCTAAAACACCGCGCTGATATTGATTCTCGTTTTAGTTCTCCTTTTTTTATCCAAAGTCTGCTTGTCATGGTCCATAATGTTTGAACGAAACAACAACAGCGTGCAGATAGACATTGCGAACTACAAAGTTGTCCGCGTCAGTCGCTTTGGTTACTATCAGACGGCTCTGGTTCATAGCTCTGGTTGCCATGGCAGCACGAGCGGAAACCAGGGACAACGCGGATATGACGCCATTGGCGGCGACAAAACGGAAATAAAGAAATGGGACGTTTCTCGAATTAAATTACAAATTTCTCCTGGTTTGAAAGTTGTTGGAGACAGTCGGGATAATGTAAGTACACAACTAAAAAAAATATATAACATAGATATAGTGATTTTTGCTATTTTTAAAGCAAAAAAGTTACATATTGTGCCTTTAAGCACTTTTATAAAAAAATAAAAGCTTCACATTTTTTTTTTTTCATATTTATTGTAAAAACTATTTTACAAATGTAGTGTTTTTCTGTATTAATCAGCAGTCACAGATGTGGTCCATAATAGCATCACAAACCTTGTTTTGAACCTGGCACATGCCTTTTAGATTGACGTTTTATTTGTTAATACTTGTATAAAAATACAGCTTATTTGTTAATACTTGTTAATACATACATATCACATTAGTTCGGCAGACCCCTCCTCTCTTCTATTGTTGATGTTTTGTGCCGTGAGAGCGAGCATTAATAAGATTTCCTTTACATGTAGCAACATAATATAAATAAATAAAAACTACAGTAGACTACAGTAGGTGTTATGTGGTTCTGTTTCTCTCCTGTCCACAAAATGGTCCTGCATTTTGAAGGCTGATAAAAATAAAAATGTTGTGTTCTTGGGTTGAGATTGTTAATGTTATTTGGTTTATATATTTTATACAGACCATTCAAACATGGCTTTGCTTTCACGGAGGACCTTTCAAATGTAGCAAGACGGAGAGAAGAAAGTCTGTTTTATATGGAACTATACAGAGTTTTCCACCAGGTTATGCCCATCTGTGATGAGAAAGACAGAATAAAATCATAGAAAAGCAGAGAGGCATTTTCTTGCATCCCCAATCCCTGTGAGTCAATGTTCCACCTGGGCCTTGGTCCACTTTGTCAAGACTTTCTCTGGTAAAAAAAAAAAAAAAAAAAAAAAAAAAAAAAACCTTACTTCTTCAGCATGCAATAAATGTGCAGTAAAGTTGGCACTGACCATATGCGCAGTGTGGGTATCGCTCCATATACTTTAATGATACACCAAACTAGGTCATATATTTTCAGATATTTCTCTCTTATGTGCACATATTCATATTTGGGGGTGGCTTTTTCACAGCTGTGAATGTGACAGCCCTGTGAAGAATGAGATGTATATGTCCTAAATGACATCTCTCAGTGGACTATAGAGATATGGGAGCCATATAATGACACAAGACCACTAGATCTACTCTGATGATCATGGGAGAATTGACCACACAGATGGTATATTCATCAAAACTTTATGACTAATAGTCAGTAAAATTAACAGCAGCACTGATATCTGACAAATTCAAATCTGCAAGTTTTTCGACAATCCAATGAATACAAGTCAAATAACATCCTATTCAAGACAAAATAAGAATGATAAAAATGATTACTTTTAAAGTCCTCCTGTGATGAAAATCAATTATTTAATGTTGTTTATATGTCTATGTGGTGTTTTTAATATGCTTTAAGACAAACCATGTGCAAATTCATAAGTCAACACCATTGCAGAGTATTTTCTCATTAAAACTGCAGTGAACCAAAGACAGTCTCAAAAACCTGGTCTGAAATCGCTGGTGTTTCTGACGTCACAAACTACCTTGTAACCAATCAAAATTTTTCTGTTGATATGAAAAATCGAGTAGATTTAGCAATAGAACGGGTGTATGATGTATATTACGATGTGAGTTACTTAAAGCGTTTCTGGTGATTGTTAGAAGGCAGCTGTCTGACTCTGAGATGCGAACGGGAACATGGTTTGTGTAACATTAGCAACACATTATTAGCTGTTTAATAACATAGTCAAGCAAAAGGCTAATCATATTAATTACTGTTATGTGTCCATTGTAAAGAGCGATACCATTGTGCAGCGTTTACCTGAGTGGAGGTGGGCCTATTTAGCATATATGGATCTGTGTAAATTAAATGAAGCAAGGGTGTAGAGTTACATTCAAGTTACATTCAGAATTTGTCCTCTGCATTTAACCCATCAAAGTTAGTGCACACACATTAGGAGCAGTGAGTAGTGAACACACATCGCAAACCATGGACACACACCTGGAACAGTGGGCAACCATTTTTTGCTGCAGCGCCCAGAGAGCAATTGGAGGTTAGGTGGATTAGGTGCCTTGCTCAAGGACACCTCAGTCGTGACTCGTGGATATTGAGGGTGGAAGAGAGCGCACTTCATTCACTCCCACACCTACATTTTCCTATCGGTAGTGAGAATTGAACCCGCAACCTTTGGGTTACAAGTCTGACTCTCTAACCATTAAGCCATGACTGCACCCTATTTTTTTTCTTTTTTTGATGTGAATCAACACCTAAACAAACAATTTTGTGAACATTTGCTAGATGTCTGTTCTGTGTTGTGCTGAAAAAAAAAGTGTTTGTACATAGTCCTGCCTTTGTAAATAGGAGAAAAAGTGGATTGGACCGATTCATGGAGCAACACAACACAACACACAACAACACAACACACAACACAACACACAGCACAACACAACACAACACACAGCACAACACAACACAACACAACACAACACAACACAACACAACACAACACACGTGTAGCCAGTCAGCAGTAGGGGGTGTATAGAGGTCTTCTCAGGTCCTAAAATCTGTACCCGAATCGACCCGAATTACTTCTTACCCGAACCGGACGTACATGAATTAATTTTTTTAAAGAAAAACCAGATCCGAGACAGAAAAATTAGACCTGAGTTAAACCCGACTGGAGCCGAATGTAAACGGCATTGACGTGTGCACAGCCTGCATCTCCGCATTCAGTCAAGAAAAATCCCAGTGTCCTGCTGACTGATTTGGCCGCTGCTCCATTACTTTCATTTATTTATTTACTTATTTATTATTACTTTATAATATTGCCTGCCTGTTGGAGACAAATTATTTCTGAGTTCAGCTTTCAATTGTGACCAGTAGATTGGAAAAATAAACGTGATAGCTGGATAAAAATTTAATCGATAGCTATTTAGCCCACCTCATCTCCGTCGAAGGGCTTCTGCACACAAAAAGAAAAGCCCTGCATGAACATGAAGCGTATTGAAACAAGTGGCTTTTCCTGATGGATCTCATAGCTATAATATGGATTTCTGTGTGTGAGGTTACAAACATCTGTTCCTTTCTACGTGCGTTTCTCAAAAATGCACATTACACAAACGTGTAAGTACGCGCTAAAGGCTGAAATCTCATTCACTCAACACTGTAACCTCATTACATCCTATAACTTTTGCCATAATGTTATTTACCTGTCCATAAGATGATTAAAGTTTATTTTAATCCATGCTGACGGTGCTCGTTGAAACGGTAGGCAAAATGTGGAGCAACTGAGTCTAAATGCGGAAGTAACCGTGCGTGGAGTCCATTGGACGTAGAAGCGTGGATTCAGAGAGAACTTTGTAAAAGAATTGTTTTAAATATTAAAATGTTGTCACCTCCTGTTGCTAGACTGCTTCTTTCTGAGGCATGTGAGGTTGAACCATAAATGCCCGACATAGTTTCAAAGAATTCAGGTCTTCTTGGGTCCATTCGGAAAAAGCATATTTCATTTAAATGACCCGAGACCTAAGGCCACTAATACTGAACCTGACCCATGCCCGAGGCACTCGTCGAAGTTTTGGACCCGAACCCTCTCGGGTCGGACCTCGGATTTTCGGATCCATATGGACCCGTGAAGACCTCTAGTGTATACATTCATGGTGGAGGAGGAGAGAGAGTGAACAAACAGGACATTTGTAGAAAGACTGTAGAAAGAGAGATGGCTGAGATATTAGCAAATAGGAAAAGGTCAGAGGAATATAATTGGAAGAAGAAGGGTTATGATCAGGCAAGAGCTTTAGGACCCGCGTTAATATTGGAAAAGCTTATCATCTCTGGAGAGACATTAGAGAGTGGGAAGGCCTGAATATTCCCTACTTGGAAATTTATCACATAATGGATTATGGAACCTAAATGTGCTGCAAATGCCATTTCATGCCATGCAAATATTTTATAAATCTAAAATTAATATAATAACTAACAATGTCATGCACATTTATTTGTGTGCTGCCACTGAAGATGACCCTTTTACTTAAAAGGATGTGATGGACATCTGTATAACACAGGGACTTGACAAGGGATCTGAAAGCTTTACTGTTGTGTTTGACAGTTTGGGAGGGCATGTAGCTGGTGGTGACAGTTTCTGTGAAACAAAAGTCATATCAAGCCCACCAAACTTCAGAAACAATTATATTGTAGAAGCATAGATTTGATTTGTCACATCAAATGCACAGATTTCCATTTTCAGATTTCTTGTCTGCACATATGCACTGATCAGCCACAACATAAAAACCACTGACAGGTGAAGTAAATAATATTGATTATATTGTTACAATGACACCTGCCAAGTGGTGGGAAATATTTAGGGCAGCAAGTGAACAGTCAGTTCTTGAATTTCATGTGCTGGAAGCAGGAAAAATGGGCAAGCGAAAAGATCTGAGTGACTTTGACCAGGTCCAAATTGTGAGAGCTTGACGACTAGGTCAGAGCATTTCCAAAACAGCAAGCCTTGTTGGTGTTCCCGGTATTCAGTGGTTATTACTTACCAAAAGTGGTGCATAAAAGGACAACTAGTGTGCCAGAGTCAAGACTCATTAATGCACATGAGGAGCGAAGGCTAGCCTGTCTGGTCCGATCACACAGAAGAGCTACTGTAGCTCAAACTGTTGAAAAACGTAATGCCCATGATAGAAAGGTGTCCAAACATAGTGCATTGAAGTTTGCTGTATGGGGATGTGTAGCCGCAGAGCAGTCAGAATGCCCAGGATGACCCCTGTCCACCGCCTAAAGCACCTACAATGAGCATGCAAATATCAGAACAGAACCATAGAGCTATGGAAGAAGGTTGCCTGGTCTGATGAATCATGTTTTCTTTCAGATCAGGTGATTGGCTGGGTGTATGTGTGTCATTTACCTCGGAAAGAGTTAGCAGCAGGATGCACAATAGGAAGAAGGCGGGCCGATGGCGACAGTGTTATGTTCTATTTGGAAACTTTGTGGTCCTGGTATTTATGCGAATGCTATTTTGACACCACTTTAACATTTTTTTGACCTACAATACTCTTCAGCACAATGGTAACTCTGAGACATAACAGAAACCCTTTGACAAAATGAACAGAATAACAAAATGAACAGAACATGAAACACTAACAAATCTCCCCCTACAGCTGTCATCAAAATGATTCAACCCTCATTGCAAATCAGGTTTATTACAGTTTTTCTCCATTGGTTTGGCTCATTTCTTGAAACAGAAATTACATTCTCAAAACTCTAAGATCATTTGGAAAAACAGTCTTACAGTTCAGCACAACACTATAGCTCACTTGCAAAAGCTTATATCTCTCCCAAAACTGTTCACTCATGCTTCAAAACTAAATTTGTTTCCCATATAAAGAGTCAGTGCCACGAAAATGGCAAAGATCCTTCTCAATTGCTTTGGCTCATTTTTTGAAACAGACCGGACGTTCTCAGCACTCTTGGTGCTTTTGCCAAAATAACGTGGATGGTTCGGCACAACACCATGGTTCACCTGCAAAAGCTCATACCTCTCCCAAAACAGTTCACTCGTGTGTCAAAACTAAATTTCCTTCTCATTTAAACAGTCAGTGCCCCCAAAATGCTTTGTCCCTTTGGCATTGTGTAAGCACTGCAAGGCAAAATGTTTAGATGTTTTGTCACTATGGCAGAGGACCATTGAAATATCCCTCATGTCCACCTTTCAGTCTTAGCCCAGTCCTTCATTGACAGTGGTTACTGTACTGTTCTTTGTCTAGCTAACAGAATACAATTGTGTATAAAACTGAAAAAAGAAATAGGATTTTAGGGTAAGAGTAGCCTCCAAGGTTTGACATCACACATTGCACTCATACTGCCAAGGAAATTGTAACCATTATCATTCACACACATAAAGTAACTTCCATACATCAGAGTAAAAAGAAAATGTATACAGCATAATATACTGTAATATAAACACAAACAAAAAAACAATGGAAATTATATGCAGCCTACAGTGCTGTAAATAAAGCTGGAGTTTCACAGTTCTTCACTGGTCGCTGTCCTCACCCTCCCTCTCCTGGCCACTGTCCTCACCCTCCCTCTCCTGGCCACTGTCCTCACCCTCCTGGCCATCCACACGCTGCTGTCTGTCTGGCCACAGATTCTCGTCCACATCACAGCGTATATTCTCCCTTGCGATGCAACGAGGGAAGAAACGGCGTGCATGTCGTAACCATCCCCTACACTGATCTCCTGTGATATCCTCACACGCAGCGTCCATTGCATGGAGCAGGGACCTCTGATCTTGAGCCCGATGCTCATACACTCTCCACCTCCAAGCGGAGAAATACTCCTCAATAGGATTGAGGAAAGGAGAGTAAGGTGGTAGGAACAACATGACCATCCTTGGATGAGTAGTGAACCAGGCCCTGATGAGCAGGCCACGGTGGAAATTCACATTGTCCCATACAATGACATATTGTGGTAGGTGAGGCCCTACGAGACCGCTCTCATTTTCAGGCATCAAATCAAAATTAAGGCGGTCCAAGAAGATGAGGAGCTTCTGTGTATTGTATGGGCCAAGACTGGGGATGTGAGTGGCCACACCATTCTCAGATATGACAGCACACATAGTTATATTGCCCCCTCACTGACCTGGGAATAATATTATATGGTATATAATATATATATATATATATATATATATATATATATATATATACATACATATATATATATGGTATTCATGGTACTATGTTCTTGACTAATTTTGACAATTGAACAGACTATTGTGCATGTGATGACTTGAACGCTGACTTGAATGAAATGACGCTGACACGTTTTGGAGCGAACAACCATTAGACTGAGAATCAACAATCAGTTTAGATCAACAAGATCTATTCACTTGGAAATTGTGCTAAATGTAGGCTACCTGTACTTAATCATTTGCACAGATGTACTAAGACATTGAGACATGTACTTAGACATTTGCTATTTGATGAAATGAATGAGAAATTCAATTCTGTTGTGAACAATTACTAAGTGGTTTGGAGGTTTGTCCATGTTGTTTTGAGAATGTCATTTCTGTTTCAAGAAATGAGCCAAACCAATGGAGAAAAATTGTAGCAAATTTGACAGACTTTCAGCTGTTTGCAATGAACAAATCAAACAAAAGTAATTGAAATAGCTCAACACAAAAATGTTTCAAGTGGTTTCCCCAAATTCAACTGAAAATGCAACTTTTAATGACTTCTGCAGTCTAAAAATGATTCAACCCCCTGAGTAGAATCCCTCACAACAGCACAAATCTGCAAAACAGATGTTGTCTCAAGCACACCTGATGCAACTAATCAAGGGCTTCATTAGTTGCACCAGGTGTGCTTGAGCTAGAACACATGAACTTTCTGAACTGGCTAGTTTTGTTGAGTGTCACGTTTGACTGCATGTTAGAAATAGAAATGTCAAATAAATGGTCCAAAAAGTTAAAAAAGATATCATCGCCCTTCACAAACAAGGAACAGGTTACAAAAAGATATTGAAGGCACTAAATGGTCCTTGAGCACTGGAAGCATAGTTTGCAAGTTCAAAGTTAAAGGAACAGTGGTTATAAGGAAAGAAGCTATTAACGGCTGCAACCAGATTTCTGAGAAGGCAGGTTTAGAAAAACCCTCGAGTGACTGCAAAAGACCTGCAGTAAGACTTGGTGGCAACAGACACTGAGGTTTCAGCTTGCACATTAAGGTGCATACTAAACGCATGCGGTTCAAGATGTACACCACTATTGACCCAAAAGCACAAGGAAAGTTGGCTACAATTTGCTCAAAATCATATAAATAAGCCACAGATGTTTTGGGATCCTGTTCAGTGAAACGATGAAACAAAGTTTTTCAGCCCTATGGATCAGTTGTATGTCTGGAGGATGAAGAATGAAGCATATGCTGAAAAGAACACTTTGTCTGCAGTTAAGCATGGTTGTAGCTCTGTGATGCTCTGGGGCTGCTTTGCATCCACTGGCACTGGATACATACAGCGTGTGGAAGGCAAGATGGATTCATTGAAGTATTAGGAAATCCTAGGAGAAAACGTCATGCCGTCAGTGAGGAAGCTGAAGCTTGGGCGTCATTGGACCTTCCAACAGGACAAAGATCCCAAGCATACCTCAAATTCCACCAAGGTTTGTTTGCAGAAGAAGTCCTGGAAGATTCTACAGTGGCCATCACAGTCACCTGACTTGAACCCCATATAACATTTCTGTGGCATTTGAAGAAGGCGTTTGCAGCAAGAAAACTCAAGAATATTACTGAACTGGAGGACATTGCTCATGAGGAATGGGCTAAGATTCCTCAGAAACGCTGCCAGAAGCTGGTGTCTGGCTATACATCGAATTTGCAACAGGTCATAACAGCAAAAGGGTGTCCTACTAAGTACTAAAGATGCTTGCCATGAAGGGATTGAATAATTTTTAGACTGCAGAAGTCATTAAAAGTTGCATTTTTAGTTGAATTTGGGGAAACCATTTGAAACGTTGTGTTGAGCTACTTCAGTTACATTTGTTTGATTTGTTCATTGCAAACAGCTGAAAGTCTGTAAATTTTGCCAATAAACCGGTTTTGCAATGGGGGTTGAATAATTTTAATATTAAATATGTATGAATAACTGTATATTAATGTGCAAAAACACATACAGTGGGGAGAACAAGTATTTGATACATTGCCGATTTTGCAGGTTTTCCCACTTACAAAGCATGTAGAAGTCTGTAATTTTTATCATAGGTACTCTTCAACTGTGAGTGACGGAATCTAAAACAAAAATCCAGAAAGTCACATTGTATGATTTTTAAGTAATTAATTTGCATTTTATTGCATAACATAAGTATTTGATACATCAGAAAAGCAGAACTTAATATTTGGTACAGAAACCTTTGTTTGCAATTACAGAGATCATATGTTTCCTGTAGTTCTTGACCAGGTTTGCACACACTGCAGTAGGGATTTTGGCCCACTCCTCCATACAGACCTTCTCCAGATCCTTCAGGTTTCGGGGCTGTCGCTGGGCAATACAGACTTTCAGCTCCCTCCAAAGATTTTCTATTGGGTTCAGGTCTGGAGACTGGCTAGGCCACTCCACGACCTTGAGATGCTTCTTACGGAGCCACTCCTTAGTTGCTGTGTGTTTCGGGTCGTTGTCATGCTGGAAGACCCAGCCACGACCCATCTTCAATGCTCTTACTGAGGGAAGGAGGTTGTTGGCCAAGATCTCGCGATACATGGCCCCATCCATCCTCCCCTCAATACGTTGCAGTCGTCCTGTCCCCTTTGCAGAAAAACATCCCCAAAGAATGATGTTTCCACCTGTCACAGTGTCTGGTTTGTGTTCCCTGGGTAAACAGTAAAGGTCCCCTTCCCTCACAGTGTCACTCACTCATGAACTGCAATTCCCACAATCCTGTACTCTGTACTCATCACTGTTCATTGCACCCAGCTGTTCCCCATTATCATTGTTAGTTTCTGTGTGTATAAAAACCCTGTCTGTGTTAGTGTTTGTTACGGAGTCCTTGTTTAGTTCACACCACTTCCTGAGGTCAGTCTTGCGTGTTCCTGTTTGTTTCTTGTTTTTGGATTACTTATATGGATATTGACCTATTGCCTGGACTGGATGTACGAATATGGATTACTCTTAAATAAAAGCTGCATTATTGGATCTACTTTTGTCTTCGTGTGTGCGATCGTGACAGAAGGACTCCGTCACATTTAAGATCCAGCAGTATGGGGTTTCGTATCCTTCCCCCCACTACTGAGAAGGAGAGGAGGGGAAGATTCAGTAATTTAATGGCCCTACGGCAGCAGGGTCGGTCGGTGAATAGTTTGTCGCAGGCATTTTGGACCTTATCGAGAAGTATGGGGTACAATGATGCGGCACTGAAGGATTTTTTTAACAACTGCCTCGACGACCCTTTACTCCGATGTGAGATGATGGGGCTGGTGAGATGATGGACCTGGATTTTTGGATAGCTGCCGCCGAACCGGTGTTTCCATCGGTTGCGGGGCGTGACCTGACCGCGCCGTCTGCCAGCACGGTTGCGTCCGTGGAACTCGTCCGGGGATGGAGTGGACTAGTGTCCAAGCTGGCCGATCCGCCACTGAGATCTGTCCGAGCAATCAATATCCTGAAGGTTTCACGAGTCTCAGCGCTTTCAATTCCCCAGGCCGTCATGCCAGAATCTCGGTCCGCCGAGACCGCTGATCCAGAGCCAGTCGCCTGCACAGCTGATCCAGTGCCAGTCACCTGCACAGCTGATCCAGAGCCAGTCGCCTGCACGGCTGATCCAGATCCAGTCGCCTGCACGGCTGATCCAGAGCCAGTCGCCTGCACAGCTGATCCAGAGCCAGTCGCCTGCACGGCTGATCCTGAGCCGGTGTGTGTTCCTGAGCCTGTGTGTGTTCCTGAGCCGGTGTGTGTGTTCCTGAGCCGGTGTGTGTGTTCCTGAGCCGGTGTGTGTGTTCCTGAGCCGGTGTGTGTGTTCCTGAGCCGGTGTGTGTGTTCCTGAGCCGGTGTGTGTGTTCCTGAGCCGGTGTGTGTGTTCCTGAGCCGGTGTGTGTGTTCCTGAGCCGGTGTGTGTGTTCCTGAGCCGGTGTGTGTTCCTGAGCCGGTGTGTGTTCCTGAGCCTCCGCCGTGGCCGCCCGAGGGATCGTCTCCGCCCTGGCCGCCTGAGGGATTGTCTCTGCCCTGGCCGCCCGATGGGTTGTCTGCTTCGCCCTGGCCGCCCGATGGGTCGTCTGCTTCGCCCTGGCCGCCGGCTAAGCCGTCACCCCCTGTTCCTGTTCCCCTTCATGGACCTGGCCCCCCATCCCTCCCCCTGATCCTCCACCATTCCACCTCCCTCCTGGACTCTTGTTTTGTTTTGTTTTGTAGTGTTGTCTTGCAGCGTCTGTTAGCCGCTCCGTAGAGGGTGGGTTATGTCACAGTGTCTGGTTTGTGTTCCCTGGGTAAACACTAGAGGTCCCCTTCCCTCACGGTGTCACTCACTCATGAACTGCAATTCCCACAATCCTGTCTGTACTCATCACTGTTCATTGCACCCAGCTGTTCCCCATTATCATTGTTAGTTTCTGTGTGTATAAAAACCCTGTCTGTGTTAGTGTTTGTTACGGAGTCCTTGTTTAGTTCACACCACTTCCTGAGGTCAGTCTTGCGTATTCCTGTTTGTTTCTTGTTTTTGGATTACTTATATGGATATTGACCTATTGCCTGGACTGGATGTATGAATATGGATTACCCTTAAATAAAAGCTGCATTATTGGATCTACTTTTGTCTTTGTGTGTGCGATCGTGACACCACCTCCATGCTTCACGGTTGGGATGGTGTTCTTGGGGTTGTACTCATCCTTCTTCTTCCTCCAAACACGGCGAGTGGAGTTTAGACCAAAAAGCTCTATTTTTGTCTCATCAGACCACATGACCTTCTCCCATTCCTCCTCTGGATCATCCAGATGGTCATTGGTAAACTTCAGATGGGCCTGGACATGCGCTAGCTTGAGCAGGGGGACCTTGCGTGCGCTGCAGGATTTTAATCCATGACGGCGTAGTGTGTTACTAATGGTTTTCTTTGAGACTGTGGTCCCAGCTCTCTTCAGGTCATTGACCAGGTCCTGCCGTGTAGTTCTGGGCTGATCCCTCACCTTGCTCATGATCATTGATGCCCCACGAGGTGAGATCTTGCATGGTGCCGCAGACCGAGGGAGATTGACCATCATCTTGAACTTCTTCCATTTTCTAATAATTGCGCCAACAGTTGTTGCCTTCTCACCAAGCTGCTTGCCTATTGTCCTGTAGCCCATCCCAGCCTTGTGCAGGTCTACAATTTTATCCCTGATGTCCTTACACAGCTCTCTGGTCTTGGCCATTGTGGAGAGGTTGGAGTCTGTTTGATTGAGGGTGTGGACAGGTGTCTTTTATACAGGTAACAAGTTCAAACAGGTGCAGTTAATACAGGTAATGAGTGGAGAACAGGAGGGCTTCTTAAAGAAAAACTAACAGGTCTGTGAGAGCCGTAATTCTTACTGGTTGGTAGGTGATCAAATACTTATGTCATACAATAAAATGCAAATTAATTATTTAAAAATCATACAATGTGATTTTCTGGATTTTTGTTTTAGATTCCGTCTCTCACTGTTGAAGAGTACCTATGATAAAAATTACAGACCTCTACATGCTTTGTAAGTAGGAAAACCTGCAAAATCAGCAGTGTATCAAATACTTGTTCTCCCCACTGTAAATTATCACTTAATTTTAACATTTACCATCCTTACCGAGTCTGCAGCTAAGCATTCTAAAAACCACAAATCTGCTGTAACACATTCAGTTTGAGTTCTGCTTGATATAATCAGTTGTTGAGTTCACATAACTTTTTTTGTATTAAGTGCCATGAACATTTAGCATTTGAGTTAATGAACTTGTTACATTTAGTAAATCTGACTGTTAGGTTTCACAGAGCACATGTATATGTATCCCTATACCGGAAACAATCACTCTCCTTTAAAATGACCCATGTCCCCTAAAAGACAGGCAAAAAGAAAGAGAGGGAAAAGGGGAGAGAGAGAGAGAGAGGAAGAGATAGGGATAGAGAAAGAGAAAAAGAAACTTCAGTGGAAAAGAGCCAGTGAGGAAACAAACCTGATTTATTATCAGCAAAAATCTACAGCAGATGTCAGAGTATGACTGACCCTCTGCAGCCAATTAGTGAAATGCACGGAAAGATATGACGCTCTCGATCTGCTTGTCTTTCTCTCTTCATCTTCAGACCTTCACATGCAGAATCCTCTTCATCTTCCCCCGAACCTCTCCTCAACTTCTCTATCATCAGCCTCACAAACAGACTACTCTCCTGTATACAGGAACATGCGTTTCTGATCACCAGTGAAATACAATTACATTATACTTTATCGCATGAAGAAACGGAAATAATTCCTGAAGTTGGTTGAGTTTTCTAGTGATGAGTTGCGAAAGGCTTTGGACTTTAGATAAGACAATATTTTCAAGCTTTTTTTTACCCTACACACATTAGTCATTATGCTTTGAATGAAGCCACATGCAGTAAACAAGTACCAGAAGTGATGGCAAAGAAACATAAACAGTCATGGATAAAATCTGTGAACTGATAAAGCAGCTGGCTCTGAATCATCTCCGCCTGAAACGTGGAACACTTCTTGCAAAATCTTGTATGACGACATCATATGAAAAATTAAGTCCAAGCCTATTGCCCGCTGCACACGCTTCAGCCACTGTTTTGAGCTACATGCTTTTGGCAAGTAAATATTACCCATAAGCTGCTATTTCTCACCACAGAAGAGTATATTTAGGTTAGTGGGTTGCAGATGTTTGACCAGCGTTCATAACACTAAGCAAACTGTAGCACAGGGCCAGACGCATAAGCGATGTTTTATATTTCCAGTTTCTCATGTGGCCTTGCCCAGTTTTAGAAAACAGCATCTGGCCTGCCAGTCTCAGAGTTATGAAATGTAATGCAACCAATAACGGAATGAACACAAACATAACAGAGGATCAGTGGTCTAGCAGAAAGTGGCGGGTCTCCCCCTGTCTGAAGAATGGTTTGTAATGTCATATATCTTACAGTTTGTATAATGTAAGGATAATGTTTGTGATCTCTTAAGTTACTGTCTGTGGTGGTTCCTTCCTTCTTGAACTCTAGATGAGGAGTTTCCTTTGCTGTAAGCAACTTGAGATATCAGCCAAAAAATCTTCTGACAGATATCAATTAAAGGTAGAGTAGGCAATTTTCGGAGAGGCTAGCAATAGCAAGCTAGCTTTGAATAAGATCCCATCCTCCCTTCAGAGCGTCTCCAAAGCCACTCCTCCTTCAAAACACATGAACATGTACAGCAGGGAGCAAACGAAAGCATCACGAGAGACGGTGTCAAACTACCTCATGTCTCAAAAGCACACAACATTACAACTTAAAGAGAGCTGACCTGTACAATCTGACTGCTCTGCATTCAGTTCATTTCGCCGTTGATAGTGTTGCCATTGAAACGCATAAATTTGAGTCCCGAACCGCTCCAAGCATAATGTCACAGGCTTCCATCTCTTCCAAATTACAGTAGTTATGGCATGAATTCAGGAGGAACTGTAAAAGGTGGCTGCTGTTTTGGTGCTCAGTGACTGACGTCTGTCTAACTCTGCATGAAACGTGCTGATGATGTGTGATGTCTGCATGAGCAGGGTGCGTGAGGTATGAAAATACAGATATTGACAGACTGGCAGGTAGGACATCATGTTCGGCCCGAATGCAATGAATGGACGAACATTTTATGGTCCTACACCATTCCTACACGATGTACATATAAATACATGTAGACCACTTGTTATTGCTATCAGGTTGTGAAAAGAATTTCAACCAGCATAACAAAACATGTTTCTGGAACAAATTTGCTGCTTTTAAATAGGTGTGCTGAGAATTCACATTCAACCCTAGACTCTGTAAACCAATGAAGTCTATAACAACTAGCAAGAGCTAACTTTGGCTAATGTTCTGTCAAAGTTATGAACAAACATTCTTCCTCTAGTGTTAATAGAACGTTTGTTCAGTTATCTGGTATTTAGTTATGTTTTCATCATTCATGGAACATATTTTGTCCTGAAACATTTTTTAAATGTTACTTCTTGTTTCAGAACGTTCAGAAAACATTCAAAAGTAACATTCCCATAATGTTTGCAAAATGATCAGATGTAATACTCGCATAACGTTTGTATGTTTGTTATCTGAGCTTAACACTTTCTTGGCACAGTACTTTATTTACCCATAATTTATTATGGGTACTCAGTTCTGCAGACAGGAATTTTGAACTAATCATCTGAGCTGCACATGCCATGTGACTAATTAGTCTGGAGCAGCAGGAAGATGACATCAGAACAACAGTGACTGGAGCCCAAACTGTGTTAAATCCTTCACTAGGATTGGGCAGTGACGTGAAAAGCATAACACAAAATTATAAATCCATTTCCTGATGTTAAAAGTTGGGGTGTTTTTCCCCCCAGTGTAACACACATTATAAAAATAATAATAATGTCATTTTCTAGGTGGAACATTTCAAGTAACTCTTCATCAATAATTCAACTTTCACAGCCCTCATTTTATTTGACAAACAAGCTGTCAATCTCCATTACAAGGCACATTCTTTTTTACCTAGATGATGCAAGTGAATGCAGTGCAACAATGCCGCTCTCTGCCGTAATGTAATCAGTGGTTAAATGTTTGTTTTATGGCATTTAATGGTCCGTGAGTGAAATAATAATTAAGCTAATGGCTTGTGGGATTTTTAATGGTTAATGTATATGAGGCAACTTTAGTTTGCCATATCAGTGATCAATGTTGCTGCCATCTTATACAAACAAATGACAGAGTTTTGGACCTGTGGGAATAATAAACAGAATTGTTTTGATGACGGAATATAGTGGCTTATTTATTATTAACAGTTTCTACTTTATCAAAAGCTTTTCATTTTCCATCTAAGTATTACAGGACCCCTAAAGGGACATGGTGATGGAAACAAATGTGAGATGGGTGTAAAACTGACATGTCAACGAAGAGAATTGTGTTCTTTCACAAAAGTTTTGCGTTCTCCTGAGAAACTTCTGGTTTCGCTTGCAAAACTTTTTGCGTTCTTTGCAAGAAAACGCAAAGTTTCTTGGGGAAACACAAACATTTTACATTCAGTTTCTCAAGGTAACTAGAGAACGAAAAAGCATTGACATCATTTTTTATCCAATCTCATATACTTTCCCCTCCCCGTCACAATGTCCCTTCAGGGTACTTTTTTCAAGTGATACTAACTCTAAAGTTTAAACATGCTGCTGAAACATTAAGGTTATTCAGAAACTAATATTCAGCATTTTGAAAAAGAAATGTTACTATTAATGTGCTAAAGCTGCAGTGTATACTTTCTATGCCACTTTTCCATTGGTCGACAAATACGTTGCTCCGCCCCCAAACTCAACATTTCTTGACAAAGCTGGTTGAGATGCTCAGTTAATGTTTAAAACGGCACAACATGCACTCTTAAACAGTTTTAAATGTAGGCATATATAATGTTGTTTTTCAGTAACAAAGCAATCTGTAATACATGAGGATTTTTGTGTCATTGATTCAAGTGAATAAAACTTCTCTGTTCAGTATATTTTCCACAGTAACTTTTCTATTCTTTCTTTAAACACAAAGCTGTTATAACAGGGATAAAACTGTTCAGAAATACCGAGAGGTGTAAATAGGGGAAATAAATCCTCAAATGAACCTGGTTTAGTTTGGCAGGAGAATGAGGATGTTAAAAGTAAAGCAGAAACATATAAATCTCAGCTCTACTCCCCCTGCTGACCCTCTTGTATAGTACAATTATGGAGTTTTGGGTTTACTTTAAATGGGAAGATTCTAAACCACCACCTCAACCATGCATGCTATATAGGCACAACCCCAGCACGCCATATGTATGTCTTGCCATAAGAAAAAGCCAACCAATGGCACACAAACACCAAAGCAGAAGTCTGGGATTTCAAAATACCATTTAAATCTGGAAAGGTTCAGAATTTTAACGTTTAAGCAAAGAAAAGTCTTGATGTAAAAAAAGAGAACTATTTAAGATCCTGCACTATTTCTAAGTCACTTTGTAACATTGACCATATGAAAGGTGTGATTTTCTTGCTTCTTTTGTAATGTGCTCAAACCATGATGGATAACATGAATCATCAGGTACTGATCAAACTTGTGGAGTTCATGCCAGCTTCTTTTTTAAAGCTAAAAAAGGAACACACGGAATAGTAAGACATTCTGATAATTCAACTTTTCACAACAACAAAAACGTTTACACACTGGCAATAATTTCACTCGATTTAATGTCAACTTTACACCAACTATTATGCTTATAATTTGAAAAATGATAAAAATAAATAAATACAATTTAATTGTTAGGAAGAATACACTCATGTTGTATTACAAAACACAAACACTTTTGCTGCTATTGAGGTGGGATACGAATAAAGTTAGGGACAGGTTTGGTGGTAAGGGTAGGAGTAAAAAACAATGTATAAACATAATGCATTGTTGTTACTAAATATAAAGTGGGTCCAAATGTTTTTCTATTAAATTAGACTAGCAGAGAAACATTTTCACTTGTGGTGTCAGACCTTTGGACCCCACTGCAAAGTATATGTGTATAAAGTAAAGTATATGTAAATAAAGTATTAAGTATATGTGCATGTATAATAATGTAAAATATATTGTTTGGCAATGTAAATCTTTGTTTATCATGTAAATAACCCTTGTTTGAATTTTGAATCCAAAGGATAACACAAAGAGCAACATGTCATTAATTTGAATATCCATTATTTAAGACATATTTAAGATAAAATTATAAATATGCAATTCTTATCTTTATTGATCCATTTATAATTGCAAAATCCAATAATTGTCATTGGCCATAATTTCAGATCTCTCTTTGCCATCTGTTTGTAATGCTGTATACTCACTATTTGCGTATATGTAAGGTTGAGTGGGCGTACATTTCCATGGACAGGTCATGAGCAGGTCACAGTGGTTTCTCTGGTTGTAAGCTAGCTTTTTCTCTGCCTGTCTGTTTGAATATTGTGCGTAGATTCCCTGGACTGAGCTACTTGGAAATGAAATGCAAATGTACAGATCTATTAACTAACTTTGTTCCTTGTTTCTGAGGATCAAAGCTCGAAACTCACGTATAGGCTTTATAATGTTTGCGCAAATGGACTGAGCGTTTGAAGTGACGGAATAGAAAAGTCCCCAGCACAGCTACTGTCGCACCGATCCAAAAAGGAAGATATTAGCACATTTGTTTTTTGTTGTCACGGAAGAAATACATTTGTTCCCGAGACAAGAACAAATCCTGAAACAGTGCAAACATTGTGGAAAACCTGTTTCAAACCCTAAAACTGTGCCAACCAGTGTGGAAAATCTCATTCTAATGGGTGCATTAACATTGTTTGACTTCAGAAAATCCGGCAGCCCTTAGAAAACCCTATCCTTCACAATGTACGTCCTGCATCTCTGATAGTGATTTTGTTTATTATTGAGCTAATGTGTTGCGTGAATGTCACTTCATGAGTGTTAATGAGGTCTACACCACCCCTTAGGTACCATATGTCATCATGATACTGTTGATTTTGCAATCACGGTTTTCCTATTTTGAAAAGATTAGTGATCAAACATGTGTCCATTAAGATAATCCTAAAAGCTTTTTACACTTAATGCTGTGTTGGTCTCAAAATGTGACCGCAAATGCAATTTTGAAACATTGCACATTGTGAAAGGATCTGTCTTTGAAATTTTTAAAACAGCTGTGAAGCTCAAAGATAAAGCAGATCTTTACAACTTCCATGGTGATTAAGTGATACATTCATGTTCATGTAAATCTATCAAATGTGCCATATTCAATTTGGATTGGCTGGTTTTGTTTTGATTTTTGTTAAAATTGGAATGTTTTCTGATTTTAATAGACATACTGTAAAAATTACTCTGTTTTCTCTAAAGAAACTGCTGTTTTAATTCAATTGAGTAGGCAGGATATGTTTTTCAAAAGCCATGTCTGTGAATAGACTAGAAAATGTGTAGTGGTTATGCGTAGACCAAGGATATTGTTTGCAATGTGACAACATATGGTTATATTGCACATACGAGGACTGACGAGGGAAATCTCTGTTACTGGAAACACTTAAAGTAGTGACATAGTCTTTCTGGGAAATGTCTGGACATAAAATGATTTAGCAAAGTTCATTGTTGCCCATCACTGTTGGGAGGGGAAAGAACAGTTTACTTTTCAGTGTCATATGTTACATATGGTGCACATATTACATATTACAGTAATTGATTACAATAGCAGCCAGAACACCAATGCATAATTATATGCAGCTTCTCAAAATAATTACATATTAACTACTTGCAGTTCATGTGTATTACGTAGTAATACTTATGTAATTACGCTGTGATGAATACTGTAGTTGGCCACAAAGTAAATTGTTTTTGTAGCTGATTTATATTGTGTTGTCTTGTTGCATACAGTGGGATTTAGTGTTTAAGAACTGCTGCATGCAGACTTAACTGTTTCACTGCAATAAATGTAATTTTATAGAAAATCAGATCGGAATATCCTTATGCTGGAACAGAAGGTCTGGAAGGAGTCAAAATCAGAGTCTAAGAACTGTGGTTTAGCGTTTGGCGCGCTTGTTCCTCATGCGGGACTCACAGGTCTGTTTCCAACCAGTACTCCAATATTATTCAATTAAAATTTTATTTGATCAACTTATTCTCGGTGCAAGTAATGTATTCCTATCTGTGAATATAAGAGTGAATAGGATTTCATTTATCAATTATCAATTCAATTAATGACGCATGTGTTGGATATCATTTAACTCACAGAGGGTGAGAAAAAAAAACCTAGTGCTATATTTTGAAATGGCTCCTAAAGGACACAGACCCATGGGATTATGCATTTCATAGAAGAGCTACACCTCCCCCGAGGCTTCATTAAGTCTCAGAAATACCCAGACACTGTTCACACTCTGTAAATCTGCGTGCCTCACGTCACAGACCCGCTGCAGCCGCTCACCTCCCAGACCTGCCCACTCACCTTTGACACGACAAGACGTTTTTATTGTGCTGCTGCTGAAAAATTGAGTCTTTGTTTTCATGTCGAATTTCACGAGCTTAAAACGGTAACTGTTTTACATCACAGTGCCCATTTTACACACATTACATGTAAATCTCATTAGTTACATTTGCACTGAGACACTTACACTTAGTCTTTGATAGTTTTTATTGTTACAATTTTACACATTTTAGAATACTGTATGAAAACATGAAATAATGCAAACAGAAGTATGTTAAACTAATTACAACTGTCCAATGTTTGAGCTTGTCTGGGATGCTACTGTATATAGAAGTCCCCAAGTATAGCGCTTTTCACAATACACAGTTTCAAAGCATCTTTATAGAAAATCATAAATGTGTATATATATCACAATATCTCATAGTTGCATTTAGCAGATCAGAGCTGGGCGATAATGAAGTTTATATTTAGTGACAATATATATACTGGTTACTTGTTGACAGATTTCCTTTACTATCTGCTCCAACTTACCCTTTTGGTAATGCTTCATTTTAGTGTTTTTTGTCACACATACTACACATTACTAAAATGACTTACTATAGTATTAACAAGAAGTATGTAATTACAAGCAGCTTAAAAATAGCGACACTCCAAAATGCATATGTAGTTCATTATAATTATTTTGTATAAATGTAATTATACATAAATACATGGCAACCTGAACACCAACACCAACATATGTGACCAAACATTTAAAGCGCATGCAATTAACATATCTAATTTTTAAAAAAAGTATAACCCTTAAAATCTCATTTTGAACCAAAAATATGGCACATATGCATTCCAGATGTATCACACTTCAGACAAGGTGATCATTCTTATAGGAAGTGGAACTTTGGAAGAATGACTATTAGATATTCTTTATTTAATAATGCATGCATGTTTTCTTTCAGCATAGTGTACTGGAGGCGGTGTAATGATGAATTTGGGTTGTCCTGTGCTAAGTCTTGGGAAATCAACCCAGATACACGAGGGACAAGAGTTCTGGGGTAAGTGCTATTTTTCACAGGGCTTTTGGAATCGAGGGGTGTTTTAAAAAAAAAAAAAAAACTTCAGTAAAAGAGATGCTTCAATATGCAGAGAAAATAAAAACGTTCCCTAAACAAGGCTTTAAATAGTGACTAAATAGCAGCCGGATGCCCTGATAATTTCCATAATGACCAACACAATCTACCTAGAGCAGCGCAAATTAGCGGCTAGTTTAAGACGTGCTGTTTTGGGCGGTAAATAATGGCGGAAATACCAGTAAATTGACTAGAGCAGACCTTAGTAAAACGCCTCTCATGATTAATTTAAATACTCTCCTCCCATAAATATTGTGTCTGAAAAGGAAACTCCTACAAATGCATATCCAATAAGGTCAGCCGCAAAACCACATCTTTTCATCGCTAATTTTTCACTGCGTGTCTTTAGTAAATCCTGACAGTAGTTTTTTAATGCCAAAAGAGGGTTTGAGCTGACGCTTATAAATATATTTAGTCTCTTTTCATAAATATATTGTGAAGAAAAGTCATGAAGTCATGAATGAAAATAGCATTTTGACCTGATGGCATGACCTTTGTACTTCCCTTTAATATAATGTGGAACTTGAGGAGACAGGTGCTTTTGAGAGTCCTGTCCCACACCGAACTGAGGCAAAAATCACAAAGAAAAGTTGTAAAAGACAGAATGAATGGTCAAGCGAGTAAGGCCTTTTAAAAAGAATAGGAGAAAGTGAAAAAAATGGGAAGAGAGCGAGAGAGGGAGAAAGAGGAAAAAACCCTCCCGCGATACACAATGCTCATAGCTGGGGTTAAGTGCTAAGATTTCATCCAGTGGGACTCGGGGTCCACATTTAAGCTTTCCATGGTGCAGGGGCCACCCCAGTCATCTGACATAATCACAATGATGATATACAGGGACATTAGAACAGGGAGCCGCTGACATGCCGAACAATAGCTCCTCACAGCAGGACTGGCCTTTCTGGGCATCCAGGTGCAATCCCAGGCCGGCAAATTCCTCCTCTCCCCCCCTTCGCCTCTTATTGTGTGGCCAGAGATGCTCTTTCAGAAGTGGGATGAAGGGGGGAGAAAGAAAGAGATCAGAGGTGGGAAGAGATGAAGAAGGTAATAAGGTAAAAAATTAAAGTTGTAAGGTAGAAGATTGTGAAACGCTCCTCACTAACACTGGTTTCGGTGTAAAAAAAAAAAAAAAAAGGTTCGGTTGTCGGAAACACATTAACTGATGCCAAAAAGCGAAGGGGAACAGAACAGAATAGGATCTTCTCCATCAGGTCAGTTGAGCTTTTGAAATGGAGAGAGAAAGAGAAGGAGACTCTGAGAAAGGAGTGGAAGATTCATCTGTCAACAAGAGTTTAGAGCTCTTGGGGGAAAAAAAGCATAGCCCCTGGTCTGGACGCACAGACGCTGCCCTGTGTCTGCTCACTCAAACGTGTGTCCAGCAGGGCTGACCGGGCACAGAGCTGCCCCTATTACCCACAATCCCGCGCTCCCGACAGCCTGGGCCGGCCTCAGATTTGAAAGCTTCAGTGAGCAAATCCTTGACATTGCACACATTAGAGTTCAGCCCTCTCCATGTGTGGTCCAGTTGTTGAGTCTTTCTTTCTTTCTTTTTTTTTTTTTTTAAGTAAAAATCCTTCTATTAATGGGTTAAGTAGTAACCTTGTCACCAGACACCTAAAATCCTGTTCAAATGTGAACAATTTGAGAGAAAAAAAAAAATGCTTTTCCAAAGTTAATTAGTTGCTCATGAAAAATACATGCATTTGTTGACACTTTTGCAAAAAAAAAAAAAAAACGATTACCTTCTAGTATGTTTCGTGGCAGTTTCAAAGTGAAATGTCTTGTAAGTGGCACTAAAAGCACATTCAATTCTCCCAAAAACTGATGATAAACTGATAGCTGCAGATTAGTCTATCGGTGTATGAAAACGACGCACCACCTACGTTAAACCATATCCTAAACTTAACCAGTAGGGTTAACAAAAGCAAACATCAGAACAAACCATGTTCTGATTATTTGCTGAACCATGTTTCACTGGATTTCGTTGGATAGGATACTAGCCTACATTAGAAATCCATACACATGGTACTGGATATGTAGGCCTAATCCACACGTTAAAATGTATTAGTTTACAAATCATGCACTATGGTAATATGCCTAATATGTCCCTGTAATCGTAAATTTGTGTGAAAAGGAATAAAAGTTGTTGGTGTTACGGTATACTGTCTCTAGTGTTCAGTTCAGCTGGAAACTGCAGTGAATTGTATGTACAGGCACATTTTTGGAGTTTTGCATTGCAAAATGTAAGTAGATGTGCGTTTTTCCAAAGGTTTAGTTTTGAAAGGTGTTGTTGATTTAAATTCTGCAGAGATTCACTCTCCCAGCCACCCTTTTGGACAAATCTATCCCCTCGGAAAGAAGACGTGAATAAATTGGATAGAAAAGCTGACAGGAATGTTGATTAATGGCTGTGGTGTCGTTCGCAGAGTGGAGTCTAAATAAAGGTCTGACAGGTTGGCATCATGGCCGGGGTCGGGCCAATCCACATGCCTCCATCTTGGAGAGAAATACATTTTAATTAAAGCAAAGCATAACTCGATCCTGGAAAAGTGCAGAAAAAAAGTAGGCTATTTGCAGAAAGATTTATTCTTTGTTCACACTTCATTTTCCCCCTCACACTCTTTCACTTTTGCTTTTTGCTCTCTCCGTCCCTCCATCTCTCTCACACACTGACTGCCGACCATCTGCGTTTAACGCTTTGAGCGTTTTTTTCTACTTTTTAAACATCAACGACTCTGTTTTTGAGCGAAGGCTAGTGTACCTTTAAGGAAAACGTAACTGCACCGCCAGCACTTGTCATATCTCCAGGCTGCATTTGTCACACAGAATAATCATAATAGCCAAGAGAGCATGTTCTTAAAGCCGTAGTTATTATGAGTAAAGCGCTGGAGAGTTCACTGGCTATGTGGTAGGTAGGACATGAGTTGTGGAGTTTTAAGCCATCCAGGGCCGTGTAGATACAACATTCCTCTACGGCTAGCCGAGCTCCCCTCTGAGCCGCGGGTGAACGCCTGCTTAAACTCAACCTGTGACAGAATGCAAGACATGCACGCAAATTCATTCATATTTTGCTTGCCTTCCTCTGCTCCATTTGTATATTGCTACTTGAGCATGATGGAAGAAAGAGTGTAAGACATAATGTGTAACATAAACCAAACCAAACTCTTAGTAAATAAAGATTCCGAAAGGGTGTTTTCGCAGTAATGCCATAGATGAACCATTTTTGGTTCCCCAAAGAACCTTTTTAGTGAATGGTTTTTAAAAGAACAATTTTTTTTTCTTGGTGTGAAGAACATTTTAAACAATCTAAAGAACGTTTTTACACTATAAAGAACATTTAGTGCAATGGAAAGGTTCCATGGATAGTAAAGATTCTCTTTTTTAAGAGTGTACATGCAATGTAATATATTCTGTTTCCCTGTATATGCTCCCTGTGATATAAGCCTTTGTCTTGTCTTGTCTTGTTTTTCACAGACAAGGCTTAAGCCTAGACCCAGACTAAAATGCATGTTTGAGCTGTTTTAACTGAAATCAACTTGCACTGTCACTGTATATATATTACAATATGTACGTGCCATTGTTTTGTCTCAAGATGCATACCAGTAATGTTTTTTTTTCTTTCTAAGGCACATTTATAAAAGTTACTTGAAGGAATGAAAATTCTGTCATCATTTACTCACCCTCAAGTTGTTTCAAACCTGTATGATTTCTTTTTTTCTGCTGAACACAAAGGAAGATATTTTGAAGAATGTATTTTTTTTTCCTACTACAGAAGTCAATGGGGTCCATCAACTGTCTGGTTACTGACATTCTTCAAAATATCTTCCTTTGTGTTCAGCAGAAGACAGAAATTCATACAAGTTTGAAACAACCTGAGGGTGAGCACATGATAACAGAATTTTCATTTTTAAGTGAAATATTCCTTCAAATGCGCTATTTGAACTAAGGCCTAATTCTGGCTTAATCTAAGCTCTATGTGTGAATCCGAATTTCTTAAAATAAGATATAAGATTCTGTCCTGGCACTTGTCATTTCTTTTTTATCTGTATGTTCATTTTTAATCTTGTAAGCTTATAAGTTCATTCATTCATACTGTTCATAAAAATTTTCATTACTGAAATGAAATGGTTTCCATCTTTATTTTGTTCTGAGGGAGGCTTGAATCCTACACGTCTTTTGAGAAGTATGAAAAGAAACGGTGAGGTAAAACTTGTTCTTGTGCAGAATTCATCCCCACACAATTTTCTTTATAAAACAGATTCTTCATAAGTTGCGTCTGGAGTTTGTTTTTGTGTGAGTATCAATAGTGGCAGTGCTGATTCTGGATCAGTGTCGAATGTCCTTTGTGAGTAAGGATTGTTGAGGTAGGATGAAATCTGAAACGATGTAATACACGGCGTACAGTGGCCTGGGATGCTGGGGGTGTAGCCCACATGGGAATGATGGGAGAGGAGAAGGAATGTTGAACTGGTAGAGTTGGTGGTGGGACAAACTGAATCACTTTGTATGAGGAACACAGGAGGGCAGTCTTTAGACACTAATAGCAGTCCCACACGAGGAACTACACAGTAAAGCACCCATTTCATTTAAAACACTTAAAAGTCACAATTAAAAATGCATAAATGCCACTGCCTTAAATAAAATCTCACACAAATGCCTCTAGCTTTTCTGAGCCATTTTTGCAACGGCTTTTAATCAATTGTTGTGGCAGTGACTTTCAGTGTCCTAGGCGGGTAACCACAAGTGTAGTTCATCACATGAACCATGATCATGTTTGACAAACAGAAAGAGTCCAAATACTTTTTGTCTTCTTTTTGATCAGTGTATCTATTGCTTTATCAATTTGAAACCAAACAGCTGTCTTTTTGTGATGTTTTGTTTGCTTTCACTAAAATAAATATGACTTGGTTTGATATTTTGTTATCTAATGCAGTGATATTCAGACATGTTTACAGTATGTATGGTGCACAGTGTCCAAACACAACTTCAAAGAATTGCTTCAGATCGTAGCAAATCAAAGCAATACAATACAAAAGCTGATATAAGGCAAAAATGTCGAATGTTCCTGGAAACGGACTATGTTAACGTCTGTGATCTTTGCTGTTGCATTCTGAAGATGAATTTGTAATTTGAGATATTCAAGCTTCATCACACAGATTGGAATCAAAACTCCCACTCAGTATTCCAGTTCATTACGTATTGGGAAATGAATTATGATTGCTGAACTCTTTAGTGCATTTCATTTCTTTACAGTTACAGCAGGGACACTTTTCACATCATTGCTTTCAAAGAATATTCCGAAGACTGAAATTGTGCATTACAAATTTATTTTCTAATGTTCACCCAAAAAATTACTCGCACTCATGTTGTTTCAAACCCGTAAGACTTTCGTTCATCTTCGGAACACAAATGAAGATATTTTTAATGAAATCTGAGAGATTTCTGTCTCTCCATTGACATATAGGCAACTACCACTTTGACGCTTCGATAAGTTCATAAAGAGATCGCAAAACTAAACCATATGAATTGAGCCGAATTTTGGCTTCTTTATTCAGATATAAACATTGATCAGCAAACATAAAAGCTCATCCCGAACCTGCCTGACGCGTGAGAACAAGCAGTGTGTGAGTTGATGAATGTTTATGTGTGAATAAAAGCCTAAAGTCAGTCCGTTCATCATATAAAGCGATTGTGTCTCTTCAGAAAATGCGGACTAAACTGCTCAATTCATATGGATTAATTTTACGATCTCTTTGACATTTTTGAAGCGTCAAATCATGCGTAGCTGTCAATGGAGGGACAGAAGTTAGATTTGGAACGACATGAGGGCGAGCAATTAATGATGTAATTTTTTTATTTTTGGGTGAACTATCCCTTTAATAGGTGCATACATTTTAATGCATTATAGGGCGTTTTAACTGGATAAGGACATTTTATCCATTTACATTCTTGGTATGATCTTAAACTAAAACAAGAGTGGTCGTTTTGAGTAAACTGGTTATCTCTGTGTTTTTTTCAGGAAGAGGTTGCATTCTCCTCAAAGCAGTGGAAATCTATCTCTGCTCTTTAGAGGAAATGAGCGCCAGAGAGTGAGGTGTTTGCATGTGTGTAGTTTGGCCGGAGCAGCAGCTGATTAATCTTGCTGTCACACGCACACTGCCTCAGATCGACTGCCTAATAAAACTCATAAACAGGTAAATAAGCAGCCCAGCTCAAGTCTTAATCCCAGCTGCGCATAAGCAACGAGAGGCAGTCTTCAGCTTAAACGAGGGACAATAAGAGTGATTTACCACTGCGAGAGTGTGTGTTTGAGTCTGTGTGTGTGTTGGTGTCTTTGTGTGAGTGTGTTTGAGGGCATGTCTCACTGGTATTTGCATTGGTTTGGTATTCTTTGTGTTCGTTACATATTTGTCAACTGTCATGACGTTCCCTCACAAGCTCACGTGCATGGGTTTCTCTGTTGTGAAAGCTCTTTAACGACTGCAAACTGCTTTTTTTTTTTCTTTTATTCCCCAAACAAAATATGAGAAATGGAGAAAATGTAAGTTCTGCCTACCTAAATAACCACAAGGCCTTCTTCAACAGTACACAATTTCACCATTTTTTTAAATTTATACTACACCTTCACATGCTTGACCTAATAATGTTTTAGCTCCTGTCACTCTGGGGCCTCCATGTATGCAAAAGCATAAATGTGTTGATTTTGCTGGGACGTCTGGTGAGGAGATGGTCCTAATCAAAAGGAAACTATGCACAGTCACTCCAGGAAGGGCTGATGAGAAAGAGGAGGGGAACACTGAGAGGTCTTTCACTGAAACCTGCTCTCTTCCATTTATGAGCCACTCAGGCAGTCCCATCTGCAAGTCAAAGTCAACACTCAGCCTGAGCAATGAATTCATTAGGGGGACTTTGATTTTTGCTTAGTGTTTAAATTAATTAATGTTGCCATTCATACGTCAGACATTTAACCAGCCCCCTCTGCCAAGCCTTGTTATGTTATAGATAGCCTATAATAAGTGTAGGCTATACATGTGTGTAGTTTAGTGTGTATCTATAAATAAAAATTAACGGGTTTGGAAGGGTTTCAAGAACATTAATTACTGAGTTGTTTAATTAAACCTGCTGTGCACAAGAAGGCAGCAATTTTACCTCATGAAAAGTAAACTTGGTAACGCTTTATTTTACAGTGTCCTTGTTACATATGTTACATGTACTTACCATAGTAATAACAGTAAAGTATGCATAATTACATGCAACTAACACTCAACCAAACCCTAATCCTATACCCTAACACTATAGTAAGTAAGTATAGTAAGTTAATTAATATTACTGAGTAGGCCTACCTAAATATATAATTACGCTGTACCAATGACACCTTCAAATGAAGGGTTACACTTTATTTTAAGGTGTCATTGTTACAGTGTAATTATATATTTAAGTACAGAGTAATATTAAGCAACTACATTACTATAGGGTTAGGGTAGGATTAGGATTTGGTTGAGGGTTAGTTGCATGTAATTATGCATAATTTACTGTTATTACGTAAAAAAAAGACTGTTACCCTTTATTCATAAAAGCTAAAATTGTGTAGATGTGTCTCCTATCTTGTGCTAGAGTGGCACATCTGACTTGATATCGCCGATTCATGGCAAAATGTGTTTAATCGATCAAGCTTTGCGAGTTGTGTGAGTGCGCTTAGATTTTCAACCATCATGTGTCCCGTCACGCACCATTGACAGACGCAGTTTATTCCCGAGACTTCTGCTGATGCCCTTCAGCCATTTGCCCCGTGTGTACTATTGAGCAAAAACAGAATGTTATTGAACACACAGCTCTTAAATGTAATAAATGATTAATTAACCTTTTCATTTAGCCCTGGTCATCAGAATACCACAGTAAAGGCCCTGGGGGAATATTGAAAATTGTCACATGACACAATCGCGGTGGCTCTCGTGGACATCTTTATTTTTTAAAATAAAGATAGATTGCATACAACAATATTTTAAGTGTGTCTTTAATTGATTTATGTTGATATAATGATAAAAAAAAAAAAAAGGTAACACTTTATTTTAAGCTAACGTAGTTACACGTTAGGCTACTGCATGTAGCCTAATTATTATAGTAATAACAGTAAATGATCTATTATTACAAGTAGGCTAACTGACCCTAAAACAAAACCCAACCCCAACCGTAACTCTCTAGTATGTAGTTAATTAATATTAGGCTACTCCGTTCTTATTTTACGTCATCTTAAAATAAAGTGTAACCAAAAATAATGATGCCTAAACAAAGACCACAATATTATAAGAATAGCATAGCCACTAATTTAAAGAGTTTGTATGGGTCGATCATGTTGAACATGTTGAATTCGATTGTAACATCATAAAAAAAATTGTAGCAGAATTATTAGATAATACAACGAATTCGAAAATACAAGTTGAATACTCTTTACTTCAGGCTGAAGAAAAACATTAAGTTAAATTAAATTAACATTAATTTAAAAAATAAGAATGAACAGATAGGATAGGTATATTATTATTGATCGGTGTATTGTTATTAAATTAATGTATTTGTATTCAAACATTTATATTAATTTAAATGTATTTAATAATAATAATAAAAATAAAAATAAATAAATAAATATTTTGTTTTGTTAATTTGTTTATTATTGTTGTTGTAAAAATCACATATAAATCCAATTTGTGTCAGTACAGTGTCTGCATACCTGCACTGACCCAAGCGTATCAAGAGACCAGAAATCAGATCATTTGATCATCTTCCTGTTTGCCGATATGAGCACATATTTGGGATGTAAAGAGACTGTGGTGTTCCCGCAGACAGAGTGATTGATCACATCATATTAGGGGTCGTTTCTGCACGGGGTAATTTTCTTTTGCTTGCCTCGGGCGATCCTCACATGTGCGTTTCCATGAAGTCTCCAGACTCCGTCTCTTTTCATCTGCAGGGATGACAACAATAACAACGACAACATCGAAATTTACCTTTCCGAGACGGGATTTTGACAGGAAAAGCACTTAACGCAATTTCCTCCAGCGCAATTAATCACAAGCGGTTATGAAGATGCGTGATGAAAGCGGGCGAATCATTGCAGCATAATTAATGTAACATGCCATATGCCGCTTATTCAAGACTTGTGGTTATATGTATCATATGCATGGGGCTGTGCTCTATTTTACAGCTGTTACACTGTTGTTAAATTAAAGCACTGTTATTATGCAAACAAAATCATTGTAGCCTATTATTTCATTTGACTCTATAAAACACCGCTGAAGTGACAGACTACAGGCATGAAAATGCTGATTTTGTGGAATGACATTTCTAGAAGCGATTATCAGTTTTACAAACATTTCAGTTTTGAAATCATAGCTAAAAATCTTTTTTAACTCACAATAAATTATTGCATTAGGTTATGTATTTGTATGAGATGTGTAGCCTACATTATTGTATGTGCAGAAAATGTGTTTGTAGGTCATATGTGGATTATTTTGTGATATATGTTGTGTTTGACGATGTTTGTATAGGTTAAATCAAATGTCTTTGGTAATGCTGTACTGTAATGTGTTTGTAGGTTATGTTGTTTATGTTGGGATATTGAGATAATCTGTTTGAAGGTTATGTATGGATCAGGTTATATTGCATGTTTAGATCCTGTTTGTAGGTTGTGTGTGCATTAACCGTGGCGCCCGTATAGTCCTTCGCTTTGAACGAGGACGGACAACGGAGGAAAAAGTCTGTCTAGGATTAGTGGTCAGATTTCCTATTTCCCATACACTCCCAAGGTCTTGAACCCAATTAATGGCTAATAATTACCCAGGGAACTTAACTGTAGGTAGTTGCTCTCGCGGTTTCATTAGCTGTGAAGCGCCTTACGTTATAAGGGCACAGGCGTGTCACCAATCCAAATGCGCGCGATGGAATATATATATATATGTCATATATATATATTTAAATCACTTGCAATCTGTAAAACAGCTTTTGTAAGTGTTCGACATGCGCATGCTTGTTTTCACTGTTTACGCTGCCTCACCTCTCCATTCTCAAAGTGTTTACGGCAACCACCACTATTGCCTTCTTTGATCATGTTTTGGTACTACAGCCATTGAGTACCTTTGCCAATTTTCTGATTTCCCTCTTTCCTACACACACACACACACACACACGTACAATGGAGGGAGTGAGGGAACTTGCCTGAAGCCCCGTCATCATGAAGTTGTGTTTACTTTGCCATTACATCCACTGTATTAGCATGTAAAGATCAGAGCGCAGGCGTAGTTGTCGCAACAAGTGGGTTTTTTCCCCCGTGTGTTCCGAATGTGGCCACTGCTGGCTTGATATCATTTCACATATTGAGTGTGGTGAGATCCTATCAGTGCGTAACACATAAGCCGAGCCCTTTCCTACCATGAATAAAGATTTGGTTTCATTTGCTTTCGACGAACGTATAGCAATCTCATCCGTCTAATTCTAATCAGTTTTATTTATAACGGTTAAACATGATTTATTATTATTATTATTATTATTATTATTTGTATTAGCCTAATAGTATTTATTTTTTATATCTGTTTTTACTTGTTATTTCCACTATTGTTTTTATCATTAGCTGGCTATTAATAGTAGGCCTAGTTATAATTTTTTTGTTCAAATAAATGTATGGTAAAATTAAACGATGTGTGCCAATTAATAACGGTATAAATTGTTGCAGTCTGATGTACCCAAAAGTAGACTGTAATTTCTTTTCTTTTTTTTTGCTGACTTATTTTTTATTTTTTATTTTTTTTAAGTACAATCAACTTGGATCGAAGTCATTTCAACTTAAATTCAGTTAAGCTGACTTAAAAAAAATGAGTTGAATAAAAAAGTGTTTTTTGATGAGTTAAAGCTATGTAAAAACATGTTGTCATAACTTATTGATCATATTTTTTTTTACAGTGTCACCTAATAAATAAAATTAACAATAAAAAATAAAAAGAGCTTCCTAATTTGTTAAAATGCCTTTTTGTAAGTTTAACCCAAAATATTGTATTAAAACACTTAACATTTTGAATTCTTATTAGAATTAATTAGACTGAACACAATGACAGTGAGACAGTGGTGCCTGTATACATTTTATTTGACTTAGTGAAGTTAATAAAAATACACGTACAACTATATCTATATCTATATATATCTATATATAGCCTATATATATATATATATATATATATATATATATATATATACATATATATATATATATATATAGTTGACAAACCTCTTGAATGCTGTCCTTAACTAATTAAGATGACACAAACTCTGTGACTGGCATCAGTTCTCAGTGTGGATGTTCCTGAGGCCTGGTTTGCAGAACACCTCTCTTCCGGGGTCTGGGCCAGCATCCCTCCCTTCCTGTGCTAAACCACAGGAAAATGGCAACAATCTGGAAAGAAAATAGTCCAAATGCGTGGTTACAGCCATCACGTTTCCAGGAGCTTGTAAAAAGGCAGACGTTTAAATGACGCAGAAAACTATTCCCCAATGAGCTAGTGATGAGGAGCAACACTTTTCTTTACAAGTGTAATTACAGTTAAATGCCTTTACAAAGGTGTTGCTCCGTATATGAAAAAAAGTCCAGCACAATGTGTGAGAGAGATTTTCATTTGAATCATTGTGTAAGGAATGGACAAACAGCAAGCTTTTACTAAAGAAAAACGAGCACAATTTTTATATATAGATCTGTGTATCAATTCATCTTTGTTCGCTCTAAAATCAAACAATAGTTACATTTTATGGGCTAAATTGTATAAAGATTAATAATTCATCTTTATATCATAATTAATAATTCAACACAATAATGTCACTTTTTTTAATAGCCAGCACCTGTACATCTCGTGATCAAATATAATTTAGGTGTAATTAAGAAAAAAGCATTGTTTAAAGAAATAAACTCCGAATTTTTGTATCTCGCATATCCAATTGAATGGCAATACATGTTTCGTATCGTATCATATGTCTTGACAAGCGAAGGTTTTACCGATAAAACATTTAATATGGAGTCAATCAATAAACCAATAAATGTCATTCGTCAGTGGGGGCTTAGTAACAAGATCTCTTCTTCCTTCAGAGCAGGTAACGGCAGGTTTAATATATGTAAAAGTGTTTAAAGCATTGTGCCTTGTTAGTCCATCTAAACCTCTTCAACACGCCAAAAGCAGATGAGCCAAATAAGGTGCACAATTATTATTTCATTAATGAATGAAATAGGCTCTGGAGTTTGTTTGCATAAAATCAAAAGCCTATCCACCGATAATTACGCATAGCCTACATAAACGTTACGCGCCTCATTCGGCCTAAAACATTTATTTGAGAAAAAGCATTGTTTTAGACATGTTTCACAATATGTTTATTGTGAACAATCATATTTATTGGTTTTAATACGGAATCAGCTCGGACCTCTATATCTTCTTTATCCAATATCTTCATAAAAACATAAAAGAGTAACCTATGTAAAGCATGTAGTTTGGGAATGACATCAACGGAAAAAGACTGACAGCGACCCTCAAAGTTAGTGGACATGCATGACTGTTAATGGCTGCTTTAAATGTCTTTAAGACACCTGCGCGAGCTCTCGAGCTCCCACGGGATCTCGTGACAAAACGACCCCCGTTTTACTGCAGAATGCTCTTCTAACTACAAAGAGAAATAATAAATAAAAACTGTCAGGTTACTATCCTTCATCTTAAGATTGTACAATGATTTCCAAAACAGTTGAGAAATAATAATAATAATAATAACAATAATAATAAAAATAATATAGAATTACATTAGATTGTGGCAAAAACCGGCAGCCTGGATTATATAATTTGTAATAATGAAAAACGCACAATAATGCAAATATTTAGGCTATTGAGTTTTCAATCCGGATCATTTCCGACAGTACCTTTCCGCATCAGTACCTGACTCCTATCTTTTGATGTGTCTTGAAGGATATATATTAAGTGCCAATTGCAGAAAATGTTGAGCCTACTATGAGGCTTGATTCTGACAGCAAGCCTGTCTTACAATGATCATTAAAATGCAATGATTGTGCACATGCAGTTTAGATGTATACAGTAGCCTAGTCTATACGTAAAACAAATAATTCAACAGAATCATACTTACATGAGTGAATCGGTTGCCTTGTCGTTCCCTGCTTGCTTTACCTGCACATAAACTGCCACGAATTTGTACATACCAAATACTGATGTACAAAACCTAATCGAGACCTAAAACCCAAACAAGACCCAGAATGCATTGTTTCAAGAGAGAGTTTATATGAATATATACCATCTCAGTGCGGATCCGACGCATGCACTCATACATACAGTATTTCTACATTACACACAATACACACACACACTCTCTCTCTCTCTCTCGCTCTCTCTCTCTCTCACACACACACATGCACGCACGCACGCGGGAGCTTCTGGCCGTCTGGAGTCTAGCGCGCGGAGACTCGGGTGGCTCTCAATAGCAACATTGAAACTGAACACACCTTTTACCTATTTATAGAACGCACCTAAATTAATAATGTTAATAGTTTTTTTTATTTATTTAAATATGAGGCACTCACCAATGTTCTTACATCCACATCAGGTACAGAGACTTTCACAATAAATTACTATTACAAAATGAGTAATATGCCCAGAGAACGTCCATATAATTGAATTTTCTGAACAACATGAATACTACTATTATGCATAAATAATTTATTTTATGAAGGAATATGCTTCATATAATTACATATTTTGCAACAATATTTTCATGCTTTGAAATCGTCGGGTGCATGAAATGTTCGTGATCACCTTGCGTATGAGGGCTGCGACCTTGACCCCATCCAGGATTCAATGTCCAGTGTCGTACCGAATTCCGCAGGTCCCTGAAAAATAGCACTTATTCCTCCTCAGGAGCTCAAGAAGGGGAGGTGGGGGGCGATCCGAGATGTTGCGGAGCGAGTGGAGGAGGAGGGAAAGAGATAAGTGATCTAAAGGAGACACGATAGGACAAAAAGTGATGATGATGAATACATTGGAAAGTTTTTGGCCCTGACGAGGGTGTCAGATTGAATGGCCTGTGCGCATGTGCGAAGGTGTCCAAACTGACAATGCTCGTGAGATGAAGATAGCGCTGCTGCTGCTTCTGAGCTCAAGGAGGACGCGAGGAATCTACAAGCCGACAAGATGAGATCCAAGGCGAGGGCGAGAAAACTGGCCAAAAGTAGGTCCTTCTTGCGCTTCTTTCGCTCCTGAGCGGCCGCGCGGTACTTTGAACCCTTGCGCACATCACCAAAGTGTCATTTTCATTGATCAGTTCCTGCTGAGAGCGTGTCTTTGTCCGGTGCGTTTGTTTTTCAGCTCTCAATTGCATTGAAATCGCTCAAACTCTCCGTGATCCGCGCGTAACCAGATGCTGCCGTAGCGTGCTTGTTCAGAAGTTTCGTTTGTGATGGTGCTTTGGCTGAAATGATCAGGAGAGCGTTCCCATGCCGTGCTGTTTCCCTCTCGTGTTTTAGCGAAGTCGAGAAACCGTAGAGAATTGTTACACGAAAGTTAGCGGAGAGTTGTCGAAAGGGATAGTAACTTTTTTTTATTGAGTGGTTCCAGGTCTTGTGAAATCATATTCCTGCTTGTTGAAATAGTGGGCGCTGTAGCACTGCTCATGGACCCCAGGACGCACAGACTGAGTGTGGAGATCTCCAGGGTTTTTCTGCCTGCACGCCGGATGCCATGGAAGAAGGAATATGAAACAAAAACGGACAATTCTTCTGATAATCTAAAATTAGGAGGTTGCTTTAGGAATCCTTGTCCTCTGGGGTCTGTTGCGGCTCGGCAATGGCAAATCAATAATGCATATAGGCTATGGCGTATTGAAGAAAATAGAGTCAGTCGGCTCTTTTCTGGACTCGAGGAAAAGTGTGTAAATCTCCTCTGGACTCGGCACGATGTCTTTGCTTATTGTTTGTTTGGCTTTCTCTTGTATTCCGACTTGTTTGTAATAGATAGGTAGGATTTTACAGTCAAACTGTGTTCTTACATTGAGTGCCTTTGCATGCGACTATAGCATTCAGTGCACAGTTTATTAGAAAAAGGCTTCATTACGACATTAAATTGCAACATGATTTAAAAAGTGTATTAATGAAGTATAACGGTACGAAGTTATGTTTTTAATAGCCTATGTTTCCAGAGGAAAATGATACATACAAACGAATTTATTTTTTACTGAAGATAGCCTGAACTATAGTCGTATGAAACAGTTTTGTAAAATGTTCACCTTAAATGTTTCAACGACGTTTATTAAAATATCAAGACATTTTAGTATCTAAACATATGCAGTAAAGCCCGCGTGGGCCTGATGACCTGTTGATTCATATTGCCGGGAGAACAGCATACTACTCAGTTTGTTTTGGGACAGAAATGTGGGCCTCGGTATTTTCTCATGCACACTTCCAGACTTCTGTAGCGCACGAGACTTGTTTTGCGATGACTCACGAGAATCGCTATTAACGTGCTATCGTGTTTTGTTGTTGGCCATTCAAAATTAATTGGGTTTTGTGTTTGGAGGTCAGTATAGTGACACGACAACTCTCCTGAGTGTTCAATATAGCCTATCAGACCTTCTTTTATTTACATTTCAAGGCATTTATTGTGCATTTCTCTGAGATATTATAGTTTCGTTTTTGTGTTTGAGGGCCTGATCTCAGTTTCTAAAACAAGCGCTTATTAAAGATTACTGATATGGCGTAGGCTATTCTGTGCTTTCCTTATTTCATTTATAACTTATTTCATTTCGTTTCTTTGAATAGCTCATCAGTGTTCTGCTCTTCCAGATTTATATTCGACAGATTTACTTTATGACTTCATTCAATCTGTGTGCGATATCATTGAGTTATGATGTTTCTTAGAGTCTACGGGCTCCCGCGTTCACATTAAGCTCGGTTGTTCACGAATGCATAAAGATATAATAGGCCTACATTTTCAAATGTATCTGCATTCATTTTAATTGAAATGACAAAGAGACTATACAGATGATAAAACAATGTGTATTATTATTATTATTTTTATAGCATAATGCATTATTCTGTAAATGTAGCCTACGTTGTTTTTCCCCATATATTCTTTTTTTAAACATATGTCCAAACTATTTTTTTAAACGCAAATAATGTAATATTAATACATTGCAAAATTATTATTATTATTGTAGGCCTAACTCAAGAGTTTGCCGTCTCGTATGAAATAGGTATTGCCGAGAAGCTTCTTAAAGACTATACGTTTTTAAAAGACACCGACGGTCATTGCTTTTAATTATTTCTCATACCTCAGTTCAATCAAATGTCATAGCCATAATTATGTTTAATTAAATGATATTATAACAGGTTAATGTGTGATCCGAGTAAGGCACAACCCCCCATCTGGCGACTGGATCATCTGCTATTAGTGAACGAATCAAGTGGCCATAAACGCAGGTATTACAAGAGCTTGATTCATAATATTAGGCCATTCATTCATTTTCGACGAGCGTTTAATGCTTTATAATTTAACATTAGTAATCGGTGGTTTTATTTACAACCACTTAGTACAAGCTCTGCCTTACGATATTTAAGTTAAGTTTCACAGAGAAATTAGTTTGTTCTGGCGCCCAGGTATATTCGCCCGATACAGTCTCTCTCTCTCTCTCTCTCTCTCTCTCTCTCTCTCTCTCTCTCTGTCTCTGTAATTTATTTGAACCATTAGTAACCGTTTTACAATGGTAAAATCATATTTAAATTTAAATTGAATTGTAATGTTAGGGGAAAAATATTGTGTAATTTGTGTAATATATTTATAATAATATTGGAAACAAATATGAATTATTTTTAAACTATCTACAGTTGGAGTTATATGTCTAATAAATAATGAACTCAAGCGAGGCCTTGCTCTGTCACGAAACACAATGTTGAAAGTGTATTTTTCTGGGTTCGAGCGACATATGCATTCATTCATTCATTAATAATTTCAGTCGGATCCGACTCTTGGTGATTCTGTAGGCCATCTCCCGCCATACACGAGACGAGACTGTCCATTATTTTTTTTTGTCGATGATTTTTCCTGGGCCATGTATATTTATAGGCTATGCATACAGGCTAATTGACGTCACTGAAGAAAAAAAAAGGTCGGAACACTCATAATTGCTAATTAAAATATGCCACACAGATATATTGTAAAAATATGCATTTTTTTTTTTTTTACGATACACTGTTTATTTATTTATTTAGCACATTGCAAACATATTTAATTTTGTAATATACTTGTAATATTACTTATTTGTTTTAATCTTATAACATAGCAGAGGGCAACATTTGTCAAACTTTTTTTTCTCTCTTTAACTGAAATGTGGGCTTTTTTTTGTTGCTGTTTACATTATGCTGTCCTTGAAGAGAAACCATTGCACATAGAAATAAAATAGCAATGGATAACAAATCAAAAAGTTCTTGTGCAGCATATGTTGTTTTGACAAGACATAATAAAATCAAGCCATAACACTGTAAAGCAACAATAGAAGCTGTGTGTGATGTCTTGCTAGAAGACACAGCCTGTCAGCACTCAAAACTGGGCTTTTACTGGCAAAATGGCTGACATTTCGCTTCAGGCTAGTTTGACTGTGTATATGTGCACAATATGCTTTCACACATGAGAGCTGGAGTACAGATTAATGGTGCATGAGCCATTAGAGATGTATTACTCCTCACGTGCAAGTGTGTGTTTGATAAGAAGCTCTTGTTAAAAGCCATATGAAAGTGCCAGTTAGACTGGAAGAATTGTGAGAAAAATCATTAAATGTGTGCGTGTACAATACATAAGTGTGTGAGTTCATAAAACACACACACACACACACAGGTGAGTAACCGTAATGAAACCAGTTTGTTTTGTATTTGATAATGTTACAATCATCTTGCGCATAGAATGCATGCATACACATATCTGTCCTCAGTGGGAGCCTGTAGGGCAGCTTTTGACCAGACGGCCTGCTTAGTTAACCCCAATCTTGAGCGAGAGGAAAGGTTGATGGGTGGCTTATGGAACGCAGGCAGAGCTGGCCCTGTTTCCCGTCGAGAGCGCATGCCCACCTGAGCTCAGCTCACCGCGTGAATCGCCCTGTGCTTCCCAGAGGTGAGGCAGCTCCATCTCAACCTTGCTCACATTTGTCACACGTCATTCATTCTACTTGGTTTTTTTCTTTTTACTGTACTGCGCTGTTATTGTTCGCTTGTGGCACCTCTTTATGACATCACAGTGACTCGCTGGTGGGAGGGCCTTTCACGCGTGTGTCTAAACACTGTTTCAGCTGTCCTCTGCCGCACTGGAACCGCACACCCTTTTTTTTCTTTTTCCTTTTTCGTTCACCCAATTGTAGGAAAAGTCTAAGCCTATCACTTGACTGTGTTTTGGCAGTCATGCGCATACCTTAAGGATGACTTTAGTGTCTTGCTGTGTTTCCTCCCAGCATAACGCATTTTATTTTGCTTCTCAAGCCTTGTTTTTTTAAGAAAAAAAATAGGATTTTTAAGAACAGGCCCTCATGCTGTGGAGCAGAGAAGGGTGCAGCGGGCAGAAGGGGAAAGACAGCCATTACAGAACTGTTAAAGCCATGTCTGAGAGAGAGAGACGTGCTTATCATGTTACAGCCCAGGCTGTCTGCAACTCCTTGGCCATAGAAGTGTGTTTTTTTAAGGTGTTTGGGTGAATTGCAGCTCATTATTCTTTCTTGCTATGCGTGTTGTCTTGTATTTGCCATTGAACTCTAAAGTAATCATTTATTTTGGATAATTAAATTGCTGAAAATATTTTCATTGATTTTTTTGTAATTATATCTTTTAGTCCGTTTGGAATTCTTCAATACTTTTATTAGGGGTGTAACAATATATCGTGTCACAATAAATCGCAATACAAAAATGCAACAATATAAAAATTACTGTGTGAGAAAAAGTGTGAAAAGAGTTTTAGTGTCAATACTACATTAAACTACTATATATGATGTTAAATATAATGTATAATAATACAATGGGGGAATATTTGTGGGTCCTGATAATGCCAAATGTCTGATGTTACCAGTAAAAAGTGGCCTACATTATTTTAAATATATCTAGTCAGTGAAAGAGTGCAAGCATATTAGTCTAAAATAATTCTGTATTTTCAGCTTCAGAATCATGAATATTTTTACTACTGTACTGTGCATTGGGTTATCAGCAATCAAATTTAGCATTTTAATCAGTGGTACATTTTTTGTTAACCTTTTATCATATGTCTTGGAGTTGCAATAATATTGTATCGTGAGTTCAGTATTGTGATATGTATCGAATCGTGACATGAGGGTATCTTTACATCCCTAATTTTTATTAGATAATTATTATATTTAGTTTAGTTTAGCAATGTTTGCTTGAATTAAATACAGTAAATATACACTAAAAATGCTGGGTTAAAATCAACCATTGCTGGGTTACTTGGCAACCCATTGCTTTGTTTTTTGACAGTGCTGGTCAAACAACCTCATATTAAAGGTTATTCATTTTAATGCAGTCTGTTATATATATTTTTATGTAATATTTTTCTCAATGGCAAGCCAGTCTTTGACCATCACAAAGTACTCAATTTGTTTTAAAGGTTTTAGGAAAAGCAAGAGCAGAAAACAGTTTTTGAATATGCAATAAATATACATAATAATGAAGGCGTTTTCAGAATATCCCTTTCTGAAGTAAGCGTTAAGTAAACGCTGATCTGGGATCAGCAGCCGCTGCACTTGTATAATGCAAACAAACACTGGTCCCAGCTCTACAGCAGGAAGGCACTTAAGGCACCCTAGTACACAATTAAGCGTCTTCTACTACATCGTGCAACCTCCGAACGCTCCGTGGCTGGAGTTGGTCGATACTGTACAAGCTTTGTACGCCCACCGGGAAGGACTGTGAGAAATAATTAACCCTGCATCATGTGTTCAGGGTTGCTAACTTTAGGCCGTAAAACGTCTTGGTGTCGTAACTCCTGCCCAGAAAGTGCCAGGGAAGTTTCCATCCAACATTTCGAGGCACACAGTTGTGCTGCATTTTAATGGGGAGCCAAATTAATATTGTTGCGGATGTCAACACTCCACAAGCTGCACAAAAGCTGGGCTCCAAGTCGAAGAATTTCTCACAACTATGTTTTTTATGTAAAAACAACAAGAGGTTATAATATTTTAGGAGTCAATTTACATGTACTGAAATGAAACATACTCAGAAATTTGTTTCCAATATTTGGAGGGAAATTCCTCTCTAAAAACGAAGTAATATCAAGTCACCTTTATTTATATAGCGCTTCATACAATACAGATTGTTTCAGAGCAGCTTTACAGTGATAACCGGAAAATTATGCGTTTCGTCTGTTGTTCAGCTGAAGTCAGTTCAGTGTTGATTCAGTTCCGTTGTAAAGATCATAAATGATTCAATTAGTTCATTTCATCTATAAAGCAGTTCTTCAAAAAAAATGGTGTCATCATCCAGCTCTGGGGTGTGTTTCCCGTACAATGACGTAACCCGCTGCTTCACTACCATAGTACGATGCATCGTGAAGAAATCAACTAGCTAGTCACGACTGTTTCCCGAAACCGTACTGTCGCAAATTGGTCGTTCAGCCACGTTGGTTAATGATGTCACGCACGTCGTGGAGTAATAACTACTTTTGATAAATCTGTTTTAGATCGAATCAATGCTAGATGTTTTGCCATAAATTACAGACGTGGCGAGAATTCATTCTTTATTTCCAGATTCAATCATAGGCTTGCACATGCGCACTCTTCAAAAACAATGCTTTAAATCTTTTGACAAACTAAAAGACGTAAATGACATTTGTATGTATTCTAAATAAAAGATATAGATTGTACTGAATGTTAGCTCGCTTATTTTGCTCAAGATAACGATTTATTGAGTCCACATGCAAACGTGCAAACAAGAAGCTCTGCTTCTAACCACAGGTCGAGAGCTGTCGTTCCAACCACTCAACTTTGCGATTCTGTTTGCGAATGTTCGTTAGAACGATGGTTTCGGGAAACACCGGCTTGTTGAACTATGCTGATAACGACGGAACTTACGACCATAGCTTTTGGGAAGCCCACCCCAGTTCAGTTCTCACACAACAGCATCAGTACAGATTGATAATATTGTTGAATTTTAAGTGTTCCCAACAACAGTGGCAAAGTGAACACATTTCCTATTGGAAGCAGGCTAGGCTGGTGGTTTTGGCAACTTTCAGGATGTTTAGAGCGGCAGTTCCCCCCCGCGGTGCGTACACATGCACACACACGTATTCGGTAATTCCCCGCTGAAGTTCCCATGCGTCCGCACAGCTACCCCGTTGGCTGTTTGTCCAGACCTTGATGTTGCATCCTTTGGCGATAAGAGAGTGGATGTCATTCCCCAGTGGGCCACTCGAGCTGAGCATTACCGCTCGCCGCTCACTTTCAACTTTACTAGAGAGCACATTTTCAAAGGACCCGGCCTCCACATTTATCTTTTGAACTCATCTTCTGTCCTCCATCTTTTGTCATTACGGGGGAAGATGGGCAACTCTGTCTCATCAAGATGGTATGATGTGCCGTAATGGCGGTGGTAGAGTCGTTTTGTACTTTAGAGATAGAGTGCTTAGATTTGCTTTGATGAAGATATCTTTCATGTTCCCAAAGACCTCTGTCAGCCCATCATCATTTTTCATAATTGGACAGTGCGGTAATTGAGCCATCATTATCCAGTGACTTTCTCAGGGTGAGGCAGCCTATATTTGCTTTATGCTTAACTTTTCTTTGTACGCATGAGCGGGGGTGGGATCGTGTGCTGTGTACCAGATGAATGCTCTTGCTTACTGCCCCTTCAACTATTTTTGTCCATGAAAATTGGCTTAATTACGTGAATGGTTGTTTCTCTTTGCTCTGCGTCGCAACACAATTAGTCCATCTCCCTGGCTGCAATTTGTTTTCATAAAAAACGAGAGTGTTGGCACGCTGATTATGAAGCTCTTGCTCTCGAGGGAGAGGCAACACTATTGGTGTGTTAAATTTCATTAACTACAGTGCGGCTTACTGGAAAAATATATAAAACCTCAAGCTGCCGCCATTTTCTTTAACCACTTTAAGGCCGACATCCTAAACAAATCATTACTGGCACACGCACCAAACCCTGGCCACTTGCACTTCCAGCTTTTTTTTTTTATTTAATTTTTTTTTATTACAGGTGAACACTTAAACTTCATGTAAGCTTCAGGCTAAAATAAAAATATCCTAAAATAAATATTCTTTCAATAAATTGTCTGTTTTAAAAACCTTTACACAGGACAGTATTTTGGAAAACGTGTATGTTTATGAAATCTCCTTTATAAAAAAAAAGTTGCTGCCTTAAATTTTTAAGTTCAATAAACTTGGATGTTTAAGTCATTTCAACTTAAATTATATAAAACTGACATACAAAAGAAGTTGAATCTTGTATAACTTATAAAAAAAAAGTCAAAGATTCCTTAACTTGTTTTGATGAGTTAAAGCAATGTAAAAAAATATATTGTCATAACATATCGATCATATATTTTTTTTTACATTGTATGTATTTAAGTATTCAGATATGCAAAATGTGGTTTATTTGTGATGCATTTTATGTATTTTTTCAGAGGGTATTTGCATAATGTGGTCTTTACTGTCACCTCTCAGTTGGCTACTAGATCTAAAGCGTGTGGCATATGGGTGCTTTCTCTTCAGTCAAAAGAAGAAGAAGAAAAAAAAAACCCCACGAAAGCCCTCATCAGATTGTTAGTGAAATGCTGAGAAGGGGTTTTTAGGGAGTCAGCAAAACATTTCAAGATGGGCTATTAACTTCAATCTCGAACTGCGATTTGCCTGTCCGTGAAAGCGCAGGCTCTCTCCAGTGAGGCTCCGGTTCCAGCGTAATGATGAGGCTGTGTGTGAAAATATTGAATTGCAAAAACATCCAGTGTGTGAGCTTGTGTGAATGTGCCTTTCAGCGCAGCGCCGGCGCTAAACTCGCGGTGTCTGAGTGATGGACAACAAATGGCATTTTGTGCTGGGCAGACGCCCCATCTCTGGCAGTCAAGCTGAGGGGCCGTTATCAGCCGTGCATCTGACCCCTGGATATTTCACCGCCTCTGTCAGCCATCTGACACTGGAGTCTGACGTGTCCTAACCAATGAAATGGAAACCTGAATATGGCTTTTTGTCAGTCAGAGGCAAGCATGACTTCAGTACATCAAACGTTTAAAAAGTTATGCTGTTTCTGAAAGATTTTTCTCAGAGCTTTGAGCATTGAACTGTGAGTTGAGGAAACGACTTTATGAAGCTACTCATAATTAAAAATCGTTTACTTTTGAAGCCCTGAATACCAATTTGACAACAATGTACATTAAAAACCACAAATAAAACTAGAAAACTGCTGCGCTACTGTTAGGCTACTGGAAACTGTTTGTAAAAATGCTATTGTAGTTAGTTTACTCACCAAAACTGTGCTACAAATAAAAATGCCTAATTTTTAATAGTTGGAGCAAGTGTAGTATCAACAACATATCACAGTTAGTTGTGGTTTGGATTTTTTTTATTTTTTTTATTTATTTTTTTACTAACCCTGAACCTATTCCTAAACCTAACCTTAACCCATGTAGTTATCTTATATTACCAATACTATCTTCAGTAACTACACTGTAATTACACATACTGTAAAATGAAGGGTTACACTTTATTTTAAGGTGTCATTGTTACAGTGTAAATATATATTTAAGTACTGAGTAATATTAAGCAACTACATGTACTTAGTTACTATAGGGTTAGGCTAGGATTAGGATTTGGTTGAGGGTTAGTTGCATGTAATTATGTCTAATTTACTTATGGTTAGTACATAAGTTATTACTATGGTAAGTACATGTAACATATGTAACAAGGACACTGTAAAATAAAGTGTTACCAAATAAAGCGTAACCACTTTAATGATAAATATAACTAATACTTATTATAGTTACAGTTCCTTGGTGTGAACGGTCCTTTAAAATGACCCATGTTACGTAAAATATGTAACACCAAAATGTAATATAATAAAGAACAGCTAATGCATATTAATATCTTTTCAACAAACCCAGGTCATTACAGTTTTTAATCTGCGTGTGTGTTAATGAGCAGTTTTTATAGTGTATATATTAGGCAGTGTCGAAGTCTCTAGTCTCCAGCGGGTGCATGCCTCTAGTTTAGGTCCGTTTAGAGATTTGTTGCTGGTTTTGGGCCCTGTGCAATAATGATAATGAGAGAAGCTGTTGAATTCTGGGAGGGTCTACAAGTTGGCCGCATGTCAGGCCCCCCTCGCCCCCGCTCCCTCTCGGCTACTTCCCCCGGCCCTTTTCTCTCTGTGAAGCGCATGTTGGCACCGGTGCCCCTTTTCCGACTGCTGTCCACTTCTTCTGCTCCTACCCCCTTCTCTCTCTTGTGTTTTTCTTCGTCTTTATTTCACTCGCTCTTCCTCTGCTCTGGAAGCTCCAGCGCAGGCCTTTGAAAGGATGCGGCGCTTTGTCTCTGCGATAAAAGATGCCATAGTTTCCCTTTTCCTCTCCTTTCTCCCCGTCCCTCAGCGGCTCTTGTAAAAGTGCAAATTGTCCCCTCCGAGGGGTTGTCCTCCTGGCTTCAGAAGGCCCCGATTCCAGCCTGTTAATTACGCTGAAGATTCCATCTCTGCAAAAAAAGAGCCGAGATTCCCACAACCACCTGGCCTTCTTTTCTTGTCGGCTTTGATGGCAGGCACCCCACCCCTCTCCTCCTCCTCCCCGTACCACACTTTTCTCTCTCTCACTCATTAATAGAGGTTTTGAATTGCTTTCTGACCCTGACAAACTGCTCTTGCTGAAAAGGAGATGAGAGCAAGAACAGGAATGAGCACTGGTGGGGGCAACGGTGTTGATGGGATTGAAGAGAGTTGGTGCAAGTATGTATCAAGTCCGCTGCTGGAGACTGTAAATGTAGGGGTTGCGTAGACTAGACAGTTGATGCATTGGATCTGTTTTGATTAGTTATAAATCTATGTATTCTTGTAGCTCAAACAGTACAGCATGGGTTAAATTCCCAAGGAATTCTTGGGAGCTGATAAAATATGTACCTTGAATGCAATCTAAGACACCAAATGTGCAAAAATGGAAATGTCACATGACTTCAATCGTGCCTGTTCAATGGATGGCGACAGCAAGATGAACATTTAAATCAACAATTAAAAAATTGCAGACGGAGACAAGAACACTTTCTTTGTAAACGGCCCCAAAATCGACATCAAACACACTGACTAATTTATTGCTGAATGGATTGTTTATGTTCAGTAATGCAGTATATGGAAAACAATATATTGACTTTTTAAAGAGACTTTTTGTCTATTCATTGATTTACTAGTCTGCCACAATAATTTCATATCTTAAAATAATGTAATTTGGGTGCTTTTCTCAATATACACACTTTAAATAATACACTATTATTAGAAATAATACATTACTATTATTATTTTTATTATATACAATAATTTCAAATTCACACTATGTACACACATTCATAATAATTCATGATTTGCTAATTAATTCAATTACAAAATAGCTCTTTTATACAGCTCATGTACATTTTGACAGCCCAAATAAATCAATATAATGACAAACTAGAGGGACACACACACACACACACACACACACACACACACACACACACACACACACACACACACACACACACACACACACACACACATAAATATATAAATAGTAATATTTTAAATCACACTTAAATTCGTACATGTTTGAAACAACATGAGGCTGAGTGAATAATAAAAGAATTCTCATTTCGGGGTGAACTATTCCCTTAAGTGAATCTCAGTTTGGACGTTTTAGGTCAACAACAGAGTGACAATCCCGAAACAAATTTGTTTTCCATTGAGTTTAATTTGCAGTGCTCTATTGAAACCCAAGCACCGATCAATATGTTCTCATCCCACTCCAGCCGTGCAGAGCTCCACGTGAAAGAGCAAGAGAGATAGAGAAAGGCAGGATTGAGAGAGATCAAGGCTTTGGAAGGTAAACAAATTGCTCTATTATACCCTCTGTGTCTATGACATTATCATGGGATGGTCTCAGGGGAGAGGCTTTCACCAGATTAGAAGCGTCTACAAAGGGAAGAGGGACGTTCCTGCACTGTACTGGCAGTGCGCCACAGTCTTCGTCCACCCGGGAGATAATCATTAACTCCCCCACACAAAGACGCACGGCAGTTTGCTCGCTAGCTTGCTTCTGTTTGTCCTGCTCGGACATTCTGCAGAGGGCAGGCCAGAGTCGTCCACCTAGAGGTGTAGCGCACGTGCTGGAGGATGAAGTACGCTTGCTTTTTCAAATAAATATTTAGGCAAACTTTTGACCCTTTCGGGTCTGACCAATTTCGCTTTGTCATTTTCTCCACGGATACACAGAACAATCAATTAAACCAATAAACCAAAATTGTTAAGCAATGTTTTTTCTTTCTTTCTTATAACCAGTGACTGTAAGTGAATTGTTCGCAATCATTTGCAATGTTTAGTGAGATGAGTAGTTCATTTCCTTATAATATAATTTAGGGTTATGGTCTTACGATTTTTTTTCAAATACCTTTTTCTTAGAAAAAGTGAGCGGTCAAGGTTGGGCTCATAATATGCAATTGCAAATGAGGTTAACCCCCCCCCCCCCACCCCCACAAAAGAAAGAAGAAGAATTAAGCAGCTAAAATAAGGCATTTTTGGCTGCTCCTTTTCATCAATGAGTCCTTTTCTCTGGGCATCTCAGTGGATTTGTGTGATTTAGAGTGTTTGGAGAGGGCAGCGTTTAACTCACACAAGTCTACTTTGTGACTTCTGATATTTGCTTTTTCTCTCGCTCTCACTCTTTTTCTCCCCGTCGACTCAACCCACATCCTTCAGCTCGCATAAAGTGAAGATCCGGTTTCGGAGTAGTGTTTTATGAGCGGTTAGAATGCCAGCCTGTGTGGTTTTTTTTGTCCTCTCCTAAGCTGACCATTCACAAATGTCTCTGAGGTTTTTAAAGATGTCAATTAAAGTTTTAATTGGAAATAAGTTATTCGAAACAAATGCCTTTTTTTTCCGAGGACAGCCTGTCAGTCAAATTGAAGTTCCTGATGTTGGCATTATTGAAATTATTTTCAGGCTTTTGAGGTTTTTAGGGAGTTCCACACAGTCTCACAGCACATTTTGTTGTTTTGACATCTTTGGCAACTGTTACGGCTTTGCTGAGGGAATGATGTAAACAGGCAATATGGCTACGACTGGGGTTCGGATTTCAAGCCAATTATGCATGAGAAAATAATTAGATATATACTGTATATATATACACACACACACACACACACACACACACACACACATATATATATATATATATATATATATATATATATATATATATATATATACCAGGCAGTATCTTATACAAAGCACTCCTGTTTCAATGTGTGTGTCTGGTGTTGCCCATGTGCAGCAGGAGTCAGATGAGCTCCGGACAGGCCTACAAATGTTTTCTGTTACGTCTCCTGAGAAACAAAGACTTTTGATCACACTCAAACTGACTTTTTCTAGCCAATTATGTGATTCATTTCCTCAGCTATTGTGAAATTCAGTGCAAGATGTCATCATAATAGAAGTCTGAGGTGCGGGCATTTTAAAATGCTGCAAATATATATTTATTTATTTATTGTAATTGTTGCTCATTGTAACTGTTTTTTAATCTGCGTTGCCCTGTCCCCTTACTGCACCTATACGCAACTTGGGGTCCATTACCCACGTTTCGTTTATTATTCTTTGGTGTATGAATGGCATATTTGGAATGTCAGGAGGTTAAAGGTCATCAGTTTAGGTTGTTTTAGAGCACACCGGTTGCCCTTGCTACAGTTACAGCGTGTGGATCAAGTTCAACTATGTGTGTGATAGAAGATCTGGCTAATTTTCCTGGTACAGAGTTAGTTAGACAGAAAAGCAATCAAAAAATATAAACCTGTTTTTTGTTTGGTCTTTGATGGGTCCGATTTTTTTTGATAATTGCAGACAACCGTGACCATGTCCTGATTTTGCCAAGTTAGGCGCTTTCCTGGGTCAACATATTTTCTTGATCCTGGAACAACATTCCTATCTTAAAATTTAGTTCTAACCATATCCCTACCCCTAAACCTAACCCTACCCATAACTTATCCCTAAAATCGGAGTGAAATGATAGGTGAATAACACTGATGCCGAATCATCTAACCCTGGTTGTAAGCCTGAACTTAACATAAACTGTAAACTTGTCCCTCAGATCTGATTGGTTGATTGGAATGTTTCTCCAGCATCAACAAAGATGTTGATCCAGGAACATGTTGCACTTGATGAAATCAGGTTCTGCGTCGTGACCGCTGTCAAAAGATTCTACGCTATCACATAGTATGTTAAGAGCTGTAATCTACACTTGACATTTGCATGTTTATTCAAATGCCTAGAGCATTATCATTTATACAATCATTTATATGTGCATTATTGCAATATTGACGGTATATGAGATCTCAATACATTATAGCTTTTGGTTTGAATAGACACACAGAGCATCATTCACTATGTACAGACACCAAGATAACCTTTATCCCAAACCATCATTTTCTGTTGTATTTCTTGATGAATAGAATGTTATTTGTTATTTATTTTTTCCATTGTTGTCTAGGTCTGTCATTGTTCTCTTGGTTTCAGAGGTAATATGTTTTTATTATTGACCTACACTTGATTGCAATGACTATAAACTCGACATATAAATGATAGTTCGGAGCCCCGGCCTAAAGTGTTTGCTATAAAGTGGGAAAAGCGCACGCACACATAAACGTGCTGAAATGGTAACAGTTGCGAATCCGATCGTCCCTCCCTCTGTGCATGTCAGCACTCTCTCTTTTAATTAAAACTAGGTGTGGGACTCCTGCCTGTTCTTTTGACACCTCCCTATTTATCTACCGGACACAGTTCAGGGCGAGACCTGTGCAGAAGGGAAGATTTTTGTTTTAGGAGACTTTTCTTTGATGCCAAGTTCCTCCTGAAAAAAAAAAGCCACCACATCTGACTCGAGTTTGCTGAAATAACAGCAAATGTTTGTCTTGTATTGTATGGCACGCCGTTTGAAAAGCAATAAAGCCCCTCTTCCAGCGCCTAAAGCACCTCTTAATAAAATAGTCAAGAATAACTGCTTTACCCTAATCTCTGCCATAGATTACATAGCTTGGGGCGGGAAATTAGCAGCAGACCCCCATGGCTCTCTCCACGGCTAGCAGCAACGGCCGGTGAACTTTACATGGCTGCTTTATGTCTATGAGGGCAGTGTCCTTTTTATTGAAATGATATTAGAAGCAACATGTGGCTAATGTGATCAAATTTTCCATGGCCTGGTCCCGATCAGGGGTGAAGAGGCTATGGCTACAAACACACTCATTGACAAATAAGAGCCCTGCTGCTAAAGGTCAAGAGTGTGTGTGTGTTTGTGTGTGTGTGTCTGTCTGTCTTTAAGGTCTTTGTGTACTGTAAGCATGCAATATAGAGAGATGTTAAGGATAGCCCAACTCTTAATTCTGATCAGATGAGCCATGCTTGAACCCATTTAAAATGCAGATAAATGCATGCCCTTGGCAGAATTGAGCAGTTTAGTCCAAATTTTCTGAAGAGACACAATCATTTATTTGATGACCAGACTGAATTAAGCCATTTATTCACATATAAACATTGATCAGCGAACGTAAACAGAAGCTCAACCGAACCTGCTTGATGCATGAGAACAAACCTCATTGGTTCTTGTTGAAGCTCAAACGTGCTGCGTAACAAGAGAATGATCCTTATTGGTTCTCATACATCAAGTGAACATGCGTGAGCTTCCGTTTATTATAACTGATGTGCATTGATGAATTTTTATATGAATAAAAGCCTAAATTAAAAGTCTCTTTAGAAAATTTGGATTAAACCATTCAGTTCATATGAATTAATTTTACGATCTCTTTATGAACTTTTTGAAGCGTAAACGTGGTAGTTGCGTAGCTGTCAATGGAGGAACTGAAAGCTCATTCATGTTCCAAAGTTCATTAGTGTTGCGAAGATGAACGTAAGTCTTACAGGTTTGGAACGACATGAGGGTGAGTAATTAATGAAGTTTAGGTTTTGGGTAGGATTAAGGGATGCAGAATATGGCATTAATATGTGCTTTATAAGTACTAATAAACAGCCAATATCCTAGTAATATGCATGCTAATACTAGTTACTAGTGATAATTGGACCTTAAATTAAAGTGTTACCATAATTATTTATACTTAATTATTACAAATGACGAAAGAAAGATTTTATAGCATTGTTCATGCTAGTTAAAAAAATAAAATAAAATAAGCCATTTAACACAGTTTCTACAGTGATTTTACCAAAGTTTAGAAGGTTCACATAGTGCGCTCATGAATCGTTTACAATAATAGCAGTAACTTGCATTAACAAAGCAAATGGTCAGTTGTAATTTCTTGACTTTAATAATAAAGTCCACCCCCCCCCCCCCAAAAAAAAATGAATGAATGAATGAATGAATGAATGAATTTCTCATAATATCTTGTTTTATGTTCCACAGAAAAAAGAAAGTTTAGTTTTTGTTTGAGCTATCCCTTAGGATAGGGATGGGCAACTTCATGGAGTCCTTCTGAGTTTAGCTCAATTCCTAATAAAAACTCACCTGCCTGTAGCTTTCTAGTAATCCTGAAGACATTGATTAGCTTGTTCGGGTGTGTTTTATTTGGTTTGGAGCTAAACTCTGCAGGACAGTGGCCATGCAGGACCGAAGTTGCCCATCTCAGCTTTAGGAACTAGGGGACCATTATAGTGAGTACAAGTAAAATAGGGATTTTCCAACTGTTGTGAAATGCCTGATTTCAATGTTTCCAGGAATCTGATGTGAACTTAGCAGGTTTTAAGTGTAGTGAATGTGGATAAGAGGTATTGACAGTGCTATCCACACAAAATTGGGAAATGAAGTTACAAGAAGGCAGTGAAGGCCTTTTACAGAAATTGCGTGAAATTGGTTGTACTCCCTGGTATTAACATGCATGTAAAGAGACACAGAAAGATAAATAGGTAAAAAGAGAGAGAATAAAGAAATAAATAGGGAAAGAGAACAGTGAGGCAAAAACAAAACAAGAATACTGTAACAAAACAAAAAATCTTCATGCCAGAGAAAAAAAAATAAAGTAAAATGTGTTTAAAATTAAGATGGTTGGTATCTTTTCAAATATTCTGTTTGAAGTTCAGGTCCAACCAAATAATCTGTTTGGAATCAAAAATGAAAGTAATGGATACAACATTTCTAATGTTAATAAAAGAGATACTCTGGAACATGTTTTTACTGCTGAGGGTATAAAACCAAAATTTTAAATATTATTTTACTGAGCACCTGGGCTTTACACGGCGCCTCCTTTCCCTCCACGGGTTTGTATGCAGTAGTGGGGTTTATTTTCCCAAGCGCCTCTCGGGTATGATAGAATTTGAGTGCTCACACATATGAGCTCATCGCTCTACTGGTGGGCCACAACTGCAAAATGTTAACTGTCATCAGGATAATTTAAGTATTTGTAAGTTGTTTCCTTTGCACCAAACTGAGAGATATCTCACATGACCTTTTAGCCCCATCACACACTTTTGTCCGGAAAGTAGTCTCCCTGCCATCCATTGTCCACTAGATTGACCATCAGTGTCAGTAACCGTGCCAGGTTCCTTCTTGAAGTACTAATAATGAGATTTATGCCAAGCGTCTTTTCCCTCCCCCAAATGTTTTGCGGCGTCCGCAAAGCTTGATTCAATTACTAAGCTGGGTTGTTCTCAGATCTCAAGTCCGTTTTCAATTGAAGGAGGTCATGCTTCGTGTTTCTTATTGTCTTGACAGACTTTTTGAACTAATCAGATCTGGGGGGTCACAACTGGTTTTGTTTCAGGTCTTCAATTGTACGCACGTTCCCCTACCCTGCCTTAAATTGGATTTTCAGTCAGGTCGGTGTCCGATAGCGTCTAGTGTCCGCTTTGAAGTGGATGAACTTTCTCTTTCCCCTTAAGCCAGCTAGCTCCTTATCTATTGCAATGAAGGACTATTGTTTCAATCAGCCAGACATTGTTAATTACCCTTTTCATTGGAGTGAAGAGGCAGGTAAAGACAAATCCAATTTTACCACGCTTGCATTTGACCTGGGACACATCCCCCAGGCCAGTGGTCTTGAATTACATGACCTCTGGAAAGTTCCCTGACTTTCAGCTAACTGCTGGCCTGCTCTCTTTGAGAGAAAAAAAAGTGTGGATACAGACATTTTAAAGGGCTAAAAGTGCTTTCAAAGACAAAAAAATGTTTGAGAAAGGATTGGATGGGCAGGTTGAGGATGTTTCTTCTGGAGTTAGAAGAGTAAAAGAGTGGTGCGAACAGGACAGGGAGTCTGTCTGAAAGGGCCTATTCTTCCTCCCGTGAGCACATCAGCTTGTACAGCTGTTGAAGCAACGAGAGCAATTATCACCCGTTTACCGCTGTTGATTTGCGAGGGCTTTCTCTGGGGCTCTGTGGAATGCCCTTTTTTTCCAGGGTTTGTTTTTGGGGGGGTTTCTCAGCTCACAGACAGCTTTCAGAGGAGGATTTGCCTAATTGTTTGATAGCATCTGTCTTTCTGTGCCTGAGGAGGAAACAGCTAGCTTTATGCTAACACGTCTTTATGGAGAACAGGACTGTATTGAGGCAAAATTCGATGTCCGTTTCCACAATACTGTCCAAGAAATGAAGAATATGAACATTCATAAAGGCCAAGTGTAAAATAAATTCAGTAGCAGCCAACATGCATCAATATGTATCGCGGATAGTGACAATATGTATTGTGTATAATTCACCCAAAATGAAAATTTCTATGTGAGAAAATAAATCAAGTTTACAGAGATTTAGTGTCAGTACTACATTAAACTACTATATATAATGTTTAATAAAATGTATAATAATGCAATGGGGGAATATTTATGGGTCCTGGTAATGCCAAATGTCTTGTGTTACCAGTAAAAAGTGGCCTAATAATTAAATATATCTAGCCAGTGACAGAGTGCAAGAATATTCATCTAAAATAATGTCGTGGAGTATCGCAAAAATATCGTATAGTGAGTTCAATATCGTGATATATAGAATTGTGACATGAGGATATCGTTACACCCCTATTGGTTCTACTTCATGTGTGCTGTGGATTGGCATTATTTTGACATTGTCCTTTAAGAGAAGGTTTGTTGTTTGTGGTTGTGGGGTCACTTTAGTATTTTTATTTTTTTGGCTTGAGGTGATAAGACGGGCTTTAGGGACTTTAGGGGGTACAGAGGTAATGGGCCTTACTAAAGGTGCTGGAAGGCAACTGAAGGGCAGAGAGATATTTCCCTAGTGAGTGAGTGTGTGTTTCTGACTTAGCTATACATTAGGGACAAAAACTACTGCAAAATGTCCCCAGAAGTAAGCCAAATCTAACAAAAACCTCTTTTTGAGAACATCCTCAAAGGAAAAATGTGGTCATAAATACTATAAATAATCCTACAAATATCATTTTCCCAGTCTGCAATAAAAAAAAACATTAATAATCATTAATAAAATAACCTATATTTATTGCTACAAAATTATAGAAAAATGAACTAACAAAATGAACTAAATCTGAAAAAAGCCTTTAAAAATCATAAAATACATAATGTTTAGTGCCATAATGTTTGTTTTATAATTGTTTGTATCTATTATTGGGGTTGCAGTTAGTCTGTAGTAAAGTCTATGATAATATATATGCTCATTTAGAAAATGTGAGAGTGTGTATGTGTGTGCAACGCTTCAGTGTTTCTTCTCGCTCAACTCTCACCCAAATTAAAGCTCAGCAGGTATCTGGCCAGCTCTTAAACCCACATCTCACCCTTCTTATATCTGTTTCTCCAAGCGCTTTGTTTCCCCTCAGCCTGACTTTTCAGGGAAAATCCTCATATTTGTGGCTTGTGTTGGCAGCACGCTGGTGCTGAAATGTAGTTTTTGAATGTGACCCTGACCCCGTTTGAAATTGAATTGTTTATTCATGTCTTCTGAACTTTTTGTTTGTTCCAATCTTCTCACCAGTAGAATGGACAGAATCAGCGTATGTGCCCCACCACTCCGTCTGTCACTTGCTTTTTTTCCAAGCATTTTTTTAATGAGCCGCTAGATCGTTTTCACGTCGACATCCACATGAGAGATTATGGCTCATTTGAGCCCTGTAGACGCAAACGAAGAATAAACAAATCGATACCATCCAGTCACAATACCTTTCTGCAGCATGCAAAACTCATTTCCAGCTTGCCCAAATATCCCCACTTTTCTGTCCGCAGGACGCCCAGAATAGAGATGCTATCTGATCTGAGTTCAGAAATGAAACATGTCATAGCAAATTATGAGCATGTTTTTTGAATTACTTACTCTTGGGCTGGCCTGAAATCATGGCATTTCAAGGCGGGAGATGGAGAGGAGTGAGACAGAGAGGGAGAGAGAGAGAGAAAGAGTGAGTAAAACGGACAGGCTAAGGGAGAAAGAGACTGAGTGTGTGTTTGCTCTGGAACAAATAATATCACTAGGGCTGACTCATGCACTGCACAAATGAGAAATGATGAGAAGAAGCCCGAGTCATTCCTTTTTGGCTAAGTTTGGAGCATCATTTACTGAAACTGGCCTGGACCTCTGTGCAATAATAACCACATCCTCCAAGCATCTTCAGCAAGGCCTGTTTTTATAGCTGGCAAAGATGGGTACAAGCTTGTTAAGACCTAGACTGGTTTCGGATGGAGCGGGCCAAAGGGGAGCAGTGCCACAGAAAGAGTCATTCTGATAAAAATGTGCTTTGCGCACCAGAGAGATGACTAGTGCAGCTAAAAGAGACAGATCTCGTAGATGGTTATGAAACAGAAAAAGCATGGTGGAAAATAGAGAGGTTTTAAGTGCAGGAAAAACAAGAAACACACACATACACGGTATACTAATTGCTTAATTGTCATGAAATAATGTCCTAATACAAACAATTGTAATGGTCAAAAATAAGTCTTTTGAAGTCTTCAACCAGAATATAATGAAATTTCTTTTTTATTGTGTGCTTAAAGATTACAGAGATATGTTCTTTCAATCAGAATCTAAAGGTTTTTGTCTATGTAATGAAATCACCTTCTCATGTTCCAAATTTAATATTATTATTTACTTCTTTTAAAAACCTGCTTCAAATAAACCAATAAACCAATATACCAATATACCAATATACCAATATACTATTCCGGAGCTTACGATTGTTGTATCAACAATACACTCTCACTCTGGTTCGTAATAACAAAGTTTCCTTGCTGAACCTTTACCGCTGTTGTACCATTGAAGAACCTTTATTTTGAAGAACCTTTTAATTTGTTTATTATAAAAATAAAGGTCCCAAAGTTTTTTTTTTTTTGTGTGTGTGTGCAGAAATGCCACAGAAGAACCATTTTTGTTTCCCAAAAGAACCTTTCAGTGAACAGTTCTTGAAAAAAGAACCATTTTTTTTCTTAGTATGAAGAACATTTAAAAAATCTAAAGAACCATTTTACTTTTTGTGCCATGGATGTTAAAGGTTCTTCATGGAACCATAGATTCCAATAAAGAGCCTTTATTTTTAAGATGCATAATACTGAATATTATTGACATTGGAATTTCAATTATTAATACATTTTATCTACAAAGATTGAAATATTTTATATTTTGCACATTTTTAAATCTTATGACAAAAATAACTCACAAACATGGATGGCTGGAATGAGGGGTATAGACAGCACAAAGGCAGGTGGAGAAAGTGGGGTCTTAGCATGGCTGGGGGTCATTGTTATCAAAGCTGGTGTTTAATGGGTTCCTGACCCTTTCTCACAGAAGACATTTTGTAAGTTGGGCAGCTGAATAGATCTGAAGGGTACGAGCAGGTATGAATGCACGAGGGGATTTGCCAAAGGAACAATGACCCATCATTTCCTCTTCAAAACGTGCAGCTGGACAAAACTATACTGTACTGTAACCAGAAACATCAGCATGCACTAAGACAAATCTGTACTAATTTGAATATCATGACACCCATGGCTCTATTCCAAACTAGCTGGTTTGCTGCATGCTGGCAACTACCTTTGAAGGGAGAAACCTAAATTAAATTGAACTTCAAAACACTATATAGGCAGCAACTTAAGTGTGGCATAAAAGTAGTGCTGCTTTTGTGAAGCTCGCAATTTAAATCAATAGGTTAGTGTTAGGTTAGGTTAGTATTTTCTCTTAGGTCCTGTTTACACCTGGTATTAAGATCGGATCACAAGTAGACGAGGGAGACACATTCCCATTTACACCTGGTCTTTTAATGTGTCTCTTTTGTCGACTTTCAACACTTCTGTCCTGATTTCTTCGAGGGGAGGGTCTATAAGCGGGTAAATGTATGTGTTTTTTCAGATCTTTCGATCTAATGGACAAAATAAGCTCACGCAATTTACATAAGAGCGCATATGGAGACGACGGAAAAACATACAGAGAGCATCAGCTTTCGTTTCTGCTCTGATAAGACCACACCGAATGCGGTGAGTGTGTGTTAGAAATCAGGAATGGTGAGAGAACATTGTGCTTGGTACATTTTCCGTCTTCAAACCAAACTTGGGTCTCCAGCCAACAAAGTTTAAATCCTGTCTGGCTAGCGTGCTTCCCATAATGTTTACGCGTTATGTCAGTAGGTGGAGAGTAGGCATCTTTTGTGGCTGCTCAAACACATTCAACCACATGAGAGTCTACACAATGAAAGCAATCCTGTCGAAAGCAATCGTTTTCGACTACCTCTGGAAGTGGTCGAAAGTGGACAAGCTCAAACCGTTTAAGACCCCATTTATACTTGTATTTAGCGTCATCCACTGGTGATCCGATTGACCAAAACGCTACTTAATACCAGATGTAAACAGGACCTCAGTGTTGCTAAGCTAATGGTATGGTACTCTAAAAGTATAATAAATTATTTATAATAAAATTTATTGGATTGGGCCAAAATAAGGTGTCTTAGGCCTTTCGGGCCTTCTCATCGTCAGCTCTGTAGGTTTTCAAATTTAATAAAGTGATCTGGATCTCAAATGTTTGAAAACAAATACCTTTAGAAGAGAAAACATACTCGACCAGCGCCACTAATCCAAATGTACAATGCAGCTTTCTCCGAACAATTTTGAATGGGAAAAGACCCAACAGAGATACAGCTGCCAAGTGCCGAAGCAAATATTTATTTTACCAAATTACATGAAGTCGCCTCTTTTTCTAGAACGTACCCCACAATAGCATCTCAACGTACACAAAGTGCCCATGATGCTCCAGAGCAGCAGACCTCTTCGCAGGCACGCGGTTGGGAGGCATACTCAACTTCGACTGAGATATCCATCTGGGGTTTGTCATGTTAGACATCTGCCTACGTCTTTTTCTCTTCTGTAATTATAGGAATATTTATTTTCCTTCATCCACTCTGGGAAGACAGCACATCATGTGGCTTGGGTTTTGTGGACGTTGTGAAGGACCAGGAAATGGCCTGTCCAAGAAGTGAAGATTTGTGATTCTAATTTTTTGGAATTGACAAACAAAAAAGAGAAATAAAAGAGGAGAGGTTTATTGTGATTTGATGCAATGAGAATGTGCTATTCAGCTGCAGTTGAAAGAAACAAGAAGAGCATCTCTGTATCTCATCACATTTGCATGTTTTCAGTTGATCACTTGGTGTGTAAATCTAAACACTTCATCCCTTTGACGTGAAGATAAATAGCAAAATCTATACATTCACTTATTCATAATCTATACCTTCACTTATTCAGCTGGTCTCTGATCAATATCAGTCAATGGCTGAGATCAGGCTTTTCCCATATTGATCATGAATATATTCCATCAGATTGGCGAAGCATTTAATGTTGAGTTATTATGTGAAGAGTAATGATATATATTCTCAGCAAGGCCCAGGCCGAGATAAATCATAACATAAATAGAACAATTTAATTTCCTTTGGTGGGTTTGGTTAACCTTGACATGCTTATTTGCAGTGATGGTTGCTGCCCACCAAACGGCATAAGAGAGACATTACTTACGCAAAACTCAATGCAGACCAATACATATCTAGAATCTATGTCTCTGTTTTACGGGCCCTTTAAGACATCATGAAATTACATTTCTAATGCATTTAACCCTAAATGTACACTATGTAACTTTTGAGGCTCTAGTGGTTACTAAACAAAACTGCATGTGTCTTGAGGAAGATCATTGTAACCGGTGCTACTTCTCTCTCTTTATATATATATATATATATATATATATATATATATATATATATATATATATATATATATATATATATATATATATATATATATATATAGTCACGAGTCATGCAGGTATTGGGCGCAGTGGTTGTTGTCAGGCACAGTCTAAAATAGTCTGAATATAAACACTTATAGGTGTATCGTAGTGAAGACAAAAACATGGATTCACGATGTACTCGATCATTCTATAAATTTTGTACATTTAGAACAAAAAAAGTATAGAGTACCTTTACATTTAATGTATTTCTGATTTAGTTGTGTTGTTTGGCCAATTGTGTTTATACCGGTATGCTGCATTCAATTTAATGTCGGATGTGAGATCACTCAATATCTATGACTTCTGTTGCCCAACTCTTGGAAGATGACCAATGTAGAAATAAAAAAGCAATGCTAGATTTGCACTTATTTGGTTGCTAATGGATTGCAGGTGATAAATGATGATATGCAGTGGCAGCATTTGTTCTGCAGGTGCACGATTATCAATAGAGAGGATCATTTACTGTGGTTTACACACCTGCCTCTGCAAACGTCTGTGAAACAGGTTTCATTATTGAAGAACTTTAGTTGGGTCCCAAATGACGCACTATGTACGTTATTTACATGCACATATGTACGCCGTGTGTATGAATCTAAGGTTATTTTGTCATTTAACATATGAGTCTGATAGCCTCTCCCCCTCCGCTACGTAATCAAAGCTGCGACAGTTCAGTGCATAAAGTGTTTAAACCGTTTTTTCGGTTAATTAAGTGCATCATCCAGGTATTTAAAGGGCACTTTTTCTTTTAGGGATTTTCAGTGTGAACACACTCACACTATTTATACAACAAAACGTCATAGAATAATGCATAAGTACGTGAACTGGAACCCACCTTTTGACTCATTAGCTGTGTTTACATCCACCATTTTGAGATATCGTATAAAAAAATGCTGGATGGAAATCGCAAAATGTGTATAAATTCTACAAATGAGACTTTGCGATGGGATAACTGGACTAACCAGCAGACCATTCTCATTGCATGAGCAAAGTCTGTCGTCAAAATGGTTCAGTATAATTTTCCCAGAACTGTCTTATACGACTATGTTCCCAAACAGCAGGCATCCGCCTCCAAAAGCAAAATAACTTCTGTGCGCTCTGAGGCGCAAGTAATTTATTATATACAAAATTGTTATATACAGTGGCTTATCCTACTGCAGCAACTTCCATTTTTCATAGTGATATTTAGCACAAGTTTATCAGGAAGTGTCGATTTTCTTCTCTTCGGCTCACTGGATGGAAACGGTGCTTTATTCGCAAATGTTTTATGCCATATTCCAATTTTGCGAACAAGTTAAATTCGTAACTTTGGATGGAAACAATAGCTATTGATGCATCAAAAGTGAATGTTTACCATTAACTGTGTACATAGCCCTGGACGCCACCATATTCGTGAAACGTTATGCACCTGCATCTCTGCAGATTTTAAAGATGTGATGTACTGGAAGTAGTGACCGATTTTTTTTTATTTTTAGTTTCCAAGTTGCAGGTCTGATTTCAAGTGACGTGCTAAACGGTGTCGTGCTAATCTACTCGAATCGCTAATTTGTAACTTGCTTGACTAAATTAACAAAATGAGTTGACTTTAACTTGAAGTAATGACTCAACTTGGATTTGTACTGCATGACTTGAGAATGACTTTTTAACAATAGTATAATTGAAGTTGGAAGTTGTGTCCTCGCATTGATCCATAATGTGCTGCTCATATCTGGACTGTTGAGGACATTTACACGGTGCAAATAGCAACTAACTACTTTATACACTCAATGCAAATAAAATACTGCTATTTTTGCTTAGTTTAAATAGGATATATTGTTATTTACACTTAGTGCATATATACTCTGACAATCATATATTCTTATTATAACTATCTAAAAGATATTTTCTAAGAGGAAAAAAGATTAAGTAGCTTTGGCAAATATAGCATCTACTTGTTTTAGTTTGTTACTATGACATGATTTGTCTTACTCGGGGTGAGTATGGTGTCTTGTACAGGCCCATCTGATGTTCTGAATTCTCTGTTCTCTTTGTCGGTCATCCTTCTCTTTGCTCTGTCATTACCCTTTCTCCAGCCTTACAGTTTACTCGCTTCTCTTCACTTGTCTTCCCTCGTCTCCGGCTATGATAGTGTCTCCTGACGCGCTCCAGCATACAAACGTCCTGAGGAGTGAATGAACTTGGCACATAAAACTTTTTTCTTCTCTCCTCTCATCCTCTTTCTTTCTCTCTCTCTCTCATTTGCTTGTTCTCTCTCTTTTTTTCCATCCTCGCCTCCATTTACATTCTCCTCACAAATGCAGACGATTCACAGAAAACAAGAGATAATGGCCAGTGTCCAATCGGCCAGAGCTAATCAGCGTGCATCGTGGGAAAAGCCCAGGATGAGGGGCGAAAAACAGCCCATTGTCTGGAGGAGATTAAAGTCCCGAAAAGACGGCATTGTCTGACGAGGGGATAAATCTTCCTGCTGTCACTCAAACCTGAATTAAATTCTCCTTCGCCTCTAAAAGAGGCTTATCTCTGCTCAATAGCTTGTTGCGCTACAAGCCCAAAGGAATGTATTTGGTGAACTTGTGTTGCTGACACCTTATGAAGAAAAAAATAAATAAGGAGCAATGGGCAAAGAGCAAATCAGGCTGTTGTGGAGCTCAGGGACTTGAAAGAGGATGTGCATTTGGGCAGACCAGGATCACGATAGCCACTGGAGGGGGTGCAATGCTAAGGGTGGTTGATTGACTGTCCCTGGGCCTTTGAAAGCATGCAATATTCATTCCTTCCTTCGATTCCCCTGACCCTCTCCCTCTCCAATGCCAAGCGGCATTTGGAAGCACGTCACACGCCGGAAAAAGAGATCCGTCTATGACACCGTTGGCTTGCAAAGCGGTGGCAACATATGAAAAGCCCATGGCCGCATCACTTTATCTGTCCTCCAGCAAACGCCCTCGCCAAATTCTGCTCCTTCTCACCGGCCCTTTATCTGCTCTCCAGCGGGCTTGCCCTGCCAAAAACTGATCCCTCACACCGGGGCCCTGGAAGAATCTTCATGTTCTGCGTGCATTTAAAACAGACCTTCTAAAAGCCGCAAAAAAAAAAAGAAAGTGAAAGAGAAAGAGACAGGGAAAAAGGAACTGTGGACACTGCCCCTCTCTGAAAAGAGAAAGTGGGTGTCCCATTTTTCAGCAAGTCCTTTCTGTGTACTGAAGGAGGAGAGTAAGGATAGATATTGATGATTCATACAGGAACAAAACAAGAAAGCACACGGAGCAGAGAGAGAGTCTATTCTTTACCACCCGCTGTCTGCTCCCTAAACAGGATTTTCCGCTTGCCGTTTTTGCAACTCGCTGTTGTTGTTTATGCCCTCTTTTAATTCCCTTCTTTCACAATCCCGGAGCTGTGCTCTTGCCATCTCTGGCCCGTCTGGACTTGGCTCCTTAACAAGCAAGGCTTACACCTGCTTACAGGATTAAATTAATTAGCACGAAACAGAGATGGTGGGGGGATAGAGGGAAGAATTATCACAATGAGGCAACTAGGCCATTGTTGCCCAGTCATGGCATCCTCTAGAGCGGATGCTGGCTCCGTTGTTTTGTGGCGAGCGGAAGTTACACCAGGAGGATACAAAAGGAGCAGGCTGATTTGTTTGGGTACTTGGGTGTTGGGGCCTGAGGGTAGAAGGATCTGTCAAGGTGATGTTTGACTGGCCTTATTCAGTGATGACCGGGGCTCGACGAGGAGTTTGTGTTCTGAAGCCATGGAAACACATTCACTATTCATTGGGTCTCTCTTAAAAATAACGGTTCTCCAATGGTTCTCCGCCGCACCTTGGGTTCAGCAGAACCCTATTCTTATCAAAAACTACAAATGGTTCTTGAGTTGACCGTATAGTGGTTATTTGGAGACAAAAATGTTATTGATGTGAAATATAGGTTCTTCAGATGAAACAACGCATTAGCTCTAGTTATTATTCACCAATAGAGGAGGTGTTTAAGGCAACATGGAACCTAAAAGATGGCATCATAAAAAACTTAAGGAACTTATCTCATGTTGTTCCAAATATTTATGACTTTCTTCTGTAGAACTCAAAAGAGTAGAGTAACCAAGGACTGTCAAAATATCTCAATTTACTGACTACAACATCTCTATGGGTGGGTGTATGTTTAGTTTGTTGCTCCAAATGTCATCTGATAGCAACATGATGACCTCTGTCTTTTTTGATGTGGGTGGTTTAATCCAGATATTCAAGGTTACTCCTTATTTGGTGAGCTGACTTTTATTTAACAGGATTATTTCTAAGTCAGGACAGGTAACCCCAGCTTCGTTAGAGGAAATTCTTCCTCCATGAGGTATTGAAGCCCCTTTGGCAAGTGTCTGCCCTCATCTGTCTCTCTTTCCCAAGGATGTCAGAGGAGCAGTAGAGGAACACAGGACAGAATACCCAAATCCATCTCACTAAATGCTTGCAGATGTGTGAACTGTGTCCTTGCCATGTTTTTAGGCGCTACCTCAACACTCTTTCGGCTTTCGCTGACCACAACGACAGGGAGGGAAAAAAAAAACAAGAATATTTTGAGTTAAATTTCTCAACCCAGCTTGGCATATTATTTATTTCCTAGTCATAAACTAGCTTTTGTGATATTTGCTAAAATATCATGGGGGTACAAACAGTTTTTATTTTATTTTTTATCTTCCCTTCTCATTCTTTTTTTTTTTTTTTTTTTTTTGAGGTGGGGAGGTTAGGTCTTTTAGATAGTTAAGGTCATACCCTCAGTTTTTCCCATGAGTTTTTAGGGTCATTTGATTCTTAAGCGAGCTGATCCTTTCTGAAAACACATCTACTTGGATGTTGCCCATGGAAGAAAGAGGAAAAAAAGAGTGTGTTTCAAACAGATTGTTCAAATGGGGCCTGAAACAGAACCTCTTGACCTGCCACCCAGGCCATATTATTACTGAATAGATAAAGACACCCATACTTTCAAAAGCAAGATCTATTTTGGTTTTGACTTGTTCCAGATTCAGGAGGTAATTTGAGAGTTATCTTAATTGTTTAGCCTGACACCAGACAAGTTCACCATACAATTGAGCTTTGAACCAAATGGCAACACAAACGGATTCTTAGCACTGCTTCTAAATTTTGACATTTAGTTAGGCAGGCTGCATCAAAGAGCTTTGCCTATAAACAGCCCGACACAGAGTCTGACAGAATCAAATTTTTCTAAATATTTATTTTTTTGCTCTTATCATGAGGAGATAGTAGTAAAATGTATTTAAGAAGAGTACTTCACTCTTACTGTTTTGAAAGCATTTTTAAACAAAGAAACATGGAAAGGACAGGGATTGTAGAAGCTTCTGAATGGAATGGCGTTCCAATGTCAGATCATTCTCCATGTGGTTCTGCTTATAAACTGATACTACTATTCTTTTGCTATGAAATATTTATGACATTTTTGATGGATTTTGGAATATTTGAGTGCCTCCTCAGCATTCAGTTGCGAAACTACTATTTCTCATTTTCTTCAAATAGAACCCCAAAAGAACAACAAACCTTGCTAATAGGTCTAGCTCATTTTTGTTTAAAGATCATCCTCTGAGAATTATGGGTTGAGTACACATATAGTGGTCTCTGGTAAGTGGCAGGAGCACTCTGGTGCAATCCCTTCCTTATGACAGTGATTAGAGCCACGCAGATAATGAGCGGTCTGAGCCTGAGATTCCAACGCTAACCTTCTAGCTAAGCAGCGAAGTCTCAGTAAAGCTTAGCGCATTCTTAACCTGCCTTGAAAACGTACGCTTAGTACATGTAACTAAATTAAATGCACAGTGCATGTTGTATTTGTGAGATGTAGGCCTATATATATCGATTCATGATTAAGTTTGGTAGATTATGCTTCGTGACATGTAGAACATTACTGCCAGGGTGTGTGTGAACGCTAGCAGCTGTGAGTCACTTTGGCCTTCAACAACATTACAACTGTCAACTGTCCTGATGATACAAGGGGGATCGGTTTACGCACTCACTCACCCTTACCACACACACACACACATACACACACACACACACAATGTGATATGATATAAAGTAGTACCTCTAATGTTTTCTGATGCTATAATTGTAATGCACTGTACAACATGTCCTACGCCTCACAGACCGAGCCAACCTGCCGTGTGATATCCCTACTCAAAACGGAGGAAGTGTTAACTCAACTGGAACAGTTTTGTCCTGTTAAGATGAGAAGAAAAAGGGGGAAAAAGTGGGAGAATGTGGATAACAGGACTAGTCACAGCAACCCTGATCCCGTCAGGTATTCACGCTATTGTGAGCACGTATAACGGCTGTCCGTCCGTCATCCCCGCGGTCAGACGCCTAATCTGTCCTTTCAGTGTGCTCTGAAAAGCCCCCAGCGCCACGGCCCCGGCGACACGCCGATTCACCATTCACCCTCCCCTCCCGAATGCAATCACCGGACAACCTCGCAATAATGCACTCCCTTTGAAAAACAAAATAAAGGTGGTCGCCTCGTTGTGGTTAGTCCCGGCGAGATAAATCATGCACTCCAAATTAACTTCCATTCAAAGTGCTGGAAAAGAATAGGCGTCCGCAGACGGACGGGCTGCTCTGAGAGCATGATGATTCGACTTGATAAATGTCAAGGCGGATAATTTGAGGGCTCTGATTAAGATCTTATCGGCCCGGGAAGTTAATAGAAAAGAGTTAATCAAAAAAGCCGCACAGGGTTCTGCCGAGTATCTGCGGGAGAGATCCCGTTTAAATTGGCTTCACTCGGGTCCTCTCAATTCTTGCCCTCACAAAGAGGTTGACATGTCCAAAGGTTAGTTATCCCACCAGGTTCGCTAATACTCAAAAACAAAACCGCTTTTAAAGATTTCCTGGAAGACACGATTAGAAACCAAGCAGGTGATCTCCTGTCCTTTTATTGCTTCATTCAAGAACTTGAAAAAAAAGAAAAATTTGTTCATTTGTTTGTAATTTTTTTTTTTAAATTGCCCCTTTAAAATTGGCGCATTTTGGTTACATTTAAAAAATGGACACATTACCTGAACAATACTTTACATGAATACACTAAATAGGCTCTATTTAGCAGTTCTCCAATATTGATAGTTTATGCCACATTTAATTTGATGCAAATGAAACAAGGATGTGAAGACAGATATTCTATTCAATTTATCACACTGTTGTATACCTGGGTGTTGTCTAAGTCCCTTAATCACAAGTCAATTTATCTTGGTTGCAATCTTGGTAACACAGGCATGTATATTCGGAATACGGAAATCTCCAGAACAGTTTGTCAAGAGTAGTTTTAGATCCGCCATATACATCATAAGTTATCTCATTCGTTTTCTAATGAGCTGTCCATCTCCTCCATTTGCTTGGAAAAAAATGTCCATTGTGGATATAAAAGTCCAGACAATAATGATCCATTGACCTTAAAAACTACAACATATTGAAGGGACTGTATTTATACCTCTTGAGCCTAGTTTATGTATGGCCTCTACCCTGACAAAGGGCCTCTTATGTCTATATATTCATGCATTAATTGAATTGATACACAAGCCGTGAAGGTGATTTTCACATCTGTCTGTTGGTTAAAAATAAACAAACCTGCCTTTGTCAATCTTTGATCCGATGTGTGGGGTAACGTCACGTGTGTCTTTTGCTGGGAAAATCTGACAGATAAGCAAAAGGTGCATCTCATTTTAGCTACTCAAGGACACACATTATCCACTCAAAACAAAATCAGCTCCCCAAAACACCTCTCACACTGAACTGACCTTTGCCTTTAAATAACAGAGCTTTCATGTGCAACAGCAATTGGAACATCAGTAGATTTTTCATTTTCACAAATGTAGATTTAGAGTGTCTACTGACATGCCGACACCTGTTAGAATGGCATCGCCTTCTGGAACTCAGGGTGGGGAGATGTGTGGAGATCATGGAGATGATCTTTTGTCATGTTTGCTCCCAGTTAGGTGGTAGTAAGCACAGGTAGAGCAAATAACAGCTAAACAAACAGAAGAAGACAGTAGTGTGTGATAAATGATGAGACCTGTGTGAACACAAATAACTCAAACAAGATCAAAAGATTTTGTAGTCTTCATGTAGAAGAAGAGTTCATACCAGTGTTGCAGAAGCTACTATAAATTAGGAGTAGCTTGTAATCTGTCAAGCTATAGTTTTAAAGTTGATAAACCACAGTCAAGGTTTTGAATATATATTTTTTTAGTAATTACAATTTTTTTGCCACTAAAACTGATACATTTACATTGAAAAACTAGAATGCACCCCCATTTATATATTTGTTTATTTGTCAGCTTCCAAATTGATGTTCGGCTTTAAAAACCAAGACCTATAAAATGCTGCACAAGGGCTCAAGTCCATGACTCATTTGGAGTTGCTTCTGACCCTGATCTTTTGCTTCCCTATTCAGAGAAAATAAACTTTATGAGTAATCCACAAGACATTTATACAGCTTTGGTACATGATCCATAAAGATCCATATGAGAACTCAAACAGTGTCAGTAAAAGTGATCTGGCAGTGCAGGAGGCTTGTGTCTGTCTACAATTCGGGTTTCCAGACAAATGTTCTTACAGCTGCAGCAGTAAAAATTCAAGAGAAGGGCAATACGAATCTCATTTCATCTCTGTGAGTGATTGAATTTTCATCTCTAAATTCAAGACATTCACTCTGTGCTCTCTATTATGCAAAGTTGTGAATATTATGACTTATGTTAGAAATGTGAGATTATATTATTTCAGACTTTAAGAAGCTTAGAATTATCAGTTGAGATTGCTTAGGCAATCATCATTATTACGGTTGCTCATATGTGGGGCTAATGCTTTGGACCAAGGAGCCAAGCTTTTGCAAGTTAGCATGGTCCTTGTTGTAACTACACCATTCAGCTGCAAACAGAATCTATTTTCACTGATTACCAGTGATGCATAATGCTGAATTGTCAGTACACAATCCTGGTTTTCAAAATGAACTCGGAATTGTACCCAGAACACCATAGAAACTACATAGCAACACACTAAAAACACTCAGAATACCAAAAAAAAACTGCACAGCAATCCCCTGATAACCACCTTGCATGTGGTATCATACTAATTTAAACAGTAAAAAATGCTGATGATAAAAAAAAGACAAAAATCAAGAAATATATACCACCTTAGCGATATATATTGGTAACCTAACCCTAACTATAGAATTATATTTTTTAGAACACTTTGTTCATGCAAAATTAAATTATTATGGTATGGAACCATATAAAGTGTACTGTAGGTTATTTTTTTTGACACACTTGGCCAAGTGAGTGTCCCCACAAGGATAGTAATATCAGTAAATTATGGGGACATTTTCTTTTTTTGGTCCCCAAGAGGAAAACAGCTTATAAATCATACTAAATGAAATGTTTTGAAAATGTAAAAATGCAGAAAGTTTTCTGTGATGGTTAGGGGTAGGGGATAGAATATACAGTACAAAAATCCTTACGTCTATGGGAAGTCCCCATAAAACATGGAAAACTGTGTGTGTGTGTGTGTTGTGAGTACACTGATAGAGCTCGGACGCAGAGTGTTTGACAGAAGTGAATTAATTGGGCCCCCTCGGATCATTTGTCTTTATTGCGAAGGCTAATTGGAATAGAAGCAGGTGTTAATGGCAACAGCACAGTGACTGAAGACTGAATCTCCAATGCAAGCCTGTAATGGAACTCTGTGAGTGAACTTAACCATGTTTTAATTAGATTTCATTCTGAAACTAAACCTCACGTTTCTCCTGTTTGCCCTCTAAAGTGAGCTGAATAGACTCAAAGTGTGTGTGTGAAGTGAATTCTGTGTTAAAGGCAGAAAACGTTTGAGACTGTTTCAAGTCAAGTCACATAATGTTTTTAAATATAACACTTTTCACAATACACATTGTTTTAAAGCAGTTTTAGAGGGGGAATGTTAATGTGTATAATCTTAAAGGGTTAGTTCACCCAAAAATAAAAATTCTGTCATTAATTATTCACCCTCATTCAGTTCCAAACCAGCAAGACTGTCGTTCAACATTGGAACACAAATAAAGATCTTTTTAATGAAATCTGAGAGCTTTCTGTCCCTCCATTGACAGATAAGCAACTACTATTTTTAAGCTCCAGAAAGGTAGTTAAGACATTCTTAAAATAATCCACGTGACTCCAGTGGTTTAACCTCAAATTTACACCGTGAATGCTTTGTTTTCATAAAAAAAAATAAAAAAAATGTACCACTTTATTTACAAAATATTAATCTCCAACGCATTTTTTTTTGTAAATAAATTGGTAAATTATGTTGTTGTTTTTTGGCAAACAAAGCACTTGCCTTGCTTCATAAAATTTAGATTAAACCACTGGAGTCTTCAATGTCTTTACCTTTCTGGGGCTTGAAAGTAGTAGTTGCATACACTGTAAAAAAATTCTAACCCTCCCAAATCAAAAATTTCAAGTGACCGATAACATCTAAATTTTTCAATTGGCCCAAGTGAAATTCTTGTTGCAATAGTCTGTTAACATTGGCTCAATGAGAAATAATACGTCAGACTAAGTGAAAAATTTAGATGTTATCGGTCACTTGAAATTTTTGACTTGGGGATGTATTTTTTTTTACAGTGTATCTTTCAATGTCTGTCAACGATTTAATTAAAAAGATCCTCATTTGTGTTTTTGGGTGAATTTTCATTTTTGGGTGAACTAACCCTTTAATATCTCATGTCTTATGGTCGCATTTAGAAGATTAGAACTGGGCGATAATATAGTTTACATTTTGTGATGATACAAGAAATCAAGCAGTTGAAATTTTCTATATAGTATATATCGCCCTACACAAGCAAACTACATGTGGATAAAATAGACATACTTATATATCCAACTTTATATAAGAGCTGGGTGATGATATAGTTAAATTTTGTAATGAAATAAAAAAATAAAAATAAGGCAGGTGAGATTTACTATATATCGCTTTATGTGAGTGTACTGTATTTTAAAGTAGCTGTATAATGTTTTACACACACATGTATATTGCAGATGAACAAACAATACGTGCAAAAGTTAGTCAACATGAACTTAGTCATCAAAATGGACCCTAATCACTTCCTGTTCTTATTTTGCATAATTCAATGGATTGGGATAGATTAGGGAATTAAGATTTAAGAATAGGGAAAACATAACCTATACTGTAAGAGTAACAATTTCAGAATGTGGTCAGACTTTTTGAGTTGGTGTTTGTTTATATGATATTTGGATTTTGTTTACATTGCTCTAATAAGGCGTCTCATTGTTCGAAGTGAGGCTGAACAGGCGTTTCTGCGTGTCTGATCCACTGTAGCCTTGTTAGCATGCGGAAGCTCGGTTCATCACAATGTGATGTCAGCAAGTTTTAATGGCCACACGTTTTACCAATTATACCACATAGGGATGAGAGTGGAAAGTCACTGGGGTTTTGATGTGGTGTTTACTTGTAGGAGGGCTGTGTTAGCATAGACATGTTGGTGTGTGGTCTGTGTACTGCTCGCCTCAGTGCAGAAGCTCACCTGAGGCATTCAGGTGTGTGTGTGTGTGAGTGTGTGATAGATTGTAAACCAAAAGGAGGAATTCTGGTTGCATTGCACAATGTGCCTTTGTTTCTTGTGTGTCCTGTGAGGCTTAACGGGCTGCATATTTTAGCTGAAATGTTGCTTGATGTTTGTAGAAAACGTCAGCTGACCGAACTTAGTCATATGACTCTGGGAGCTTGCATAGTTACGTTTTTTTTTAGCCTTTTCATTTTTGATTAGCTGTGTTTGCTAAGGCAACATAAGTTGCTCATATTTGAACTTATGTTATGAAGCATCCATTACCCTTATTATTCACTATGGTCCAGACTCAATACCATAAAAACAGACTACTTGTATATTGGCTACAATACACTCTTAAAGAACACTTATACACAAATTCAAACATGGAACAATACAGCAAAACCCAAATGCCTTGCTGAAAAAATATCTTAAACCAGCCTAAGGTGGTTTGCTGATCTTAGCTACCCATCAGTCAGGTTAGCTGGTATACTCTGTTGGTTTTATAAGGATTTGTGGCATTCGTCAGATGGTTAGACCATCTGGTTTACCAGCAAAACCAGCTAAACATCAGCCCGGCCCAGCTAAACTAGCTAAGAACAGCAAGCCACCAAGCCAGGAGCAAAAACAATAAAATAAAATGCGCTAATGGGCTTCTGTTTTGATATTTTGATATTTTATGTTTTACGACGTAGATCAGCATTTAACAGTGTGAATTTGAGGTGAAAACAATCTATGCTATTGTGATCACAGTTTCTAAGGCGTGTGTTTTTGGGAGTTGAGTGCTGATAGATGTAATGTTTTGAAATTTTGCTCCTCATTGTTCCTTGTTAAATCAATGCTTTAGCCTGAAGCAGCGTCCAAACAAATTACTTTCTACACACTGTCATCACATCCTCAGCAGTCCAACTGTCATCCACTGGGATAGAGGAGTGTGTGAACACCGTGCCCCCACGGACCTCTTGACACAGGGTCCAAACACCACACACACACACACACACACACAGGCAGGTCTCGGGCCGTCTCAGAAGCATTACCGAGGGTCTTGCGCTAATGGTTGCCATGTGCAGTTTTACCAGCGTTTAAGGGGCCGCCCGTCTCTAACTCTCTGCTATCATACTCTTCCAAAAACATTACCACATAATACCTTAATGCCTTTTGTGTCTATGCGGGGTTTGAAGGAAAGGGAAAACAGGAGGTAAATAAGGATCCATGTTTGTTCAGGCTGCGCAGGAAAAGTGCCTTATTGTTTTCAAGCCTTCTTCCATCATGCTTTTTCATCCCCTTATCCACTCTCGTTCACCCACCACCCTTCTTTCTCCTCCTTTTTGCAGGCTGTTAAACGTGGTGAGGCCTGTTGGCTGCCCTGCCGCTCAGACTTGGAGCAAAGTCAGCCTTGCGCGGAGGAGAAAACTGCAAATTAGACTTTAACACGGAAAGGATTCAGAGATTTCGTATTTTGTTTGGATAACACTTAAGCGCTGATATCTTCCGTCCAGTTGGCTGGCCTTCGCAATGCTGATAAATGAGAGATTCATGCTCTTTTTAAAGGCTTTATTGCATTGTAATGAAACACCAAGCAAAAATGCATTCTGACCTCACTTGTAATATAAAAGTATAGCAACATTCACGTTCTAAAATGGATAGTTCTGACTATCTGATTGGATCAGCCACAATCAAAGCTGTTGCAAAATGCAGATAAATATGCTATTGCTACCGTATATTCATGCACATTTATATAGAATATATATTATTTTATTTATAAAGTTGCTACATTGCTTGGCAACCATGATTAGCCTACAGTAGGGCTGCACAGTGTTGAAGAAAATGCAATAACTTGTTAATGCGATATGTGATACGACAACGATTTAAGTTGGTTCAAATCAATTTAAATTATATTGAAAATTATATAACCAACATACATGTTTCTCGTTCTTTTGGCACTAAATAAATCTCATACGTCATTCTCTAGTCTATTCTCTGCTATCTGTGTTGACTTAAAATTTTGACTTGTCATGATTTTAAAGTATTAAAGTCATATCGGCATATCAGCAATAGCATGAAAAAGGCATGAAATCTTTCACTTCTAATTCACACAAAATTATATCAAAATGCCAGTCTTGGGGAGTGTGCTTGTAAACATAGTCGGTTATGTCTCAAATGAACATAAACAGTTGAGAAATAAAATGCTTGTGTACCAGTATATTGGATCTGTGCAGCTCTTAAAGTGACAGCAGCCTAAATTCCTGCTGCGCTGCTGTGTGTTTTAATGTTAATCAAAAAACAAAAGACAAAAAAATCACTCACTACTCTCAGCTAAGTAACTTTAATAAGGATTAATAAATATTTCATTTTTGAACTTTGCTAATTTAAAACATGACCAAAACACTGTTATACATCATGCATCTATTATAATGACAACATTTCAAATAAGAGTGCAATTGACAAATATCGGTATCGGAATCTGCCAATAGTTGTTTGGTAAAATCGGTATCTGGCAAAAAAAATCCTATTGGTGCATCCCAAATATGTACTGTAGGTGCTTTAAATACATTTTACAAACTGAATGAGAAGTCAAAATTATTCTCTGTGGACATCGACACAATACCATGGATATGCTCTACAGAAATTAAATTGAACGTAACCAACAACCTTCATTTAATTCTGCAGCGTATAAACTCATACTGATACAGGAGATGCATTAGTGTATTTTTCAGGCTCTTCTCAGTTAGCTGGCAACATTGCTCAAATCAACAGAAGTCAGATGTTCTTGAAATAACATGTTATTAGAGCGTTTTATAAATGCAAACAGCAGTGATCTTATGTAAAAAAAAAAAAAAAAAAAAAAAAAAAAATGGTACAATACATGTATTTACTCAGGCCAAGACACACCATGAGGGAGTTTTTAAAGGAAGTTCACTGCCAACAGTGCACCTTCAGATACTGCCGTCAGATGGAATCAATGGAAAGGAAACAGTCTCTTATGAAAAGCGGGCGAGATCTTCCTCTCGGCTCTGTGAGGCGTCCTTGTTCTGGATCGAGGCACTGCACTGTTAAAACACTGACTGCCTTCTAATCTCTGTCTTACAACAGTTGATCTGTGGAAAATATGAAAGATGGAAGTGATACGACAGAAGAATGAGAGAAGTCTTGTTCTTTAATATTAAGATCAGCCCTCACCACACTATTTTTGAAAGTACATTGCCTGAACTGTTTTTCTAAAACATAAATTGGCAGCTTCTGTTTTCTTATTCCCATTAATAATTGCATTCTTTTGCATATTCTGAAGAAAACACTGACTGGCGTTTACTCATAAATGCAAAGTAATGTCATGAATCTCTAGATGGCGCAGGCTGATAGGTCCTTAACTCAATCTGCTTGCAATCACATCATTCTCTATAGGGCACAGCTGATTGGTTCCTGCTGTATAAGTAGCCAATGAGCATGCGTGCTCAACCTGCAAATACTTGGTCAGCATTTGCTGTAGAAGTGTAGCACACTTTCAGAAACCCTCCACCTTCCCCAGCTCCACCTATATAGATCTGCTATGGGTAATTCATGTATGCTGTATTGTGCAGCAGCGGCATGTCTTACTTGCTCACAGTGTCATGTATGTATTGGCAGTAGCAAGTCCTGTACTTGCTCTATAGCAGCAGCAATAACAGCAGCAGCAGCGTAGCAGATCTATTCCGCCAAGACCAAACATATAACATTGTCATATCTATAACCAAACACTCAGAGAGTTGTCATGACAGAACTATGATGTGCTGTAGTTGCATAAGGTGTTTCTCGCTAAGTCATTGCTTGGTGTTTGCTTACTGGCTTGAGTTAAAACAGTGAAAAATCCCATAGACATTCAATGAAAGACAGATCTGAGCATATCATAGAGACTTAGGGGGGTCTCTATGATGATATGCTCAGATCCGTCTTTCATTGAAAGTCTATGGGAGTTTTTTTCATATTTCATTACTGTTTAGGCTAATAAAAAGCACATTTCGACTGCTGTAGCCAAACCATGTTATTGTGTTTAATCTCAGAAAGAATGAGAAGCTATGGACTAGCTATCGAGGCCCATTGGATTTAGTTTTTATTGTGTTTGCTTTAAGTGAGAGCAAGAAAAGACAAACTTTCCCTGAGCCACTGACAGAGGATATTTATATCATTTAGAAGGCCCCTTGAATGTGCCACACTGAGGGCGGTAATTGTGTAAGCCTGTTAGAGTTGATTACTAATTTGGAAACCGACAATAGAGTGCCGATTACCCGGCACTTAAACACAATTAGTGAGAGCCGATAGGAGTCAATACCAATACCAAAGGCCTGAAGAGTTAGTCAATAACTGACCCTTGCTTTGTAGCATGCCGTGTGGGTTGGTATGCACTTACCCTTCTGGCTTTTAAATATATCACACTTTGTTTTAATACTAATTATACATTCCTAAAATATGTATATGTGAGTTAATGCTACATTTTTTAAGTGAATATCATACAATGAATGGAATACTGTAAACTTCTAATATCAACATGCTTTCAGTTTCTGAATTTTTGAATAAAAAATGTTCAATATTTTTTCTATATTTGTTTATGATTTCTTTAAAAATGCTCTGAAAATTTGTTTCAAAGTGATATTTTATATATTGGTTAAAATATTATAAGCCCTTATTCATGTCAATCTGGTTTAACCAACATATGGTGAGCCTTTTTGTTATTATGTGACAAGAAACCATGAAACAATAAATTATATCACAGAGAGGGACCATAGAAATATGTTAGAATTTGTATGACATGATATGGTTTGTTCAGATTGTTGGTGTAATATACCATACACGTTGTTATAATCACTTCAACAATTTATGTTAAATATAAGGTAACACTTTACAATACGGTTCCATTTGTTAACATAAATTAACATTTTTTAAATCTTAATTTAATTTAAATATTAACTTATACATTATTAAAATCAAAAGTTATATCTGTTGATATTATTTATTGGACTTAAGCAAATGAGAACTAACAATACACAGTTTTATTTTATTAACCAACATTTACAAAGATGAATAAAGAATGTAACAAATGTATTGCTCATTATTAGTTAATATAGTCAATGCATTAACTAACGTTAACTAATGGGGCCTTATTGTAAAGTGTTACCAATTATGATAAAAAAATAAAATGAAAACATTTTTAAAGGATAAGTTTCAGCTGTGCTCATAAAAGATGTCTGTTAGCGCCAGTTTGTTCAGACTCAAATCGGTACTCGGGGGTAAGCGAGAGCTTCTAAACAAATCAATACAGTAAAGCGCATTGAAGCACAGAGTTACTCTCTCCCAAAAAACAGAATGTAAGAGAAAAAGAGTGTGAAATGAAACAGGTACATGTTTGTTCTAAATTTAGTAAACATCTTCATGGATGTTAGCGCTCCTGTTTGTGTTTAGAGTTGGAGAATAATGTGTGGATGTATGGCAATTGGCTTTTGTGGCAATTAACAGGCCTTAATTACGGCTGAATGGAAAGTGAAGAGCTTGATCGTGCTTTCAGGCCTTCAAAAGCCTCGTCTGCTGTTTGATTGGACACTGATCTTTGTGCAGTGTCTGTAATTTAGCTCACAGACACTAAGTGCCGATCTCAAATTGTGTGTTGTTCTCTTGACAAGCAGGAGTCGCCAATTAACCCCTAGTCATTAGACTTGTTTATCAGCATTGGTAATTAAGATGCTAAGTAGGGTTCGCAAGACACTACCATCTTCATTTTCTGCATTGTTGAGGAGCAAGAGAGGGTAAAATAGCGGAGGGGTGGGGGAATTGTTGATTTTCTTGGCATTGCTTGCAGGATTTTAATACATAATCATGGCACAAATGAGTTTAAAATAGCCAGAATACTTTTTATGTTGTATCACTAAAGTGGCAGAATGTTTTTTTTCCTAGTCCAAACCATGAGGCAGAAGAAAGAGAATGTCTGGGAACGCGTGCCAAATTCCCAAGTCAAGAAATTTGGCTGCTATTAATAGAATAGTGAGTGATTATTTTTGAAGCACAGCGGAATGATATCATTCCTTCATTTGGATCATTATTTAAGGAGCTCATGTTGTCCTATCACATTTCCTGAATTACTCTAAACATTATTATCACCTCTTTATTAGATCATTGTTATTTATTGTTTTGACTTAACCTTTAGTCACTCAGTTAACAACAATATCCATGTATTGTGTTAATGTAAACCACTGCAGGATTTATTCTACGAAATCATAATTGTTTAAATTCCATGACCAAATGTTTTGAGTCTTTTATGTAATTACATTGTAATAATTGCAGTGCATTGTTACTACAATGTAATAACAGAAGTTTTTTTTTTGAAATATCTACCTTTTGAATTATTGAATAAGCAAATAGATGTCAAAATAGACAATTTGTGACATTGAAGCACTGACTATATATTGCACGTGTTATTATAACACATTTGTGGGCGCTATACGTCTAAAGCTTCTGACATTCTCCAAATGCTGCTCTGTTTCTCCAAAGTGCACCTATCCCACTGCTGTTCTCACCTCTACATTCACCTTCTCTCCTCCACCTCTGATGGAAATCAGCCTCTCTGCCCAGCGTGAGGCTCAGATGGATGCAGAGGGTCTGGATCAATACCAAAGGTCATTCTGCTAAAAGGCCTTTGGCTCCGCAAGTCTGAAATGTCAGTGGTGAAATATGTGTCGTTGCCCCGAACCGGACAGCTCTACTGTGTCGCTTAGTCGTCCACATTAAGGCTGGCGGAGCAGTAAACGGTCAGGTATCTAAAACGCATTGGCTGGTTTTCCATTACGGGAAATAAAAACAGGAGTGAAATTTTAGTGGATATGTGGAATCGGATGTGTATCAGTGTGTGAAGACCATGCCAACGAGAGAGATCCTGATTCTTTGAATGCCCTTGTGTCTAGCGGTGTTCTAAGCCAAGGCTCAGAGTTTGTGAGTGTGTGTAGCTGATTTGTTAAGCGCAGACCTCGTGTGTGTGTGTGTGTGTGTGTGTGTGTGTGTGTTTCCAAGGTAAAGCTGGCCAGAAGATGGACGCCTGTTGCGTGTGGCTTTTGATGGAGAGAGGCAGCTGGGTGTGTGAAGAAGTGTAGAGAGCGGAGGCGGTCCAGGCCGCTGCTGTCCTCTATTCACTGGCTCTCGTTAAAGGTCCTCACCCGCTGCTTCCAATCAGACGCTCTTTGTAGCTCTCGCTCTGTGCCAACGCACCCGGCTTACAACTCACCAGCTCTGGCACATCTGTGTCCGCAGGGAAGGAGAGAGAGATGGGGATGAGGGGTGGTGGGCGGCAGAACAGTGTGGATGGATGGATGTGGTATGAGGAGTTTGTAAGAACCCATAAGAAAGAACAAGCACAATTGGGATCTCTTTAATGTCGGTTGTGTCTCCATGAAAGGAACGAGATGGCAAGCACATGGAGACTTTCTAAGATATTTACATTTGAAAAATGTGCCTCTACCTACATTTTCAAAAACGTACCTATAAATGCAATTCACTGCAGTTTTCAGTTTAAACTAACCCTCAGTGGACATTTTCTCAGTGAGCATGGGTTGGATATTTTTTCCTGAGGAAAAGACCCCAATAATCTCACATAGCCTTTGTCTCCTCTAGAATGTCTCAAATTGTGCTTAGATTTGCCAGAATACCAGTCAGCAATAAAATGGTCAGAGATTTGAATATAAATGCAAAAATCTCTCATCAATTATTTCATAATTGTATAACTCTGTAGTCTTATCATAACAACATAGAGTACTCTTTTCCCTTGTTTCTAGTTTTATGGAAATTGGAATCATCTGAGACTAAAGTCAATTTATGAGAGTGCAGCATTTAAGTCAAGAATCTGATGAATGATTCTTGATAAGAAGAGATTTCTTTGCTGAACCCTTTAAAGGACCTTTATTTTTAAGATTGTGGCAAATAGGGAATCTTGGACAATGAAATCAATGTCAAATGAAATCAAATGTGGATGTGATTTTGGTTTTGTGCCATAAAAGGTATGGTCACATTCATTTTGTGGGAAAAAAAGGTCCATTGTCCATTACTAGTGTATACAATGAATATTTAATTGTTATTTATTGCTTTGACTTAACCTTTATACAGTCACTCATTTAACAATGACATCCATGGATTGTGTTAAATGTAAATCAAAGATTATGTTTAAATTTCATAGCCAAATGTTTTGGGTCTTTTATAACCATGCAATTACATTTGTAATAATTTCAATAATTGTTACCACAATGTAATAACAAACTTAAGAGAAGCTTTTTTTTTTTCTACCTTTTGAATGATTGAATAAGCAAATAGCCAAAATAGAAAATTCTTGGTTTGGGCCTCAACTGGTCTATAGTGTAATTTAGATCTGGATCTTGCAATGGATTTCCCTCCCTGCTCAGTAATTTTGATCCTCAAAACATATCTTTAGTTTATTTAAATGTAACCTTTCCTTCATTTACTTGGCGTACACTTGCGTTCATAAGATTAGTGCCAATGTGTGGCATGAAGAAGATTAGCGTGTAATTCTATAAATCTTTGCTTGTGACTTTTTTATGAACTCTCTCATGGATTTCTGCGGCTGATGAGGTGCCTCTGCCAGAGGAGCGCTTTAAGCTCACCATATATTTTATTAGACAGGCTTGTCAAAACAGACACCACATTGGGCAAACAGTGGCAGCTCAAAGCACAACTCTGACAAGGCCTCGGGCATCAACATAGAGGTCACAGCTCCGTCAGGTTCCCAAGTTTGTGCGGTATCGCCATCGTTTAGTGTCTCATTGACCCTGTCTCTCAAAAGCTGGTCCAGGTGTTCAACGCCCCATCTTCTTTACAGCTTGGCGGCTCTGAGAGGCGGAGCGTGGCTCAGGTTAACTTCCTGTAACCCAAACTCCAAAGAGAGGGGGGAAAGGAGAATTAGTATGTACTTGCACAGAACGCACAGGCTATTGTCGAAAGTGGTGTCTTGTGTCTTGATCCCATTACAAAGGTAAATAAGAAGAGCAGAAAACTGTAATTCAAGTGTTCTCATTGCAGTTCATGCTGATGTCATGTGCTTTCCCTCTCCATTCAAGCTTGTATTGTATGTAATTATGTGATTAGTCAGGCTCTTATAACTTGTGTGGAAGTAGAGTTGGTTGGTGCATAATGGTGATGAAGAAGATACTCTACTAGCTTCCTGAAGTAAATGGGAGTGCTCATCAGTTTATGAGCGTCTGATTGGAAGATCGTTGCTTGAAGCTGTAACATAGTGAATATACACTTTATATCAGTTAACATGAACATTTCAACAAAATCACTTGCATTGAGGCTAAATAATTGTTTATAGTGATGTAAATTAAATTATTTACTGAACACTGGTGTCTTTTATCACATTGCTGCTGCCAAGTCATTGAAAGACTTTTTGATGTTAAAGTGATTTTTGACTTTAAAACCACTTTATGTCATGAATCGCAACACCCTTTAACCTTAAAACATCCTCTTTCGTTTATTAATTTGGAGGTTAATGCAGGTCGCTGTTGTGCAGCTTCCTCCAAAAACCTGGAGAAAATATTCGAAAAGTCATAAGTAGGCTAATATTCAGTCAGTTGGTTCTATCATGCTGGATGTTGGTGTTTGGAGGGCGATAAAGATGATATGATGTGACGCATTTGCATATCCACAATCCTGAGTGTGTTGTGCACATTGGAGGCCCAGCCTGACCTAATTAAATGCTGCTGGATAACAGTCAAGTCATAAGCACAGCTAGCCTGGGCTTTTACAAAAGCTCAACTTTAACTTAAAGAGATTAGACAACTTTTGCAAGATATTAGCTGTTCAAAAATGAGAAAAATGTCCCTAAGCCTCTTGAGCGCGAGGGGTGAGCAAACAGGGGCTCTTTTGTTCCCGTGGAGGGGCCGGACAGTGCCGGGCAGGGGCCTGGCTCCGAGTCGCTGTGTGCGGGACCGGGCAACACTGCTGATCCCTGCCCCTGTAAACCCAATCAGCTCCGGGATTTAGACAGGGATTAGACTCCAACCTACCAGCACAGCACTTGAAAAAAAAAAGGACTGGAGAAGGGGGTGTTCGGCCCACCCAGGAGGTCACGGTAGTAGCGGAGGAGAGTGACACAAGAGGCGGAGAGGAGAAAAAGGGAACATGTGTCCTAAAAATCATTTGTGCATTAAAGTGGCCCTATTATGCTTTTTCGAATATTATGTTTCATGCAGTGTGTGATATAGCTTTTTGCGCGCGACAAATTGTTTCCTAAAAGAAAGCATCAATTCTGAACTGCCGAAACGAGTCGTCAGCAATTCCAGCCTCACTTCCTGTTACATATCTAAGTAACAATATAACAAATTTGCATAATGCCAGTCTACGGTTTTCATTGGCTGCCCTTGAACAACATCTACTTTGAACAATGTCTACTTTGACCCGCCCTCAAACGCTGTAGTTGTAGCTGAGGCCTGTAAGATTTTGGCTCGTGTTGTTGACATGTCGAGAAGACTTTACTTTGAGTGCTGCAAATCCACTTTGCATGCAATTCTACAAGATGAGGACGGAATCACACTGTAATTGATACGGAAAAAACGACGCCATCGTTACTGTTTGTATCACTGTGTAAACATGTGCTGAACGGAGCTGAAATTCAGATATAGTAAAAGGCGTTTGGTTTCCAACAAGTGCTGTAAGCGGTAGAGACCAATCACAACCGAGCGAATCATCTGATCAATCAGAGTAGAGTAGGCATGCAGAAAAGATGAGTTTAGAGAGACTGAATCTTCAAACAAACCTTTTTTTGTAGACTTTTTGAGAAATTAGGTGATGTGCATATATGAGAACAATGGTGTTTTTTGACCTTGGATGCATGCAAATCTACTGTAGGAGACCTCCAAGATAAAATTAGGAACCTTTAAAATAGTGTATGGGGCATTGTAAGTCACACTTAAAAATGTAATGGTCATTTCATTAGAAACAATGTCAAAGCAAGTGGCATCTGCAAACAAATGCTGCTTGAGCTTTTCTCAGAACTAATTTCACTTTTCTAAACCATTTTTTGCTATGACTGTGAATAACCTGGTTGTTTAATTAGTTTTAGTGGATGTATAAATTCAGTTAAGTTCACAGTGTCCTGGCAGAGTAATGTCAGGTGCATTTCATCACGTTAACTACTGATATATTTTACTTATACACAATACTTTTGTCTTCATTTTAAACAGTTAATCTAAAACGTAACAAACACATTTAACCTGTAAAGTGTGCTTGTGTTGTCATTCTGAATGAATGAATTAATTAATTATATGGTAGAAATATGGTAGCAACATTTTAAGTTTTAAAGATTGAACTTATATTTACAGTTAAAAAATCATAATAAATACCTTTATAATATAATGACAATCCAATGTGAGCTGTAAATAATAAGATGACTTTCTGATGTTCTTTTCTCACTACAATTTTCTCACACATTTAACAGTATTTTACTGAAAATTACATGAAATGTCCCATTAGATCTATTACAGTTCTTCAATATATAGTGTAAGGGAACTTATCAATTAACAGGTTTTGTACCGTAGCATTTAGCCTTTTCCCATTAAAATTAAAACACTTTTTAAGTGAACAATAAATGGCTCGATAATTTGGATTGCAATAATACGTTCAATTAATTTATGACTGTAAATCACAACGAAATGCCCTTTTTATTAATCCAACGTCTTTAGATAACATATTTTTATATGTGCTGTCACTTACAACAAATTGAAAAGATCCCGAAATAGAGAGAGAAATCACAACAAACGGCTTTTCATCAGGTCAGACGGCTGGAGAATGTGATATCTCTCTCCGAATGTGATAATCGATAAACTTGAGAAAGCTTCATTGTGGCCTTGCATCAATCTCTCTCTCTCCGCGGTGGCGAGCGGAGACAGATAAAGACACACAGATGCTTTGGTGTGTAACGAGGCCTGGCTCCTGTCATCACAAACCCTTCGTTGTGCCTGTGAAATCCTCTCACACACACACACACTGAGATAGAGGGTGGCTAGACACAGCAGCCATGTGACGGGTGTCATATGGAAGAGCTTTAGTCCCTGTATCATCCTATCAAAGGAATGCTGCCTACGCCTGGATCTCCCACAAAGCCACCTCATGTGTGCCAGTCCAGAGAGGTGCAGGGGACAGAGCGACGCTGCATAAACACACACGTACACACATCTGTGTGCAGGTCATCCTGCAAGTTTTATCCTTTACTCATGACCGTTTGTTGTTTCGACACTGTAAGAAGTGGTAACACGCAATATTGTTACATTAAGGATCAGTTGATTCAGTCGTATTAAATCTGTTTTTAGACTTTTTCAGATTAACCATTTAGATCTTACCATACAAAGCACAATTACTTTATTTAGTTTTGTTTTATTATTATTTTTTAAATGTATAGTTCATATAAACTGGGGTTTAAAAGAAAATTTATATTCAGTAATATTATCGATTTAACTGTACTGACATGGAGCGGATATCCATGTCATGGACATCGGATGAGGACAAAATGTAACTGAATTTAGCTGGATAAAGACATATTGCCAGAGATGGTCTTATATTTTGGAGATTGGGAGGTCCATGGCTCTATCATTAGAAAAAGCGTAATGTAACTGTAACTGAATTTAGCTGGATAAAGACATATTGCCAGAGATGGTCTTATATTTGGGAGATTGGGAGGTCCATGGCTCTATCATTAGAAAAAGCGTAATGGCTAACTTGGATCAGGTGTGCCTTGATAACCAATCACAATACATACAGCTTTGAAGTCATTGCATTTCTTTTGGAGTTGTGTGACAGTCAATCACTGTTTGCGGATACCATAATAATAATAATAATAATTCATTACGTTTATATAGCACTTTTCTCTGCACTCAAAGCGCTTTTCATAGAAGGGGGAATCTCCTCAACCACCACCAATGTGCAGCATCCACCTGGATGATGCGACAGCAGCCATAGTGCGCCAGAACGCCCAACACACACCAGCTTACTGGTGGAGAGGAGACAGTGATGAAGCCAATCAGTATGGGGATGATTAGGAGGCCGTGATGGACAGAGGCCAATGGGCAAATTTGGCCAGGATGCCGGGGTTACACCCCTACTCTTTCGAAAGACATCCTGGGATTTTTAATGACCACAGAGAGTCAGGACCTCGGTTTAACGTCTCATCCGAAGGACGGTGCTCTTTGACAGTATAGTGTCCCCGTCACTTTACTGGGGCGTTAGGACCCACACAGACCACAGGGTGAGCGCCTCCTGCTGGCCTCACTAACACCTCTTCCAGCAGCAACCTGGTTTTTCTCAGGAGGTCTCTCATCCAGGTACTAACCGGCTCAGCCCTGCTCAGCTTCAGTGGGCAACCAGTCTTGGGCTACAGGGTGATATGGCCGCTTAATGATAAGTAATGATAAGTGCTGTAAGCTGAATCATACCTGTCACGCAATTGTCCATGACTCTTCTAATGAAACAGCATTTTTTTTGGTGTGAACTCTAAAAATAGATGAATCCAAAACGAGTGTTTAAGAACAAACATGCCGGGCTGTTGGCTCATTAAATGATAAGCTATTTCCTCTCAAAAGTAGTTTATTCAGCGTAGTGATGCCTCTCTTCCATTGACATCCATTAAAAAAAAGAGCCTTTTGTCTAGTTCAGCTAAGGTTGCAGGCTTGTCTTTAAGTGGCTTTGGGTATTGCCTTCCGTAGAGCTGCTTATAGCTGAATTGAACTTGTTTTATAAATGATGAACTTTGCAACATTGGTGCAGTTATTGAAGTGAACTAAAATAACATTGAACTGAACATTGATGGATTTTACAACATTAACACCACTATTTTCCTGTTAATGTGAAGATCCTTTGAAAAATCGATATTAATCTAATAGCGACTTTAAAGCAGACTCTATTTGACCATATTAATCAAACGTAGTTCAAGCTAAGGTTGCCAGGTCCGCGGGTTTCCCCTACACCAAACATTATTTGTAGTAACTCCCATCCAATGATCGCAAAGATCTTACATCTGACAAAAAACAAAGTTTCAGCTTCCAAATTCTGTCTATTTTTTATGACAAAGTTCAAATGGTTAAATGCTGTTTTGACGCTCTCAAATGTGACGTGACAGATTGCTGTTCCACCGTTTTAAACTTCCCTGTTGTTTACAGTATTAGTTGGGAGAGATTTTTTTCTTATGAAATCCAAACTCTTGGTATCATTAGATTTCAGTCTGAATAATCAGCTTTCGGTATTGCCGGAGAAATTTAGTATCGGTACATGTCTATATATAATATAAATGAATTAAAAATGAATATATAAATTTTAGATAATACAAATGTAATATATATTATATAATAGTATAATATAGTAGGTGATAGTTTAACAGTTCTTAGTAAACAATACATAAAAATACATAACATAAAAATAGGCTTCATGTAACATCTAAATTAAGTGAATTTATTCCAGAAATATTTATAATGACCGAATCAACCTAGATATATTAAGTATCCACAATGAATGCAATTTTTCCAGTCTATGAAAAACCTTTTTTTTAATGATTTTTTTTTTTTTTTTTTTTATAAATTCTTGTCTGACACATCTAAACATCCTGAAACTTCAGATCTATCAACAGTCAAAGGAAGATAAAGCTGAAGTCATCTCACATGGATAGACAGGCACTCAGGTCTGACTCTCAGGCCTCTCTGTGCCTGACCTCTGAAGTGTCCTTTCCTTCAGCTCGTTGAGTTCCTGCACCTCTGCTATCTGCTTCACATTCTTTCACGTTAGCAGCATCACCCCAGCGGACAGCCTCTTCACCAGCCTTATACACCCTATCTGTGTGTGTGTGTGTGACGGCAACTATCTTGGCCTCTCAGTTAATTGGTAACCAGAGTTTTTGAAAACTGGAAGAGCTTTTGAACACGATTGTAGACCATGTCTGCATTTGGTAAGTTTTTTTAGTGCTTAATTTTGGATAAGGAGTGAGTTGTAAGTCGGGCATTTTGGAATGATTTGTTGTAGCTGCGGTGTGAGATTGTGCAAGACGTGGATGTCTCTTGCCTCTTTTGAGTTCAATGTATTTTGCTGCATTTACCAGGAGTGAAAGTTTTATACGGACAAGGTAACATTGTTATTATCTTTACATTACATATTCTCACAGGTTCTTTATTAGCATAATAAAAACAGCAAATCTAGACCGTCCGTTCAGTTTGTCTTCGGTACGTCTCTTTTTATCTCAACTGCATAACATATTATTACACCGTACAATGATTTATAGTGATTTTTAGTTCAAGGTCATCTTGCTATGACAGTAAAATCAATATTTAACAGGGAAACTAAATGAAATGAGTTTTCCTGCTCTGTTTCTCTCTGTTCCTCCTGCATGTGTGCTGTGTTTATCTCTGTTGGTGGCTGCTTTGGAGGGTCATTCATATTGTGTCGTGTGGGCCTGTTAAATCTAAGAGAAGTTAGTCATTCTTCATCGTCTTGTTAGGTCTGTCCTCCTCTCTCTCCATCTGACAGCCTGGCCGCTCACCTTTAACCTCCACTCCACTACTCATTCTGTCCATTTTCTGTTATGTCCAGGGAAGCTGTGATATCTACAGCTGGGGTGAGTCTTCAGAAAAGACAGAGTTTGCCTTCAGGCCACACTCCATCACTTCAAACAGTAAAATCGCAACATCATTTTGCTTTCATATGTCATGTGTAGAAATGTTACCTCTGTAACTGCACAATATTATTTGTGGGGGTGCGCAAATATTGAAATTCTTGCTAATTGCCAGATCATTATTTTTATGTTGTGGACGATGATGGCTGATTATAAATCTAAATGAATCCAGCTAAATTTGCAATATCAGACCATCTAATTTGCATAATAAACCAACTGAATTATTTAAGAATAAAATATTCATTTCCAATATCCAATGCAAAGAAAAAGAAGGAAAGAAAATAAATATTTATACTATGATAGTATAAAAATGAAATAACGCTGTGACTGGTGCAATAATAATAATATTGGCTAAGACAGACATGGTCTCTTATATGTTGTGCTTTCTTAATCATCAGACTGCTGATCACATTGCTTCTACGACCAAACTTTGGGTGTCCAACAAAAAAATAAATGAAATAAATCGATAAATACAAGGACAGAAGAAAGTGATAAAATAGAGGCTGTTCTATCAGTCCATTTCCACAGCCCTCCCCTCCTGTCCTTGTACCTTGATTCCTGTTTAATATAGAGACTGATGAGCCCAATTTGGCAGCGTTTCTCCCACTGCTGGATGATTAATAGTGCTGTACGGTAGCATCGAGGAGCCGTCCTCTCCTTTGGCCCTCTCATCACGGTGATAGCTCTACCCCGCGCCCTGAATTGATGACAGAGGCTGGCCATTTGCAAATCAAATGGAGAGAGGCTGACTGTAACTCTGACACCTCCATGTCCCCTCTCTTTCTCTCGGCCTCTCTCTCTCACTCGTCCGCCCTCTCGTTACTCCCTATTTCACTTATTTGTTAAGTGTCTCTCCCATTTGTTATGCAAATGAGACGGGCGAGAGCCAGGGGTACGACATCATCTCCAAAGCATGATAAATATTTGATCAGGCGTAATGGAAATTGTCAAGCCCGTCTAATTGTGTCACACATTATCTGAAGGGAAGTAGCAAATTTGGACATAGCCTTTGATCTGTCTCTCTCTCTCTGTCTCTCTCTCTCTCTCTCTCTCTCTCGTTTCTGTCTCTCTCAGCCAGCACAAATGCTCATTTGCCTTTCATTTTCTCTCTCCATTCGCTATGTGCTCCTTGCCTCTCTGCTCATTTCATACAAGCAGAAAGCCACAGCTGAAAGTCTCTTGCAGAATCACATGACCAAGAGACGTTGTGCCATTGAAATCTCCCTTTCCTGTGTATTTACCCCCGGTGTCCCACACCACTCTGTACTCGGGCCGTTTTTGTTTCCTTTGTGTTGTGCGTTGCATTCTTTGCGATTCAGTTTTTTCCTGTTTGAGGAAATGCAAGGTTACCCAGAGGCTGGTTAGCCTCTCTCTTGTGCTTTCAGACTATACTGCTCAAAGTAAACAAACAAACAAATTAATAAGGTTGGGTGCAAATAAAACAAAGATTAATTGAGTATGTTTTACAAGAAAATACTCTTTCTGTTCGAGGACCAACATTTTACAGTAGCATTTTACAATGCATTAAAGGGTTTCTAATACACAGTGCCTTGCTCAGGGCATTCAGTTTTTTCTTCATGTCATGTGACAGTACAATCTGCATTTCAGAAACATTTCCCAGTTCCCACAAAACAATCAGGAAGGCCAACATAATGATATAGGACATGAATTCAAATCACACATTAAAGTAATGTAGATGCTGGATGGAGCGTATCAAAAATAGACAAAATGACTGTCCATTTTGTACATGGCAGAGTCACAGTTGTGCTGATATTCAGTACGACAGCACTCTGCAGTTTACCATTATTGGTTATGCATTTTCTGGTTACTTTTGCTGCTCTATTTTAAAACTTCACTGCCGTACTTAGCAAGTGAGCTAAAAACTGCCACATGATGTCACAAATTTTTGTGAAAAACAGACTCCAAACTGGAACATACTCAGCGAAGAGGCACTCCAGAGGCAGGCACAGTGGTGTTGATGCCTCTGGCTGCGGTTAATGGCCTGGGTTGTGTGTGCCGAATGCACTTTGTGGCAGTAAAGGTTGTGGAGTCTGTGCGCATCTGGCTCTTGTGTTACTTTCTTTGCTCGTCTTCCGCATGGCTCGGAGGCACGGCAGTGAGCTACCTGCTGAATCTCAGGAGACCGCTGGGATATTTATTCAGCCTGCGTCCACTCTGACCTCCCGTGCTTCCCCCAGCGATGGGATGTCTAGTCAGACCGCTGAAACGAAATTTGCGGAGGTACCGCGGGGAGCGGCAAAGAGCTCTGAGCGCCACTGTCTGACTCGTGACAAATAGTTGCTCTGCTCCGCTTCGTCCCCGGAGAGGGACACCTTATTTAGGATGTCACGCAGTGAGCAGAGGCAGAGATAACAGAGACAAAGCAGGGGGGTCAGCTCAGATTACCTAGGAGACCACCTCCGTTAAAGGGTGCCATTTGTTCCCAAATCGACCTGACGACCCCCCTAATTACCAGCCAATTATCTGGAATTCGCTGCAATTCGCTGGCGCTTTAAACAGCAAAATTGCCTTTCATTCTCCAACCGCTCGCCACGGCCCACCTCTGTGTTACCGCATGTGTACCGCAGTCTCAGGTACGAGGCGTTATTTATGCGAGTGAAAACCGGCCCTATGCTGCTAATGAAGTCACATGCTCTGGTGAATGTTAATTAAGTGAAGAAACACGTTGCATCATTAAGCATTTAGGACATAGTAGAGTATTATAAAGAGGCTGTCCTAGTTAGCTTACCGTGAGGCCTGACCTCGGTAATACTGAGATGTTTTTAAACAAAACATTATTTAAAAAAATGTGACTAACTATTGCCATCTTCATGCATCTTCTCTCCTTGGATAAAAAACAAACAAACAAACAAACACTTTTTTGGTTAATTACAGTGTTTAATAAGGGTATAGGTTTAGAGATTGTTTCCAAACCGTTCGTAACTAAACAAAAACGTGACTATTTTACGAGGTGGCGATTTCGTATGAATTTGTATGATGTGATTTGTACAGAAATGTAACATTTTTACGAAAAACATAAGCATTAAGGTCCACCTCTAAACCTAACCATCTGTGGGGCGTAAGCAGATCATATGAAAATGTATGAATGAGATCGTAAAAAAAATCTCAACAGCTTCATACACTAAAGCCCTCATCATTTTTGCAATATGCTATCTCACATGTGTCTGGGCATATTTAGGACATAGTAGAGTGTATTATAAAGAGGCTGTCCTAGTTAGCTTACCGTGGGGCCTGACCTCGGTAGTATTGAGATGCCTTTAAACAAAACATTATTTAAAAAATGCATCTTCTTTCCTTGGATAAAAAAACAAAAACCTTATTCATAGGCACTGTTAACTGTAAATTGTTTCCAAACTGATCGTAACTAAATAAAAATTTGACTATTTTAATAGGTGGCGATTTCGAATGAATTTGTATGATGTGATTCATAATCATGAATGTAACATTTGTAACATTTTTGCCGAAAAACATAAGCTTAAAGGTCCAGGTGAAAATATGAATGAGATCGTACAAATTCTATTCATTCTAATCAAAATGTATCTGAACAGCTTCATACACTAAAACCATCATCATTTTTGCAATATGCCAATTCACATGTGTTTTGGCATATTTTTATAACATAGAAGAGTATATTATAAAGAGGCTTTTAGCCTTCTATTGAGATATCTTTAAACAGAACATTAAAATAATAATATTGCATCTTTTCAAGCGTTTAAACAACTTTTTTTTTGCTTAATAACAGTAGTTACTGCCAATAAAAGTACAATTTCATAGAAAAGTGTTTTCATGAGCAAAATACAGAAATTTGTGTTATTTTTTTGTGATTAGTCACCTCATCTCTCATATGTATAGTATAAGCATGTATATTCATATAGTTGTATATTCTGGCCTGTATTCATTTATTCTAGGGGATGCATTATTAGATTTAAATAATACAATATAAGCTCCATTGTGATTCAGAATGTAGTGTAGTCTACATACATGATGTATTTCTAAGGATACTCCTTTCTTGAAATCTAGAATTCTTGTTAAACAATCTCTTAATCACTATTAATCACAATATAGACTTTCAGTCTCCTTTGCAATATTTAATCACAATAAATACATGCGTTCATTTTAAATCATTAGAGCATGGACCAACAAGAGAATTCTCAGTCATGCAAATAATCAACTCTCTCAAAGCCCACCTTTAAATTTCATAAAGTATCATTTAGTAAATACATTTTAGGTTTTCCCAATTATTATTATTATTTGTTGTTGTTGTTGTACATTTGTAACAGCCAAATACAGTTCAGCCTTATTCAGCAAAAAAAAAAAAAAATATATATATTTGACCAAAGAAAGCCACCACTGACTAATCACAATCAGGTATTTTATAGCACCGGTGTAATAAGCAAATGTTATATATAGCAAATGACATTGAAGGTGCAGATGCAGATATTTAACTGACCATCAGGTATGGACCATGTTATGCACCATGCTGTCTCTAGCGGTTAACGGTGTAGGTCCCTCGATGGTCTGGCCCCCTTTCCCAGAATTCTGAGAGTGAAGCCCATTGTTTGTCAGGCATGTATATAGCATTGTGCCATGACTGATTGTCGCCTGAGCAGGTTCTCAGCTCTGTTCTGCAGGAGAACCGGCCGCATTGTTCTTCAATGCACTTGTTACCATTTACTCCACTGCCACATCTGTTTTCCTGCTTCCTTCCCTCGGCACAACATGATGACTTCCTTTTCAGACCTGTTATTCTGCCCTGCGTGAAAAATAGTGAAAATGAGAATGGATTGACAGATTTATTGATTAGCGTTTTTTTTCTTTCTTTCTTTCTTTTTTTTTTTTCTTTCTGGAAAGCAAATGCTGAGTGTTGAGGAAAGTAAGGGAATCAGTTATACTGTCATGGGTATGGATAGCATAATTGTATTTGATATGTTCTCACAAATGGTGTGTGGTGGTCTTCTGAAAAGAGGAAAATTCCCCTGTCTGCATTTAATATCTTAGTTCGACTACATTTCCATTTATATCATATAATAATAATAATAATAATAGTATATCATTTTTATTAATTCAATGTTCAATAATAGTTTTAATCAAGCCATTTAAAACTATTTAAAACATTTAAATAAATGTAAAATAATTGAATTAAGTCAATAAAATCTAAAATTCAAAGTACAAACTGAATGTTTAAAGTGATAGTTCACCCCAAAATTTTGTCATCACTCACTCACCCTCAAGTTGTTCCAAACCTGTATGAGTTTCTTTCTTCTGTTGAACTAAAATGAAGATATTTTAAAGAATGTTGGTAACTAGACAGTTGACGCTAGCCATTGACTCTCATAGTAGGAAAAAATACTTCTAAGTAATGACAAAAATTAAATTTTGGGGTGAATTATCCCTTGAGGTTGTTTATTTCTATCTAGTCTCTCCATCAATTCGTCCCATTCATTTGGATCTGCTGGCATCATAGGTTGACATCACAATCTGTCGAATATCAGCATCTTGGAGGCGTTGCTTCCTCTGATTTTACTTTTCACCTGTATTTTGCCGTCGTCTCCCTCACGCCATGCCACGCTATAGGACCTCAGTGAGAGCGCAATGAGCTCAAGGAAGGCAAAACATACTCTGCCTTCCTCAGAAACGTTTGGACAGTGTTACTTAAGACAAATTTGTGTTTCATAAGGCAAGTCATATTTGTTTATATAGCGTGTGCTTTATACAATACATATTGTTTCAAAGCAGTTTTACAGTGATAAAACGGAAAATAATGATCAATGATGCAAAACGGAGTTCAATTATGCTGTAACGCAGCTTTATAAAAGACAATAGTGTCATTCAGCTGAAGGCAGTTCAGTGTTGACTCAGTTTGGTTCAAGAAAAGTTCAGCAATTATGGAACGAGTTCAATTGAGCTATGAAGCAACTCTGCAAAAAACAGTGATGTCATCAGTGATGCCACCACTGACCAATCACAATAAGGGATTTATTGTTATTATTATTTACAGTATCATTTCTGCACTGCCAATTATTTTCTCATCCAAAAGGTTTTTGCCTTCTCAGACAAGGGTTTTATGGAATTTAGTTTAAATTCCTGCTGTTCAAAACTATCCACTGCAATCACTTTAACAGATATTACTTCTTTCAACTGCTGCATTTCTCCAGTGAAGCTTTCATTACAAGGATAAAAACGCTCGAGCAAATTAGGTTCAGAGCTCTCTCACTTCACCTCTGATGTGATGTGTTGTGTGTTTCATCACTCTCGAGGAAGACTAAATGACCGGACTGGCCATGTAGGCCTTCATCAGCAAAAGAGGATCATATTTACGTTAGTGAGTTCTGACACTCAGAGAAGTTTCCCTGGCTTATGTTTAAGTGAGCTTGAACATAAGTAGATTGACCCCTGCTCGCAACAAGAACCAAATAAATGCACTTTTTTTAAAAAGGTCTAATCAAACCTGACGTTTTATTTATTTAGTGGCCTTTCTTTTGCACCAAGAAAATTCAGGATCACAGATTAGAAGTGCCATATAGGAGATGCTTTGAAGGGAATAAAGTAGAAAGAGAAGCTATTCCGTTCTGAAATTTCTGTAGTACGCAAAACATCGCTAAATGCTAAATGATCTACATTAAGAAATTACTATAACATTTCTATTGAAAAAACAGATTAAAGAGGATTAAATAATTATATTTTGCTATAAAAATGTATCATTTACATAATGCACATTTAATTAGTTTCTAAATTAACATCGTAGCCCTATCATACTGACATACTTTGCAAAATTGTACATGAGTTTTTCACATAGTGATTTGATTCAAGCTCAGTTGGGTCTCTGTATCAGTTATCAGACGTATGGGCAGTTTAATGAAGAAAGCCTGTTTTTATCTCTCATCGGAGAGAATGAGGGTGTATCTCCTCCTGTGTGACATTTCTTATAGTCGCTTTTCCATGTAGTGGTCATTTCTCTATAAATGTCATTCTCAGCTGAGGTAATGATATATGATTGTCAGGATAGGTAAGACGGTGGCTATGTTGTGATTGCACACTGCTCACTGTATAGCTTACTGTGCTGTGTACATGGCGCAATTGAATTACAAACATACAAAAACATACACAAATATGCAACGTGCATTGATAAATATTTCAAACAGTATGCTACATGAATTCCCTTGTGAAAAAGGAGCATATGTAAAAATAGAGTGCTTAAATAATATACCATAAAAGTGCAAACTGAATTTAATGTTTTCGGAGACTTAATTGTGTGTTATTCACAGTTACTTAAACATTTATTATAGTTTAAATTTAATTAAATGCAATTAGTAGAGTGCTGTTTTTTTTACCCACTTATGTAGAACTTCAGTACATCTTTAAATGTGATTTCACCATTACTAATATTGTCTTTAAAATTTGGTTAGTGTACTGTCAAGTGTACTGACAAGCATTTATTATATATATGTATGTATGTATGTATGTATGTATGTATGTATGTATGTATGTATATGTGTGTGTGTGTGTGTGTGTGTGTGTCTATATAATATATACAAAGCATATATATTTATTGTAAAAATATAATTTAATGTAATTTCTATTGAAACTTGTATCTCATGTGTTTAAATATATTTGTAATTACACATTAGTAATAATGAAGTTGCAATTTACTATTACAGTATATTAAATTTAAATATGAAATCAAATATCACACTGCAGTTTAAATTAAATTAAGGACTTTTGTGCTTTAGTATGTTACTCAACAAATAAGTGTACTACATTAAAACAATTGTTTAAAATGTACTGTAAAGTAAAAAAAATAAATTGTTGGACATTTAGTTCACTTTTTTAAAATTTTACTTTTTTAAGTACACTTAAGTGACCTTTCATTTAATTCATATTATGTTTTCTGCAAAAAATACTTTTAAGATAAAGTACACACTTCTTTTTCACATGGGATCATTATACAGTGAGTAGTGTCCAGTAATCATGCTGTTAATAAAAAAAAGTTGTTTTCATTTTTTAATGCACAAATGCCTCCTTCTATTATACCACTATTTGACATGCTATTTTTTTAAATAGTCGGCAGTAAACAGTATATACTGTGCCATACGCAGTATGATAGTATTCCATTCCCACCATACCCAAAAGTGCAGAAAGATATGTTAAATTGAGTCTGATATTACTTCCAGTTAAATCATCTGAGTGCATTGCATTGTGGGATACAGTATTCCATGCATGATCTGTTATATACTCCACATTTTGACAAAAGTAGGTTATCCGGTCATTCCATGCAGAAAATGTGCGTGCTGCAGTGCACTGCCTCCTGCAACAATAGTAGAATTAGTATTGGGCTGGTGGTGGAGCGTTCTGGTTTCCAGCTTCTGTATTGAGTCCTCAGTCTGGGCTCCTTTAGCTCTTTCCTGGCGGGTCAATGAGGCAGAACAGTGTGATTAGACGGCCCAGTGCTGTGGCTGGCTTATTGAGCGACCCCGGCTAATTCACTTGACCCGCTCGCCCGAGTCCACACACATGAAAAGACCAGTGGAGAAGGGCAGGTGTGCTGTATCATTATGTCAGTATGTCTTCTGATCTAGTTTGATACATCATGTTGAGTAAACTAAAGTATTAATGTACAACAGTTAATATCTCTGCTGTGAAATGTAGCAGTGAGATAAATATATATTATATTTATATATATATATATATTTTTGCCATTGAATAAAGTCAAGCATTTTTGAGTTCCTCACTTAATAAGCAGAGAAATCGTTCGAGAGATGGCTCATTCCTCTTCTGCAGTATCATTTGAAATCTTTTAAGAAATGCATTTGCTGTAATTCAAGGAAGTTTTATAAAATGGTATGGAAATATTTTTACACACCATTTGAAATGTTGATAAATTGCACTGCTTTCTGTCTTTTTGGATGGCACGGAGCCCTGCACATGACTTATGGAGGAGAATGTTTTTTAATGTAATAAATAAGCTGTAATATAATAAATACATAAATATAATAAATAAATAAAAAATATATATTTAATAAATAAATAAATAAACAAACAAACAAATAAATAAATAAATAGTTTTCCTCATTTTAGAAAATTGTGGTCATGTTGTACTAATTTGATAAATTTGTTAAATTGAACTATGTTAAAATGCAGGAGCAAATTACAACATGGTCACGATTTACCTAAAACGAGTGAAGAAATGAAAAAGATGTGGCCACAATTTAACTAAAATGAGGGAATGAATTAATAAAACGTGGCCACCAATTAATATGTCGTGGGAACAAATTCATGATTCATGGCAACAATATCAATTTTTATTTATTTTTTCTTTGTCATGTGCAGAAATTTTTAACATTGAATACAACTACCACAAAACATGCAAACAGAATGAATCAAATCCATTACAGTTCCAGTCTCTGTGCTGTTGATTTCCAACTTGATTTCCAAGCAACTGGCTTTTGTGTAGTTATGATGAGAAAAAAATTAAAAATTAAAAATTGCTAGGAGAACTAGGATGATTTCCATCTTTAAAAATTGTGAGATATTTTATCCCGTATGTTTTTGATAGGAAATGACCAAAAAAAAAACCCAAAAAACCTAGCAAATTTGAGTCATAGCTCCAGTGTTCATTCTGTACTCTTTGTACCCGCTCTGGCATTTTCCCGCTGCTGTTTGCCAGTTTCTTGTACTGTATCTTTGTAAGTAACAACCCCCTCAACCACTACCCCACTTCACCCCTCTCTCTCTCTCTCTCTCTCTCTCTGAAATCTCCTCCTTTGCTCACGTCCCCGTGCGCCGGCAGGTCAGTGGCATGCTAACACTTTTGTCAGTGTGATTAATAGCATGCTGGATTGTCGTTAATTCACTGGCTAATGACTAAGACCGGGGCCAGTCCAGGAGTAATCGGGTGATGTATAGGTGGGGAGTGCTCTCCGAGCCAGAGGTGAAAATCATTTCCCAAACTCAGATACCGTCGCAAGCCCAACCAATGGCTTTTCCTGTTCAGAAAAATTAATGCATTTCTCTCTTTCTCTCTTCTCTGTTATTCCCACTGGGGTAACTAAATGAGGCTGTATAATACACACAAAACTGAGACTTTACTTCTTGGCAGGATAGAATTGGGAATTAATATAGAATGTATGTTCTTTGGGTTCATGATGCCCCATAAGATGGCTCTGATCTGAGTTTGTGAGATTGTGCTAATTGTGCACCTGCTAATATATAAAAACACACTAATGGTTTATTTGTAAAATGAATATTATTATTTTAGTTTGTGGGTCCGTTGGAATATAAATATATGCACAGCACCACTAATGCTGTTTCACCACTAATGCAATTCAAATGTTGGTATAACTATATGATAACTATAGCGATAACGATAAAGTTGTAGTTCTAAAAATCGTTCTCAATATGAAAGAATAGCAGACTCCACACCACAACTATAACGATAACGGCACAGAGAAACAATATCATTGGAATCACTTTCAGGTAGTTTTCTTTTCAGGTAATGAACGATAAAAACACTGACAGCCAATCAGAATCCAGCCTGCTGTAAAGAGCATTTAAAGCGGCAGACGACAAAACCGCAGCTTGTGCTTAGAACAAACAGAACGATAATATCGTCCACTGGTGTGGATGCTAATATAGTTATCATTAAAGTTATCTTTATAGTTATTGCTTTTGGTGTGAACATCCCTTAAGGATACATTTATTTGGCCAAAAATACAGTAAAAGAGTAAATTTGTGAAATATGATTACAAATTAAAATAATGTGCTATTTTAAAGGGGCTATTTGTAAGAATTTTGATGTATTAGTCGCTTTTTATTGCCAATTTGTTAACAGCTTGAAACGACCTTCCTCGACTTGTCTATGAAATCCCGTAGAGTGATTTGTATGTGTCTCGGGGCGTTTTTGCCGGGAAAACCAAAAGGATGTGACGGTTATGCGCGCTCCCGAGAGCCTCCCTTCCGTTCAATGACCAATGAAAATATTGCTTATATTCAGGATCCTGCCGAAGAGCCGTTCTGTACTGTAATGTCAATGTGTCATGCAAAGAAGGGATTAATTCAAACCATAATCTCACATAGTCAGATCTATTTAGTCTATAGTCTCATATATACTTTCTAATCAAACGATCATAACAGTGTAATTTCAATAAGCCTACCTCATCTGTCGCCATGATGCCGGTGAATTGCAGAGCTGGTGCAAACATATCCACATCTCTACAGTCAGATGCTTTCTTAACTGACGTTTTCTCACCGCTGTAATTTTTGTTGTGTGTTTGATTTGTTATTGAGAGAACAATTTACATATTCCAGAATGGTCGCCGTCAAGATATTCATTAAAATAGATTCCTTCTAAGGTATTTCCAACTTTATTCTGACTTCTCAGTGAAAAGCAAGAAGGAACTTCACGTTCAGTTACGAGTGCGAATGGGCAATATGTTGCTGGCTGCAGTTCGATTAACGGCCACTGGTGTCACTAATAACAAGGATTTCTGAATTCTACGTATAACCCTTTTTATTTTAATATGATAAATTATAATAAATGTAATTTATTCCTGCGATGGCAACCATACTCCAAATTTCAGTGTCTCACAGTCTTTTTTAATATGCAGCTTTTTTTCAGGATTCATTAAATAGGGTTAATAGGGTTACTAGATTGCTGAAAAGAACAGCTTTTCTTTAGAAATTGATTTATATATAAATATGCATGTACATACTGTATACACTCCTATAACGACATAAAGACTCCTAACTTTTGAACATATTTGGTGCTGTGTGGTCACCATTTTTTTTTCCAATACACCCATTTACATGCTGATGTTCTGCTTACAACAGCGGTATTATGATGATGATGATGATGATAATGATAATGATGGTTATATCTGTGCAGTCATCTATATATATCTTGGATAGACAATTTAATTAAAATGTATATTCAGAAATCACTCTGATCATGGCTTTAATTTTCAGAATAACTGATTCATTGCTTATCCAACTCTTTGCAAATAATCTTGCTTTGCTTACAGAAGTGTGTTTAGTGCTGTCTCCCCACTGAAATAAAATTGCTTTGATTGCAAAGTGGAATAGCGTTAAAATGAAACATTTCATTATTTATTGCTTTCAGGAGTTTAAAAGTAATGGTTATCGTGGCTTTTGGTCTTGCGTAATGTCCATAATATAGAGTAGCAAGAGAATGAGCAGCAGTGTTTGTGGAGTAGATGGAGCATATGCTGTTGTGTCATTATCCAGACGTCTGAGACCTTCTGGCACTTATTAGCAAACCTTAGCCTTTTCCTGCATCCACGTCCCCGTCTGCCTCCTCTCTCTCCGCTTGCCTCTTTCTTGCCCCCATGGGTGATGTTTGCAACTCAATTTGGCAAATGTAAGTTAGTATTGATTATTATTAATATTTATCATGTTTGTGAAAATGTCTTTTCCCTGGTGCTATTAATCTGTCGTGTTAATAAATGTCTGCTCAAGGCCTTGCGCTGCTCCCCGGGGAGCAAGGCAGACTAGAATGGCAATCAGGAGAGGCTGACAGGAACGACACACACACACACACACACACACACACGCACACACACACACACACACACACAGAGCCAGATTCCCGCAGGCCCTAATATGATTTTGGTAACTGATTAGGCTTTGTAAAACCAGGTGTGGGGATTTAAGCCTTCTAATTATGTGCATCAATTAAATGCTAAAGGTGCAAGAAATCTTTGTGCTTTGTATCATGGTGAATATTATTGTACCACCCCATTGTTTTGGTTCATAACGCAAAGGGGTTTCCAGTTCTTTCTTTTTTCTTCTTCTTTTTTTTTTTTTGGTACTTCAAACTTAACACTCTGCTTTGCAAGTGCAAAAAATTTAAGTTTTTTTCCTTTTAGTATGAATATGTTAGCATTACGGTTATGAATAAGCTGGTGTGTTCAAAAACGATGACAATATTCTCATTTAGGACATATGAGCATTCAAAACTTACAGTCTCTCACTTCCGCTAAAATGGATCACAGATTTTTATGACATCACCTCTGACTTCAGCTTCTCATCACATCTTCTGTCCAATCAAATGCTCTCTAGAATCTAAAGCTCCGCCCCCTATACTATAAATACCACCTGGCCAAAGCGACCGTTGACACGTCACAGAGCAAAAGCGGTTGGAGATGTGTGTTCCAACTGTACGTTGGTTAAGAATGAAATGGATAGAACTTATTCACACCTCTATTCAATCCAACGTATCATCAGCGCTCTGATTCGCTTCCAACGTGCTGTCAAGTACGACTTGCAGTCTGTGAGGTAAACTAAACGCTATTGGCTATTTGGAAAGGGGGAGGAGCCATTCAATATGTCCCGCTTTACATTCCTGTTTCAGTGGAAATTACGTCAACGCATCATACAAAGCTGCGCGTTCCAAGGCACTTTAAGACCATGCTATCTTAAGATAATAATATATGTAATAGTGCTATATTACAACAATAATAATAATACATTTTTAAACATAGAATAAAATAAAAATAATTGTTGAGTATGTTTTTTGGGTAAATTTTTGTGCATAATTAGTGAAACATATTCATTGAGCTCATGGCTCACATATTCAGCTGAGATGAAGCTGGTGAAGTGTGCCAGTGCGCCCGGATCATTGTGTATTGACTGTTCAAACAGCCGAGGTGGTTGAGGTCACTTACTTCAGCACTCTCTTCAGATGTTGGCCAGACCGCACACATATATTGAGTTTGCTCTGGCCTGCAGAGTATATATACATGCTGACACTGTTAGTGTGTGTGTAGCCTGCTTGAAGTGTGAGTATTGTATAAAGGTGCTTTAGTTGCCTTATGTACCAGAGTAATATATAATGATATAATATTATAATAGTATAAGATGAGGAATCTCTTGTTGTAATCTTCTCCATGACACCGACCTTTTAGAGAAACAAAAGTGCTACTTTAAGTGTTACTTGGAAATGTTCCCTGCTGCTTTTACGAGGGGAAACAGAGCATGTTTCTGGAAAGCAAAGTTTTTAGGTAAAGAAACTCAGAGAAGAGAAAATCAAGTTTTGATTCAAGTGGAACATGAGGCTTCTTTAAACTGGCCAGGACTTTTTTTTTGTTTTCAGTCTTTGAAAGCTTGAAGCTTTTTCCTTATTTGGAATATCACAATATGAGCTTGTTTTATATTTATCTCCATAAAGTATTTTTTTTTTTTCATTAAAGGCTATCTTCTTGACATCTCTAAAGAGAAACACATGCAAGTCCATATAAATAGATTTTTATATTTGAAGAAAATGTGAGTGCTGAGGGTCTAGGGGTGTAACGGTACACGCATTAGTACTGTTTTTTTGGTATGTCTTTTGCTTCGGCTCACATGTGTACCGAATGAATACAGTGTTGCTTTAACAACTGCACACGCGTAACTTTCCTGTGTGTGGAACGTAATTTAAAACTTTTCTGACTTCAATTAATGTGTGTCTGCGAGGATCTCAAGTCCTGAGATCACTGGACTAGTACAGATCCGCTCTTCAGGAAGAAGAACAGAGAGCATGGCAGTGTCTCCTCTTGACTTTATAGCAGCTTGCAATAATAACGGGCCCTGTTCTCCTGCTTAAGTGACGCTTTTACAATTTATCAAATAAATCTGATGCCTTCATGTCTATGGCCCGGCTGCACAGTAGTTTCCAGTGGAATAACAAAGCAGAACAAGCGTTTCATTGTGGCCGTAGCTCAGAGGAGAGAAGGACCCCCAAGGTGTGAATTAATGATGACGGCCTGATGTAATCAGGATAAACAGTTCAGTATGAGAGCGAGAGCAAACAGAGACAGAAGAAGTCACTTCACTTCCGGGAGACATTTTGAACATCAGTATCCAGCAGAGATATCCAAAGAACGTCAGAGCCTCGGCTTAAAATGCTTCTTTTATTCAGTCCACCCTTCTCGTATTTGGTAGGTTTTTGACTTTGACATGGAATCCGGTTCACATTGCAGCTAATTCTGGCCAAGAACCGCTCACTTAGACAGGAAGACACCATCTGACTGACATAGAAACCAACAAACCTTTAAAACAATGTGTTTTTTTCACGTGCCCGGTGTCCCAGAAGTTACATAAGGGCAGCCAATTACATCTGAACAGAAGATATGTATCAAAAAGTCAATCAATGGATTTAAGGCGGTCTCATCTGCGATTAAGTTTACACCTTGCTCGTTTGGAGCATTTGTTTCAGTACCTGGCACGTTTTCTCCCTTAGGGGCCGTTTACACGTCACAGTTAAAAAACAACAAAACACTTGTGTTTTTTGGGGGCCTGAAAACACAAACTTTTGAAAACTGGTTTCGAAGTGCAAGTTTTTGAAAATGATACTGTTATCTTTTCCATGTAAACTACGAAACCGCGAATTTGGGAAAACGGTGCAACATGGGCATGCGTATTACTTGCTCAATCTGTGTTTCTTTACAAAGAGACATCGCCAACTACTGGCCTGGCAACATAATACAGCGTTTTCAGTTGTTTTGCGGATACATGTGAACAGGAATCATTTTGAAACCGTTGTAGTCTGCACGCAAACAACACAAAGGAAAAAACGTTTCCGTTTTTAGTACATTGTTGTCATGTTAACATACCCTAGTTTGGTTTGTTAAGGCATATATGAACAGGGCAATCACGTTCGGATCCGCTCCAAATCAATCAATCCGAGATCTCCTGAACAAGGTAGTTTTAGTCCAATTGAAAACCCATTCTGTGGAAAGACCCAATGGGCCAACAAACCAATCTGTATCATAATTCATAATGGGAAGTGTGTTGCGTTTAAAGCAGCAGCTAACTTGTCAATCCATCTTAATGATGCAATGAGGAACATAAACGGGTGTACTCTGACTAATGAGAGGACAGTTTTACTCACATGTGACTTGCATTTATAACCTCTGTTTCTAAACAGATTCTGGCATGCTTTGAAATGTTTCCTTGTGAAGGCCAACCGAACCAAGAAGAAGCTGCAAGATTGTAACAATTCAGTCATGCAAGTCCAGTGTTTTGGAACATGGCAAATGATCTGTCTGAAAACTTCCCATTTGGAGTCCTAAGCAACATGTATGTTTGTGAAAATTTTGTTGTGTTCTGATGTTTTGGTCATCACAATTAAGTCCTTTAAATGTCATTTAAATCACTTTTTCAGTGTACTGTAACTATCTGTTCGTACACTATAGCCTTTTTAACTGGAGTATTTAATGGATTTTCCAACCCTTTCTATGGCTGTTGAAAATTTACTCGGGTCATAAGCCAAAAATGAGAAGGGGAAAAAAGTTTTAATGGTTTGAAAACACTTTTGATTCTTGCAAACAGCACCAGATAGGCAGTGGTTATAAAACTTTAACTGATCTGTGAAAAGGGGAAGCTACTACTGAGCCACATGTTCTTAAGTTAATTGCCTGGCTGCTTTGAGACTCCAATGAAAGTCTGATCATTAAAGAAATTGGTAAAACATTTCTTTGCCCTCAAAATTGCAAGATGACGCAGGATCTGTTTTAAAAGCTTTTCATTTTATGTTATTTTTTTACTGTGGAGTTTTTTTATATGATACATTCCCTGATTGTTGAGAATTGCTGGCTTTTAAAAAGGTTTTGCCACAAATATTTGCATTTCCAGGCCTAACCTTTGCATACTGTAAGTTACCATGGGAAGCTAGGACATCTTTAGATTTAAAGAAATAGCTCACCCAATTATGGAAATTCTGTTATCAATTACTCACTCTCATGTCGTTTCAAAACCAAAATACTTTCGTTCATGTTAGAACAAATCTCACTGGTTCTTTCAAAAACTCAAACGTTCTTGCGTAATACATGAGAACAAACCTCACTGGTTCTCGCATGTCAAGAAAGTACAGTATGTTTGAGCTGTTATTTAATGTGTTTTATGGTATGTGTGGTGATTGTTTATATGGCAAAAACAGCATAAATGAAATCCGTTCATCCTATAAAGTGACTCAAAATGCTCAAATCATATAGATTACTTTTACAACTTTCTGGAGTGTCAAAATTTTGGGTGGACGGACTTTAAATGGAAGGATAGAAATCTGTCAAGTTTCATTAAAAATATCTTCATTTATGTTTAAAAGATGATCAGTCTTATGGGTTGGTAATGACAGGTGATCAGAACCTCTAAACAAATGAGTTGTGTATAAAGAAATTACATGAAACGTTGATTTGAAATCATACCGTAGTATATACAGTAGTTACATTATTTTATTATGCAAGTGATACTCAGAACACGAAACTAGCACAGCCGTGTAGAGAATCAACGGTTCAAAATCAAATATTACAGAGCACAGAGTAATAATGCAATTTATTAATGTTGTATTAAAGGGCAAACTTTCCAAAGTTCCCAGGGATTTTATGGCGAACATTTCTTCCTCCCTACCTTTTAACTGTCCGGGTGAAACCGCTGTCGTTTGACTTAAAGCCAATTTAGCAGTAACTGCAATTTATACTTATTCATGACTTTGCTGTTGCTTATAAGTAAACAGCGTTTGAATGTGAGAGAAAGCAGTTTGGAGTCATAAACGTGTTCTTGGCAGTGCTGGCAGGGGGGCTGCGTCTGGTTGATTGGAAGCACTCCTGGTGTAATTGCGGCCTAGTTAGCCCTGATTGCTGGTCCTGTGTTTGGATAGCAAACTACAGTGGTGCTGCTACAAATTACAGCGAGCCCATCCATGTGTACTTGCATAGATGTTGTCATCATGGATACAGATCGAAAGTGTCTTGTGTACTGCCTCAGACCTCAGCTAAGAAATTTTAGAACACAGATGCAGGTGAGATGTGTCAGGTTCTGGTCTGGAGAACAGATTGCATTTGAGTCAGTTGTTTTGCTGTAATCTCTCCCAGATTGAAAGCTCCAGCTCCAATGGTCTTAGCATGGTATATTCAAGGGCTTTCACGTCATTTGTACTTTGTGATGCATGCGTGTAGAACTAATGCAGAGAAACAGAACCTATTTTTAGCAATCAGAGTTGTACCTTTTGCTAGCATGAAGGATGAGTACCATAATTATGCTGTCAGGCAAAGAGTGACAATACACATAGATGGCTGGCAGTGGCGTCAGGCCACAGGGTCATTTGCTGCCATTATTTGTAAAATGATCAGACAGGAAATGGCGGGGACTATGAAATAAATGGGATCGACCCTGCGCCAGACTCTCTAAGTTACAGAAGATTTCGTTTTTTTGGGTTAGGCGGAGCGTCTTATTCACAGATCAGTGCACATCACTGTATAACCAGCAATAGAACATACAAGTTTGGTTTGAATCGTTCATGCTTGTTTCAGTGGCTTGGTGATGCTGGTGGTCTCTTGTTGGTTGGTGTGGCGAAGTGGTTAAGAACATGGACTTGTGATAGAAAGGTTGATGGTTTATTCTCCCCATAGAATGATGCTTATTTACCTCATGCATATTTGAGTGTTGAGTGTATGCTAGTACTTTTCTAAGTGATCAGTCTGTTTTGCCTTTTAGAAGATTATATTTAAAGGAAGGAACCAACCCATTTAAAGACATAAACATCATAAAGACTTGAGGGTTGACTCACAACAACTTCGCAACTCCCTGGCAGCCAGCCAGAACTTCCTAGTATTATGTCAGTGAGTTTTGTTTAGACTAAAGGCCCATTCATCAGGGAAGATAACTATAAAGTTTTAATATTCATTGTAATTCTATAGGAATAAAGTCCATACAACAGTTGTAACGGTAACAACACAGAAGTACTATATTAATATAAAAAAATAAATAATAATGAACGATAAAAACATTGGCAGCCAATCAGAATCCACCAACTTTAAAGAATTCACCCATTCATCCATTATTTTCCATCAGGTTGTTTCAACCCTGTATGATGTGTTTTTTTCTGTGGAACACAAATAGGATTTTTAATCATCATTTAGTGTCTGTCAAGCTCTTCAAAGTAAGAAACACCACAAAATTAAGTAAGAGCAACCAATGATGAGCATTTGATTTGATTTGAAAGCTATAGTACAAGATTTTCTGATTTTTAGTGTAATTTTTGGTCCTTTTTGGAGCCCCAAACACATGGTCAGAATTGACTGTCATTACATAGAAAAGAGCTGCATGAACATGCTTCAAAAGTTCTCTTTTTGTGTTCAATAACAAGTTTGGAGTGACATGAGTAATAATGACTGAATAGTAATTTTTGGGTGAACTATCCCTTTCAAAATCAGCAAATTAAATACAACGGTAATCTGAAGAAATGAAGCTGAAGAACATTTGATGTGCTTTGCATCTCTTTATTCTGCTAACGTATATCTCTGTATTGTCTTTCAGATGACAGTGAGGCAGTAGACAGCATGTACGACACAGAGCCCAATCTTGTGACCGGCGAGAGTGCGGAAGAGGAGACAGAAGACAGCATCATGTCCCCCATTGCGGTGGGGCCCACGTCCCCTCAGCCCTGCAATGAGGACTTCACTCCTAAAGAGGGCTCACCCTATGAGGTGCCCGTCTACATTCCCGATGATATTCCCATCCCTGCTGACTTGGAGCTCCGCGAGTCGTCTGTTCCAGGGGCTGGCCTTGGAATCTGGGCTAAAGTCAAAATTCGGATGGGAGAACGCTTCGGACCATACAACGGACTGCAGAGCGCCACGGTAAAAGAGACCACTTATGGATGGGAGGTATGTGGAGATGATATGGCATGCACTTAACATATTGCTTTTTATTAGCATTATCAGAAAGTTAGTTGAAATGCTATTGGGTTCGATTTGAATTTGAAAGAACACAATTAAGGCCCTGTACCAAATGGCTCACTTGAAGTCTCGTAGGCTTCTTTCAAGCATGTCCATACTCGTTTGGCTGACTTCAAAGTGTTCTAGGACCCAAGAACATCAAGTCCAAGCAAGACTCGTAGGAGTCCTGCAAGGGTCAAGGGTGCCATTTGAGACAGAACCTCAGTTTAGACTATAGGGGCTTTCGCACCGGGTAGTTCTAGGAACTAGCCACCAGGGTGGTTCCCCCAAGAACGTTTTCTGGTTGCATTCGCACCGCCAGTAGAAACTCTGAAGTGACGTAAACCACGCTTGTTGTTGTGAATTTTATTTTGATGGCACGGCGGACCTTTATTTTGACTGCGATGAGAACGCCAGCCAGAGCCTGAGCACATAGTGCTCACATTCTCCGTGTTCATTAGTTTACGATCTGTCTATCACTTTATTAGATAGAACTGTTATACATTGAAAGTAGACAGTAATGAAAAGGTATTAGCGTATGCCGTGTGGTTGATGTCCAGTGTTGCTAGCTGAGCAGAAATACATAATCATGTTTGGCTTGGTCCCCTCAAAGTTGCGTTAGATTTTCTCCTCAGCAAAAAGTTTGAGAGGTCCATCTATCACTGTTTTCCGTGTTCGTAGAGTTAGTTTGTGGAGTAAATACAGTAGGCTATAATCTGTGTGTTTACATAAAAATGGTGGTGTTTTGCGTTCGTTCAGCCAATCAGCATATAACGTCACGGATAGTTTCTATAATGCTGGTTTAGACCCTGCTCTGAAGTAGGAGCTAAATTGGTTCCTCCAGAAGGAGTTCCTAGAACTAAAATCATTCCTAGTTCCTGTGGTGCGAACACACCAAAATCCGGGTACATCTGCCATAGTTCTAGGAACTATGAAAAGGTTCCTCCGGTGTGAAGGCCCCTTTATGAAGATGAACAGGGCCTCCAATGATTCAAGGCCCAATTTGACTGGTGTATGTGGTAAGTCAACCCTGCAGTGACTAGCTCACAGCCTGTGGGAAAGACATGAGCACATTATGGGGTAAAGATGTTCATTCCATGTCTCTGGGGTTTTTTCGCCTCCCCTTTTCTTTTCCATCCATCCATCCCTGAATTTCATTTAATGGTGATTTTCAAAACCCTGATTACTGAAGATATCAGCTTTTCTCTTCTGCCTACATCTATTAGAATACACTCATTTGGTCACGCCACATGATATGGGTTATGGGAGATGCGTGGCATTTGCGTGGAGCCATATTGAACTATTAATTTTCATTTCAACATGACATCGGAGGATATTGGAATTGCTCATTAGGGCACATGCTGATTCCCCCACATGACCGATCAGATGTGAGCTGCTCTCTCTCTCTTTTTCTCTTCTCTCACTCACTGTGTACTTTGCTCCACTGATATATACCATTACACTATTTAGAATTACATATGAGCAGGACTGTACCAGTTGTCCTAGGCCCTGTGATGGAGGGTGGTCCCACTAAGGTCCTCCATATTATAACCTACTCATTGGGTCTGAGTAAGAATTTATTTCTGAAACATTTTGACTTTTTATGCTTTCAGCTAACATTAGGAGTGTAGTATTCTCTGTTCCATTTAACACATTTTATCATTTTTAAATGCTTTTTGAAGAATTCTGAAGATTTTTCCTAAAATCAATGCAGAGATAAATGTGCATGCACACTATGAATATATTCTATTATTTCACTCATTTCACACTATTATTTCACTCAGCTGACCTACAGTACTGCATTTGTAGAAAAAAAAGGTGCAGTATACAACCAGAGCACAGCATGAAATAGTGTATCCCATCGCTCAATACACTTGATTTAGATTTTAATATAGATTTTATTTAAAATAAATGAAATAGAACTTACCATTCATTAAAGAATCAAGTCCACAACTGTTTTCAAACATAAGCATCAAATTAGCATATTAGAATGATTTTTGAAGGGTCATGTGACACTGAAGACTGGAGTAATGATGTTGAAAATTCAGCTTTGCCATCACAGGAATAAAATACGTTTTAAAAAATATGTTCAAATAGAAAACTTAAATTGTCATAATATTTAACAATATTACATTTTTTTTTTTTTTTTTTTTTTTTTTTTTATCAAATAAATGCAGCCTTGGTGAACATAAGAGACTTCTTTTAAAAACATTAAAAATCTTACCGATCCTAAACATTTGAACGGCAGTGTATCTATATATTAATTGTCAGTATGCAGAAAACTAGCGTTCCAAAAATGGCCATTGAAACATGCAATAATCAGCCCAGAGTCATCAGCTAAACACCATGCTTTCATTTTTTTTTTTCTCAAGGAATTCATAATTTTGCTTTCGACATGCCTAGTTTAATTCCCCAGAAAAGGCATTCTAACGGTCTTGCTGCTTTGGGTTGGATTCTCCACGACCGATGCTCATCAGAATCCGACCCCCAAGAGAAAGCTTCTCTCTCTTTCTGTCTCTGTCCGCCTGACACAACTCTCAAATTTCAGCCCTAATTTACACGCTCAAGTACTTTGGCATTATGTTTTATAAAGAGTACACTCAAGGCCCTGGCTGACAGCGTAACGATTGACAAGGAGCACATCTATGGGTATTTGCTCATGCGCACACACACACATACACACACTTTGCTAAAGACCGGAGAGACATCTGTTGGACCATCTGTGACAAACCATCTATAAAAATGATGCTTGTTAGCAGCTGCCGGAAAGCGGATGACAGTGTGTTATCTTAATTTTAGGATTTTTTGTTTAATTGCATTATTTCTTTCTTAATCTTGTGAATTTTAATAGCCATTTCCCAAATCCCACCTTAATAGGCAGATAACTATAAGTAAAAAAATATATATATATATATATATATATATATATATATACTGTTTACATAGTGACTGTGGCGGTTTCAAAACATTGCTTTGTTTGTTTGAGCATCCTCACACAGCAACAACCAATGGTGTGATATTGGGGCGTGGCTGTCTGTTTGGCCGGCCAATGACAGACGGGGGGAGTGTTTTGGAAATATTGCAATTCTTTTGTTTCTGCTAGTGGTGCAGAAACCACACTCTTCACCTTTAAAGGGTTGTCGTGTGGCAATCATTCCACTCACGACTGTTACCGCTATACTTTGTCTTACGTTTAGGGCATTAAATGTTTTACTCAGAAGAAAAATGAAAACAATCATTCAGAAACCTCAAGCTCATAAAACATCTGGTTTAAAAGGTGGAAAACTAAAAGGAAACATCTAAGCCACATCCTGTCTGCCCCATTCGCCATGGTTGGAGGGTTCTTGCTCTTGTTAGAGATAGTCATAACAGTCGGACACAGATAGCCATCGCGCTTTCCCTGAGGAGCTGGACTCGGATTCGTCATCGCTCCACCCCGACCCTTAGACAAATAGACAGAAGTGAGGGAGCAGAGCAGAGCAGCTAAGAGCAAAGAGTCAGAGGTGTTAATAGAGCGGGATTACAGACCGGCCATAGTGGGCCAAACACAGACACATATCCACCGAGTGTTTGAATCACGGATCGAAGAGCTCACATGGTTTCTCATGACTGCAAAACATGTATATGCTGGATAACCAATGTCCGTCTGTGGTACAATCACTTTTTCATATTTTAGGCTGCAAACAAAACATTCAATGCCTTATTCATAGCTTTATTTTTGAGCTGTCTTGCTGCACTGTCTATGTCCACATGGAAAAGAACCTTATCCACCTTATTCCTGCACCCCATGACGCTTTGCGCGAATTATGGGTGTAACTTCCGTTAAGCTGTAAACAATCAGTGAAACGCTCGCTTTATGAACGCAATAAGTTAAAAGGTGTCACAACGAGATGATATTAATCTATTCACCCTTCAACCATCGAACATTAAAAGGAAATTTAAAAGTGTAAAAGCATTAACAAGGCATTTCAACAGATCAAATAACCCCAAAAGCGCGAGTCTTTGGTTTGATATCACTGTAGTTATATATATATATCTGTATTATGTAACTTATGTTGCCTTAATCAAAAATGTTCATTAACTTCAGCATTACGTGAAACTATTTCAAAGTGATTTCTGTAAATTGCATTTACCTGTGAAAACAAACCTGGAAAGAGACGAGGAGAATAACGAGAGATTCTTCGTGCATTCCAGTGAATTATTAATGGAATATATCGTAAATTAAATTCGGGAGAACAGACCACAAATGTGCAGGATATGTTGTCCTTTATTTTACAGCGGATTGCAAAGGGAAAAAATAAAATGATCACGAGGAAAAGAAAGCAGCGACTGAAAAGAGCTCTTGCCATAGATATTCTTGTTATAACGTCACGTTAAAATACCAAGTATAACGTTATTCTCATGATGTCTGAAAATAAATCATGAAGGAAAATTGACAGCTCATCCAGTCAAACTGACAGATCAGCTTTGTTTGTAGGGCAACTTTATGATTTGAAATGATTCGTTTCAGCCTTCCTTTTTGAATGGAACCGGAAGTGCCACCCATAATTCAAAACGCAGTAAGGTCGTCAGGAATAAGGTGGATAAGTGACAGATTTTAAAGACTCTGCATATTCAGCAAGCTCCTCATTGTTAGAATTTAGCATTAGCATTATGCTAAGTTTAGTTTACATGTTGCTAAGCCAACCCTCCTCTAAAATGTATTGATATTACAGTAGCTTATTTGATCTGTTTTGGGGTTTGGGTATTTGTCAAGACCCATTGTGAAAAAGAGTACTTGTTACTTTAAAATAATTCATATTAAAATGCTCACTGAATGTAATGTTTTCAGACACTTAATTGCAATTAAATGAAAATGTATTACATTTTACATTTATATGGTATACAACTAGCTGAACTTTAGAGTGGTTTATTGACCCACTATAACTTTTATGGCAAACCAAAATATACTTTCATGTCATTTCTATTGAAACTTGTAATGTATTTAACTATATTTGTAAGTACACATTTGTAATGATGAAGTTACAATTCAAAATGACATTTAAAAATATATCAACTTTACATGTAATTTAGAATAACACAGACAGTACAAATTATACTTTACATGTGCTTTATGTTAGTCACATCAAAATATTTACTTCTTTTACAGCATGGCAAAAGATTATTAAAACAGAATGATTTAAAATGCACTTTGAAGTAAAACTTTTGGTAAGCCTTTATGTATAATGCATTATAAAGGTATTCATAATGTATGTTATAATGCATTATATCTTTTCAGAAATAATTGTAACCAAAGTTAAAATGCATTCTAATATTTGCAGATTTCTTATTATTTTCATTACATTTCATTTCATTACTTCATTACAGTACTTTTATAATGCATTAAGACTTTAAGTGCTTATTTGACATTATTAAAAGTGTACTTAAGTGTATTAAGTACCATAGTCTAAAAAGTGTACTCTTTTTAAGTAGCCTTTTATTTCATAAATAATATGTTATCTGCAAGTACAGTTGTTTAAAAAAAAAAAAAAAAATTAAGAATTGATAAATCTTTTTTTGTTGTTGTTGTCAAACAGCTAAACCAGAAAAACTAGTGTATTTTATTTCAATACGGGTCAAGTACAGAACACTTCTCTCTCCCGGTCTGGCATTTTGTAGGGATGTTTGTCATCTGAGCTCATGGCAAAGCATTCTGGAATTGTTATTTAATATTTCGTGTAATTTGATTGTTTTCAGCTTTGAATGAGAGTGCAGTACATATTCAGATTCCCCATATGGTCTGCTTACATGCAGTATACTATCCCGCCTACCTCCAACAGTACATGAATCTGCCTTGAAATGCTGTCTGGATAAGCAGCTCAGCAGGATTGGGAAGCGAACGGATGTCTGTGAGCGTTCGCTCGCTGCTGCAGGTGTGGGTTAATGAGAAGAGACTGCAGGTAGAACAGAAAGTGCTCTTCTGTCTGTCCCCCAGGCTGTCCTGTCTCGACTGAAGAGGTGTTAACTCAGATTCATTTCAGCGAGACGGACAGCTCAATCTCCGAGATGCTTAGCCTCAGGGCTTCACTCCCAGAGACACTCTCTCTCTACCCACAAAGCACTGCTCAGGAACAAGAGACAGAGCCCGTCTATTTAAAAGCCATTATGATTCTCTTTATCACAACATATTATAACAGCGACCCCGGACACAGACGCTTTCAATCAGATCTGTTTGTGAGCGGGACTCTGGGGTCCCGGAGAGGAAGGTTTATTGCCAGTGGCTCTGTCGGTTTAAGGGGGTCGATGGTGTGATGGCACTGGCTGGGGTATTGACGGAAGTGCCGAACACACTATAGAACGTGAGGTGGGACGCTGGCAATCCAACGTGAGATGCTGTCAGATTAGTTCCATAGGGGACTGCTGTCACCGTGTGTGTGTGTGTGTGTGTCAGTCCGTCTACTACCAGACATGACTAGAGGGGACAGTGTGAGCATAGGCCGTGTGTGTGCTTCTCAATTAACATCTTCCTTTACTGACATATATAGGGAATGTCAACAAGAGCAAGATAAAACAACAACTATAAAGCATAGTAGTGAACTCACAGTGAGTTTTCTTATGATGAATTTGTTAAAGTTACATCATCTAACTTTTGACCCTCTAGCGGTTAAAAAAACAAAACCACATGCATTTTGCGAAAGAACAGTGTTTTTCTTTGTGCTTCGGCTCTGCGTGACTGTGTCCCTTGACCCTTCTCAATATAGTGCTTTACAATGAGCTACAAATGGCAATTTATCTGTTACGTAAAATACCTTTCTCACCTGTTGAGTAATGAAAACGCCATCTCCATATCGCTTTCACAACATTTCAAATCCCTCACTTCTTGCCATCTCCGAAAAGCCAAGCCGATGTTGATTCTTGTTTTATTACGAGCGCTGTCGCGTTCTCCTTTTGCCAGCAGACTCTCCTCTGTTCAGCGTGTTTTTCAGCGTGAGATTTAGCTGCTTCATGTCAACCTTTCTTATTGTGGTAACTAACCTCTGTCATTCCCACACCATACACGTGTCAAAGCAGCTGGAGCAACTTTTCTCTATTTACAGATATGATGGTGTGTATGCAATTTCCCGCAAAAACCATCCAGACAGGTCTTAAATATAAACACTTATACTAGGCTTATCATAGTGAATCAAGGTAAGACAAAAACTCGTTTTGGAAGAAGGATTGATTATGTATGACTCATTATTTCAATTCAAAAGTCACAGTCTATCTTTAATCAAAATTAATTTAACTGAATTTTAAAGGGGTAGTCAACCCAAAAAATTAAAATTCTGACATTTATTTACCCTTATTTTCAAACCTTGCTTTTTTTTTTTTTTTTTTTTGTGGAACCAGTATTATATTCGTGTTATTTATATATTTTTATATATTATTGTGTATTTAGATATTACAGTATTTATTAATTTTTAACTAGCTTTTATTTTTAAATTTTCAGTTAAAATTTAAAATTTAAGTTTAAGTTATGTGCTTTTGGTCATTTTTAAATTTCTATTTTGCTAGACATTGAGCCACACCGTAGATTTTTCTGTTTAGCCTTTTATTTTCTGTTTTACTCAAATTGTAAGTATTTATTTTATTTAAGCTTTATTTCAGTTAAAAAAAATATTTTCAGTAGTTTTAGTTAATACTGTGAAAAATGCAGTTTAAGATTATTTGATGTCTGTGAAATAAAACGAAATTTGTTCTCATTGCGCAAAAATGTCTTGGTGCACCATATTTGAATGTTCACATGAATACCGGATAATTCACACATTTTGCAGGACTCTCCAGGGAAAAGATACTTCATTTTGGTAGTCATCATTTTTTAAAAACTATTATTAATGTGCTTTAACTTCCTGAAACAGTCTTGTATCTCACTCTGGTGCAGCACACGTCAACTGATGTTTACATGTAAATAAAATGAGCAGCCTCAGTGAGTATTTTTAGCAGTAAATGAATAGTTTATGTGGGTGGTGACACGGATAGAACTTTATTTCAACAGCAAACCTATAAGGAGACTCTTTATTCCACCAAGAAACAAAAGAATCCCTCATGTATGAGGGAATCAGAGAAGGAGAAAGCTTGCTATGGCATCTCTTCAAAAGCCAGATAAATGATGTGTACACACGCCGTGCCCTGGCAGTGTCAGCGGGTGTGGTAGATCTGATGTTAAACCCAGTTTGACCTCGGTGATGTTGTTTAGTGTCATTTATCGAAAGGTTTTCTGGACCCATCCCTTATGTTCTAATTTACACTGTCAGACATTTAAGTATGTTATGAAAACGGAAGGACAGACATGCATTTTTTTTTCTGTCAACATGTAACAGGAACTGCTTCTAAGAATCATTGGATTCTGTAATGCTTGAGCGAAGCTGAACAATCCAGTTATAATCTGTGGTAAGATACACATGACAAACCTTTGAGACTACAGTGAATATATGTGCATCACTGGAGAATTCCGTCATCTTTGTGTTTAAAAAAAAAAAAAAATTATGAATAGTCATTTTCATAGTAACCAACAATGAAATACTAGCCTTACTTTGGCTAATGTTTTAGCTAGCATTTCTTATATTTTAAATACAAAAATATTTATATAAACACAGGGTAGAAGGGTAAAACAATCAAATCTGTACGCAAGACATATAGTATCAAAAATAAACGGAAAAAAAGAGTTTCCAAGACCGATTCGGCTGAAAAGTGTTTTTGTCCTCTCTGTATGTAATGAATAACCTCTCATTGATTTTGCCAGTCCATCTCAACAGTGAATTTACAGTTCTTCACCATTTACTTCCGATTCTGTTTCATAGAGATCTTTAAGGCTCGATATCGATGCCACCCGGCCTCTATTTCTCCACCTCTTCGAAAACTTCAAAGACGTTGACCTAGGGATGACTTTGTTGCAACGCAAACTCCCTATTTGCCTTTATGACACAAGGTACTTTTCCATATCAGCATTATTCATCCTACTGAAAAAAAGCTCTACCTCGCCATTTTCTCATATTTGCCGTGCTGTTGACTTAGCGATACCTGGTGCTGGAAGTGTTCGCTTTGCGCCTTTGGTCTACGTGACAGATGTTTGATTCTCCATGGTTGTTCCTCATATTTTTGCCCGAATTTTTTTGTTTCCTAATCCGCCTCTGACAGGCAGCTTTCATGCCCCTGGTTGACTTTGTTTGTCCTTACGCTAACATCCCTCTTGACTTGAGCGCCACGCCTCGGCGCTATCTGTCCTGACCCTGCCTTTCACCTTTCTGTTTGCCAGCTTTTGTGTGGAATTGCTTAGCCACTAAGCATTTGTGGAGATACTCCATCGGCACAGTTGCAACTTGTCTGCTCGGTTTGTTGAACATCTTGTGAAGAATGTACAGAGAGGTTGCCTTAAAGGTGAACAATGCTAATGGTTTTTGGAAAGAAAGACTGAGAATGATTGACAATTGGACGAGAGATTTAAAGAGATGCAGCATTTGGAAATGTCCTCTGTGATTTAGAACTGATGTCAGTCATTTTACAGTCTTAAAATCAAGGAAGTCAGTAATACCTGAAGAAAGCTTTATATTAACATTTCCAGTCATCTCAAGGCAGGGTTCTCTTTAAAATCTGCCAATTTTGCTAATGGGGAAACAATACTTTAAAAAAAAAAGGATATCACCTGAGATAAATGCAATCTAACAGCCAAAGGAAAATAATTAATATATATATATTTTTTAAATTTTATATAAAATAAAGTCAATTTCACCCTTTTCACAGACCTCCAAAACAGCACCACTATAATAATAATAATACTAATAAAAATAAGTAAATTAAATATATTAATATATTATAATAATATAATATAATAATATTAAATATTTTGGATTTATTTAATTTACTTAATATTAGTTATGAAAAAGTAATTAATTTTACCATATGATTGATTACTATAATTTTGATGTGAATAATGTTTTTTTTTTTCATACAATAAAAATATTTGGGGTTTAAAACTAGACCCACTGTATGGACAATAAAACACTTTTCTAAAAATCTGCTTTTGTGTTCACAGAAGAAAATTAGGAATACAGATTCAGAAATGTAAATGATGTGAGGTTTTTTATTTTTGGAAAACTATCCCTTTAAAGCTTCCATACATATTTCAGGTAATTAAATTTGCAGACAGTTGCATAAAACAGATAGATAGATAGATGGATGGATGGATGGATGGATGGATGGACGGACGGACGGACGGACAGACAGATAGATAGATAGATGTGTCAAAATTATTTGTTGAAAAAACACATCTTAATACCACAGGCTCATTATTGTGCAAATATTCTCCCTTTCCGATCCACATGGCATTAATCAATATTTCTCCTGTGGACTTTGAGATCTCTGTTGACCAGCATATTAGTTTTGCATCGTTGAGAGCCAACCTTTGTTTATGCACAAAGAAAAGGCGCAAGTCAAAAACACTGTAAAACCTTCCACTCACATTGATTTTATGGAGGTTTTAAACATGCCATTAGCCAATTTAATCCAATTTTCCCAGTTTTCAGAGCACTTGAGTAGGACAGATTACACCTAATATTAAACATATGGTCCATGTTGCTGTGTCTACACCAAAGGAGCATTTTAGGAGCTTTGAAAGATGCCCGCCTTTCTTAAGTCTTAGCGCAACATTGTCAATTATTCCCAGGAACACAGTAATTGATAGCGGGGGAAGAGGGCAGCAAATTAAATGTCAGGATTTATTAGTGCATTGATGCCTTATCATTTGTTCATAACCAATTACCCCATCTGTTAATTAATCTTGCACTTTAATGAAAATTGTTCATACAGCCGGGCGATAACAAGGTCTTTAATTCGGTTTTCTCATCTTTTGCTATTCTCCAACCTGCATAGCATTATTAGAGGTTTTTGCTAAGGCAAGCATCTCTATTAGTATTAGTAACTGTACGTGTTATTTACATTGATTTGTGATACGTGCAAGTTTCCAGGTGGTTCGCCCAGCGACATTAATCAAACATTCCCTTAACCTCTGTTTCCATCTGAGTATGAGCAGGTTACTGGAGGCCTGTGAGTTGTGTGTGCAGTGAAAACCCATCATTCATGTGTGTGTTGATGAATAGGCCCATCATGGTCTCTTGTGCCCCGAGGCCACTGCAGACACTGCCTCCTCTCTCCACTACACTGAATCATGACGTTTGTCTGGGATGTTTATGTTGCTAATTACAGTGATATTTTCACATTGAAAGTGTGTATTTGTTTCTTCACGGTGATATTTGTCTCTTCTCGCTGAAGTTAATCAAATTCACATTCGAGTCAGTGTTTTCAACGACTTTGTGTTTTCTTTACAGAAGCTAAGATCAATGGCTCCTACAGTCCGTTAGGTTGTACTACATAACTGATGTGTGGTTTTGACACTGGAGTCATTGTCGGGAAACGGTGACTTTTGTACATCAAAATTTCAGGAAAGTTTTTATTTCATTTGAAACAGTTACTGCTGAAGCTCACCGTATTTCTAAAAACACCCTAAATTGCTACATTATTTAAACTCTGTCACAGTTAGCTTGAAATTCATGTATTTATCATTTGAATAGGCATTTTCATGTGCATTGAAGTAAATTCATTAAAAAAAAATGGTAATGATCTATATGCTATTTCTCTTTCAAAACATGTTTTGTTGAATGACAGTTCAAAAATGGCTAAAATAAGCTTAAAATTACTTTTTTAATAGACCATTTAGCCGTCTTACATTCAAAATGTTTTGGGGTTGAGTGTATTTTTTAAGTGTTAGTCTCTTGAGGACTAATACAGCTATTTCTTAAAAGTCACCCACTGCTTTTATATTACATAGCATATTATACATAAATATAAGCCTACATGGCTTACAAGGCTAATAACTATGGAGGCCCTAAAGGGACCTTTGTAAAAATACAGATGTATTTGGCGTTGTTAGGGCAGTACTGCTCAAATCAAAGCTATATATCCGTTTATCCGTTTTATATCCGTTGTGTCCGAGAAACCACGCCACAAAATAGGCTGATGGAGCAATACGGCTGTGTGCATTGTCCTATTTGCCAATTTCAGGGGTCCATTAAAAAAGACTGGTACAATAAAAAGTGCTCAAAATTTGTCTTTCGCTAGGGCTGCACATCATATTTCAAGGCCTTATGTCCGCTTTAACACATCTTCTGTGGCGGCTAAGAAACCGTGCCTTATGTTGTTTCAAACCTGTATGAATTTCTTTCTTCTACTGAACACAAAAGAAGATATTTTGAAGAATTTCAGTAACCAAACAGTTGGACCCCACTGACTTCCATAGTATTTGTTTCCTACTATGGAAGTCAATGGGGTCCATCAACTGTCTGGATACCGACATTCTTCAAAATATATTCCTTTGTGTTCAGTAGAAGAAAGAAATTCATTCAGGTTTGAAAAAACTTGAGGGTGAGTAAATGATGACAGAATTTTCATTTTTAAGTTAACTATTCCTTTAATGGTTCATAAAAAAAAAAAAAAAAAAAGTACAGTAAAAAGTGCTCAAAATTTGGATTTTGTTAGGGCAGTGTATTTATATTGTCCTATATAAAACTTTAACGGACAATTAAAAAAAATATGGTTTAGTAAAATGTGCTAAAAATTCATTTATAAAAAGATCAATAATCCCTTTATTAAACTACTTTGTCAGATTTAACGCATCCTTACAGGTGTCGGAGAAATGCTGACTTTCTTCATTCAATTCTAACAGCGCTTATTGCGAGCAAAGCCATAGACATATGGCTTAAGCATTGCGTTATATAACGGGGAGGTTCACAATAATTAACAATAATTAATTAATAAATAAATGAAAAGTATCTGGATTCAGCCTCATACTGAACTGCTCTAAAGAAAGTCCAAATTATGAGCACTTTTTACTGTACCAATCTTTTTTTATGAACCACTGAACTTAGCAATAGCATATAGGACAATGCACACTGAGTCGCATATTGCGGCATATTGCGCCATTTAACTCATTTTCTTAATAGTAAGATGGCAGTGACGCCCAAAGGACATACAGTAGGTTACAGTATACATTAACTGGAAATTGTAACACACGAGCATGCAAACAATTCCTGTGCTAAGTTTTTGCAATAGTGCGCATGTAAAAGTCCCTTTAGGGGCTCCTTAAATAACACCTCAAATATAAATAACACCTAAATTGGCTAACTTTTTCTTTCTCCAATAGCTGTTCAGCCCTGTTACATTTAAAATGTTTTGAGGTTGAATGTTATGGGGTTGAAGGTCAATGCAATTTTTGAAACATTCTGTGAAAAAGTGAGCATCTGTAAGCACTGAGGACTAATAAATCTGTTTCCTGAGAGTGACCCACTGCTTTTATTTTATATGGCACATTGTACATAAATATAAATATAAACTAGCATCATAAAATAAATGGTCACAGGTCATCTTGCAGTGTCATTTGACTTAAAATGTATATGGAAAGTCTGCATATTTAAAGCCCACCATTTCTTTCATGGAAAAATAGGAGGCGTAGTTTTCATCCTGGTCGCCACCCTCTTTTTGTTGGCCGCAAATGTTTTCAGATCATTACAGCCAAAAATAGATGCACAATACTGTTTTGATTACCAACCATGATAGCAATACAAAATACAATAAATTAATAACCAGACAAGCATAATAACGGTGTGGAAAAAAACGTCTCTTAAGTCACTCAAAGTTCAAGCTCTTTGTCATAGTTAGAGCAACACTCAAGCGCCCCAGGTGTGCCATAATGTGTGTGTCTCTCTTCAGAAAAGACTGATGTTTGAGTGTTATTCTTTCCTCAAGACGACTATGTGAAATAACAGCCATTTAGGAACCCAAAGACAATGACGACATTCTGTTTCACTGTGCAGAAATGTTAAATTTGTCATTATCCTGGAAGGGAGACTTGGCCCATTCACCAGCTCTCTCGTCTTTTTGAAACCCAGCCGTGTGTCAAGTTGTGGTTGAGTTGTAGGAATAATGACTGTTTCTGTGCTTGTGTCTCTCGGCAGCTTAACCCATCCCTGTAAATCTGTCGTCCAGCTCTGTGGGACACATTTTTCACACTAATTTCCATCAATGACACCACTTTTCTACAGAGCCTATTTAAAGATGACTATGAGACCAAGTGATATCATGTATGTATGTTATGTCACACTGAAACAAAGTCAGCAGGAACCGTCACCCCTCGTGTTTACTTAGTGTCTGCCATGAGAATAATTGTCAAATCAGTTTTTATATTAAATATTTGGACTAATTCCTTTGTAAAACAGATTTCTGGACTTTCTTCACTGCACTAATTCAGTAAAACAACATCTCATTTGTTGGGAAAATATCAGTGTCAGACATCTAGTGCTTGGTGGTACCATGTTTGTTAACAGGATCTTTGTTCTTTGTTCTTTCTTAAATATATTAACATTAAAGATAATGTACACACATCTTCGTGACAGGACGTAAGGTGCTTTTCTAATGCTTAAGTGCGCCTTAATGGCACAGATACATTATCTGCAGGGTACTGTATTTAAAAGGTTTGTCCACCCCAAAATGAACATTTTCTTATCAATTACTCACCCTCAGGTCGTTCCAATCCCGTAAGACGTTTGTTTATCTTCGAAACCCAAATGAAAATGTGCTTGCTTGACATACAAGAACCAATGAGGTTTGTTCCCGTGTATCAAGCAAGCATGTTTGTGTTTCTTGATGTGTGGATGTGTTCAGAAGACTCCGATTAAACTGCTGGAATAGACTTTAAATGGAACAGAAATCTCTTAGCTTTCATTAAAAAGATCTTCATTTGTGTTTTAAAGTTGAACAAAAGTATTATTGGTTTGGACTGACATGATGGTGAGTAAATTATGATTTTTTTTATTTTTTTTTGGTGAACTAAAGTATGTGTCTGGTGGCTCAAGTGTAGATTTGACGATGATAGCAGATAGGTGCACTTGTAGAACAAGATGGGTAACAAGATCCACAGTCTTAAAATACACGTGTCATATTGCTTGATACTGTAAGTCGAAGACATGGCATGCTTAACAGCACTGGCAGATATTAAAAGTCGTCTAGCAGTATGCAAGGTGTGATATGAGCAAATCTGCAGTTCCTGAGACTTTCCTTGGTAGTTCTCATAGTGTACCCAAGCGGCAAACATCCGGTCTCTCTTTTGAACCCAACACTGAAGTGACTTAAACTGCAATTCATTGACTGGCCGCTAGAGACAAGCTGCAAAAGGGAGTCAGTCCCATAGACCCCACATGTTAAAATGCCCAACTTTACAGCAGAAAAAAAATATGTTTACAGCCTGGTACAAAAAGTTGTTTTGGTCTATATAGCAAATTTTACCCTTCATGACAACTGTGAGGAGTGTGAATATTTGTATAACTCATCCGTTTAAATTATATTAAGCTTTAAAGTTCTGCATAATTAAGGACGTGGCCACTTGAGTGACAGGTGGATTGCCGCTACTGTCACTACTAGCCGTTTGTCTGCTGTCTGTTAGCCGTCTGAACTTGGCATCTCTGCTGTGTTTAAGTTTTTTTCAGGATTATTTCATACAATTATCAAATAATATGGCTTGCTGTGCGGTTAATTGTACTAACAGACAGTCCAAGTAGTCTGGGCTCCATTTTTTCCGGTGAGTGAAACTCAAATATAATTTTATCTATTAATTGATTTAATTTGTTTAAAATAATTTATTTATTATTTATAATTTTATTTAAAACTTTACTACACTCAAGAATTCGACAGACTGTGATTAGCTGTAGGCTGAAACCATAGACCGTATAAAACAGTCTGAAACGTTGTCGTATAATGTTATGCCTACATTTCATGAATAGCGTAACATTTACTAACACAGACTATATTGGAAGTATTTGTTTTAATTGTTGACATGTCCTCAAAAATATGTGTAGGAAATAGGCCTGTAATTACCATAGACTGTAAAAAACTAGTCACCTCAGCTCCACCCAGGACGCCTCTTTGCATATTTTCGGTTATCCGGGAGTGACACGCTGCCAAGATGGCGACGGCCGGCTACACCCACTTTGGGCTTCAGAAATGCTCTTGAGAAACCTACGGGTGACATCACGGACACTACGTCCATTGTTTTACACAGTCTATGGTACTACCCTCTGCTGGAGTCCACAGCCTAAATCAGCTGGCAGAGGGCCACTTTTACCTTATAGAGAGGCACAAACTACTGTACGTTTCTATCCTGCATGATAGATCACTTGATGATACAACCCCTGGCAGCTACAATGAAAGATTCTTGACATCAGCAGGGGCATATTCTTGCAGAAACCTTACATGTCTACACACATTTCTATATAAGTTACTGTACTGTAAAATAGCTTAATGTTTGAAACGGATTGAAGTTGTATACATTAGCTCTGTCCATTGTACACAATAGCTGTGTTCCAAGACTTTACTAGAGCCAGATATACTAACAGCTTGCACCAGCACAAACCCTCTTTTGGCATTAAAAAACTACTGTCAGGATTTTCTAAAGACATGCAGTGAAAAATTTGTACTGAAAAAGGCATGGACACAGGTATTTTTGCAGCTGACCTTATTGCGTATGCATTTGTAGGAGTTTATCTTTCAGATGCAGAATTTATGGGAGGAGAGTATTTAAATGAATCATGAGAGGCGTTTTACTAATGTTTGCTCTAGTCAATTTACTGGTATTTGCGCCATTATTTACCGCCCAAAACAGCACGTCTTAAACCAGACAATAATCTGCGTATCTCTTGGTAGATTGTGTTGGTCATTATGGAAATGATCCGGCTACATCTGTGTTCTTTAGATCACGCGCAGAACTTTCCACTCCCATTGGCGCTTTTTGGGAATTGAGCTCTCATGCTAATTTGCACTGTTCAGTAAATCTGGCCCTTAATGAGTTGCTTCTTGAAGCGAAGACTTAAAGGCAGACAGCATAATTGAGTGAATACAATCCAAAAGAAATACCTTCTCAAATAAAATAGAACATTTTGATTAGAACATGTGTTTTTATACTGCAGGGAAGAGGTCCCAACTAAAGTGTGACACTCCCACACAAGTATAAAGTATCTCTAAAATGAAATATACGCTATACAAATGTATTTCATACCTTACCTAAGGTACAGATTGCTCAACAGAAATAAACAGCATACAAGTACAGGGTTGTATATTCTCAATGATTTTTGGTTTTATGTGAGAGAAAGGGAAAGCACCTTCCTTTTGCACAATGTGACAAATGCAACAAGGTCACGTCTGAAACGTTGTGTTTGTGTGATAATTGGTAAAATAGTCTATGACACCAGAGCGAGATGGAATCATACTGAAATGGGATGGACAAATCGATGTAGATCTCTACCTGCGGGATTTTGCAAGCAGGAGCGGGACAAATCGTAAACGTTGTTGGCCAGAGTGGAAAGACATATAGCTTGTTTTTAGCGAGAGTGGGACAGAATCTTAAAGGAGTGGAAGTAAAAAATCAATCCCACGCAGACTTCCACTGAAGAGTTTGCTTAGCAACATGCTAATGTCACTATAGAACTATAGAATCAATAAAGAGTCAAGTCTTCCAGTTGCTTCACATGGAAGCACATATAAGAGTTGCTGTCTATGTTTTCCAAATCAGTCACATTTTACTTTAATTTGTCATTTAGGAGTCAAGGCAAGGCAGCTTCTATCTATTTTCTATCTTGTTTTGTCTGTCTTTCTCTGTGTCATCGACCGAGTCTCTCGTCTACTCTTCAGTGTCTCTCGAGCTCTTGGACTTCATAGCATCTAATTCAGTCTTATCAGTGCAGTAATTTAGCCCTCACAGCTTGGGTTTCTGTCAGCCACCCCTGGCCCATTGTCCAACGCAGCTGTAGTTTAGATAAACCCTCAGACAGGAACAAAGTCCGTCTTGACCTATACAGACCCAATCGCACTTGTTTCCCTCAAAACTAATTTCTGCTGCTTTCAGGCCTGGGAGAGCGTAAGACGGGGGATGAACAGGGAGGGTGGGAGAGAGGGATGGAGAAAGAGAGGATTTAGATGGCTGGCTGCCCCTGGCTGCGCTCTTCCACACTAGTCAGTAAAACACATCCCTCTTCATAATGAGCTGCTTTGAGTCTCTTCATACTCGCATACGGTACGGAGCAAATGACCTTCCCCATAGGAAAGAAAAATCACAATCGGAGTCTCATTAATATCGCAGTTGTTTTTCCTAGACAGCAAAGATCCCAGAACCCAGATCTCAGACTTGCCAGGATAACAAAGCTTGCAATCAAAACTCATTTTGAACTCAAACATTTCTCATCACTTCCAAGACCAAATTCATTCTTAGCTAAGCTCCGGCCTTTATAGGTTACTGTTGCTTGATCAGACAAGCTAAATCCATCCCAATATCATGAGAAAACATTACTATTTAACAAGGTGGCTATTTCGTATGAATTTATGTACGCTTGTTTCCGCCACAGAATAAAACATAAAAAAGGTTATTGCGACTTTTTATCTCACAATTAGGACTTTTTTTCTCCGAATTGTGAGATACTGTATATACTCGCAATTGCAAGTTATAAAGTCAGAATTGCGTGATATAAAGTCTCAATTGCATGTTATAAAAAAAAATCTCTTTTTAAAAAGTTGCAAAAGTTTAAACTTGCAATTGTGAGACAAAAAGTCAGAATTATGAGATAAAAAGTTGCAATTATTTTTTAAATTGTTTTATTCCTTGGTGGAAACAAGCTTCCATATGAATTTGTACAATGTTATTTACCATGTTTTTAAACCATGTAGGTCCAAACCTTACCGCACACCTGTATTCTTAAAAGTTGCAAGAATTATTATTATTATTATTATTATTTACTTTCTTGATGGTCTCAGCTTTTGGGTGTATCCTATTTGAGTTTTTAGCAATCTGTCTTCTTGGATTTGGTCACTTTTTAGAAAAGCATAGAATATAAATCAAAGGATAAAATCTAATGGATCAAGCTAACTTGTTTGGAACTAGCTTGTGCATTCCAGTCTCCAATTTGAACAGTCATAGCTTATTCACATTAATTATTGACATGAAACCTGAAGTCCTCCTGAGCAAAGTGGTGTCTTGGGGAAGAATAGTGTGGAAGCTGGGGTGGAGGGGGTGCATTAAAAGATCTATTTTCCTCCACTGTCATCTTTCGACTTGATTAGCACTTGAAGATGTAAATCCAAAATCCCACTGTCTGTCAGGCTGTCCCATCCAAAGCTCCCTGAAAGGATGGAATAGAGCAGAAGTGGTTGAGAGAGGCCCAGCCTCAAGTGGCTGGTCAGGCCCGGGCCGCCCACTCCAAGCTTGTCAGGGTCGTCCTTGAGTCTGCCTGAGCGAGGGGGTTCCCAGGGAGATGGAGCCTGCTCGCAGACTCACAGGGATTAACTTTTCACATGGCTGGGGGTCCGTGCCTGAAAAGAGCTGACAAGCAAACAGCTTTATTAAAAAACAGAGAAGAAGAGAGGCTGAGCAGGAGGGAGTGACAGAGGAGGGAGAGAGAATTCTTCACATGACAGTCCTGAGAGAGGATTTCGGCTCATACAGTGTCCCTATGCTTTCTTTCTTTTATTCTTGGATTTTTTTCATTTTTTTTTTCAGTGTAGCCGGTGCACATTGTGGGTGAAACAGGTGGTCAGGTTAACTCAAGGAAAAAAATATAATAAAACAAAAAATAGACCATGGTGTTTTTTAATAATAAAAATAATAATCACAGAAATAATCATAGTAAAAAAAATGAGTATACAAAAAAATACAATAAATAAATAAATTAATTAATTACTAAGCATCATCATGGTTTCAAACATCAATTTGTCAGTAATGTTTTAACTTGAAACTAGAGTGCTTTGTCAAGGTAAATAATTTCTTATAAATCTGAAATGGTGGCACAGAAAAGTCATTACCGTGGTAAAATTACCTTGGTAATTGTTTTAGTCAGGAAAGCTCTGATTTATTCAAAGACGATTGATTCCGTCCATAAACAAATCAGCACAGCAGTTGTAGACGGATTGTTTTGACTCCATGTGATAGTAGATCAGGAAATCAAGTCTGTTTACGACAGGCACTTAATGTGGCCCATGGCCAAGAGCAGGACAGGGAGGTCAGTGTGTAGGTAGTAGAGTATAGCCTTTCACTGCTACGGACTGATAACTCTATACCTGTTCTAACGCTATTTACAGATCTATCAGATGCACATTTGTGTAACAATAAAAAGTTGTATTTTAATTAATACATGCCTAAATGTGTGCAAATCACCTTCTACATTTAACATTTAAGTTACAATGTTACTGTTCAAAAGTCAATGAAACATTAGCCAGTGATTATTTTTTAACTGATATATATATAAAAACAGCCAGTCAGACACTTTTCATTGTAATGAATATTGGACAATATTTAACAAATAAGTACTATTATTTCTTTTTATCATACTGTGATGATGCACTTTCACAGTTATTAACGTCATACTGTAAATGTAGCTTTTTATATTGGAATGTTATATTTCCTTGACATAAAAAAAAAAAAAAAAAACGACAGCCGTGTTGGTTATTTGATTTATTAGAAAATGATTTCGATGTTCACTTTAGACATTCTACTAACTATAAGTTACTTAAAACTACATGCAACTCTCATCAGTATGGAAGCTTGTTTCCACCACAGAATAAAAAATAAAAAAGGTAATTGCGAGTTTACATCTCTCAATTCTGACTTTTTATCTCAGAATTGTGTGATTATATTCTGACTTTATAACACGCAACTGCGACTTTATATCACACAATTCTGACTTTATATCTCGCAATTCTGAGACAAAAAGTCGCAATCTTTTAAAAAAATGTATTCTGTGGCGGAAACAAGCTTCCATACATAAGCAGAATAGCAGAATAAGTTGACATACTTTTTTTAGGAATTTTTTGGCATACTTCATTAGGATTTTTTTTTTTTTCTTTTGCTATTGGAGAATGCATATCTGATGTAGTCTCCCATTCATTTTTACCCAGCTGTGACGACTTCCACTTCTGGGAATCCTGGAAATGTGAAAAGTGTCCATTGTTGACACGTAGATTTATAAAATTAGTTTTTCTGTACTCCATTTACTTTATTTCTTGCTTGGAGAAACAAATGGGATATTAAATCAACCTGACAAGATTGTGGCCTGACAATTCTACATTTAAATAGTTTTACAAAGACTCCCTCTATTTGGTGTTACGCTCTAGGTTTCCCGTGACGCCCTGGTGAAGTTCTTAAGAATCTACAGTTGCATGCTCGTTGGACAGTCATAGCACACCTCTCATAGTCTCCTCTGCCACGGCCATCACATTTCAAGATAAACCCCTCTCACTCTTCCGTCCGGTCACTGTATCCCGCGCAGGGCGGCCATGCACAGCTCCTGAATGCTCTCGCAGAAAGCTGATCTTCCCAAGGCCTGCAAGTAACACCACAACAATAAGCATTCTTCTCTTTTTCTTTCTTCAATGCACTTTCACTGCCTTTCAGTGTTGGGAGATGTTAATTTTACAAGTTACAATATTCCAGTGCTCATTTTAAAAAATAACTGCTTATGGTACATGATTACATTTTATGCAATGTAAATGCAGTCGCATTGCAAAAACATGTCCAGTGTCCATGAGCGAATTCTGTGTGGTGAAATTTTTCACTCTTGATCGCGTTCAGTCCTATTGGAATTACTTGATTTCACAGATCAATGGTAAATGTGACCGCGGTTTAATACGTTAAGACTCATTTTTGTTTATCAGCAGTTCTGAAGTTTTTAAAACATAAATCTCAGGGGGATTTGAAATAACACGTTATTGTCGTTTCTTGGAAATGCGTTACCCGCAACACTGGTGTTTTTAATATCTCACCCCTCTTTTTTGAGTTCTCTGGGTTCTCTCCGTCTGCTTCTGGCTGTTTAATGGAACTCAATACCACGTCCTCTGACCTGCATTTAAAGGCTTTGTGGTTTCCTTGTGAAAACCAAACCCTGAAAATGACATCGACAAAAATATGATTCTCTCCCGCACGCTGCTCCTTTTGCTCTGACATCATGTCATCACTTGTGGTTTAAATTTCTTTAAATTGTCTTTTTATCTGAAATGAGGATTACCAAGTGTTTGAAACCCAGTTAAAATGTGTTTCCCTATGAACTCTTAGCACTTAACCTAGCGAAGAAAGGCCTTGATTGCTTTAATAACAATACGGCGGCCTGGGAAGTGAGAGGTGCTGGAGGGGCCCTACAGAGGAGCATATTAACACGCATAAGGAGGAAATCGGCTCTCTGGCACTGGGGAGGTTGATTAGGGTCACGATGAAGTGTCAGAGAAAAAAGAGATTGAAAAAAACCCTGAGAAAAATAGATTTTTTTTCAAGATTCTACTTTGGACTTTTGAACACTGTACCAAATTTTGTAAGAACTGAGTTCAGTATACAAACTTAACACATCATCAAAAGCAAAATTGACAATCTCTAAACATTTATGCTCTCAACAATGAATAATTATCATAAAAAACCCATGTAGTTTGAGGATAAGAGCAAAACCTGTCCATGTTGGTATCTGTCTAGTTTGGCTGGTTTTGCCAAGTGAGAGATTGACACACTTGCTTTGATGTCCACAAGAAAAGATACGGGAAGCATGGTCTTATTTAAGAAAGTAAGTGAAATTTATATATCAGATTTAAACACAACAAATGCTATATATGCGCATGCATTTGGTATAAAACTCTCCAGTCATCTCCTATTAACTTACCTGACACTATCCAATGCTAGATTGTTTAAATTTTCAGACTGCAGACTCCAATCTCCAATACTCCAATCCTTATGTTCTTTGGCAAAAAAGTGTTTTTTTTTGTTTTTGTTTTTTTTGTTTCAGTTGATACAACTAATTGGTTTCTTTAATGGTACACAACCTCTCAATCCAGCCTCATATAGCCGTTGGCTTACAGTTGAAGATGAAATTGGAGGTTGGAGGTCTCATTCAGGTCTTTAGAAGCTGTTTTGAGGTGGTCCCACAATCAGGTGATTTTTCATCCTCTTTCTTGTCAAAATTCCCACTAGTCTTCCTTGACCAGCCATAGCGCTTTACATTTCACATTGTAGTGGTCTCACTGTGCTTTGAAATAATTCTGTGGTCATTGTGACTATTCACATCTATTACACGAGCAATATCCAAAACCGATATAGCCATTTTGGTTGCAGAGGACAGCTCCTTCCATCTGCCCATTTTCATTAAAGGCCATTTTCACTAAAACCCACAAATTAACATCTAATAATATAGCTAATACCTGCCACATAGTGATTTATTGAATTATAGGCTTGGAATAATGAGTGCAAGCTTGGTATGACCACTCAGCCAAAAATGACGTCCACAAAACTTGATATGGTTTATTGTGTCATGACAAATGATACAGTTGAAATAAAAAAAAAGTAGAAAAAAGGATCCGCACACAGCGAATAAGACAAAAGCTCTCCAACTGTTCATTTATAACTTCAAAAAAGGCTTCAAAAAGACGTGCAAAAAAGTGCTGTAAAGTGCACTTTTGCGCTATTAAGTTTTGTGATGTTGGACTGATATTGGACCTTTTATTTCACCATCAAATACATGGAATGTGTACATTAGTTTTACACTTCAGGCACATCTTCACAACATGCATACAAAATATTCAATAAAAAGATTGAATAAAGTCCAGAGAAGCCAGCAGAGACGCTACTGTATATGGTCGGACCTGGTCATTGAGGGCATTAAAATCAGTATTTTATCAACAATATTTTGAATTTAATCCTGAAGAGGGATATTCATATTTTTATGACAACATACCTGCAGCATTATTCTGCACCATCTGTAGGGACAAAAAATTGAGGATTGAGAAAGGAGGGAATTAAATAGTCGCAGACACACACTCACATATGTTCAGTGCAACACAGGCTTATGAAAAGCAGCAGGGATTGTTCTTGAATTAGGAAAGTCAGGGGCACCTAAATAGGGTCTGAGAAGTAAAGGGGAAATGAGGGGTCAGGCCTGGATTGTGCTTGAATTAGCCAGACTATTCAGGTCCTCCTGAAAAGCTTCTGGGCTCTTTTTCCACAAGCAAATTGGGAGGAAATCTGGCTATTGTCACGTGTTTTGAAGTGGCTGGGGCTTTAGTGAGGTGCTTACCTACAGATGAAAGTTGAGACAATGGAGCCGCGCGGCACAGACTGGAGAGAGAGAGAGAGAGAGAGAGAGAGAGAGAGAGACCGCTGGAGGACAGGCTTTCAGGAGGAGGGTACGGCTTTAAAATCATGGCTTTGGCATCTTACACGCAGCAAAAGAAGAAATAAGCTTTCCCCAGTTTTAATCAAAGTGAGGAAAATGTAAGATTGAAGCTGAAGATTGAAGTTTATTTAACCAAGACTTTACAAGTTGCAATATTAGTTCTAAAGTCATTTTTAGGGTGTTTAAATATAACACATACAAAAAAAGGTTGTTGTTGGAAATCTTTTTTTTTCCTTTTATTATTTTAGTAATTAAAATAATTAATTACTAAAATAAGTATTACTTACTATTATCAGTACAAGTTTAACTCTTGTTTTTCTTGAGGGAATTTGCCTGAGTTGTGAATTGTTAGTCATGACTCGTGAGTTGTGTCCAGGCCGTGGGCTCTTACCTCTCCCCTCCTGAGGCAGCCCATGTTTTTCGTCACCGCCCATACCCTCTTCCTCCCTTTACACCCCTGAGGTCTTCCGGAACCTTCCTCAACATTCTGCCCATGTCCGCACTCTCATTAATCAACGTCAAGCTTCAACTGGAGGACAAGGCCAGTATTCTCCGCGCTGCCCCCTCAGACGCTCATACATCTCATTGTTCTGATTCACATGGGCAAAGAAACGGCAGAGAGTCCGACATGAAAGGGATGAGACTTCGAAAGAAAGAAGAGGAGGCATTTCTGCATCTTTCTCTCACTTGTTCCCTCCCATCAACACTCTCTCTATCAGTCTCTCTGTTCATTTTCAGCTAGTGTATGGGAAGAGACGATCGGTTTGAAGAATACATTTGGGTCAGTCTTCAGTTGCCATTTGTGTCCATAAAATAAGCATCGAAAAGTAGTATATTAATCTTGAAATTTCAACCCTGTTACATTTATTTTGGATGGCCAGTCAAGTCGCCATTATTTATAGAGCACTTTATACTATACAGATTGTTTCAAAGCAGCTTCACAGTAATAAATAGCAAAATAACAACATCAATTATGCAAACTTCATGAAATATGAGACAAATTCAAATTCTGCTTAAAGCATCTCTAAAAAGATAGTGTTATTATAATGGCAAACAACTGACAGTTGAAAAGTGGATATTTTGTAGAAATATCAGCATTCAACTTCCATAGTCTCTCAATTTTGAGCACAAGATGTAAACATCAAATTAATAAACTTCCCTCCCTTATACCATCAATCCTGTTACCATAATTAGCATAATTATGTCCTAAAATATGAAATATTAATTTAGTTTGAGAAGTCTTACACTTATTATTTGACTGATAGAATGTAAAAAAAAAAAAAAAAAAACTTAAGAAAACTCATCAAACTGGAGGAGGCACCCATTTCATAGAATGAGCCATTTACAGAAATGAAAAACAGCTATTGAGAGGATGAGAAAAAAAGAGGGGGAAGAGAGAGGAAAACTTAGAGAGAGAGGCGATGTGTATGCCACTCTTTGTCCTGTGTTCATTGTCCGTTGTTTGTCATTAACCTTTGCTGTAGCTCCCGGATGGAGCTGACACTTTTTATACAAAGACAGCACTTTTTTTTTACCACCCTGGGAAAAAAAGCATTTAATCATGTCTAGTGGGAGAAAACTCAAACATTTTGAAAGGTTTTATGCTGATGCAGAAAGTTTTGACAGACAACAGAGCGCAAAGATCCGAGCGGACACCGCCGGTGGTTTGAATGAGGGAAATGAAAAAATTATTTTGTCCAGGAAACCTGACAGTTTCTCTTTCTCTCCATCTACCTTGCCGTGCTTTCTCTGTGCTGTCACAGTGTCCTGTCCATCAAAAATAAGCCCTTTAGCTCCTCATTCACGTTCCTGCTTGTGAACGGAGTTTGATACAGGAAACACAGGATCCTGAATTTGAAAGGGTGAGCCTGGGTGAGTTCACGCTTGTATGCAGCTGTAGGTGTCAGTTGATGTTGGTGTTATTGTGCATGTCTCCGTCAAAATGCAAGCATAGGAAGACAGACGTGAGAGACGGCACAAGAGCGTTCGGCCCGGATGACTGATGACCCCCCCCCTCCGGGTCCCGTCAGCCCTGTTACTCTAGCCGGTCACATGCCACATTGTGCAACTGTTCACCAATGGACCTCTGTCCCTGACACCGAGAAGCAATCAGTCTTTTCATCTGTGCACTCTCACTTTTACACACATACAGTTCCTCTAGGCACTTACTGGCTGGACATTGGGGTGGGGGTAAATTACATTGCCAATCAATCTTCTCCACCGACTTGATGAAAGCTGTCTAAACTTTCGCTCTTTAACTAACCCTCTGAGGTCTATTAAGAATGCCCGACGTAAACCGGACAAACAACAGCTGAGATTAAAAGCCATTCAGTTCTGCTAGAGGTGCTTGAGAAGTGGTTTCTTTGGGAGAATGAGTGAGCCTGTTGGGTTCAACAGTTAGCTCCAGAAAACATTGCTGTAGTAGCTGAAGTAGCTGGTGGTTAAGCCATTTTTCGTTGTTTTCTCAGACAATATCACCAATTTTTTGTGACTTTCTTCAAGCTGTCTGACTTCAAGCATGATTGTTAGTAGTGTTTGCTAAAGAAAGCAGAAATGCTTGGTAACACTTTATTTTACAGTGTCATTGTTACATATGTTACATGTAGTAACTAAAGTAATAACTATAAATAATGCACAATTACACGCAACTAACCCTAAACCAAACCAACCCCTCATCCTAACCCTATACGGAGTACATGTAGTTACTTAAAGAACCCGTGAACCGGAAGTTGCAAACGACTTTTCTCCAGTGTTGTGACGTATTTCCAAGTGAAACGGAATATTGAACAGAGGGCAGGGTTTTACTTTAGCGCTCCTCCTCTCCATCTCTTGCTCATGGCAGACTAACGGTTTGAGGGGAGTGGTTAAGCGTTTTCAACCCAAGCCGTAAAACTGAAATCATCAGAAAAGGAACGCCATTCCAGACCGGAAGTTTTCAGATTTTGATTAAAGATTACCACAGCAAACTTTTTTTTTCTGTGTATGAACTTGCATGGATTAATTGTTCACCACAAGACTAGTAATATGCGCTAACAAAGTAAATAGGGTCAATTTTGATTTCATGTCGACTTTAATATTACTCAGTACTTAAATGACAACATAGACACCTTAAAATGAAGTGTAACCAAATGTTTTAAGGTGTCCTTGTTAGTGTAAATACACAAATACTGTAAGTAATGAGTATAGGGTTATGGTTTGGTTTAGGGTTAGTTGTTTGTAATTATGCGTAATTTATCATTATTAATTGCAGTAGTAACTGCATGTAATGTGTAACAAGGACATTGTAATATTAAGTGTTACCGAAATTGTTACTATTTCTCGAAAGAGTTTGAATTAACCCCAGGTATTAAACTGTGAAGAATCTCTATAAAATAATTTATTTGCCTCCAACCATTCAGATACAATTGCTGTTGTGCTGTGTTGATGTAAATATGGGCAGTTTGACATATTTCAGTTGCAACATGCATTTTTTTTTTTTTATGGTTTCAAATGTCTTAAAGGACACTCGATGCCACCACTAAATAGTATTTTTTATTTTTTTTTCCAGATCTTCTAATAATAAGAGAAAGAAAGACGAGAGATAGAAAGAGATCTTTGTGAGTACCCTCCTCTCTGGGGGTTTGGCTTAATCTTGAGTTATTTTCTCAGTGAAAAGAGGGCAAAAATACCATGACGGTCGCAGAGCAAATTTCTCCATGCCCATACACGGTATTAAGATGTCTCTGATCCACAACAGCCCGCTGATCTCCCCTGTTGTCTTCTTCTCGCGCTCTTGTCTGGGACGGTGGCCAAGTGCCACCGAGGACACTGGGCCTAATAAATCATCCCTATTTCAACATCTGCAAGGCCCAAAGGCTACCCCTGACCACGACGAGCTCTTCTCTTTCTCACCGGGAGACTCCTCAGGGATGACAAACCCAGCATTGTCTCAGCTCCAGTGAAGAGGAGGCTCTCTTCTTCTCAACCCTTTTGACAAAAGGCGTCTGAAGGCCAGCTTTAGCCTGCCAGTCCAGATAGCCGGCTCTCAGCAGGAAAGATTGCTCCCTCTCTTTCTCTCTCCCGCCATCCTTCGCCCTCTCTCTCGCTCCCGTCTTTTAATACTCTCCTCCCTCGGAGGTCAGCAGCTAGGCCTCGTCCTTTCATTCCCACTGCACTCTCAGGAGAATATAAAGACATCAAGTGCGGAGGAGGGGAAAGAAGCCAAAATTGGCAGAAAGAGATATTAGACATGGCTGTCACCACTATTCTGTGGCCACTTTTCATGCGAAGTGTTGTAAGACGAAGGGGGTGGGGTGAATAGATAAATAAACAGCATGGCGGAAAAGTTGGATCTGGGGCTTGTCGCATTATTCATTTTCAAAAATAGGCCGAAAGGAGATAAAAAAAATCTTTGGCGACGCCAATTACATAGAAGAAAGGGATAAGAAATCAATTCATAGTGTTTCAACATTGTATACTAGTGAACTAAGCTATTCATTGGCTTTTAGTGTGCTGCTCTAAGCCAGCAGGGGCCTGACGCGATTATTTGTGTGTGGTTACGAGAGTGCATTTTAGCAATACTGATGGAGTATAAAAGGACTAGTTTGGTTAAAAGGCTTTCAGGTATCCTCTTAACCATGTTTCTACGCTAGCATGTTTGATAGAACACTTTGAAAGAAATGTTAATGTAACAAATGAAGTCTTTCGTGGCTCTCGCTGCATTGGCCCACTGTCTTCCACCTCAAAACATTTGGATTTCCAATTAACCCAAGAGGAATTGTGAATTTCCTGCTGGCAGACAAGCCTTGATGTCTTAATCTTCAGCATGTCATTGCCATGAAAGGCGGCATTTGACAGTGTTTCACAGCATTGAACATACCCCCAAAAGCCACCCAGTGACTCTAAAGAGGGTCAGGCCAGCGGGCACAACACCAGCCCCAACTGTCTGTTCTGTGCAAAAGCAGCATATAGTAACAACATGCGTATTGTCTGTCTGGAGCTGCCTCAAGTCCCAAAGCTCCTCAGGGGGCTGGAGAGCACAGGAGATCACTAAGACTTGTTAGCCTTGGCTGGCAGACATGTGGACAGAGTGTTGCTATTAGAAAAAAGACTAGCATATAACAGTATTACATTTATCAGCAACAGTCAACAACATATATGATAATGAATCAACAATAGCTGTGAGATTTGAGGAATTAGTTTTTCAAACGTATCTACCAACAGAATAGATCTGAGAACAGGGAGCTGATTCATTAAGCACTGAAAAAAGTGTTGCTTGTTAAACTACAGTCTACTCATAATCAGACAGTAACTCAGTAGGTAAAGTACAGTCAAGATGCTCTTCAGAAAAGCAGTTAACTACACTACAAGCTGCTAACATTTGCTAGCAAATTTACCCAGTGTAACACCACAAAAATAGAAACCAAGCGATTGACAAAAACCTCTGTTGCACTTCGCTTGTGGTGGTAATGGCAAGTTAGGACAAACACAAATACAGTAGAGATAGTTTTTAGCTCTTTTCGCTGTGCAATACAGTTATATAAAAATCAGTGATATAACATTTTGTCATACTATGGCGCTACACACAAAACAATCGCTACACTATTTTGCTAAAATACACAAAATGATACACTGTTTAGCTAAGCTACTGTTATTAGCATCACTAATTAATATAGTTTTTAGCCTGTTAAGCTAATCATAATCACACTGCAGCTTACTCAGTAGGTAAACTACAGTTAACTACTCTTTAAAGAAGTAGTTAAATACAGTATAAACTGCTAACATATGCTTGCAAAGCTACCCAGTGCAATGCCAAAATAAAGAGAAACCAAGCAATTGAAATGCAGAAGTATTTTGCTACAACACAAAATGCAATGCTTATTAGCTAAGCTATTGTCACACTGCTGCAAACTGTAGTTAAGATACAGTAGTATACTGTAGATAGTGTTGTGTGATGGTAAATAGTTACTGTAGGGATATTCACTAAAAAAAGATGGTATTTGGATTCACAAGCATCCTCATTTTTGCCAATGAGCAGATCCTTGTAAAGAGAGGAATAATGTAGTGAGAGAGACAGAGTGTGTGCTTGTATATTTATGTGAGTGAAAGAGAGAGACCCAATGTCACTCAACATTGTGAGGCCACTTCCATGGGAAACACTGAGCTCATGCCCTATCGCTCCTATAATGGACACTTTGAGGGGATGGGCTACTCTGGTAGGTCCCCAGGCCCCGATAAACCAGAATTCCTGTCTGGATGCAAACCCAAACAACATTAGTGGCCACACCGCTGCCTCCCTCCCCCAAGCCCCGTGTGCCGCCCTGCCCACTGGCATTGAGCAGAGGCAGATTCCTCTGTCTCTCCCATCAGCACTACACCACTTATCTCAGATGGTCGACAGCGATAATGCTCTTAACAACAGCTATGTGCCACCAAGACACATTAGAGGGGTCTTAAGCTTTGACATCTCAGCCCCCGCCCCTACCTCAGCGCGTCCAATATTAACATTGAAAAAGAAACACTGCTCGTTTGGCAGAAGACCTTAGCTACATTTTTCCCCTGGTCTCAAAGCTTTTGGCCCGGAGTCTCTTGTTATTTCACAAATCACACCGTAAAGTCTAATGCTCGCCACAGGAGTGTGTCATCGTTACTTAACTACAGGCCGTGGGGTGCGTAAGGCTGGATTTGTGTTTTCTCATGTGAGGTATGGATGAGTTCTCACTCAGCACTGCCAGCTCGCTGCATCCCACCGCCGGCCACATCCATAAAAGCTCAGGGCCCATGAAGCAACATGGCTAAGCAAGCCATGCGAAACGTGTTGCCTTTTTCCTTTTCACTGCGCTCATTTTCATTCCTCTCTCTTTTTTGATGTTTTGGTTCAATGTGGGTGTAGATATAAAAACAGTGCAAGAAAAAACTTGGTCGGAGTTGCTTTTGCAAACAATTTCCCTGCTGATTACTCCACTGGAACTTTCCATTAGTCATGTAAGTGAAGTTAAGACGGTTTGTACCCTCATAAAGTCATCATTGAGCATAAATGATGATGAGACCATTATAAACCATAGGTCAAGCAGAGGCGTCTGGGGCTGGTGAGATTCTCACCGTTCAGACGTCGACTAGCGCTGACATGATGGCAATGGCGTCCATAGAAACAACTTAACACTATCAACCATAGCAGAAAAATGACAATCATGATCTCAGAGGGGGTTCGGTAATTAGATCTGCCTCTAGCTGGGTGTCAAGTCATCTTAGATATTTTTTTAATATTCATCTGAGTGTTTTTCCCTGACAGATAAACTAGTAATCACCTTGCTCAGGGGGCTGATAGGGCTGTTTTGTGTTATCTAGTGGCTAATAAAGTCATTTGTGATGAGCCGAAGTTCACGCTCAGAGAGGCGGCTGCAGACGACACCTGTCTCTGGAGCGGACGTCAGATTAGGAAAGTCGTCCTCTCCATATTAAGGAGTGGTCGTACTCTTTGATTTAACTTTTTTTTTTTTTTTTTTTTTCAGAAGATGCCCATGTTTAATATTACTACTCTAGCATATGGTCAAGTACAGAGCATGATTTAGCATTCAATGATCCCTAAACTGTCCACACACTTTTCCTAATAATATGAAACATAACACATTTGTGGCCGAAGAAGTCATGTTTGTTTGATGTGCCTGAAATTTACAAGAACGTTTAACATTCTTCTATCACTAGAGAGCATAACTATAAATTGATCTTTGCTAGAGAAAAACAATTGACAATCCCTTTGAAGTGATCCCTAAACGCTGTCCTTTAGCACTCTTCCATATTGATTTTTCCACAGGGAAAAAAAGGAGAGTGAGTCAAGGCCAGTCATAAAGAGTGTCCAAGGATGTTCCCAACATCACACGATACGCCTCAGACGTCTCATCTTTCAGCTAATCTTTGTGGTTAAAGTAAACAGCGCGCTGTGAATCATGGGAATGCAATGTGCGGCGACAGACTAATCAATTTCATTAGCTGCATCAATCATCGGCGCTTGACGTTTATTGTGGTGGTGATGGGTTGATCTGGTGGACTCGGGGACAGGCGGCTACAGTGATAAATGTTGCTATCTCTAGAAAGAGAGAATAAATAGACTAGAGTCTTTTGTGGGAAAGAAGAGTTGGCAAGCTAGGGAGATTTACACATCCATCCTTATTACTGTTACATTTACATACAGACAGCAATCCACTGGTCAGTGGACAAAAATGTAAAGGATACATTTTCTTTGACATATTATGTTTACCTTGGAAGGTAATGTTATAACGGTCTAAGCAGTTGCCCGTGCTATGTTGATTTACCAGTACGCTCAAACAAACTTTAGAATGAAAGTGTAAAATCAGCGCCACTAGTGTCACCGAACGGAGTTGCAAAATATTTGACTTTGTTCAACCAGACTTCCTGAACATGCTACTTGTCTGTCATTGGATGCAAACAGATAGCCCCGCCCCAAACTCAAACCACAGGTTTGCTGCGTCAATAAGTTTAACGCTGGATAAATTACTTTGTCTTTAAACGCTGAAGTTTTTGACGTATAAACACTGTTTTTTTATTATTTTTTTTACTTCTTTACGCCAGGTTTTTTTTTCTGTCACATCAAGGCTTCCCATCACATTTAACAGTTCGAAATTACTGAAACTTTCCCTCTACTGAGATCGCTGGCAGTGGATGAATAAACGGTCTGCATGAACTTTGTCCCTCATCAACCACACTGGTAGAGGAAATATCTTGTTTGTGATCCCTCCCCTGTATCTCCAGACGGTATCTCTTGGCTGCAGCCTTAGATTTCACTCTTTGAATTTTTTAGTGGTCAATGCGACGACTAATCTGATTTGGACGCCTCTCAAGCCAGGAGGGTAAACGGTTCTCTAGCTACAGTTCATTTGACGCGCACAGCCGTGTTTTGTGTTTCCTGAGCGTGGAGAGCTAAAATGATACAAATTCTTATCCTGCAATTAAAACTATTAGAGTTGTGTTATTCTTGGTGAATTCACTCATTCAAGCATTGGTTCAATTATCGTCAGAGGTAATTGTTTTCCACTCAGCTCCAGCTGATGGGCAAAAGCAGTTCTTGATACCTGGTTTGATATAGTTGATTATAGAGTTGAGACTTGTTTTGTTCATTGTGCTGTTTTTGTATGAGTTTTGAAAGTTTGACTTTCACAGCAGATACTTTAGATATTGCGTGAGCTCAGTGGTTTAATAAATTGCCATTACATGGTACTGAAAATGCACATGGCTTTTTATATAATGTGAGAGTAGGGTAAGATGTGCCATGTTTTAGTCAAGTCGTCCTCTAGTTAAGAAGAAATGAGACTAATACATCTAACTGAAATTAGAAGTATTTATCTGTAACATAATGGCACTCAAAAAAGTGGTGCATTGACATTATCTTGGGAGTCATATATATATATATATATATATATATATATATTTTTTTTTTTTTTGTGAAAATAATGAAAAACTTGGCTAATTCACTTACACCAAGAACGATAACTATAAAGATAACTGTGACTATAACTATATTAGTGTTCACACCAGCTGACAATATCGTTCTGTTTATCATACAGGTAAGCACGCTGCAGTTTTGTCGTCTGCCGCTTTAAATGCTCAAGCTTTTTAAAGCAGGATTGATTCTGGTTGTCAATGATTTTATCGTTCATCAACTGGAAAAAAATAAACATTCTAAAAGAGATTCCAACGATATCGTGTATCTGTGCCATTGTCGTTGTAGTTGTGGTGTGGACTCTGCTATTCTTTTATATTTAGATTTTTTTAAACTATATATTTATCTTTATCATTATAGTTATCGTCCTTGGTGAGAACAGGCCTTAATTCTTCAGAATACTGTAATGAAGTGAAATTTTTAACATTTGATTTTTCATTTAAATTAAATAGCACCAGTGCTGTAAAGTATTTGTATCATTGTATATAAACTATACTGTGCTACAAGAAAAATATATCGCCACCTACAGGACATTGAAGGTGCTAAATCTTTTGTGTTTGCCCTTCATCTCCCAAACCTGTCAACAGGGCTACTTTACGCCAATTTGAGTTCATTAGCAGCTGCTGAATCGCAGGTGTTTCATATTAGATGAGGACATGGTTGATAAGGCCAAAACCAGCACGTCCAGTACAAATAGGCTTTGACTATTTCATTTTACTGCACATCATTTTATTTATCCGTCATATTGAAGAGAACTTTTTGAAGGATTTTGGGATACTTTATGCCCTTTTTGAGCACTTGAGCTTAACTGGGTGTTTGTAGATGTGTGCTGACCTTGATTTATTGCAATATTGAGGTGTTCAGTTCTATTTTGATTTTAGAAAATAAATGTGATTGCTCTCCTCACAAATAAATTGTTTCTTGTTTTTCACTGGAATGTCTCTTACTGTAGGTGTTGAGGACTAGTGCATCTTTGAGCCTACATTCAGTACGAGTAAAACACTCAAATACTATTAAAATCAGATATTCTCAGGAGCACGACACTATTTCCAACTAAAAACTGGAAACTCCTAATGCGTTCTGATCATTAATTTACACCACAATGGCATTTTCGGGGCCAAAGTTTTTGAAAACAATACCGTTTTTGTCTCTGTGTAAACTACAAAAATGCTAATTTGTGAAAATTGTGACGTCATGCGCATGCGTATTATGTGTTCAGTCTTAAAGGCATGTAGTGTTTCTTTACATAGTGACATCTTCAATTACTGGCCATATTACAGAGTTTTTAGTCATTTTTCAAGGATCTGTGTAAACGAGGATAATTTTGACAACATTGACGTATGTACGCGAAAAAACGCTAAGGAAAAAACTGTGTTGGAATTGGTGACTTGTAATGGAGTCATTTTTGCTGTAAGGTGTCTTTTACTTTAGTATGGTTTTCAGGTACACCTCTGAATAGTACCATTGATTATTACTGAAATATGTATCCTTCAGAGAAATTGAGTTTGACAGTTTAGTTTATTGCTAAGCTGCTGAAGAGATTTTTATGAGAAATTGTATGATTTGACATAAAAAAATACACACCACACACAAACATAGTTATGTTTATATAATGTTTGTATCGAATTAAGTTTTTTTTTGTTGTTGTTGTATTTGATCATGCCTTTTTCACTGCACCTGCCACAATTTTTCCAAAATGAGGTACATTATTATGCAGTAATGTTGTGTCATACCTTTTGAAGCATGTTTGTAATAGAGTTTAGGTTTAAAGAAGCTCTTCTTCATAAAGTTCTGTTTTGTCAGATGTAAATATAATTTGGAAGTTTGGAACACCAGCCATACATTACGAACGAGAATCTCAAGCATTAAATCTTCACAGAAGACTTCAGACTTCATGGTGTGTTCACTGTACCAACTGACTTTAATGTCAAGGAAAGGTCACATCACGCTATGCTACAGACATGCCCAACTCAACTTCATCACCCTAGTGCTTTTACAGCACATCTTGAAGCTGGATCGTTTTCATCAAGAGAATGTAGCGCAGCCAAAAAATGATCGTGTTGTCATAATTCTATCACATGTCCATAAATACATGTTGCAAAGTCATAAAAAGATTCACCGTCTCTTTGGAAAATGTTGGTTTCCATTTGCTGCACAGAATTTCGTAGTATATGACCCACCGGTGGTAGCAATGAATTAGATTGTCCAAATATGTGGGATGTAATGGAGAGTCCACAGAGCGGAGTGGTTAGCATGTGTGTGTTTAGACACAAACGGCTGGCTCGTAAAATTTGTGTTTTGATTGGCGGAATGATTCGCTGTGATTATGATGAGACAGATTTAGTGATCCCCACACCCACATTTCTCATTGAAACATAATTTTTCTTGTCTTTTGTCTTAATATATGCTATCACCGAATAAAAACACTATGCAAAAGAATACTTAAACAACACTTGAAACACATTTAACTTCTGTAATGTGACATGTTTCCTAAAACAAAAAGCAGTATTTATTTGGAAAATGGTGTCGGGCGGGATTTGAATTTACGTGTCAGATTAGAACATGTTGTTATTGCTAACTTGAACTATTAAATCATTTTCGATAATTGAAATAAAGCCGAAATAAAATATATAAATATTAGATGAAGAACTTAAACTTAATGAAACTAAACTAAAATGAAAACTGAAAATATGAAAGTAAATTTGGTAACACTTTACAATAAGGTCTCATTTGTTAATGTATTAACTATCATGAACTAAGAATGAGGAATACATTAGTTACAGTAGTTAATAAAAAACAACAAAATTGTTTGTTCATGTTAGTTCACAGTGCATTAACTAAAGTTAACAAATACAACTTTTGATTTTAATAATTAACATCAACTAAGATTAATATAATTAGTTAACATGTTAACTAAAGTAGTTAACTACTGTTAACAAATAAAACCTTATTGTAAAGTGTTACCTTTGACATACTATTATAATATGGATTAAACATACATAATAAACACTATAAAAGTCTATAAATAATACCCACTGATTAGGCTATAATAGTATTGGTTAATATTTTTTCCCCCACCCACTCGGTCTTGATTACATCAGCACAAAATAAGAATAAGAAAACACTTATTTTATGAAAGAATAGCTTACACAGAAAATGTGTTCATGCGATCAGGGCCATTCATTAATAAACTAAATCTTTATTTTATTTACTATTTCATATTGACTTTAACAATCATAAGAGAAGATGGAGACCTATAGAATAATTTCATAATTTCTTTTTAGAATCATTTCTTTTATATAGACTTTAACCAAGTGTGTTTGCTTCCCTCAGGTGAGCTCACCTCTTATCCTGCACTCCGATATCAGCTAGCGTGAGCAGGCAGGGAACACACATCAGCCATCTATTTATCTAGGAACAGAAAAAAAATCCCATCAGTGACTTATTTTGCATTTCTCTGGGCTGGAGGGTGTCAGATGGGGCTGACCCAGTGTCAACCCCAAACCGAAGAAAGTCAGCGTTTGTGCCCCTCGACCCACATATATATGCACTTATGCAACTCACAAGAGACTTTTCACTTTAATGTTTGGCAGGGCTCAGTCTGCTCTCCACATTCATATTTGGAGAGCCGCAGTCCGGATGTTAGAGTGACTTCTCCTAACCTCTCTCCTTTTTCTCCTTCCATATGTCAAACTCTCGAAGAGTGAAACTTAAATAGAAGACTGGAAAACTTGTTCTCCTGAGCTCTGAGCTAATGCAACCACACCGCCGTTCTTCAGACGTCTCAGATGAACACTTTTTTTCATTCACTCCAACATTAATATGCAGCAAATATTTAGAAAGCATTTATTTTAGAGGGGTGAACGGAATATATTTTCCTTCATTGTGTCTGTCACCGTGTGACGAATTCCCTCGGGCTTGCCTTCAGACTGCACATGATAAATAATCTCATCCTGCAAGTATGTTTCTATATGCAGTTTTATACTCGAGAAGTCCTGCTTTGAATTAAGAGCTCATATTGATCGTCCACAGACACCATAGAAGCACTTTCATCCAAAAGCACATTGCCCAGTCTGACTCGGCATATTATTGATAGATCGTCGATATTTTGCATTCTGCACGTATTGATGAAGCAGTATCGCTTCTCAAACAGTCAATCATAATGCTGGCAACAATATAAATAAAAGCATTTATAAAATGAGATATTTTCTTGCTGCATATGTATGCTAAAAATGCATGTCAAGTGCTTTTTAGACTCAATATTTTTTTCTCAAATTGATATATCACTTTTGAAGCAACACCAATAAAACTAAAATATTGCTTTTATTAGTATATTATTAAAACTACAGAGGTCTGATTTTATTGTTATTGTGTTGCTCTCATATAATGATGTCAAAACTCATGATGCCAACACTATTAGTACATTATGTTCCTCTCTATGTTTTGACATTGCTGTTATTTGATAGCATGATGAATGGAAGGCATTGAAAGGAATCAGCAGTCAGTGGTGGGATATTTCCTTTACTCCTCCTTTATTATTACTGATCATCTTCCCAAATGACTTGTCAATAAACGCTGTCGACACCATTATTTATCTGTATCACTTTGTCAATATGAGCTGCACTGAAGGAGCGAATGAATGATGCCATCATCAATTAGAATATGGCCCATTTAATATATTTCAGACAGATTGTAATAAACAGAAATGTCAATAGAATGTTTATAGATTTGTACAAGAGTGCCGGCTGAGCAAGCATCAGATTTTGGACGGAGGAATATTATAAGCAGTAACTGTCATTCATTTTGGTATTGAGTTCTCATTTGCTGTTTGTGTTAGAAGAAAAAAAAAAAAAAAAAAAAAGGAAAAAAAACTTATAATCAGATATATTGACCCAAAATGATAAATAAAGTAAAAAAATAAAATAAATAAATAGCTAATTCAAACATTAGGGTTTCAGTCCATTGATAAGATAAATTTTTTCTGAGAATATTAATTATAAATATGTTAATATATAAATGTGTATTTGTGTGTGTGTGTGTATATATATATATATATATTTTTTTTTTAATTTTTTTTTTTATATATAGTACTATATATTAGTATTTTAACAGGGAAATTACAGAAAAGAAAAATAACTATAAATAGCCCATAAGTTCAATACAAATTAGAGTTAGTGGGAATAAAGAGAGAATTCAGGCCACATCAAGAGTGACACATGAATTGTAGATCACCAATATGTGGATTCTCAGTTATTGGCCACATGACTCAAAACACTTTTTCCTTAGTAGTCCTATTTTCATTGAAGAGAGAAAAACAAATTCTTAAGCAGTAAAAAAAAAAAAAAGCTTTGTTGCAAACTCAATCTAAAGGGTCCATAGGGACTGTTTTGCATCAGATACACTCAGATACACACTGGTTGTTTTGTGTACAGTTATTTCTTCATCTTCTTCAAAGTTAACTGGAACACACATCTCATATGATATCAGCCTGGACAAACAGCAGTCACAAAGTGCCAAAAACATACATATCGTTCATGCAAGGTTACCGTGACCTTCCGCACAAAAGTCTTGAGTGTTTGTCTATTAAATCTGTCATTGTGTTCCGCCCTCTATCTCTCTCCGCACCCACCGCATCCCGACACAAACGCCAGGGCTTCTGTTAGCTCTAGCCATGTGATAAGTGTTAAACAAACTCACTTTCTGTGGCTCTCTCCCTTCTCACCTTTGTGTTCGCACAATGGGAATTTGACATTCCTTTAGTCATCCGTTTCACTGCCCACTGTGTCTTTCTCACATGCACTGACAGGACAGGAGATGTTGATAAGAGTATAATAGAGAATCAAACAATGCTAAGCTGGGAACGATTATTTTTAATTACCCACGGTGGAGCGTTCACTATCAGTGAAATCTTAATGTTTGCCTTGGCCAACAACAAAAAAAAAGCGGCAAGCCATGAGCTTATTAAACTCGTGATATATGGTTTATCAGATTGTTGCTGGCTTCCTGGTATTTACAGCAGAACTGTTTTTATTTCGGTGGAGTTTTTCCATGACAACTCCTTGATGAAAAAAAGTTTCGCTCGGTAAAAGCATAAGTCCTTGCAGAAAGCTTTCATTCACATGCAACCGATGATGCTGGAGCTTTGTGTTTGTGGGAAGAAACACATTGGAAAACGTTCTCTTTACCTACATTTTTAAAAAACATACCATCCATCAATCCATTCTGCAAACCGCTTGTCCTGTGTAGGGTTGCGGTCCAAAACGTACCTATATCTACAATTCATTGCACTTTCCAGCTGAAATAAATACTAGTAATAGTAAAACACAACTATATTTTATTGCAGACGTATTTACACACGGTTCCTTGCACAATACTATATGACCTGAAAACACTTTTACCATAGTTCATGAATTGTAACAAATACATTTTTATGCATGCATCACATAACCAGCTCAACATATATGACTTTTCAGACGTAGTAAACTTGCTCGGTAGTTCACCTGACACAGCACTGCACTAGCGCTCTGGTACGAGTCACGCCACTCGATAAAAAAGCCAAAAAACTTGAAGAAGCACGTTTAAATGGCATTGCAAGTGCGTTTTTATCTCACATTTTCTTTTGTTTACACTATCAGTTATGTTTAGGGTACTGTTTATTGTAGGTGGTATGTTACTTTTTAAACGCGATAGAGATTTGAAGTTTTAGCGCCACTCACTGGACATTTCATTACTGAACTGCAATTCGTATAATGACCAATGTCATAAAACATTGCCAGAGTCACGTTTCAGGAAAATTGAATGGCTTTCAGCACTACTCGCTGCACATTTCACTTTGAAAAAGTCGCAAATGTGCAAGAAACAACGTAATATCACCACAGGCACGTTTTTCCAATGAGCCTGCAGGTTGTGCAACATGCACGCATTTAGAAGATTACACAGCCTTTAGCATAATGGTTTTGATATGTGTGTGTTATCACAGTAATTAATCTGATTTATTATGTTTGACATCATGGTTTTGCTCTGTTTCAGACTAGAACAATGAGCTCCAGAATTCGCAAAGCCCAGTTTCTAAAACCTCTCTCTTGTTCTGCAGATTCATCCGCCACAAACTGATCGCCGACCGCTTCCGCATTAATTGACAAGATCAATAACAATCACGCATTTACATATCTAAACTCTCCACACACCAAAAACGAGAGAACATTCTCAATAACTGCGAAGCAAAACTTTCACTTTGTGGCTTTCTTGGTGTGGTCGTCTGAGCCAACAGGATGTCACTCACTCGGTTCAAAAGGCCTTGAGGTTGGTCTCTACTGGTTCTTTTTTGGAAACTTGTGGCTTTTGACATCCATAACCATCTATTGGCCGCGCTTCTATATTGCCTCACATTATCCAGACTTGAGGGGAATTGTTTTTGGCAACGTTCGCTGAAATTTTCCCTCTGCAAAGCCCTTAAAATGTGCTTGTTTTACTCCATACCCCCAACGTCAAGCTGGGAGACAAACTGCTTAGTTGGCTCACCAAGGTTTACCGAGCTTCTCTAATTGCAATTAGGTCGAAGTCCAATTAGCCTGCGACAAGGACTCATTGTTAGACGTGATTGAGGCCGTCTTCTCTTCAAACCGGGACGTTGGGTGTCACGCAAAGCACAGGAAAATCCAGCCCGTGAGGCGAAGCACTGTTTTCTTTGTCCGTCGTGTGTCTATTAGGGCAGCTGTGCTGGAAAATGTTGCTAGGATGTGTGTGGTGAGCTTGTTTTCTTTTGTTCAGTCTGTGTGTCAACATAAATAGGGTTGAGGTTGAGAAGAAGAAGTCCTGATGGTGCCTGCTAACAAAGGTGGGCTTATAACAGTAATAACAACACACATGCACTTACTCCCTGGTGCTAATTTGCTTCAGACACTCGCGTTGAATCACTGCACAGGTGGCTGCGCTTTCATCAAGCACGGCCTGCTCGTATTTATTTTTACAGTTCTCCACCATAGTGCCTCTGTTTTCGGACACTTTCGAGCACTGTCAGCATGACACGCTAATCACTAGAGCTTCACAGCGATTTTCATTTACATAAGAAACCCTGACAAACTTGTGTAAGCAAACGTTTCGAGAAGCTCGTGAGAGGTTCAATTGTGCGTTTTACGTCTGTTTGGGAAAAGCGTTCTCACTCTCTTCCCTCTCTATCTGTGGCACAAATTGTCCTGTCGCCAAAGAAAAAAAAGGGAGGAAAGTTAAAATGATTCTGACGTGTCATAAATCACACCAGCACTTGTGGCAAATCATTTTTTCCAGACGTCTAATTAATACATTATTTATTCGCTTGACACACTCACACATACACGTGAGCGTAAGTCATTTCTGTGGCCGAGTGCCGACACATATGTAGATAATCTCACACACACACACACACACACACAGATTTTTCAGTAAGGACATACTACAGAAATCTATGTAAAACTAAAAAGGACTTCAGATTAACACAGCCAAACCCTAGTATAGAAACCTTTTTTTATTTTTTTTATGAATATCATTGATTGATTGTGGATAAGAATGTCTGATATTTCACCAGATTCAGCAAATTCCAGGTAATGCCATGTTTTCCTGACTTTACCATTCAATCAGTCATTGAGAAAATTGCATTCACCTGAAAAAAAGAAAGAAAGTGGAATGAGTTGAAAGACAGAAATGTATATACAACAAGAATGTGTGTGTTTGGAGCACGTTTTGGGTCTGTTTAGCATAATTTGATATGCGTATTTACGTCTGGCATGAAACTATTCACTTACCTGAGAGCACCTGGTTGTGTTTTACAATCTAAACAGAGCTGTTGTGCTGTGAACTCTGTTTATGAATCTGTCACACTGTTTCACACGTTCTCATCATCCCACCAGCAATTCACAACTCGGCTCTATTTTTTCAGTTACATTATTAATTTCCCTGAAATTCAACAATTTCTAACACCTTTAAACTCTAAAAGGAAAAACCATCTCACCTTCTTCCCAGAGCAAATGTAGAGCATTGGTCTGGCAGCAAACTGCAGAGTAATTGCACTACACACACTATACTTCAGTAAGTGTGTGTGTGTGTGTGTAGCGTGGGCTGATGTATGCATGTGATTGCACACAGTGTATGTGCTTGTGCATATGTGTGAGATTATTGCTATCACATGCTGCGGTGCAAAAAAGACATGAATGAGAAAAAATACAAATAAATGAATAAACAATATGTAGATATGTAGGGTTTAAAATGTGTCATGTGAACACGGCAAAAGCGTAAAGTTGTTTTGGACACTGTACGTGCTGCTCTGACATTGCTGCAGGATTGAATTATGGATGTAAGTAGTTTAAGTAGACTTGTTTGAGTATTTGTGATGTAATTGCTTCCACTCGGGCGGCTTGGATACATTGACAGCCTAATTTAGAGAACCACAGTTTTTTGGGCAGTGTGCAGAGCTGTCAATCAAACCCTGATAAAGGCGGTACAGACTGTAGAGGGTATTCTGTAAAAGAGTCACTTATTCTGTTTGCTTTTCCCCCTCGGTGACTCACTCACTCACCTTTGCAATCACATTCGCCTCATTCACGTGGTTACTTACAGATGGAACGTGCAAATCCAAGATGTATTCTAGATTATAGGGTCTTTCTGTGTTTATTTGGCCATGCTAGTGTTGTGTTTAAGGTCATCATCTCTTGAAGCGATCAATAATCAAATAATTACCTTATAAATTAAATAATTAAAACAAAATATAAACATGATGATACATTTATAGACATTTACTTGCAGAGTTTACTTCTTGAAAAAATCTGATTTTATTTATTTATTTATTTATGGAAGGGCACATTATTTTTATGGTTGACGCATTCATTTTTTCTTATGTCATGTCAGCTAAAATCTAAAAATATATATTGAGAGAATAAAGACGGAATGCCAGCTTATGTTTGCATTTTTATTTTAAATTTAAATGTGAATATTGTCTAATATAGGAACAAATTTGGACTTCTGTCAGGCCAAAAAAAAAACAATCCTCATTAAGAAAAAAGGCATTATTAATTATATTTCTGATTTATAAGGAATTATTAATTATCTAAAATTCATTTATTAAACTAAAAATGCCAGATTTATAAAGGAAAACACCTCTGAGCTAGACAACAGTCCTTCTGTCTACCTTTATCAAAAATATGTGACTCACCTCACTGTGGTTAAGCCCATCTGAAATCTTCAACTGTCTGATTCAATCCAAGAATCCATCAGAACCTTTGCACACGCTCACACACCCCTCATTCAGAGGATGAGACAGGAAACGGGTGGGCTGTGGGCACTGCAGATTACTTTAAAACCTGCATACGCTCCCAATAATCCCAGCGCACAGCCTCTTCCTGTTCTACTCTGAATGAAGGCCACTGAGATTCATATGAGGTCCCATTATCTCCAAACCTGGAACAAGCTGGCTTCTCATATGAGCAGGACACTGGGTGCATTCTCCATAACCCACTCTATATAAATATCCCTGAAGGCCCTGTAATTCCACATCTCCTCCAACTGTCTCGGTTAAAACTTTTCAGCATTCATTTCATCACACTCGGGATGGTTTAACCTGTGCTGCTGTAGTGGCGGCCCAGCGGGGGCTTTAGATTCAAACGCCAGACTCATCACTCAGTAGCCATTTAATACTCACTTCTTGACACGTTTCAAAGCCACATCTAATCTCAGCTAGTCACAGTCTTTGGAATATTCTGGTTCATACTGAACTAAATCTTTATAAAGAGCATTTATGGCATACTAACAATTACCATTGAAAAACCACAAGTACTGTACCTCCACCTGCAAAAGCATTACCACATCAACATGATCATATGGACACTTTTACAGGTCAAATGTTAATACTTTTTTTTTTTTTTTTTTTTTGGCAAACCAAAGTATCATTTCTGTTTTTAAACCTTCTGAAACACTTGTCCTTAGTGTAAAATGAGAATATTTGAAGTCATACGGTACATCTGTCTTTTGAATAGTCAATGAAGTGCTGATTTCAGGCCATAAAAATGACATGATGATGTATTTGATGGTAGTCATTAGTAATCATTAACTAATGTTTAGAAGCTAATCATTAACTGTTATCTTTTGTCTTCACAGCAAATGCTGAATGATCATGAAACGTCGTCTCAAGACAGCTGTATTAAAAAGGTAGGATTTGTTTTGTCAGTCCATCCCTCTTTACAGATATGCTGATATCACCACACACAAATATTGTTATTAAAATTGCTACTAAAAGGGTTCTTTATGCTAACTGAAGGTGAAAATAAATGCATTAATCACAGAGACAGGGAGTATCTTTATATATATATATATATAGATTTAAACAGCATTTATTGATATGGAATGCACAGGCTTATTCTTGGCAGGCTAGATCTTCAATGCTGCTGCATGAGTGAAGGCTACTGCCACAACATGCACATAAATACAGTGAATAGAATGCGATCTGCTGCAAGAAAGGTAGGGAGAACCCCTAGCAGATTTAGGCAGGTGGTGCTGGGGAAGGTGGAGGGCTAGGAAATCTCCCATGGTGTGCTGTACTGAGTTAAGCCGGTTCGGGACAGAAATAAATAGGTTACGTAGAACAAACAGATTGATTGGCCATAGTGGTTGGCTTTAAGAGAACCAGTCTGTAGCTCCAAAGAGTTTCATGACTGAACAGTGAATACATTTGTTTTCACCTTTAGTTAGCAATATATATGTGTAAGTTAAATAAGAAATTATTTTTTATTTATTCCTTTCTTTCTGTCTTTCTTGTGGTACATCTTGATTCATGTTTAATGAACTTTTTATTTATTTATTATTATTCACACTGACCGATTTGCAGAGAGTTTGTGAAACAATGAGTTCAACTCAACTTTAAACAATGAAACATTTGGCACTATCTAACTTAAATATGCTGAACAGGGACCTCTAAGAATAATATAGTGTAAATATAGAGGGAAAAAAAAGCAATTCCACTGTCCAAATGAACTGATTCACGAAACTAACGAGACCTCTCAACAAAATTGTGTTTCACATCAAAGTCTTTCACAACTAATGTGATCTTTTTAAGAACATATTTTATTCACTAAGTTGAGTCACCAAAAAAACTCATCAGACATGCTCCAAGCATCCTTATTAATATCATGAATTATACATGAGGTGTTATGAATAACTGCCTCACTCATCATCTACCGTAATAGACTAAATGCACTGTCACACATCTGAATACATGTTAATGTGCCAGCAAATAAGAGCAAGTATTTGTGTCTATGTGTGTGTGAGTTCAGATATAGAGAACGTGTGTGTGTGTGTGTGTGTGTGTGTGTGAGGGCTGAACCCATCCTGAGGTTATGTAATGAAAACGTCTGTACCAGATAATCTATAACATTATCCATCTATTGTTCTCACATCCGTGTCTCTGAGATGCTTCTGCTCAGACATAAAAAACAGTTATTATGAGAGCTGAAAGATTTCTTAAGTCAAATCCCAGCAGATATACAAAAAGAAAAAGAGCTTCTTTTATTTATTTATCCTTTGCTTTTAACCAGTTATCCCTCCTTTACAACACAAACACTCTCAGAAACAGAGATGCCTATCTGAGTCTATCTGTCCAGCGCCCACACACACACACACACGTTCCTGAGCCTTGATTTGAGCCTTGATTTAAATGTAATCCACCATACTTTGTCCCAAAAGTGTGTGTAAGTGTGAGTGTGTGACACAGAAGCTCATAGTGAACTGACAATGACAGTACACTGAGACATAGATTAATTATAGAAAATCAATGTGTTGTAATTGTATTTGAAACAGATCGCCTCCGGCATTGTGCCTGCGTGTTTGGCTGGATATTAAAACATTTCGCTTTGTAAATGTAGCTAAAACAGGCGGCTGATGTTTTAATGGGAAAGAGATTAATGGCTCTTTTGACAAGCTCTCTGAGACGGTATCTGTGCTTTTGTGGCCCCTGCTGTGACTGATCTCTCATAGACTTAAAAAATGCCCAGTGTTATTTTAACTTACACTGTTTTTATCGAGGAATGATTATGGTCTGATAGTACAATCAACAAGACAGTTTTTGGCAGTAAATGTATCAGTGTATATACAGTCAAACCAAAAATTATTCAGACACCAGATATATATATTTTTTTACTAGTGGGAGCAGGACACTATAGTTCATTTATGTAAGTGAGGATAGCAAAATAAAGTAAACTATGACATATACCCCAAAATTCCTCATACAGTGGACTACCAGTCAAATTTATAAAAAAATTGGGACCAAAAATTATTCAGACGCTTTGACCTGACCATGTTTTGCTTACGTTTTTTTTTTTTTTTTTGTGACCTTTTTACAGCACAGACTGAACAAAATTAAGCATTGCTTGGTAGTTGTTTGACCTAAATTGGTATTATCTAATTGTGTACTTAAATTTAACAGCTGACAGATATTCAACATAATTCATTCGTGAGACAATCTAACAGAAGGATGGCCGAAACCAGTGAAATATCAATTAATTTGATAACTCTGAGTTCTTGTCATATTTCATTACCATTTTCTAAACTATAGCGAATACACTGTGATGATGTGAGAAATGTTGAAGGTGTCTGAATAAATTTTGGTTTGACTGTATGTGTGTATATGTATATATACTTTTATGGTAAACTACATATTGAACCTTAATCTTAAGCGTTCAACCATGTGATACAGTACATTGCACCGCTTTTCATGGAAAGGTGAAAGGAGAGTTGCTTTACCCGTTAACATCAGCAGGATGAGGCTTGTCCGCAGGGGAAATGATGAATCTCCACTGTTAGCTTAACTAAACCAGGAGAATCGGCTCCTGTAAAAATATCATCTCAAGCAACCCTGTAAATTTAGGGCATCTGATTATGCCCCAAAATACATTACAGGTCACGGGGGGGGGGTTCTGCAACCCTGAGGCGAGGTGCTTCAAATGTGACGATTGATTGATTATCATGATAATTTGTTTGAGATGATTATCTGGATATAATAATCACCGCCGTTCACCCCCTGCCTCGTGCTGCATTTTCATGCTCTCTTGTTCCCCGTATAATGCGCCTCCATCAGAAATGGCCTCTGGTTATGGAGGCGTAGTAACAGGGGCCTCCCGGTCGGGTCCTCAGGGGCTGGGGGGCCCCATTGATGAATGATGACCCAAAGGAGCCTGAAATCAGAGAGAATAAACAGGGGGAAGAAGAGAAGAGGAGAGGGACAGGGAAGGCTGGTAACTATCTGTAGCGGAGGGCAATTATACGCCAGGCCAGGCGGCCCCAGGGGCAGTAGATCGGCCTGAAGAATGCAGAGGGGTCCTGACCACCCAATACACTCACACACACACACACAGAGAGAAACACAGACTCTGAGGCCGGTGGGAAAGGAATTGAAAATCTTTCCTCCTTTTTCATCACATGACGTTGTTTAAAAAAAGTGTGAAGAAAAATTTGACGTGCTAATCATGCCTTATTGTGCAAGCCCGGTTTATACGATCTGAATAACAATCGAGACGATTTCAAAAATGACATTTTCATAATGAGTCTTTCAAAGCACATTCAAAGTTTTACAAGTGTCTTTCTGTCTGCTTGTAAACACAAATCTAAGCGATTGGAACGCTTTTAACAATGCTTTCTAACTGTCACTTTAGGAGCTCATTTGAAGGAAAGCGTTTCCACGCCGGAACATGCCTGTTCAATTAAAACAGAAAGCTTTCTCGTGCACTCGAGAGCTAGACGGGCTGAAAACACGGGGCAATTGAAGATGTTTAGCCTTTTCTGTCATTGCAAGGGGAGGAGGGCTGTGTAGAAATAATATTTGTGGTTTTTAGCATGACTATGAGAAGACTTTTAATGATAATATCCTTTCTCGGCCCTTGGCTCGGTTGCATTTTATTGGCCCCTGACTGACAATCTTTTTTTTCTGTGTGTGTGTGCTTGTTGAAGTGGCATATACTGCATGTAAAGATACTTTGTTCTTTGAAGAGAACAATCATTTAGGGTGTGTGTGATTGGGTCAGTCAAATACACACATTTTTTGTGCAATAAGCAGCGAAAATGAACTCAGTTACTGAGAGGTGGCTTTATGTGCGTGCACTTTGGGTGTGAGCACAAAATCTGCGGGAATGAGTAAAATTATGCGCAGTACCGAAATTCAAGCCCTGTAACACCAACAATACTCATCTGGAGCAAATGAAAGGAGTGAGTGAGGAGAGACGGGTTTGTGTGTAACTCGCTGAGAGAGAGATAAAGAGCAGTTGGTATCGTTTATATATTCTGCGGAAAATCGATATTTTTGACAACACTTCATTGCACTTAGTTTATAATTTCAGATGCCTTTTTTAGAAGACTACAATTGAAAACTGTATATATAAAATGCAACCCTCCAAAGTGGCTAGTGACTGCGTTACACACCACCACTGAAATGAATGTCATTAAAGGTGTTAATATTAAGCCCTGTTAATTAATATTAACAAATGTTGTAAACATTTATTGTAAAGTGTTACTAAAAGTTTATAAAGAAATTGTATTCATATAATTTGAGCAGTTTTGCTTGACACGCGAGAACAAACCTCACTGGTTCTTTCACGTCAAGCATGTTTGAGCTTCCGTTTACAATATTTGATATGCTCTATGAATGTGCGTTGATCAGTGTTTATATGTGACTCTGGATCACAAAACCAGTCTTATGTTGCACGGGTATATTTGTGGCAATAGCCAACAAAACATTGTATGGGTCAAAATTATAGATTTTTCTTTTATGCCAAAAATCATTAGGAAATTAAGTAAAGATCATGTTCCATGAAGATATTTTGTAAATTTCCCACCTTAAATATATAAAACATTTATTTTTGTGAATGGATGCAGAACTATCGCCAACAGAAATGGACAACTTTAAAGGCGATTTTCTCAATATTTCGATTTTTCTGCACCCTCAGATTCCAGATTTTCATATAGTTGTATCTCTGCCAAATATTGTCCTATCCTAACAAACCATACATCAATGGAAAGATTATGTATTCAGCTTTCAGATGATGTATAAATCTCAATTTTTCAAAAAAAAAAAAACCCATAAGACTTTGAATATTTGAATAAAAGCCTAATTTATATCTGTTTCTTATATAATGCAATTGTGTTTCTTCAGAAGACTTAAACCGCTCGATTCATACAGATTTCTTTTAGAATGTGTAAAGATTACAACATTACAACATCATACAAACATTGTCTTTTGATTGTCAGTTTACGGCTTTTGGGCTTCTCAGAGCGCACATACACATACATACATGTACATGAAACCACTGAAGTATGTGAAGGTTGTTTGCGAAGGCGGATACGAGACATTTTTTATCTGGCCTCTTATTCCCAATGGCATCTCCTGTCATAGTATCACTCCTCTTTGACAAGAGCAGGAAACAAATGTCTCTTTCTGCCACATCTGTGGGAATTGTCCTTTCCAGAGCAGAATGCTGTCATTATCCCTGATCTTCCCAGCGTTCACAGAACTAGAGCTTCGAATACAGTGTGAAAAGTAAAGTGTGTGTGTGTGTGAGAGAGAGAGCGAGAGGGGTATGAGGGGCAGAAAGAGAGCGAGAGAGATTGTGAAAGAGAAAGATCAGTGATTGAGGATGGAATGATCCATTGTAGACAGAAGCTGGTCTGTGACGGCACAGCTCCGCTCGGCTGTGCTGGAATTCAAGTGGGAGAAAGTGAAGAGGGATGGAGAGCAAATAGAAGGCTGCTGAATGAGCAGTATATTAACTATTTAAAACGGCATCACTCGATTTTCTCTCTATGATGTCTGAAAGGGAACTGTCTGCGAACAAAGGCAGGATAAAGTGGCTTGCTTTGTCTTTACTCAAAGTCCTCTTCTATTTCTCGGAGTGGGTGTTCATTAATTCAGTTGTGTGAATGAAGTCTGAGCTGCACTCATATAATAACTCGCAACCGGGCTGCGGTTGACATGGAAACCCTTTCTAAAGACGTTATAGGTTCGGGACGGTTGGGGTGCCCTTGCGGTAATGGTGGTCTGGGACCCTCTCGTACTCTTTCCATACTGGGTTTTGCATTTGTTTTTCGCTGTCTCAGAGCGGGGACAGCCGCGTCCCCAGGCTCATTTCTGGCGAGGAACTATGTGTGCAGTGGTCCCAAAACTATTTGGACACTAAACTCCTAAAATGTCACTGCATTACATTATGAAATATCAAACCAAGTGGCATTTATTTTAAAGATAGATAGCACATATACACTTTTCAAGCTAAATAAAAAGTATTTTCTTAGGTTTAAAGTGAAAAAATGATTGATTTAAAAAAAAGTATATTGTTACTCTTTGTGGTTGCCAAATGTTACTGGAACATTTCCATAGTTAATGTCTGTGGTTACTCTACTACACAAAAAAAAATAAAAAATCATACTTTTTCTGACTGATTGACAGGTTTTATTTTTTCTTATCTCTTGCTTTTAATTGGCTAAGAAATCAAATACACTGCTGAACAATAACTAATCATTTGCATTCTATAATATATGTTTAATATATTTTCCTAATGAAAATGTTATTATTGGTTTATGTAATTGTCTTTTTTCGATTTTTATCACAGAATATGGCAGAAAATATATTTGATAACTTTAATAAATGTTATGTCAATTAGCACTGCATTATTAATATTCTTTATTGTTGTGATAATACCACGATATGACTTGAACATGCGTGAACACGCATAAACCATATATCGTTGCAATCGTGTGTTTATTTTCTTCCCGTTTCAACTGTCAAAATGTTTCTTTTTCAGATTTTTATTCAGCTATAGCAATAGCTGGATGCCTTTGTCCATATAAGGGATTTTCTGGAATGTCATAAGTTATTACTTCTATTTTGGACTTTCTGCGAGAGAGCACACTCCAGCTTTGAGTATTAATGAAACATACATTGCATGAGAGTGTTTAGCACTTTATGTTTATGTTCACATTCCCTCGTTTTGGATAAGAATAAAACCTTAGGTCATGCATAGATTATCTTGTATCTTTGAATTGATTTATTCACATTGACCCATGAAAAACTCTACGTGAACGCACTTGCCCGAAAAAATGTGAATTTTTATGTTACGCCAATGATCATGTGACACTGAAGACTGGAATAATCGCTGTTGAAAATTCAGCTTTGCTATCACAGGAATAAATAAAGTTTTAAAATATAGCTTACACAAACAAAATTTTCTATTTTAATAATATTTTACAAAATTACTGTTTTAATGTATTGTAATCAAAGAAATGCAGCCTTGGTCAGCATAAGAGACTTAAAAACACGTGCAGCTAATAAGTTTCAAAACAAAAAACAGCATTTGCAACACATTTAAAGACACGGAAGTTGCAATGCATATCCGAGTGAAACGGCTTCTTGAACAAGAAAAATGTAGGATGGGGCTTGATTTTGTCCATCGGGGATTTATTGGATCATTGGATGGTTGTGGTTTGCTATTGGTCGATCTCATGTGAGTGACAGGTTGTCCCGCCCTCAAACCAGTTAACGCCTCATCAGAGAAGAGTTGCTGAAAGTTTATTTTGATTAGAGTTTACGAGGGCACATGAATTTAAAATAAATAAAATAATTAATGATGTGCATGGATAAATGGACTGCATTTATATAGCGCTTTCAACAGACCCATGGTCACCAAAGCGCTTTACATATTGCCTCACATTCACCCATTCATTCACTCATTCATACACCGACGGCGGTGTCAGCCATGCAAAGCGCCATCCAGCTCGTCGGGAGCAGCTGGGGTTAGGTGTCTTGCTCATGGACACCTCGACACTTGGTCAGGTGGAACCGGGGATGGAACCACCAACCTTCCGGTTTGTAGACAACCTACATGAACCACTGAGCCAATGCCGCTGGATAAATCATTTATATATATATATATACAAATTAAAAAACATACTACAATATTCCATTTAAAATATGAATTGACAATTTTGATTTGATGGTAACTTGTACTCACTGTATTGCTACTTAAGTTGACTGAGTAAGAGAATGATAAAGAATGAAAAGAAAAGAAAAAGATGATGAGAGGAGCAAGGCAGAGGAATGTCTGAATGCCCAGGAGAGAGACTCTTCCAGCCAGTCACTGTCTGACACAGAGAGAGGTCACTTGTATGAAGGCCATGCCCAAACATCTGAAGGTCATGTGAAAGCAAACCAGGGAGTGCTAAGCACCCTCAAACGCAAGCAAGAGCACTTTCATTTGATACTGTTATAATATATTTGCAAAACTGATTTGCCAAATGCTCTAATGCATATTTGCATTTGGGTTCTGAAGAACGTCAAATGTATCTGTTTACATCGTGTTTTTGTAGAGGTGAGCAATGTAGCCAATCACAGACATAGTTGTTGATCTCTTGAACGCAATGGCCAATCAGAGGTGTTTAAGTTAGTCAGAATTCACCCACTGCTCAAAACGCCAAAAAGTTTTTAATCAGTGCTGAGTTATGCAGGCTCGCGAAACCTCTTATTAACAAACAAAGTGTAGATGTGATGTAAGTCAGGGTACGTTTACACGGCAAGAGAAGTTTTTCCTTTGAGTTTTTTGTGTACAGACAACACCTTTGTCAAAACGATCCCCATTCACACTGATCCATGAAAACGACTAAAAAGGCCATTAGATGGCGATGAAACATTATAGAATGAACACGTAATACGCATGTGCATGATATCATTGTTTTCAGAGATTTGCGTTTTTGTTCTTTACTCGGAAACCGTTTTCAAAAGCTTGCACTTTTACCCCCATTTTTAAAAGTTTGCGTTCTCAGGCACCCAAAACGCCATTGTCGTGTAAATGAGCGGCCAAAACGCATAAAAAGTCTTCCGTTTTTTTTGGTTGAAAATGGTGTCGTGTAAACAGCCCCTAAGATGTATCAGTCATTGTTGGCAGCTTCGTTGATTGTAACGGAACTTTGTGAGCTTGTGATGAACTGACAAAGCGACAGCGTTTTAGTGATTGTAAAATGAGCGGGCCTGGTTCGCTTTCGAGGCTACAGCCTATGAGATCCATTGAATACAACTATTATTTGACATGCTTCTAAGAGGACCGATGGCCAATTGCATGCTGCAACGTTTCTGAAGTGACATCTACATATAAATGTTGTATTTACTCTGCATGGGACAGAAATATGACATGTTTAAATAGTAAAGCATTAAAGGCTGACTAATAGATCAATAGAAAAATATTCATAGAAAAATATTTTTTAATTCTATTCCAATTATTGGTAAAAGCGATGAATACAGTCTCATTGTCCCTCAGTGATTTGATTCTGGAGCCGGGCTGAAAATGTTTAACCCTTCAGACAGCAGACCTGCAATCCCTGTGACATCTTTCGTTTCTGATGTCACTCTACTTAACTGACCCCATTTCTTAGCTTTGTTAGTATTAGTTGATAAATGGTGTTTTTGAATCACTCTTATCTCTTTGAATTCTGTTGTCGCTAGCACGCCGAACACTCCACCGTCTTGCAAAATCCCTTTCAAAAGCAGATCGAGCTGAAGTTCACAAACAGCTCGTTTCTCATCCTATTGTGTTGCCTGTCACCTCAGCCCATGGCTGCAGAAAAGAACCCAAATCCCTGGTTTGTTTTGGAGATCATGTGATAAACGCTACGGCGCTAGCGTTCAGGATGGCTGACCTGAGAGTGCACTGCGGAGGCCGGACTCCAGCGCTGATCAGGCGCTTGGAGAAATCTTTTGTTTGCCTAAGAATCTTTGAAATCTTCCCAGTTATATTTGCAAAGAAAGAAAAATCGTTATGAGGATGTAACAGAGCACTGCTATTATTTGAAAATGAGGGTTATGATGCTATTTATCTTCTTTTCTTTCTTGAAAACTGATTAGAATGATTATGTATCAGATGAATCCTTAACGAAAATAATGTTATGCCATTTGTATTGGATTATTATAATTTTTTATTTTTGTAATGATGAGCTGTTAGATCTATAGGACAGTATGAAAGGTGTTGCAACCCCTTCAGCATTCATAATTCATAATATTCATAATACAACATAGCCTTACCTTACACCATTTATAAAACGTTTATTACATACGGTAGTAACAATATAAATTACACAAATTTGCATTAAAACATTATTTTTTTATTATTTAAATGGAACAGTATGTTGAACCATGAAAAAAAAAAAAAAAAAAAAAAAAAAAAAAAAAAAATATATATATATATATATATATATATATATAGTTTGTATATGTGTTTTTTTGTTGTTGTTGTTGTTGTTAAGTATAATAGTTCATACATAAGGCTTTTATGGCTCATATAGTACAATAGCTCACACTTGATTACTTTGATACTCACATTTTAATATGAGTCTTCAAAAAAACAAAAAAAAAAACAATGAAACAGCCAAAATGACAAACATGTACCACAACCTGAAGGGTGGCATTGTTAGAATTATACTAAACAGCTTGTACTTGCTAAAAAGTAAAAACTATTAATCGGATGACAGAAGGCATGTTGTAGATTGTGTGCATCAGTTTTTTCAGCAAAGCTTTATAAATGTGCATATCAAAAGTGATACAGTAGGCTTTATAGGGTTAAGTATCATCTTTCCAGTAGGCTAATAGTTGGTCTCTATGGGTTCTATGCATTGATATGCAGAGTTGCTGGTGAACAGGTGTTGCACATCATAACTGTTAATACATCATGTATTTTAGCATTTTATAGTGTATCTGGAACGCTGTATTGACCTACCAGAACCGTAATTATCTTGTTTATAATTTTTAACAATTAATTCTACTTTTCTTTCTATATTATTCAGTCATATTATTCAGATCTGCTTTTACAGATTTAAATGGTTGATGACAGGTAAATTATTGACAGAAATGTGTAATTGTTGTCAGAAGGAGCTGTATGTATTTGTACTGTTTTACATTAGCAGTGTGATGTGTCTGTTTCGTAGGACCGCACACATGAGCAGATAAAGCCCTCTTGAAGCTGAGTGTTGTTCTAGAGGAATCCAGATGTGTGTGGATGTGCGGGTGGAAGCTAATGTGACTCCATCTGTGGCACACATGGGAGAGATTGTGTAGTAGTGGGAACAATTCAGGGTCACTCGCAGCCTGAGCCCTTGATTTTTCACAGGTTCTCTGTTATCAATGAGCCGAGGTACACACACACACGCACACACACACATGATTAAAGCCTGTGTTTCAGTGTTTCTTAACAGTTTTAAAAAAAGTGGTAGTCAATGCTAAATTATATATCATAAATTAGCCACCCCCATACACACAATAAAAATTACAAAGCTTTAATCTTAACCTATAAAGCATTTAAATAAAGACATTAATGGGAGATATAGAGTGACAACTTATATTTATATGCATTTTATGTAAGAAGTCTGCTGATCTCACTGATTTACATTACAAAGTTCCGTCTTACTTTTTGGCCATATAAATAACAGCAACTGCACCATGGATTATTAATTTCTCAGTTTTGGATCTTTAAAAAAAAAGCTATTTTGTGAGCTCCATATTCTTCTGTATCATACTACTGTTTATGAGCTAGAAAAGCATTTGATATGATACTCAACAAAAACACATACTGTATGCAAACTTGACAAAATATATTTAATATGATTTTTTTTTTTTTATTGGAACAGTTCATTGATATTCAGACTCATATATTAGTCTTTACAGGATTAATCATTAATTCATTAAGTTTATAGCCAAATGCCAAACACAGTTCCCTTTATGAATTTGATCACATCGATAGCAAAGTTTCACTCAATGGAATGATGCTTTTCACATTTTCAGCTAATTTTTTCCCCATAAATTAGCAAAAAAATCCAGTAACCGAACAAAAGCAGCCCTTGTTCAGGGTAATAAAGCAACATAAAAACAAAGGACGTGTGGATGGAATTAGTCAATAAGAACATGGGGAGGTTTAAAGTTCGAGTTCCGCTAAGCTTTCACAATTTGCACCCTTTTTTCAGATGTTAATAAAACAGGGATTCAACCCCCTCCTCAGCTTTTGGGCTTTGAGGGTTTAATCTTTATTATGGAGCATTACCCCACTGCGCGCTCTCTGGTCCCGCCTGGCACCACAGAGCCGGTACACACACACACACACACGCACACACAGACCTCACCCGCTCAAATGAACTGTTAAATAACTCCACCTAATCCTGAGCCCCTGAAACAATAGGTGCTTGGAACATCCATTTTCCATCCATCAATCAAGCGCTTAGGCTTTGGAGATTTATCATTAATTATACATGTAGAAAGCGGCGGGCATCTCGGGACAATCTTAGTAGAATCCCGCAAGGAAGGTCTGAGCATGAGGGAATTGAGAAGGAAAAGATAATCAGAGTCTACATCACCCTCTATCGCCCGGTCTGACTCAGATGAACTGATGCTAACGGGTTGTTTGCATAAGAAAGCTGTTTGTTTTATTCAACAGCAGCTTTGGGTTGGTCATTCTTGGTGACTTTTCCAGTTTGAATGCGTACTTTTTTGTAAGTAAACATTCTCTTAGATAAAGATTGTATTTAAGTGCATCTCAAACTAAATAAAGCTATGTTTTAATTAATATTAAGCCTCCATGGTGGATGGGAACAGGATTGACAATTGAAAGAGAAATAATATAATATAATATCCACTATTAAATGATAACTTTTCACTGTGCTACTGTGACTTTTAATGATTGGTTCCTATTGATAAACATAGCAAAACATACTGTAAAGTTACTAAAAATGAGACATTAACTTTTCCTCAAAAAGATGATGGTGTCAATATGACTTTTTTTGGTAACACTTTACAATAAGGTTAATTTGTTAACATTAGTTTATGTATTAACTAACATGTACTAACAATGAGCAATCCATTTGGGTAACACTTTTATTTTACAGTGTCATTGTTACATATGTTACATGTAATTACTGTAGTAATAACTATAAATTATGCATAATTACATGCAATTAACCCTAAAACCAAACCCTCATCCTAATCCTAACCCTATAGTAAGTACATGTAGTTAATTATTATTACTCAGTACTTAAATGTATAATTACATTGTAATACTGACACCTTAAAATAAAGTGTAACCAAATTCACAGTACTTTAAATAATGTTAACAAATACAACCTTTGATTTTAATAAAGTATTACTAAATGTTGAAGAAGTATTGTTCATTATTAATTCATGTTAACTAATGAACCTTATTGTAAAGTGTTACCCTTTTTTCATATTATTATTGAATACATTCATAGTATTCAATCAATAATACACAATCTCATCTAATCTCTTAAAAAAAAAAGAGAGAATAGAGATAAAATGCTAACTTTTGGGATTAGGCCCAAAGATTTCTTATGAGGAAAGAAATAGAAAGAAATCCGTATTTTTTTTCTATTTCTGATGAGGTTTAATAAATGTAAAAGTTGGCATCAGCTATTCAAGTGCAATTATTCTTGACTCATATGGGATCCGTTTTGTAGAATGACCCAGATAAAGAAGAGTTCTTTATTTAATGAAATAAAAGCCCCGTTTATTTTGCCTCTAGGATGGAAACATTAGTTCATGCAAATGAACAGTTGCACCCTATTTGTTAATTAGGGCATAATGACCAGAGTCAGTTACACATTATGGCGTGTGGCGACATAACCTCGTGACTCTCAGGGTGCGAAAGGCCTTCATCAGCACAAACACAGATCGTTTAGTGTCACAAACAGCAGGCTTCATTAAATAAACCAATGCGGAGGAACAGGACGGTCTGAATATCCGCAAGTCATTAGGATAATTAAAGAGGAAAAGCAATTGAGTAAACAAGGTTGTTAGGCTGTCACCCCTAATTAAGCCATTAAAGTGAGGAGAGAGAGTGTCGTGTTAATTACCGACTGCTCGTCGAGAGGAGGCTTCCACACTGGAATTATCTGATTGAGAAACAATGATTATCCTAAGCAGGGGGCAGGGATGCTCGGGACCCCTCGGTGCTGTCCCGCACAATATGCCGCTCTTGCTCCTTTCAATTCATCCCCAATAATCCCTTCAGTCTGTGAAATAGCCCATTCACATTTTATACAGCTATGATGAAAAGAGAATAAAGACCATGAAGGGTTTTCAGACTCTGTCTGTGATTGCGGTTTAGTCGTGCACCATGGCATTGTGTTCTGGTAAATAAGTACATGCATTTATATATATATATACAGCCTCTAAGTGCCATGTGAAATTTTCTTCTAGAATGATCATTTTTATCAAGCTTGTGTATTTAAGTTCAGTAATTTCACTTAAATGGCAATGAAGATTACCTATTAATTGTCATTTAAGTGAAATTACTGAACTTAAATATACAAGCTTGATAAAAATGATCATTCTAGAAGAAAATTTCACATGGCACTTAGAGGCTTTGGCATCTGAACTCTTCATATATATATATATTCATATTCTCTGGAAGTTTATAGAATATCTCTCTCTCTCTCTCTCTCTCTCTCTTTCTCTCTCTGTAAACATATGCATGTCTGTACTGGACACAGAACACAAGCAGATTGAGAAAATGCAAATACCCCCTTAATGCAGGCATTATCATATAAAATGTGCCATTACATGATGCGATCCAGAACATTAGTCAGGAAATCACAAAGACCCCGGTGCAATAATTCACAATACAGACAAAGCATCGCCATTTATTTTGATCGAAAAACGCTCTTGCAATTTCACCTGTAAAGGCCTTTTCTATATAGTACAATTTTGTATGAGTGTGTAAAGGAGACGTTTTGTCATTTGTAGGCATACATGCATTTTTAGCAAAGGTTTTCGTTTTTTCAAACCTTATGTAAATAAATGTCACAAGCAGTGTTTTTTGTCTCACCAAATGCATGTTCTCCATGTATGAAAGGATTTTCCATGATTTGACGCACACTCACACCTTAATAAAAGTGCCTTAATTTACAAGAAAAGATGATTAGTTGGTAAATTTTCATCTTTGATCACAATAATGCTTTCTCGGAGTTATCAGCCCCTCGTAAGCTGCTTTACCACCCATTCCCTTTTGTCATTACGCGTGATTTGATTTAAGATCTTGCCCATAATGGTAATATCGGCTTGACAAACATGACTTCTTAGCGGGTGATTTGCGTCAAGTATTTTCTGAACCAGCACATAAATGAATTAGCAATAAAATGGACTTAGAGGCCTAATAGCAGGGGTGCCCATTATTGCGGCACTAATCACTAAAGAGATGCCATTCAATTGCCTGGAGAAGGCGCGTTTTTCGGCGGATTTCATAAAGTAACACGTTTGTAATGGAAGGCGCGCTGCTTGAGCCGAAGCGCGGGAAGCTTTTCTGTACATGTGAGTTTTGATTACCGCTGGCAACAGGCTCTTAGCTCGCGCTGGAGGCAGTGGCCGAGCTGAAAGGGTCCCAGCATGCGCACGCTGCCTCTGAAATTACGCCGGCCGAGAAAGTGCTCCTCTGCATTTATAGTGCATTTAATCAGCGGCCGACTTTTTGATAGTCAAACAATAGTTAATTACAGTAGCACCTGCCTGAGAGGTCGGGGTGGATCGTTGTTAATGAGGGCCGTGCAGCGCCTGCATCTTTTCCCGGAATATATAAAACTCCAGGGATGCGCCGCATGGCTTCCTCAGCCCGCCACTTCCACGCGTCGCTCACTGCGAGATGATTGACGGCGGAGACGGGGGAGAGAATGGAGAAATGGACTTTGATTCCATCTCTTGTGTTTGGAGAAATTATATATCTTTGCTCTCAACTTCAGAGAGAGAGAAAGAGAGCGAGAGAGAGCGTGGGGGTTGAAGGGGAGGACGGCTCGCTTCCTGAAGTTGGTTTAATGTTCATTTTCTCTTTATCTGTAGCCTATTTCCTCAGTTATTTGTAAGTAGGATTATGTATCTAATAAAATGAATTCAATTTAATTCAAGGTCAATCTTATTTGAGATTCATGAAGACCAGTTATGTCCAGTTACAGTCCAATTAAAGTGCTTTCGTATATTAGCTTCAAACGCCTAGTTCAAAACCCTCTTCAAATAAAATGGTGAGATCAACAAAACATCACCCATATAATGAAGATACACTACCTTTCGAAAGTTTGGGGTTGGTGAGATTTTTTTTTTCCTTTATGAAATGAATTCTTCTTTTTTTTTCCAGCAAGGATGGATTAAATTGATTTTAGTAATATTATAATAACTACACATTTCTATTTAAAAAAATATGAAGCATCACAATGTTTCATAATATGAATATGTAGATCATAATAAATATTCACTGAAGAGTGTCAACTTTCCCCTTTTCAGAGCGTCATGATCTCTTGAAAATGATCGTAAGCTCTTTGGTAGACAGTATAGTTAGTGATAAAAAATGACCCATTCTCCCCTTCTTGCTGTCTATTCCCCCCTGGGCTGAAGAAAATGAAGAGAAAATGGCTATTAAAGGCCAATTTGATAGTGCGCACATCATGTCATCCATGCTAAAGCAAGATGCGCTCGGTAGAGCTCGCTCGGCTGGACACCAGATCAAAGTGTATTAAAGATGACCTCTGTGTCAAACACGTTGATCAAAAAGATTGTTAAACAACTGCCAAACACATACACACGCACATTAACCCAATTCCTGTTGTTGACTACAATGAACTTGCGATGAAATGTTGCGCACATCGATTGTTTACTCTTGCTCAGAAAACCTGAGAACTTGGCCTGCTGCTACGTATACGTCCGTACGTTTGTCTTTTTAGTGAGATTTTAGCCATTCTTTCCTCTGTCAGTGTACTCTGACCTCTCGCATTCATTCATGTTTCATTTGTTTGACCCTGACCCCCCTTTTCCAGGCCCCCATGCAGTGCTGTAATCTATTTTTCTCTTCCCTATTGGTAAGCATATTTGCCATAGCCAATCAGGTTGATTGATCATCAGCAAGGGCGCAGGTTTGGCAATCAGCTGGGCTGTCCCGGCTGCCGCAATTTCCCAACAGACATGCAGAGCTTGACAGCACAATAAACTGGCTATTCATCAAAGTGTCCCGCTCTTGGACATCAGATCTGCCCTGGGGCGGACTCTCGTACCCCATAAACTGCCGTGCGCCGCTCTGAGGGCCATGGGCGAAGCGTAGGAGTATACTCACCTCTTATACAACTGGGTGTGTGTGTGTTTGTTTGGGCAAACACATACAATGTATCATGTAGCAGAAAGAAAATCATTGTATTTTTACATACTAATGTTCCACGCCAAAAAGAAAGTCACATGCGCTCTTATAATCAAAGGTTCCTAAAGGGGGTTTTCACAGTGATGCCATAGAAGGACAATTTTGGGTTCCCCATCTTTCAGTCTTTCATCTTTCCCATCTTTCACACTTGAATTTAGAACATTTTAATAATCTAAAGAACCGTTTTCCACAATAAATAACCTTTTGTGCAAATGAAAATTTCCATGGATGTTCATCATTTAACCGTAGATGCTTTGATTTTTTAAGCGTGTGGGTTTGGAACAACATGAGGTGAAAGATTTATTAAATGTTCATGTGTCTGATCGTTCAAATGCAAATGCAGGTGCAGCTATTCTTCTACATGAAGTCCTTCAGTGATAGTGAACCTCCATGCCTCATTCCAGCAAATGATTCATCCCTTAAAGCAATATTGACTGAATGGGTCAGAAGATGAACGATGGTTCTAATGTGATATCCACACACAAAGAGGTCATGATAATAAAACATTTATCAGACATCTATTACTTATACACACACATGTGCGTGTGCGCAAAAAGACACAATAGGGAAGGGCAGCAGTCAGTGAGGAAAGTGCTTCTCAAAGCATTGTTAGAAAATTATGTGTGTGTGTGTGTGTGTGTGTGTGTGTGTGTGTGTGTGTGTGTGTGTGTGTGTGTGTGAAGAAGATATAGAAGGTGAAAGCACAAAATACAAGAGGGGTTTTCAGAGCTTTTTGAGAGCGTCCCGAGAGTTAAAGAATGCCCCTGCTCACTCGATCGGTTGTGTTTTATTGCGCATGGGTCAGTAGTGATGATTAAAGAGATATTCATGGACATTCAGCTCTCCCTTTGGCTCACTCTCTGGCATATCGTGGTTATTTAGAAGCTGTGTCGTCCCAGGCGCTCGGAGAACACATGAATCTGCCAGAGCTTACACACTTAGAGGCCTGTAGTCAAGACAGAAGTGCCTCCATTGACCTGGTCAGCAAACCCAGTCGAATGTAGCCGTTCCTCTTCAGCTGGAGACTAATGAGATCTTAAAACACACCAGCCACAAGCTCAAGCCCGCTCTGATCCACAGCAATGCATCGCAAATCTGAGCAGTTAGGAAAGGTCAGCGTGTTAAGTAATAAAGAAAAGTACGTATTAGAAAGTTCCTTTAAATTAAGTAGCAATTAATGTTATGATCAAATAATTAAGCGATAAGATTGTGCTATGTTGTGCATATAGTCATTCCTAAAGGGAGTTGTTATTCAAACAATTGATTTATTGCATTTATAACTTAAAAAAGCAATTACTGCAAAAATAATAAAATGATATTTAGGTTAAGGTTAGTTTCTACGGGTGTTGTGCAGTGATATACACTACCACTGAAAAGGGGTCAGTAATTTTTTTCAATGCTTTTATTCAGCAAGGACATTAAATTGATCAAAATTGACAGTAAAGACGTTTGAATTGTTACAAAAAAATAATTTTGAACCTTTTATTCATCAAATGATCCTGAAAAAAAAAACTATTTAATATTTGTTGTGGAAACTGAGACATGGTTCCACAAAAATATTAAACAGCACAACTGTTTTCAACATTAATAATTATCAGAAATGTTTCTTGAGGAACAAACCATAATTTCTGAAAGATCATGTGACTGGAGTATTGATGCTGAAAATTCAGCTTTGCTGCAGGAATAATTTAAATATTTAACAGTTATTTTAAATTGTAATAATATTTTGCCATGTTTTTTTGTTTTTACTGTATAGTTGATCAAAGGAATGCAGCGTTGATGAGCTTCTTTCAAAAACATTAAAAAAATTGATATAAACATTTAGGGGGAAAAAACAAAGAGGCATTCTTAAAAAACTTTGGACTTTGAAATGTTTTGAAAGCAGTTGCGTGAAAATTAATGCCAGCTAATCTCATCATGCCCGTCTCAGTCCACGCTGTTTACCGGTCAGCATATTTCTCACTCTGAGGACATACTTGGCTGCCATTTCCTTGTTTTTAGCAGTGAAGGGCACATTATATGAGCAATCAGGATATAGGGGTTATCCTGGATGACCTGCCTATTGAGTCCCATTCCTCATGTGAGAGCTCTGAAGTGCTCAACAGGGGGTGTCAGAGGGAAGAACATGCCATTAAAACAGTATTGCACATAATATTGCTTGATTCCATAGATGTTTATCCACATTATTTCAACCACAGTGGTTGGAGAAACTGGGAAACAACATTATTTCGAATGCATTGTTTGTTTTGTTTTTAGTAATGCATTAACTTAAACATAGGGTGGAAATTGACCTATACAAAATAAACTTTTTATTAAAGTTTTAAGTACATGTTATGCCCTAATTTTTTTTTTTTTTTTTTTTTTGACACGTACATCAGTAAGTTTCCCATATTGTTTCATAAAAAGGTTTCATAAAAAGGTTTATTCAGCATGCTAGTCTGCACTAATTATTTGAATCGTGATGGTTGGAGAAACTGGGTAACAACAATGTTTCGATTGCATTGTTTCTGTTTTTGTTTTAAATAGCTTTGTTGTTTTGTTTTGTCTTTTGTTTTTTGTTTTTTAATCACAGTGTTTGTTTTTGGATGATTGTTTTGTTCTCTCTTGTTTTTCTATTTGTAATATATAATTCATTGAACCATGATATCAATATAATAATAGAACCATGGTAAATTTTATGTCCTGAAAATAAAAGTTTCTCATATCCATAAAAAGAAAAAATAACAGCATTGCTAGTCTGCAATATTTTTTATTTTTTTATAAACATGTAGGGTACAATTTGACCTATGTATTCTAACCATGATCAATTTTAGGTCCTGATTTTTTATTTTTTTGGCAAGTACATTGGTAAGTTTCCCATATTTGGCAGTATTGGCCTAAAAATGTTCAAGAACTTACATGCAGAGCAATACATAATTCTTTCCCAGCTATTTTGACAATATTCAACATCAAACAGGCGAAATTTGAATAACAGTGTATTTAAAAAAGCAATGTCTAGTATATATTTGGAATCCTTATAAACAGATCCATGGTGTGCGGAGTTTCTGGTAGCTGATCTGGGGTCAGGACCCAGCAGGTTGACATGCTGAAGAATCTGTGCATTCACAGCACTCAGGGTCATTCTCTCTGGACTTCCTGTGGTCTCACCGGGAGGAAAGGTCTGTTTGTGTTGCTACGGAGACGTGGTGAAAGGCGCTGGGACCTCCCTCCTGTCTCCTCTCCTCCAGAGCCGCATATTGTTTAAAAAAAAAAAAAAACCTGTTTCCTCGGCCGTCGAGAGAAAAAAAAAGGAAAGCGAAGCGGCCGTGTTTCAAACAATCGCAGGAGGCTACAATTAGTTTGTGTATTATGATAAGGCGTGGCAAGGCAAGACGGGGAAGGCGAGTTCTCGTCCCAAACCCCCTCAACAGTTTACTTTGCATTAGGCAGCAACAACAGTATAAACAAACGTCACAGCGGAGGGCGGACGAAACCCTAACCCCCTTGTTCACTCCGGCCTCCATCACTGCTGTTTACTTGCATCCACCGAGGTGAAAAGTCTGGTTATGACGTCACTTTCTTGTTTGTATCAGATGTGATACCTTTCGCACTCTCTTACGGTTTGACTAGGAATGGTTTTTGGCCCTCCAGCTGAATGTTCTGAATGTTCAATTGGGTTTATTTGTGAATTTCATTGAGTTTGGGGATTTGATGCTTTGAAATTTTGTCCTGTATTTGTGTGTGTGTGTGTTATAAAAGCAAGCCGTCCTGCTTCAGGAAATCCTGCTGTGCACAGGCGCCCTCTATTGCCAAAGCTCAGTGTGTGTGTGCTGGACTCGTCATGGGGACTGCTCCAACATGTAGAAAACAAGCACTATACTAAAGTAATGTGCCATAAAAACCAAATATGCAGTTCTGCAGTGCATTAAGTAAACAAAGCACATCTCCATTCCTCTTTTTCTTTGGTGTTGCATGTATTGTCACGACCAAATTCAGTCTTGTGCTGATCTGCAGTAGACTGCTGTGTATCATATTTTCTTGCTGAATATCTGTAATGTTTAATGGACAGTACCCCTAACAAATTTCAATCCCAAATCAAACAACTTCAATAGACCAGCAAACCCTATCTGGAACAAAGATGAAGAAGTAAAAGAGGATGTTTTGGATAAAAGTTTGCATGTCTAAGCAGTGTTACGCTCAGAATCTGTTTAGACAACTGCTGAATGTTTGGCTTTCACCCGCTGCGCCCTGAAAACGATACAGTGAATGTGGCTCTTACAAATTAGCCCCCCTTAGCTACCATTCAACACTTTCTGATCTCAATGAAGCCATCTGACAACTCAGACAGTCTGTGCTCGCTTCAAGAGATGCTCGTTCACTTCATACTAATATTCCTCAGTTAAGAGCAGTATTTGAGCATGTCTCTGAACTGTTACTTTATCCACAAATCCCTGTATATTTTTTGAACTTATATACATTTATTATTAACAGTAATATAAAACATATCATGGTATGTGACAGAATATGAAATATAAATAACTGTACATAATCGAAGGGCTTAAATAGGCAAATGCTTAAGAGTCTATGATTGGATCATTATTGAAGTGATTATTATGTTTCTAGCATGTTATATGTTTGGCAACAGTTCTTCTAATCCTAATTGATGGAGTGTGTAGCTTTTCATTTCTTAAACATTCATGTTGGAAGACACAGCATGGCCATATTCCAGGATGTCAAGATGTCAAGATTCATCAGGCTCAGACTGTGAAAGAATGGTTGTGAGGATCATGAAGAATCATTTTCACACATGAATCGGCTCCTCTGAGTCCAGAGCTTACATTCATTGAAAGTCTTTGGGATGTGCTGGAGGAGACTTTACAGAGTGCTGGACTCTTGCATTGTCAATACAAGATCTGGACCAAAAATGTATCAATTTACCTTAAACCCACATGGTTGTTTAAGAAATGAAAAGCTACACACTCCATCTGTTGAGAAAGCTAATAATCACTGCAATAATGATCCAATCATAGTCTCTTAAGCATTTGTCTATTTAAATCCAAACCATTTTTTTTTTTTTTTTGCCTGGGCAGTGGTTCAATCTTTGTATTTTAGCTTTTATTCCTTGTGACAATTGCTGCAAAGGTTCATATCTAAAAAGGAATGACTGGTTGCACTGATACCTTTACACTCAGCCTCTATAAGTGAAGGTTACAAATGCTCTTAAACGAAAGAGGAAATTGAGAGTTTAAATCGTTGCTGGATTTTTTTCCCGTCTCTGTCTTTCCAGGAGTAGTATTATATTGCGAGATGCAGGTCTGTTTCGGTGCGAGGGAGATTGAGAGGCGTGAGAAAGCCATGTGAATTTCTGCCCCCTCGCATAAAAGAACCTCTCTTTTATCAGCTCTCGCCTCAATAGCAAACCCGCTGATATTTCACCGTTTCTCTACGGCACACGCTGTCCCTGCCAAATCCTCTTTATTTCACAGTCTTTTTCCTTGTCTACACGTGTAGCTACAAAAGTTGCTTGAGACTTCCCGCATTCTCCACATACTCTACCTAAGTTTGTTGTGTCTAATATCTCGAATCAAGTGATACTTGTTCATGTTCAGCGACGTTGTCGTGATATCGTAGTGCTGTGAGCCGCAGTCCAAATTTGTGGTTAACTCAAGATGGTTCTTCTTAGTTTGGGGAAGGAGGATGTGTACGAGGCAGAAAGAGGGAGTACGTTTTGAGCAGGGGGGGTCATTGAAGGTTTTGTTAACCCCTTAACCACAATAACGTCTGTCTGCAAACTAGTGAATTGATTCCAATTCAAACTACAGGCAGAGTCATTTGGTTTGTGGTCTGGAAGGAGAGAGCACACACACACACACGTTCAGTGACTGGGGAATTGTTGCATAGAGCTGCATGTTTGCATCTGACACAGGAATGCATTATTTATACTAGCATGATGTTAGTGCGGCCGCTCGAACACGTGTAACTCATTCAGACGCCAGTAAAATTAGATATGTGAGAATGTTGCGATGAGCCTGACAGATATTACCGAGATTTACAGTACATGTGCTTCTGAGAGAACAGTAGCAGACGGCAGCTTTAAATGAACTGATACATCTGTGTTAGATATATTTGCGTATCCCAGCAGCCCCTGCAGCTGCCGGGACTCTGATAGAGTGATAGACGGAAATCAGACACAGGGAAATAAGCACACTGACAGGACTGTCACATTCTCTTGCTTTCACATACAGAAATCTGGTGCCATGACCCGGATCTGGTGCCGATCTATATTCCAGATATTAAATGTGGCCGTACTGGCAGAAAAGTTTCAAGTATAATGTTTGTCCTTTTAATTAGTATTTTCTCTTAAAAGTGCTTTCGGATATGGTTATATCCCAAGTAACATTTGTTTTGTTTATGTAAAGGCTCCTTCTTAAAGTTTCCATTATTAATAAGGCAGCCCACCCTTTCCTCTTGAAACTCTCACATTTACCTGTTCTTTCCTCTGGGTGATAAATGTCGTCCTGCATTAAAGTCAGGAAGAGAAGTTCCTTGTTCCATTTTATATGGATTGCATCAATTTTTGCATGCACTAGCTGGGATTAGGTGTGCATTGAACATGCCGTTATTTTAAAAAATGTTTATGAACATCTGCCAAGCGCTTCACCATCCTTTCCAAAAAAAGAAATAGAAAAATGTCATCAAGCCGTTAAAGGTGAGTTTACCTCAGGCTGGGACATAAAAAAAAGAAATCCTATCACCACACATATTTGTTTGACCCTTTACCTTTATCAGTCCGACACTATTAAAATGTAAATGTCATCTTTTTGGTGGAGGTGTGAAATGAGGGGGCCAATTATTGGATTTTTTCTGGCCAAAGTGATAAAGTCAGCAGACTTTATGCTAATAATTTGGCTTCCTCGTAGCGCAGTGTAAGGGCAGTGATGCGTTTCCTCTTCTCTCTTCCCTTGAGGTAGTGTTCCCTCACAGTGGTGCGAGTAATTGAATCAAGTCAATACCAATGCCCCCCCTCCTACTTCCCCTCCCAAATCCCCTCACCCAAAAAACTGACGTCTGCCGGTGATGAGAGCCAGATGTTAGAGCCAGTGGGCCTATATACCGGCCATGTCTTAAAGGTCCAGCATCATTCTGATGAAGGATATATCTTCATTGAAGAGATGGGTCACCCATTACCCCGCCGAAGGAAATCAAGTCCCACATGTGTGTGGTTGAGCGTGTGCGCACATGTGAGCGTCTACATGTCTGTGTGTGCAGCTCTTGTTTTATGAACAGTAGAACGCGGCTGACACCCATCCTGTTTCTGGCAGCTTGGCGGGTCTGGATCCAATCCTCCAGTGCTCATTAAAGAGCAGAGCCATCTCTACACCCATCCTTTAATGAAACACTGGCAGGGTGTGGGAGGGTGAAGGGGGGGGTGGGCCGGGTCACTCTTCAGCAGATGTGTGCTGGAGCACAGGCGTACTTGAGCCCGATAGCCAGAGGCAAATAAGATTTACAAATCACTACTTGCTGTTTTTATTATAACTCATAATACTGAGAAGAATAAAACACAGGAACAAGGAACTGTAACGCTAGAAGATCCTCCACCTAATAGTACCACCTCAAAAAGGATGATTTGGACCATTTTTTAGCTGCAGTGCCCAACATTTTTTACTGAACAATTCATACAAGTGCTTCAACAAAAATAAAAAAAACCCATATGAATGCTTTTAAGCCCTTAATGTACAGCAAGGTGCGAGTCAACATTATTGTCTGTTACAATCAGTGAAATGTTAGTATCATTGATATACTATTTTTAATATTTTCTGTTTGTATTTGGTTTCGTTTTTTTTTTTTACTTAAATTTTTATTTTAGTACTCAAACTAAATGACTACTATCAACTACCATAGCTCTAATAAAATAATTAAACTTTTAATGTTTTTTTATTTTTAATAGTGCTGGGCAAATCCAAAATAAAAGTTTTTGTTTTCACAAAAATATATATATATGTGAGCCTGGATCACAAAACCAGTCATAAGTCGCATGGGTATATTTGTGGCAATAGCCAACAATACATTGTATGGGTCAAAATTATCGATTTTTGTTTTATGCCAAAAATCATTAGGATATTAAGTAAAGATCATGTTCCATGAAAATATTTTGTACATTTTCTACCGTAAATATATAAAACATTTATTTTTGTGAGTGAATGCTGCACAGTCGCAAACATAAATGGACAACTTTAAAGGCGATTTTCTCAATGTTTCAATTTTTTTGCACCTTCAGATTCCAGATTTTCAAATAGTTGTATCTAGATTATTTATTCAGCTTTTTTTTGTGATGCATAAATCTCAATTTCAAAAAATGTACCTATGTGACTGGTTTTGTGGTCTAGGGTCACACATTTTTAAAGAAATATATAGGCTATTTATTTAATTTTTTTTGCTTTTGTAATGAAGTCTGATTTGGATGTGTTCTTGACAGGTTTCACTGTTTGAGAAGAGCTGATAGGAATCTATTGCTGAAACTAAGGTGTCGTCAGCACAGCATGTCGATTACAGATGACATTCCTAAATCTTCAATAGAGTGCTACTTGAATGCAATTACGTGACAGGGACATCTCTACATCATTCACCATATGCAACAGATTAGGCTAAACCCATCATTTGTACGTGTTGTCTAGTGGAGTTTCACAATAACTTTATCTGGTCTTAAAGTTGCTCCATTACTTCTTTCCATTCTTTTTCCCCCAACTGTCTTTCTTGTCTCATCTTTACAGCACCTCCTTCATCATGTGTTTGTGCGCAGCCCCCACAGCTCTCCTCTATCGTTCTTTCTGCCTTTTATATAACTGCTCCCCTTATAGAAACCACACGCATTTAAGAACACGCTTTGCGTCTGAGCCCTCAGTGAGACCATAAAAGCGGCACTTAAGTGAAATGCAAGAGGACAGGGAGAAACAGAGACTATTAATCTCATAATTTGTGAAAAAGAAGGATGACACAAAGGAAGGAAAGAACTGGCCTTCGATTCACACACCGCTGTAAATCTCTTGTTAGGTCATTAAGGCATTCTGATGCCAGTGAGAATATGGTTAGGTAGTTCTCGGTCATCTTGCCCATTGAAGACGAGCACCGACTCTGACAGTGAGGGAAATCCCCTCCGCGTAGATGCAATAAAAGCCCAGCTGCAGCGAGGAAACTGAGACGGGGAAGTTAAACGTGTGGAGTCTGTCCTCTGGCCTCTGATAAAGTCGTGTCGCTCATAGCAGACTTCATGTCTGTGTGTCTGTGCTGGACAGAGGTAATTACCACAGGCTCTGATGTTACACAATTCCACTTTCTCAGATGCCACAGTAGTAGTTATAGACCGTACCTAGAGGTCAAAGAATCACCTTAACTTCCCCTTTGTGACCCTGCGTAAATAAGAGTAACTGTGCTTTTGCATAGTTAATTGGCTACATCAGTATATTAGCTCACTTCCTGTGACTTCATAATCACCACTGGCTTTTGAACCAGGACATATTGCCTTAAACAAAACTGTTATTATTGGTTGAGCTGGCTTAATGAGAGCAATCAAACCTATGACCTTGGTGTTTCCCTGGTCGTTTTCTCCCTCTCTGTGGCACTTGAAATTAAATTGGCTTTTTGTGCAACTGTCGCTTTTAAGACTTCTATATGTAAATGAGTTTGTGTGGTTGGCTAATCTCTAAGAGATCTTCAACCCTGCTCCCACTGTCCTGCAAAGTTTATTTCCAACCCGCTTCAGCACACCTGCCGGTGTTTTTCAAACGATGCTGAAGAGCTGACAAGTAACCGATAAGTGTCAGAAGCAGGACTTTTATACTGACTGTGCCGGGACTTTTATTTTGACAGAGGTGAGAACGTCAGTGCCTAATTGCAGGTGCACAGGAGCTCCCATTCTCAGTCTACATTACTTTGCTGTCTTTGATTAACAGATCTATCTAATAAATTATTAGACAGAAATGTTAAAGTAAGTTAACGGTATATGAAAAAAAGTTAGCTTTCATTAAGTATTACCTATACTATAGTTTTGCTGTCTTATTATAAATAATAGAAGAGCTCCCACTATAATAATTTCTCATGTAGACAAGTTCAATCGGATGTATTTGTATAGCACTTTTCACAATACACATTGTCTCAAAGCAGCTTCTGTTTTAATTTAAATCAATGCAACTCTCGGGAATACTTTTAGCATGTTAATGGATTGTGTTAATGTGTTTGGTCATGACGGACTAGATTTGCTATGCTGCTGCGTGATAAATCCTGTAGCAGATCTAGACAGGTGGCGCTGGGGGAGGTGGAGTGGTCGTGTGCTGCAGGACCATCTTACAACAAACACTGAACCAGACTATTTAACCGTTAAACAAGCAGAATCAGCAGAGGCCAGTCAGCTTATGCTGTGCAGGAAATGATGTGATCGCATGTAAAGGACCTATCAGTCTGTGGCATCTATAGTTTCATAACCTTCATGCCTTATAGTTGCTGGTCGATAATATAGTTTACATTTTCGACAATACAAGCAATCAAGCAGTTGTCGCAAAATGCTATATAGTGTTATAGCTATATAGTATCTGCTATATATACCACTCTATGTGAGTATACTGTATGAATGCGGATAAAGCATACTTGTATAAAGATCTGGAAATATTGTTTACATTTTGCGCTGCTATAAACAATCAAGTAGTTGATATTTGCTATATAGGATATAATAATTTTATGTAAGTATACTGAATGTATGTGTGTGAATGAAGTTGGATATACTATACAGTATATAGCCAACTTTGTAAAGAGCTCTGTGGGTTTTATTTTTTATTTTTATTTTTTACCCTTTCCTATTTTTACCATTGGTATGGCATTCAACTTTGAATAACTAATAAATATTTAGGTTACACTTTATTTTAAGGTGTCTGTGTTGCAGTGTAACCATTAATTTAAGTATTGAGTAATGCTAATTAACTAAGTGTACTTACAATAGGGTTAGGGTTAGGGTTAGGAATGTGGTTTGGTTTAGGGTTAGTTGCATATAATTATGTATAATGTGTTATTACTACAGTAATGTAACATGTGTAACAAGGACACTGTAAAATAAAGTGTTACCAATATTTAATTCCACAAACCTTGCAAACTTTAACAATCCAGCTGTTAGATCCTCTGAATTGTGCATTTGTAGACTAATTACTAAATACTAATAGATATAGATATGTGGACAGTCATATGTTAATTATTTATATATATATATATATATATATATATATATATATATATATTTAAATAATGCACACCAATGAATCATGTTCAGTAAGTCATGTTCATGTATTTTTTTTTTTTAGAAATGTATCAAATTTGTAAACAAATGGGAAAGGGTAAAAAGAAGAAGAAATTGGGTCAAATATGATTTAATATGTCTTTAAAGTAAACTGATATTAAGCATAAAAGACATAATAGATTCAAAGCCAAAATGCAGAAAATTACTTATTGAATCTATTAGGAAAATTACTACTTGCAAACAGCCATTTTTGTAAAAAAGAATATCATAAAACAATGTGTCAGATGGGTCTAAAAAGTGAGAGCTCTTAAGACTAGAGTGACTGAAGGGAAAAAGAGGAGAGAATGGAAGTCACAGGCTAAGCCCACCTCAGTGCTACGTAAACATGACACCTTTTCACCCCGGCTGAGAAGAAAATGCTCGGTAATGACCCGCCTCGACCTTCCCAGCTCTGGCTGACCCCTTTCTTTAGCTCGGAGCAGCTTAATTCTTACTAATTACATTCCTGACTGACAGAAAGTTGGCAGCTGCCGCAGCGTCGGCCCAGGTACTCTGGCATCCCTGGCACTGGAGGAGAGAGAGAGACAGAGAGACCAGATACACAACACTAAAGATGACAAACACATTCATCAAGAAAGCCAAGGAACATTGATTGCATTTTAGCCTCCCAAGGACGCACATGTAAATTCATTAGAAATGAGTGTTGTTTGTACATTCCAGACAATTCCAGGTAGACAATCTGGCTCAATTTCTGCATGAAAAGGTAGCAAAAACAGCAAACATCATGGTATTGTCTCGTTCGAAGGAGACACATGATTTAGATCAATTTTAGGCCCACTTTGGAGTCATTTGAGTCATTTTTAACAGCTGTGGTGTCAGTAAGATATTTTGGTACACTGTAAAAAAAAATTACATCCCCAAGTCAAAAATTTCAAGTGACCGATAACATCTAAATTTTTCAATTAGTCTGACGTATTATTGCTCAATAAACATTTCATATTACTGTCAAATAGAAAAAAAAGGTTATTTTAAATTGTATTGATTTCACAATCTTACCGTTTTTACTTGCAGTCTTGTGAACATAAGAGACATGTGTATCGGGCATGGGTGAGAGATGTGAGGCTGTCAGAACACACAATTCTTAAAAATCGTCCAGAGCTGTTACCTTTTTTGGACTTCTGTATCTACAGTTGTGGTTGGGTTGAAAGTTATGCAGACATAACACAACTTTTGAGCAAGTCTGAGACCTCATCACCCTGTTGACTGGACTCTGAGACTAGAAAAACTTTTGAGGAGCTGAAACATGCAGTGGTTCAAGGTTGAGGGATCATGTTCAGGCAGTTTTTCTGGTCTTGCAATATATATCCTGTAGTGTTCCATCAGAAATAAACAATTTACTGAGAAGCTCATGTGACACTTCAATGAAACAAATGATCCACATCTCTAGAATTACCAAACATCATCGTTAAAAAAGCTACACCATCAAACCCAGACACATTATGAACCACTTATGAACCACTCAGACACATGTCATCCTAAAGGTAGAAGAACACTTACAGTATATGGATGGATGGATGGATGGATGGATGGATGGATGGATGGATGGATGGATGGATGGATGGATGGATGGATGGATGGATGGATGGATGGATGGATGGATGGATGGATGGATGGATGGATGGATGGATGGATTTTAGGTAAAGCGTGGCCATGGTGAATTCATTCGAATTCGATATCATGGCCACAAATTAACTAAATTAAAACGAATGAATCATTACATTGCACTTAGTTCCTCCTCAATGTTGCTGTCATATTTGATGAACGTATAATTCTCCGTCATGTTTAAAGCATGTGCACTGAGTAGCGTAATCCATAAAGACATGATCTTGGTCACAGTAGTCCAAAGTAGACCTGACTTCAAATTCGGTACCATTTGACACGTGCACGGTTCTGACAGTGGAAAAAGGCCGTAAATCATACCTAAATCCAAGGCCAGGCTAAATCTGTGACCGCTGTACCAGTCCATCAAGAATAAACGAATGAAGAAGAAATGAACATGTCTGCGGGTTCAGACTCTTTCCATTCACCAGCGTCTGGGTTTAGAGCCGTGAAAATCTGTTAGACACAATTGTACATTCATCCTACTGTTCCTTTACTTTGACTGAATTTACAGAGCGTTCGTACAGAGCAATGGTAATCAGTTCAAGCCATGGCTTCATGGTTCCCATTAAATTGGCCAGTGATGCTCCAAATGGAGGCAGAACTATTTCCAGTGGAGGAAACAGCGAGTATTGTCAGAAACATGTGCGTGTTGCGATGGCAAGCGAGTTTTATCGCAGTGTCCTAATCTCCTCAGCCTCGCTCAGCTGTTGAAGATCAAGTTGCCTGCATGTGTCTTTACTATATAATTAAGGGATTTTTGGGCAGTGGCCTGGAGAAACCAACTCAATAGCGTAACAAAACACCTTTATCACATATTTCACAGCCAACTACAACTTTTCTTTTTTCCTGTAGTGGACTAGACAATTGCTGAACATTATGTTCTCTGCCAAGTTGTTTTCCTTCACACAATACACACAGTTCAGATCATTTGGTGGTATGTTTATACATTGTTATGCTAATTAGATGTTTCATAAGATATTTTATGAACATTAGATAGCTGAAATGTATGATATAATGGTTTCGGATGGCAATGCTGCATCGAAGCAAGATACAGAGCTTAGCAAGAGGAAAGGGACGCAACAAGATTTTTTTTTTTTTTTTTTTTTTTAGCATAATACAGCTCTTGTGTTTAGCCAAGACAAGGGCCCTTCTGCTCCCCAAATCCTCAGGGCTATCTTTCAAACAGTGATAGTTACGGAAATTAGCGGCACAGAAATCCATAAGCATCACTCGTCAGGGGGCTTATTAAGTGTCTTTGTGAGTTTATGAGGGGTGGGCGACGCTCCCAGCTCTGAGTGCTCCCAGCGCTTCCCTGGCTCCACCAGCTGTGAAGAGTCACCATCTCACACACACACACACACATGCGCACGCACACACACACACACATACACACAAACACAAACGCGCACACACAGACACTGAGCTGAATGTCCATGAATATCTCTTTAATCATCACTACTGACCCATGCGCAATAAAACACAACCGATCGAGTGAGCAGGGGCATTCTTTAACTCTCGGGACGCTCTCAAAAATCTCTGAAAACCCCTCTTGTATTTTGTGCTTTCACCTTCTATATCTTCTACACACACACACACACACACACACACACACACACACACACACACACACTGATTCCTATTGTTTTTATACTGAGATAAACATACTTTCTTCTGCCCCTAAGCCTAACACTGACATAAACCTTTTGGCATTTTTACATTGTCATTAAGACAGAATTGAACATGTTTATTTAGCCATTTGATTTGCAGGGGACAGTTAAAATGTCATCACACGGTAGTAGATTCCAAGTGAAACTGAAGTACACACACTTCATACGCCCAGAGTAATGTATCTGTGACTTGATGGACATTTTTTTTTCTAACATTACCTTGTGCTCAGTATATTCTTAATAATAAGGTTATATGATAGTTCTTTTGATCAGCAAATAACCCGTATAAAGTTCTCCAGTTGCTATATGGTGCTTTGGTGATTGAAAAGTTCTTCAGATCAGCATATTGTTTTATGGGTTTTAAAGCACAAGTACATGGAACAACTAGAGAATGAAATGTTTTTCAGCAAATGATTTTCAGGTTGTATGGTCAATCACTTGATGTTTGAACCTAAACAGAAACATTTAATGCATACAGTGATGTACATACCTCTTCTATGATGAACATATTTTTAATTTCTGAACTAAAATAATCTTGATATATAGTTTTTGTGTGTGTATACAGCAACAAAGTATACATATGTTTATATATTTTATTTATATATATCATTTATTTGTAAAAAATGTCTCATGGCTGAATTTATTATTATTAGCATTATTATATATTTTAATTATTGACCTTGACACACACAGCAAGCTAGTTATACCACTGACTATAATTTGGCAATAATAATAATAATAATACAAATTTTTGTACTAAATACTAAATGTATATATAATACTAACATTTTTGAACATGGTTCATAGCTGTTAAATGATATTATCCCCAAAAACTTTGTATAATAATAATAATTGAAATACATTTATTTATTTACTTACAATTAGGATAAAACTTTTGTTTAAAAAAGGTTTGTGTTTTTTCAAAAAAAACAAACATGAAAACTGCATGATTACTTGGCACAAGCATTTCCAACTTTAAGCCAAAACTCTTTCGAGTTGAACCTTTGTTTTTAAGACTGCCAAACTGATGATTCTAGACACTGCGATGGCATTTCCACTGGTACAGAGAAAAGAAATGAATCTTGCAATGGCGCTCTCCTTCACCGCGCGAGTCTAAAACTGTTTGTGAGGGTGCTGAAAACAGCTGTCACAGCACCCCCACCCACATCAGTGACACTTGTCATCACCAGGATTCATCTCCAAAATGTCCAACGTCGGTGGAAAAGCACATCTTTCAGTTCCATGGGGTCTCGCCTATCTGAGGTGTTGCTGAAAGAATATGTTGTCGTTAAATGCAACAAAATTTAAAAAAAGCAATCTAAAAATAGTTTGCAAATAATTCCCTAATGGAATGTTCAAACCTTTTTTCGAGCTTGAAATGCAAAAGCTTCATACAGGTTTCAAACCACGTTCCATTTACATCATAAAGTCGTAGACCTCGCAATCATAAATCTTTGCGGACATGGACATTGATTCCAGTAATAATATGTGGTTGAATGTCGCATGGATGCCTCTGTCGAGATCCATCCATCTATGAAACAGGACATGGCGGTAATGGGAAAGACTGTATTGCCGGAGGCAGTAAGCTAGCTCATCAGCCCAGTGAACTTTGATGCGTTTCTAGTAAATATAATTCCATTATTTTCTCACAGCTGAGGAAGCTGCAAGGTACACAAGGGCGTGAACCGGCGGTCACGAGGGAGCGAGCCCCGGAGCAGAGCGGGAAAATGATGTTGTTGTTTCTTCCGAATGAGTTTTCAGGCAGGTGTGAGCGGGTCGTGGAGAGATTTGTTTGTCTTGAGGAGTCTGCTTTCTGATATATCACTGCTCAAGGAGAATATTTATGGCATAAAAGACTATGCTGCGAAGAAATATCTGGATTAAACTAGATTTGTATTTCCTAAAGGAAATAGCAGTGCTTCCAAAGTATTAAAAGAATACACCATGCATGCCCATTATTGCAGTGTAAAAGTTCTATAGGTGGGTAAATGGATGCAAGAGAAGACCAGTCAGAATTCATTATGAAAATAAATGTATCTAAACAACAAGTTTGCATTTCAATATGCAAATAATTGCATAAAAAGATAAAAATCTATTTTGTATGCAGAAAAATGTAATCCTGCTGTGTTACGCACATTTCTAAGGCTTCTAAATGATCATGATTGAAAGCCTGTTGTGCACAATCTTCTGTCATATGATTGATAGTTTATACCTTTTTTTTACCTAGTAAAAGGCATTTTAGTATCATTCTAAAAACCTTTTTTTTCCCCTGTGAAATCTGATTTTTATAAAGTAAATAATGAAAGTAGGCCAATCCCAATTGAGCGTTCGCAAAGACCCGCCCCCCCCCCCCCCCCCAGTTACTGTCGCTATGTCCGACAAGCTACGCCGTTCTCACGCACACACCATGTTCTCACGCAGTGAAAAATACATTGCGGAGCAGAGAGGAGACTGACAACACGCTGACAGACAGAACAGACCAGGTTACTTTTCGGTTACGTTTGATATTAAACATATTAAACAAAGTCTCACCTTTCAAATTTGGTCATTTTTTAAAAGAAATTTAAACAATAAATACCGTTTTGTGGCTCTTCAATGTGTCGTGACAGATCGCTGTAGAGCATCAGTTAAAGTGAACCGATCATCTCTTCCTTCTAGTTCATTTATAGCCTCAAATAAACATGAACAAACATAAGAAGGAATGTTGTTTTAACCGCGGAAAGACGTCAGTACACTCAGTTCAGTTCAAATCCTCCCATGTTAATCTACTAACTCTCCTGACTGCTTTGTCGGACAAAATGGCGGATGGCGAAGTATGATTGGTCAGATCACCTGTCAATCAAGCTCCCTGCGAAGGGTCAATTAAGTAGGTAAACAGATTGATTTATTTAAAAGAGAAAATAAAAATCTTAACAAACTTTTGAACGATAGCATACCTTCTACCTTCCACGAAAAAAAAAAGTTCATTTACTGTTAGCGGATATTTCTCTTGGCAACTTTTCTTTCTTGTTGAGTCTCCCATGTCTACCATGTTTATGATTTATTTGACTACGGATAAGTTTATGTTCCTGCAGCTTTGTGGCACCATTTTCTGTTTAGTATTTCACTTTGCAGGATGTTGTGCAGATGAGAGCTGAATTTATGCGTTAACACACTCCAAAAGCTCGAGCTCACTCACCCCTGACTCTCCAGAGGAAGTCGGGTATAGACTTCCAACTCTCCAACTGCCTGCGGGCAGCAGCCTGGGATGGATGTAAAATTAACATATTAAAATATCAGTATATTTCCTTTTCAAATTCAAAATCAGGAGCAATATGCAAAGAAAGTGGTGTGTGTGTGCTCTAATTTTTCGATGATGTATGAGGGTCTAAAAGTTGCGTGCGTGTGTGTGTGTGTGTGTGAGAGAGAGGATATGTCTTCAGGGAGGCTGTGTTGTGTGATAAATCAATACCGTCTTTACGAATGATAGCTTGTCAGTGTTGACCACCAAACCCTGGAGGGAAATATCCTCCATCCCGATCTCTGTTGTACTACTCCTGCCCACCCTGAAAATAACGATTATGATTGGTGGAGGGAAATGAGACACTTTCTCTTCTCAGTTACTGTAGCCATCTGATTCAAATAGATGGAAAGAGAGCAAAAGAAATATTGGGATAAGGAGAAAGATGTAGCTATCTACAGGAAGACGAGGTGGGGTTGTGGGCAAGAGTTAGAAAGGGGCCTGTATTCTGCTCAATCTAAGTCTATCACCTCAACTCACTAATGAAAACCAGAAGAGCCGTCAAACAATCCCTGCTCTGTCGCTACCTGTAATTCTCTCCTTTTTTTTCTCCATTTCCCTCTTTTATAACCTCCTTTTTGTCTTATACATATAGTATATGAAAACCCGATTATATCATATTTGAATTGAAACAGGACTTGGGTTGGGAACCGAGTACCAGTTACAACGAAACCAAATAATTTTCATGTCATTCGGTTCTTCAAGGTCTACATTCTTCCATACTAAAATGTCTGCGAACGGATGACTCTTTTGGTCTGTTTTTTTTTTATAAATCGAGTTAAAACGACTCGATTAGTCTCTATCTATATAAGTGATTGGCTTGAATTGGTCTAATGACTCACTAACTCACTGAGGTTCTTGATGTAAAGGACATAGGCCAGTAAAAGCTCTGCGTGTAAACCTCACTCCTCTGGCCTCAAGAGGCGCTAGCGTCTGGCGCTAAAGGTTGCGATCTTCAGTGTCCTTGCTAGCGTCCGCCTTCCACGCCAGAGACGCCGGTTCGAGTCCCACTCTGAGCGAGTCGAGTAGGACCGGTTACATTTGGTGCCGGGACCAAGATGGGAGTGAGGTTTAGGGGGTGATTGTAACGGATGTAGGCCAAAAATAGCTGTGCCTGTAAACTTCACTCCCCTGGCCTCAAGAGGCGCTAGCGTCCTTGTTAGCGCGCTCACCTCCCATGGCAGAGACGCTGGTTCAAACCCTGGCTCAGAGTGGGTTGAGTAGGACTCGTTTAATTGTTTACTGAATGTAAAATTAACAAAATGATAAAGGTACTTCTTGTGGAAAAAAATAAAAAATACTCGTAAATGAATCGTAAAGGGACAGGAATTGTTAGAATCAACATGAAAGTCATTTGCAATTTATTTTGCAGTTCCATTCGGTTAAAAAGACTCTCAAATCAGTCTCTAATAATGATTAATTGGTTTGAATTGGTGTAATGACTCACTTATTGAAGCAGTCAAAGCAGTTCTTACACTCTCAGAAAAAAAGAAACAAAAGCTGGCACTGGGGCAGAACCATTTCAAAATTGTGTAGCTAAAGAGTGCATATTTTGGTACCAAAAGTGTATATTAGAAACTTTTTAAAGGGTACCATCCCAGTGACAGCTTTTGTACCATTGTTTGTGCAACTTGCATACTGAACCTCAAGTGAATCAGTATTCACTGATTTGTTTAAAAAAAAAAAAAAAAAGAATTAAAAGAATTTTAAAGGAACAGGAAATCTACATGTAAAGTCATTCGCATTTATTTTGCAGTTCAATTCAGTTTTGCTTGTGGCACAGAAATTACACACTTTATCTGAACAAGAGTCTTTAAGTCTTTGTGATTACAACCCATAGTCTTCATTTGCGCTCAACTATATTGCTTTTTTTCAACACTAATGCATTGGTTTTACTATCCTGGATCACGTTGAATGCATCAAGCTTCTTTTTTTTTTGTCTTCCTTGCAGCTTGAGAGGGCTGGTTTTTTTTTTCTTTTTATCCTTCTCTCTGTCTCTCTCTCTCTCTCTCTTCTGCTGCTGAAAGTGCTGCTCTAAGCCAAAACTGGTGCAAACCGGAGGGAGGTGGGGTAAGGGGATCTGTGAATGGTGTGAAAAGTATTAAGTGCCAGTAATAATTGGAAGAGAGCCTAGAGAATCCAAATATAATCTTACAGCAGGAACACTTGTAATGCGTTCAGTCTGGACGCGGCCCCGAGTGCTGACAGGGGCCGCCGCCGCTAAAGCGGGGCCCGTTCCCTCCGACTCTATCAGTCTCTCACTTATGTTCGCTCCTTCGTTATTCTTTTAAAAAAAGGGAAGAAAAAAACACATCTGTGTCATCGAAATACTGCTGTGTCGTCCTGACCAGGCAGCCAACGAAAACAGTTTCTTTATTTTTTCTGGCATGTTTACCAAACCTTACCCTTTTACATGGTTTCCCTGCTCGAACACGAGGCACGCGAGTGTTTTCTAACACAGAGTCTCAGGATCTCGCCTATAGAAACTGTTTTGTCGTGCGTGGGGCAAAGGCCGATCACAGCGGGAGGCTGTCTGTTCGTTTGAGCCTCCGTGGGATCACAAATCCCAAAACAAATGAGACATTTTGAAAGAATCTGGGAAGTATAGCAGATTTTAAACAATCATCTATATAGATTACATGAAGCTTGTAATTTGACTAAACTTCACTGAAACATCCTGATCGATTACATTTTTGACTTCAAGCTACACGTCATGTTTTGTTTATTTTATTTTATTGTCAACACTTTATATTTTCATATTTTTGACATGGAAATAAGTAGTTTCCCAATTTTTGATTTGCGAATATTATCTAGAAAACAGTTTGGAAATTAGTGGAAATCCATAAACTTAACTGAAAAAATATTTAGTTTAAGATTGATGTATTTAGATTGCATTAAAAAAAAAAATCCATCCATTTGGACTATACAGTTTTAACATTAACTAGTAATACACAGGTAAGAAACAGGTAAAATTTCTGCACTAAAAAAATCATAACCATAGTTTATTATTTGCAGTTGTTTGATTTTATAAAAATGATCATATTTTGAAAATGCATTTAATTAAATTGCTTAGAATCAGCATAAATCTGTTTGTTGTGAAAACAATTACATTTATTCAGTTAAACGTGGTTGAATTTATGGCTAGCTGTGGAACAAGCAATATTCAATTAGTTCAAATGTATAAGATTGAGAAAAAAATGGATTTATTGATGATAATTACATTCAGTTTAGCACTATTACAGAAAGCTTACCTGTTTCTTATGTTTCATTTATGTATGACTGACAAATATGTGTCACATTAAGTTTATGTTAAATGGTACCATTAAACTTTATATGCAATCCAAATACGTGATTCATGATTGCTTTAGCAAATCACTCTAATTAGTCATTTCTTTATGAAATATGCCGGGGAAAGGTCCAGGCTGCAGCGGCAGGTGCCAGTGTCTGATTTACTTTAAACGCAGAGAGGAAGTTGAGTGGTTGGCCAACACATTCCAGTGGTGTGGCCGCGTCGCTTGCCCTGCCCAGACTACCTCTGGAAAGTGCAAGCTCTCACTCTCTCGCTTGTCTTAAAATTTACCTTTAGACTAGTTCTGTTTGAGTCATTCTGACACTGTTAGCAAAAGTTGACATTTATTTTTGGGAGGTCTTACATTTCCTGTCTAAAACAGGTGCTGTGGCATGTTGGGGCTGTGGGATTTCCACAGGCAAGGTTTCCATATGGCTAGGTCTGGAAAACAGCATAATGTTAAGAAAATGTTTGAAACTTTGGAAAATAGTGTCAGCAGTAGCTGAAATTTGATGTGGGTTAAGTTTCAGAACTGTCGCTGTAATAAGAGTACTGTAAGTCACTTTGGATAAACGCATCTGCTAATGTCATGTATTTAAATTTATTTGTAATTACGCATTTGTAATGATGTGGTTGCAACTGAGTACATATGTAATATTGAATAACACAATACAGTTACATTATAATCAATCAATGTTAGTCAACACATTAAAATGACTGTACACAAAGATTATTAAAACAGGCTAATTGTGAAAGTGCACTTTAAATTAAAACTTTTACTTTGACATTACAAAGTGCACTTAAAAAAAATGTAAGTGGCCTTTTATTTTATGAATATTATAAGTCTGCAGAGTACAGTTTTTTTTATATACTTTTAAGATTTTGCGCATGCAAGATGGACAGACAGAATGTCTCCCCTCAAGACAGAGGCAAAAGAGTGTTAAATTCTTTCCCCTTCTCTCTGTTCACTCAGCATGTTCTAAATCTATCAAAACACCTGCTGCCTCTCCTTACCACGCGAGTTATTTGTCTTCAGCGGGCTCCAGACACATTCTTTGAGTCCAGAAATCCTGTGTGTTGTGAAGCCCTCTCAAATCCTGAAAGATAACCTGCAATGGACATGACGGGGATTATGCGCTCACACACACACAATTGTGCGACAAGACAAACACACACACACTTGTGAAGGTGGAGGAGCCCCACGTGAAAATAAATGAACCTTTGCTCTTGGCATGTTTTAAAATCGACACTTTTCGGTTCTGTGTATTTTCTTTGAATGGAATTGCGGGAGGCTTAGTTGCTTTCAAAACACGTCTTGACATCATTAATGCAGACAAGATGAAAACTGATAGGGGCTTGGACATATCCTGTTTTCACAGACAGCGTTTTATCTCAACAGGAATAATACACAGTCGCAAAGGTTCAGAGCTTCTACTTAGGATGTCTTGCAGGAGACTAAGCTGTTTGTGGGTCAGTTTGAACCCTTTAGCTCATCGTGACTATGACCAGTATTGATGACGGAGAACCCTAGATCAGACTGATCCTAGATTCTCAAGTTGTAGAACTCAAACTAGTCTAAACCCGCTCCTGAATGTAATGATTGTATCACAGGTCTGCTGTTGCAAGGCTCTTCTTATAATAAAGTTAAGGGTAGACGTGTTGTAAGTCTAGGATACAAGCGACGAGATGCAACCGAGATGGAGGGAATCATAGAAAGATGGAGGTTACACGCTGAAATGACACTGTGTGTCCGACAATGGCTTTAAATGACATCTCATGGGAGCATATCGGACTTCATGCACGCTTTTATCCACCGGACAGAGAACAAGAGGTGGTATTGAGCGGCAGAGGACTTGCAGAAAGGCGAGCTGGACCACACAGATAAAGACCTCGCTCTGTCTCTGAGAAGGGGATTTCTCACTTTCTCTGTCTCTATGTGTGTGTGTGTATCTCCTTCCGCATCTTAAAGAAACAGTTTAGCACAAAAAAAAAAAAAAACATCATGTTGCAAACCAATATGATTTTATTTCTTCTGTGGATGACAAAAGGAGAAATGAAAAAAAGATAATAATAATAAAAAATAATAATTGCTTTTTTCATGCAGTTGTAATTAACTAGGTACTGCAGCTTCAAAAAGGATGTAAAATGTTGTTTTAATTTTTTGTTTAACATACATTTGCATTGTAATTGTCATCACACAGTTTTGTGATACTTGATGCATTATCAATTATTTTGACCACGAAGAGCTTATTAAATCCACCGGCTAGTTGAGAGAAAATGGAGGCCACTAAACTTTCAGACATTTAGAATTATAATTATCAAATTGAACCTTCACTCCCCACAGTCAACAGCTATGGACACCATGTAATTGCTGCTTCATGCAGCGGCTGATTATGTAAAATTATACTGCAGTATTTTTTTCCTGTTTTTTTCCCCCTCATTATCTTTCCACTTAGCTCTTTCCCTTTGTTTTGGAGACTACTGTATTGTGGTGGTGTGTGCCTGCGTTATGGTGTTACCTCTGCTGTACAGATTTTACTTCAGTGAATTCAGTGAATATCAATTAATGATTGCAGAATCTTGAAACTCCAATCAACTGTGTAGGTTTGCGTGTTAAGTGAAGAAGTGTACTGTTGAAGTTTATAACCTGTGCCAAACATAAAATAAAATAACGTGAAGTATTGATAAGTAATTGTTCATATTTACTAAGTATGGTATGGGTTTGAAAGTGTTTCAGGAATGCGGTGGTAGTAAGTGAAGACAGGAACACATGTGTGGTGACCTCACTGTGGTGCTTTACTCAACTCTAAGCCAACACATTATCAGGGCCAACAGGGTTTGTTTTTCTACCTGATTTTATTCGGTTGTCCAAATATATGCCACAGAGGTCCGATGCGGAGGGAGTAGAGGCTGCTCTCCCCTCTTTCTCACGCAATCAAATACATCTACACTCATGGTGCTCTGTTGGACAATAACATCATCATTTAAGATGAAACTTGGGAGCACTTGCACACATATGATATCAATGATGTGAAACATTTAAAGTTTGATTTTTTTATGTCTGTTGCTAAATTATATTTCGGTAACGCTTTAGATTACAGCCCGGAAAGTACTGCGTAATTAAAGCGATTTTACAGTGTAACTTTCGGTAATTATAGTGTACGTATAAAGTACTTACATGTAAGTATAAGGGAACAATATGTAAAATTTGGTGAATAAAGGGGTAACAACCAGGAGAATTAAACAATTATTTATACTGTAAGTATTATATAACTAAGGGGTACTTATTCTACTATTATGATACAACAATCTTACATTTGGGAGCAATTTAGCGAGAACATACAATGCGTACCATTTTGTAATAATGGTTTACCAATACATACTCTATAGGCTTTTAAAAAATGGTTTATACATTTATACAGTAATTTTTTTAACAAAAGTGCACTGAAAACTAAAACTATTGCAACTTTTGCTTAAATATTGGGGAAAGATACTCTTGTTTCATGTAGTTACAGGGTAAGTACAATAAAAATGCATACACATATCACTGACTCGGAAACCTTTATTTGAAAAACAACTTCATTCAGAACACTTCTTTTTCGTTTAAAACTGCTATTTTTAATCAACAATTCATTTCAAATGCTTAAGCCTTGACAGTTTTGTACCCCATTTTTCTCTTGCTTGGCTTCTTCCTCTTGTTCCTCTTCTTCTTTTTCTCTCTTTCCACTGATGAATGTTTTATTATGTATTAAAAGAAAATGCAGTACACCCAGAAATACATCCTCACCATTTACTCATCTTTTACCCTCATGCCATCCGAGATGCATACGACTTTCCTCCTTCAGATTAACACAAATGAAGGTTTTTAGAAAAATAAAAAATACATCTCTGGGAATATATACAATGCAAGCTCATGCGTTTCTAAAAGTTGGAGCATCAAACAGCACATACTGCTTACTGTAGTAATCCATACGACCCCAATGGATGGATCAGTGTCTTCTGAAGGGAAACAATACGTGTTTGTAAGAAAAATTACAATATTTTAAACATTTTAAACTGCAGACTATCTCTTCAGACCAACTGTAATAAGTTGTTTTTCAAATAAAGGTTTCTGAGTCAGTGATATTAGATTGTGTGTATTTTTACTGTACTTACCTTGTAACTACATGGAACAAACACCACTTTAATTTACGGCCCGTAATGTCACACTTACCCTGTAACAACATGAAACAAGAGGGTAACAATCACCACTTAATCTGTAACTACATGGAGCAATAGTAGGCTATATTTCCCATCATTTAAAAAAAATGCAATAGTTTTAGCTTTACTTGCCTTGAAACATGTAAGCCCAAGCTTAAACATCTGCACTTTTTCTTAAAAAAAAACAAACAAAAAAACAACTGTTTAAATGCATAGATATGTACCCTCTAATTTTTAAAAAGCCTATAAAATACAATATGGTACACCATTATTACAAAATGGTACGCAGTGTATGTTCTCGCTAAATTGCTCCCAAATGTAAGATTGTTGTATCATAATAGTAGAATAAGTACCCCTTAGTTATATAATACTTACAGTATAAATAAATGTTTAATTCTCCTGGTTGTTACCCCTTTATTCCCCAAACTTTACATATTGTTCATATTGTTTTATAGGTACACTGTAATTACCAAAAGTTACACTGTAAATTCGCCTTAATTATGCAGTACTTTCCGGGCTGTAATCTAAGCGTTACCGATATTTCCCACAAATCTTAAATGTTTCATTATCATAGACTAGAGTCCTACACTCCTCCCATATTCTCAATATGTGCTGTCACACACTACAAAACCGACATGCCACCATTCATAAATCATGCTCATGTAAAAAACGCTGCATCAGCTAATGAAGTTATGGTGCTATTTTTTTTCTTCTTGGTACAGCAGAGCTTTACAAGCAGCCTCTACGTGGTCACTGCAGTATCAGATTTAAGCAGCTATGAGTGAATATTTTTATGGGGTAAGGCCCCGTGTCCTCCACTGTTGTAAATTGGCTGGGGATTTGCCAGTGATTGGCTTCAGTGGCAGTGACGCCAGCACTACAGTCTGGCTGTCCACTGTGGTCTGACCCCGTGTTACACACACACACACACACACATACGGGTGTACATATGCACATTTAGGTCTTAAATACAATTTTCTTTTCAATGCATAGACACTTTTTAACACTAACAGCATACATCAAGTGTACGCTCTCCCCATCTGTGTTAGTGCATCAATGTCACAGTCAAGGGGAAAAAAACTGTTCAGTGCTCTAGTGCACTTAGCTAAAATGACCCATTGTTCAAATGTTATTCTACAGATTAACCTAGACATCTCTGTGAGTGTCTCCCTTCCCACTGAGAGTGACTAGTGTGTGTGTGTGTGTGTGTGTGTGTGTGTGTGTGTGTGTGTGTGCGTGCGTGCATACTTGTTTCGTTGCACTTGTAAGAGACAAATCTCTTGAAATAAGTCAAATTGATTTAATCCAATTAAAAAAAAAAATCATCAGTGGGTCAAATAATTTTTTAGTAAAATAATAAATAAATAAAAATCCCAAAAGATGTTTGTAAATAATTATAATTTATTTTATTTTGTAGCTTTAGTAAGAAGGCCAAAACAGATGTAATAAGTGTGTAAGTGTCATAAAAAGAGAATACAATGAGTGTCCAGCAACAGGAAACCTTCCAACAACAACCCCCCCCCCCCCCCCCCCCCCCCCCCCCCTCCTGGAAGCTGTCCTTGGTGTTTAAGAAGAGAGTAAATCTGTCGTTTCTCCCTCCCTTTACTGCAGCTGCAAGAAATTAACCTGTCTCCCCAAACACTGCAGATAAGCCATCGGCAGGAGTACACCTCCATGAGACTGTTACGATTCAGGCCCTATTCCCAACATCACACAAAAGTATGTGCATTGTATGTAGATGGATTTATGTTCATTGTAGCTATCCAGGAGATAAAAATAAGAGCAAATTGAGACCTTTTGCTTGAGTCTTCTGCTGCTTAGAAGTTGATACCTAATGAGACTTAACTGAAACCTCAATCAAGTTACCATGAAAGAGCAAACTCTGAGCAATAAATTTCCCTTTAAGTTAATGTTAAACATTCCAAACAGGCCTACATGTTTCCAACATTATATTTAAACAAGACCCTGTGTTGTACTGTAGCCTGCAGGGTAAGAGGAGAGGCCAAAGATCTCAATTAGATGCTGGCTATCCTCGGCAAGCTCGCCAAGGCCTGTTGAGCCCTAAAGTTGTAGTTTTGACATGGTCTGAGTCCTTCATCCTGCAGATAGACAGCATTTTTCATCCTGTCCTGCAGTTATCTCCCTCTCAGAATTACCCTCCTAATATATCCCCTTTCATCGGCCAGCAGAGAGGTCCAACAGAGAGAGAGAAAAGGGAAAGAGGGGGTCTCTGTTTTGTCTCATGGATAAAAAGGTGGGTTTCTGGCAGCAGTTGAGGCCACACTCAAGCTCAGAGGGACACAATGTCCCCTCTGTCTCCCATAGAAAGGAGCTCCTGACAGGAATCAGCTTTCAATTAGCTCTCAACCCCCCACCCCAGCTATTCTAACCTCTCTCTCACCGGAGGCCTGGCCTGTGGCCCCTGCAGCTTAGCCAGGCAGCCCGAGCTGCAGATCTGGGGCAAGATTATAGGCAACCTTGTGACAACCAAATTGTACCTTATTTATAGGTAATGGCGTCTCCAGCCACCTCACGCCTGATCTGACACCTCTCGTCACCGTGGAGAAGCACAAAGATGGAGTGCTCCGTGTTAGCATATGAAATCGCCACAATTACTGTCGGCCAAGTAGATGGGTGGCGGACACTCTTTCCCGCTTGTTTTAACCTGTGATTACAATCGGAGAGCTCCGGATATGTTCAATGATGTCAGTGAGCGTATTTTTTTATTTTTTTGTGTGCCTAGTTTAGTATCACACTTGCAGGACATTTTCAGATCAAGGGTTAAATGAAATTGAATTCAAGAAATAGTAAAACCCATAGAATCTTATAAAGAACTCTAGAGTGTTCATTGCAATATTTTGAAGCTGAATTGCCATCTAGCATCGAATTTAATATCACTGGAAGTTTGCATTGATGGGAACCAAGATACAGGATGCTCTTTCCAGTTGGATGGGGGTGTATTTGAAAGGACTGTTTCTCAGTCTCAGACACTGATTGGCTATGTGGGGATGGATGAGAATGTACCGGCCAGAACAACAGGCATTGTGTGAGGCTGAGACGGCCGAAGGAGCAGGTGTTGTCCACTGGGACAGGGCTTTGGCATCAGAATAGATTCAGGATATGAATATGGGGATATTGTGCCCTCTTGAGCACCTGCAGACCCCCCGGACAAAAGGCCAAGCAGGAAAAAAAAAAGGAAAAGGAAAGGCAATCCCACTCCGGTGGATGCATTCCAGCCTACATCCTCTTCTCAAAAAGTTGAGAAGACAGCCCTTCTATTTCTTTATTAAATGTTACCCCTCCTCCCTACCTTAGTATAGTTATCTCTCTGGTCATTCAATCTTTCTCACACACCAATTCTCTTTCATGCACAAACTCTAGTCCAGCCTATTTATTGACTAATTCGTGTTATGTGTTCAAGGCTAAGACATAGGCAAAAAAAAATCATCTATCATGATTTACGATTTGAGTCTTCACTACAATTAATTGAAGTGAAATTTAACTTGCGTTATAAAGTCAGGGAGGCCCCTCTTGACTTTGGCTGAGGGGCCAGAGAGAGGAGCTTGGGGCCTCTTTAAAAGCTCTGTGTTTCCCCACTACTTTCCCTGCCCGTGATCCCTATCACTGGGGTGACGATGTAAGAGTCCTGCAGACAGAACGAGATTGAATTCTGAGCCAGCCAGGACGACTGATATCTGACCACCCACCCAGCTTGTGGCTCTGTCCTGTGTCCCATTCCAGAACCTCATACCCATCAAATCTCCAAAAAAATACTTTTTTTAACTAACGTAATAATGTTCTGGTATGTGCATTCTGTACAACATTATGCAAAAATACTGTTGAGTGTTCTGTGAAATTATGGACTGAATTCTGTACCACACATAATTATTGGTAAAGCTAGAATTGGTTATATGTTGTTTTCTAACACTCTGGGCTATGGTACTCATGGATAATGCCAGTTTGAGTATTTACCTATTTCTTCTTCTCCCTAACTCTCTACATTTCCTCTAGGAGCTAGTTAACTTGTCTCACTTCGTAATGAACTTGAGGTGCTATATTGCACTATTGATGTGAACTTGTGGGATCACTCATGTTCACCATAGAGATTTATGCTTTTCCCACAGTTGTTACCAGTGTTGGTATGCTTCTTCTTAAATTGAATTCTCACAGTTCTGATGATAATTGGCATTTGACCAATTCTAACTCCCTGGTCATGTTTAAAGAAAGTTCTTTGTCTTCATAAATTGTAGGAAAAGACTGGAAGAGTGGCAGATCTATACAGTACGCAACTGCGCATGTGGCGGCGCTTCACCCTCCGTGTTATCAGCCATGTCGGAACAGTGCTGCAGTAAATACTGCGTCCCTTGGGGGACTGGCCCCGCAGTTTGATCAGTGATCCCACTCCTCAGAAGCAGCGGAGTGCTGTGCCCCTGTGCCCATGGCTCGTCCCGGGAGAGGGGGCACCGGTCTGCTGACTGCCAGGGGGGATTGGAGAGAAGGACTTGAGAGAGAGAGGGAGGAGGGTCAGGAAGATAAGGCCATGGGGTTTTGTAAAGGGAAGCTTGACTTTCAGAGCACAGGAAGAAGGGATGAATAACGTAGAGAAAAGGAGGAGGAGGGCAGCTGAAACTCCACACCTCCAGCACATCTGATAACAGACTCCGCATTAAAGTTAGTGTAAAAGAGAAGGTTAGAGGTAAAATGTCAATAACGGCCGTGCAAGAGAGACTGAGAGAGAATTAGAGAGGGGAAAGGCGACACAGAGTGAGAGAGGTTAGAGAGGCTCTGGTTTTGATGTGGAGCTTCACCATCTGTGAACGAGTTCCGTGTGAACATAGTGTTCTACTACGCTGACATATTGAGTGATTATGACAAATGAACAGGAGAAAAACTCCAGGTGGCCATCAATAGCATTGATCTTGACTCTCAAGGTGAAACAGATCAATGCATTGGGCCTGTTTGCGGCTGTTATGTTCAGATATGGCTGTACAGTCTTCTTGAAGACAGGCACCCCTACTGAAAAAGACAAAACAAAACTTACTCCATCAAAGAATAGATGAGAAGCGCCACCAACTCTAAACTTAACTAAAATATACAGTATAACCAAACAGATTTTTACTTACATACTCAATAACTCAGTTGAACTAAATTCAGTCAGTTTCCCAAAAATCTGAGTCACTGTCTCTTCTTAATAGCTGTTAAATTTTCCTTAATTTTTCTACATTATAACAATCATTTATGGTCTAAGTTATGTAAGATTGGAGATTGAAAGAGCAAACATCCACTCTCCTCTTAAAATACTGAAGTTCATCCCCATCTGTGCAACATTACCGCACAGAGACACTTTGATGACAGCTATTTACTGACCCCAGAGCCGAGAGGTGGGTCTGGCCGAATTATTTTACAGATTCCATAGTAAAACGGTCAGCTTGAAAAGATGAGATTCACAACGGGAGACAATGGTCGACCACTGTGATCTGATTACGCCATGCCCCCTTCACGGGTAAGCCGAGAGGGCTAGGAAGTGCCCCCGGGAGCAGAACACGAGGCCTGGAAACATTTGGCCATCGAGATGAGGCTCGTAAAGTTATCTCCTCGCCACACACACTTACTCACCGCTCCAAAGGCGGCTGCAAAGACTATTTGTGCTGTAGAGCTAAATGGGGAGTCATGCAAACATGTTACATGCTGAGAATTTTGTTAATTATCACTTTTGTATTCTATTGCAAGAATGTCTTTTCTCAGGTGTTTCTTACAAATTCCAGTTACCACATTACCAGTTTTCTTCTAGTAGCTTCTTGTGATTGTGTTTATGTCTGGCTTTCCGTAGTTGGAGTCTAACAGATCTGTTGTTGTCTTGCTTAATGTTAGTCAGGGAGGGGTAATTCTTGCAGTAATTCTTAAGACATATGTTTGGTCTGATTCTAGCTGATTCATGTTTAAAGAAAAGCCCAATTAATATTATTGTTATACAGTCTGCACAATGACTTACTCCCAGTTCAATGGCTAAGAGCTCTTATCTCATCAGCAGCTGTATCAATGCCAGGGTAAAAAAAAAAAAATCTATGTGGAAAAGAGACACTTGCCGACGTTCCATTTGAAGGCGGCAAAATGAAAAGTGTCCATTGATGCCACACACAGTGGCCAAGCATTGGAGCCATTTAGCTTGTAGAAACACTATCTGATGAGGCCGCTGCACGTGTGTGTGTGCCGTGTGTGACGTAGGCCCGCTTTCATTCAGACGGGCGCTCAAATGGCCAGCTCAGAGGAGGCGCTGAGGCCAGTGGGTCAGCGCCTATCTTCCCCCTCAGCCCAGATCGCTTTCAGGACAGAGCGGGGACAAGCCGGAGTGAATTTCAATCGCCCGACACTGCCTATTGTACATCAGTGCTGGCAGGGACCCACAGATATACTCTATGCTTAGAAGTGGGGCCTAGTCCAACTACCCTACACTACTGCAGCCCACCACGATCAGAGAGTCTGAGCCGACAGTTTAAAGACACTCAACATCAAAATGTCCTTTGAAAAGCGCACTTTTTTTTTTCCACTCTTTTAATCCAGTGTGAAGCAAGTGTTTGTAAAGTTAAAACCATGACTCTAACTCAATCATGCTAATGACATTTTAATTAACTTTGAAGGGTTAGTTCACCCAAAAATGAAAATTATTCCATAATTTACTCACCCCTAAGCCATCATAGGTGTATATGAGTTTCTTCTTTCATCCAAACACAATCGGAATTATATTTAAAAAAAAATAGCCTGGCTCTTCCAAGCTTTATAATGGGATCAAATGGTACCTTAGATTTTGAAGCCTGAAAAAGTACATCCATCCTTCATAAAAGTAATCTGTACGGCTCCAGGGGGTTAATAAAGGCCTACTGAAGTGAAGTGATGCGTTTTTGTACGAAAAATATCCATATATATAACTTTACAAAACTATATTCTCTGGCTTCTGGAAACGGTAACGAGTTCTGGTGGAGGAAAAGTGACCTCTGGCCCAACGCATGACTTATTGACGAATGCGGAATCCTTGCTTAGCTTGAGTTTGTTGCCCAACCCTATTTGTTTGAACCGCGAGAGGCGTCTAATCTCACCTAAGCTTATGCTACTTCTAAATCCTACATCATACGTCGGGTCAGAGGTCACTGTACGGCCGTTACCGTAAGCCAGTCATTATAGTTTATAAAGTTATAAATATGGATATTTTCATACAAAAATGCATCCACTGGAGCAGTATGGATTACTTTTTTGATGGATGGATTCACTTTTTTGGGTTTCAAAATCTATTGCGCTACTCACTCCCATTATAAAGCTTGGAAGAGCCAAGATATTTTTTATAATATAACTCCGATTGTGTTTGGATGAAAGAAGAAGCTCATATACACCTATGATGGCTTAGGGGTGAGTAAATTATGGAATAATTTTCATTTTTGGCTGAACTAACCCTTTAAGTTTCTTGATCAAGATCAAGTTGCTCAGCCATGACAGTAGTTGACATGAATGTGAAAAAGAATTAGACAGTTTGCACTACCACCTATTGTAGCGTTCACATACTTGCATTGCTTTATGAATTGTGTTCTGTCACATTTCTGTACTGTACACAAAACAGTTGCTCTGGCCTTTCAATCTTTCAATGATTGTGTTTTTCTTTTATTATTTCAGTCTTGGATATGCCCTTATTAATATGATTGACTGACTTTATTTATTAGAATTATTAACATACTTTGTTTTTTCATAACTGATTATCAGTTAATCAGTTTGTTTACTTTGAAACAGATGATATTATGTCAGTTAATTTATATGGATGATATTGTCTTGTCTAACACTGTTACATTAGATCTACTGTAATCAGCTGGATTAAACTTGGGGATCAGGTTCATTCATGTGCATAAATAGAATGCATGATGTGTACTGACACCAATGTCTCGCTGTTACACTATGAACACTGACTTAATAAATAAAACACAGAACATCACAATACAGCTGCTATTTAATCAAGTCATTACTATGTCCCTAGGCTCTATGCGTTCCAATCCTATACAGTGAATTCCATCTGATGAAGTAAAGATTTTAGCCATCTGAGGTACTGAGGAACCACTTGTAGCCTACCTGCAAAACACTCCTGGGGTCAAACGAAAAAAAAAAAAAAAAAACTGAAAGGTTCTGACTCCTCGGCCCACCTGCGAAATGAAACCTTTTCATGGATCAACAAATCCATCAGCATCTTATTCTTTCCTCTGAGCAGAAATCTGAGCAATTATTTTTGACGTGTAACATCAATAATCTCATTTATTTCCCCCCCCGTCTCTCTTGGCGGTGTGTGCTCCATTCTCTTGTCCGTGTCTGCGGGGAAATGTGAGATAGAACACTCAATAAACCAATTTTTTGCACCATCGATCCTACAATTGTTTTATTTCTCTGCCTCTGTCCTCCACCAGGCTCTCCTCTCTCTTATGAAAATGTTATTGGCGGCAGCATGGTGTTAAATTATTAAGTAAATGTTAGCAGATGCCGGCGATGTGTTTGCTGTCTGCATGTATCTGTTTGTGCAAGCGCGCTAAGGTCGCGTGTGCATTTTGTAAAGAACAGCGGGGATATGCGGCTCCTGAGATGAATAGTCAGATGATAGCGGGACACTGAAACAGACACTATTAGAGAAGTCGCTGTTAGGCTACGGTTCTGGCGTGCTGCCACTAGACAGCTACGCGTTTTAGCCTAGCGGGGTAATCTCTTTTCCTCTTGCTCTGCTGTGAGGATCAATGTACCACCACTGTCCTACTCGAACAAACGCTCGCTTTATTGTTTACCACCCCTGGTGGATTTCTTTAGTGCTTTTTTCTTCAATGGAGTCTCAGTGTTATTGTTCATAAAAGTTTCTTGTTTACGGTATCATAATTTAATGGGAGCTGGCATTTAGATGCTTATTGGACCACAATGTCTTTTGTAATGGCCTTGTGTCACTAATGGCTAATAGCTAATGTGTCTGTGTGGACCAAGCTCGCACAACAGATGATAGGCAGGGGTCAAGTTTCCCCCTACACACATACACAAACACGCACATAGCCAGCTGTCAGTAATAACTCATCATCTTGTTATGCTTTTTTAATTAGTTTTGTTTAGTTATGAGCCCCGTGTGAGCCGTTAGCATAGTGTCGTTGTACCCGTGTCACCTGTGTGCTTGTGAATGTGTGTTTGATTTTTATGTGATTCATTAATCAGCTTGCTTTGTGTCTCTCATTTGCATAGAAGTATGTTTAGTCCAAATTAGCTGCTCGGGTGAATTGTTCTCACTGTGGGAGTTAATAGTTTGCTGTGTGTGTGTGTGTGTGTGTGTGTGTGTGTGTGTGTGTGTGTGTGTGTGTGTGTGTGTGTGTGTGTGTGTGTGTGTGTTTACTTCCCGCATACACATCAGCCCGACATTGGCAGTGGGTTCACAAAACTGAACCCATAGGGCAATAATCATGCCCTTGCTTGAGAATATAATTATACTATCACATAAATATGCACCAGTGAACAAACATAGATGGGCACAAAATCAACACACAAACACTGCATAGTAGAAGAAAAAACACACAAACACATGGAAAAAAAGGTAGATTGTGGGTTAATTTGATGGGTTACCTATGATGTTTTTCTTAAATTCTTGTGACTTTTCATTTAATGTCATAGTGTCGACATTCTTATGTTGTGAAACGTGCGTACCAAATGTCTGTTATGATAGATGTTCACGGGTCAATTTGACCCATCACACATTTCATGCTTTTCCACACTTCTTCTGTTTAAAATGTTTTTTTTTTTCTTTAAAATGTTAAAAATAGTTACAACACTTTAATAATATTCAGCTTGTGAAAAAATTGTCCTGTTCTTACGTTTAAGATTTAATGTATTTACTTAATTATTCATTTATTTTTGTGATGTGTGAGAAGTATTGTTGTTAAAGGTTTGCTGTTTTCACCTGATTTATTTATTTATTTATTTTTTTTCATAGTGTGATTTTTGGTGAATTGTATTGCAATTAGAACAATTATATCCAGATTTTGAACCTAATACAAGGATTAATTTAGCACATATCTTCTAAAAAATCTATAGCAGATATAGCTTCTATAGCAGATGCTGGCACACCTGTGACTAGGTGTCAATTGTATATCAGTTAATTTGTATATTAATGCAGTGATTGGCAACAGTAAACCATTAAAAACCATACACTCCCTAATAACTCTAAGTTTTACCTGGTCTTTACTTGTTTGGGACAATTTCATAATTTTGCAATACTCCATGTTTTTCGATAGCGCTCACTTGCAAATAATGTAAAGCAATCCTGCCCACTGATGTGTGGATATAAATCGCAGTAAAGCAAAATCTCGGTAAACACGATATACTGTCATAACGCCCAGCCCTCTTAGGAGTGTTTAGATTCCTATTGAGAAATCACTATTGTCATGAATTCAGTGAAGTACGCTAACATTCACACACACACATGCTCAGCTGGAGTGCTAACAGCTGTAAGAGTGAGATAGTAGCCGATGCCGCCACATTAGGTAATGAGGTCAAACTGAGAGCGTGAGTGATAACCTGTGAACTCTGATCTTAGACAGGCCCTGCTGGGGGTCTCGAACCTGTTCACTCTCCCTCCTCTTTTTCTTTTATTCCGTAAGTCAGCACTCATTTCTCCAATCAATCAATCAATTAGATAGGCTACAGCTATTTTTGCCTCTGTGTTTGTGTGTGTTCTAGCATCGGTTGCACTGTTAGCTCATCATGTGTGAATACATTAGCTCTTACGGGTGTTTCGTTACATTTCCCTCTGGAGGTTCAGAATATTTTCATAGCACAAAACAACGGAACTGTCCAGTCAGCAAAGGATACACACGCACACTAGTTCTCAGCTCTGCCAGGGAACAAAACAACACAAAAACAAACAAGCGCGCACCATTAGCATGCAGTCTAGTGCCAGGTACGTTTACGTAGAAAGGCTAGCTGGAGCTCTAATAAATGACTCTTTTTTCCCTGTTAAATTTGGATTAGATAGAAGATAGAAACACAGAAGGATGCCAGAGCTGTTAAATTTATTTCGCATCACACACACACAGTATTCCGTTTGCTAGTTTACACCGTTGTTATCTAACCGGCTAAATGCTCAGCTCGTTCGTTAGTTGAGTCATCAGAGACGGGTGGTTTTAATGACTCAATGACCAGAGGCTAACTCGTGTCTCCCCGCTGAGTTAATTACGGAATAAAACGACACACAGTGCTTTTTCATCAGTAGCTCTTTAGCGGAAAACCGCTCTGAGGAGAAGCAAAGATTATTTTATGGTTCATGGTGAAATAGCATGATAATATAAAACATTGTTACTTCATCATTTAGCAGATACTTTACGGCAAAGTGACGTACTAAGTGTTAACTGCAGGTGCCAGAGCACCCTGGTGTTTAGTTACTCTCTCAAGGTCGGGCAGGATGGGGGATCTCGGCGACTCAGTAATTCATTCTACCTGTGGTCTTTTTAAAGTCATTTAAAGCAAGTAAAGCATGCAAATCGCCAAAAGAATGTCAAAAAATGGTGTAGTAGATTTTGTTTCTTAAGCTAAAGGCACATGATTTTCGTCAGAATTCCCCAGTTCATTGAACGCTATGGAGGGAACGGTCAAGCTGTGTTACCCATGGTGCTTAGCTTGTAAGGTGACCTCCGAAATTCAAACAATGTCAACTTTGACTTTATTTGCCACTGATCCAGTCTGCATAGCTAATGATTAATAGACAATATTCCATGACGTATTATTAATTAAAACTGATCCTGTGTGCTTAGAAATGAAATGTACAACGCAATGTCAAACTGATATGATGACGTTTAGTGAAAAAATTCTGGGGGGAAAAAAATCCACAGAAATCAGTCACAGTTTCAAAGTGTTATTTTGATACTCATTCATAACTATGAGTTTGTGTATGTGGGAAATTAATGACTAACTTATTTGTTTTTAGCCAAATGTTATCTTATTCAGAGAGCTACTAGAGCATGACTAAACTGTCTCATCCCTCCAAATGTAAAAACAAAACAAAAAAAAAACGGAACATTTCTTTCCTTTTCTCTCACAATTACACATACACAGACATTAGTAGGCCTACTAGAATATTACAGCATTTCAGACTTTCCATTGATCCTATCGATAACAATCAGGCAGTACATTTTAAAAAATAATACGTTTTGCCGTTTTTGCAATGGGCTTTGCCAAGGTACAATCACCTTAACGCAGTCTAATAAGTTTTTACCATTTTGACTGACGTTACCAACAGCATTGTCAATGGATTTCTATATTAAATTAACAAAATTAAATTTGAGCAGATATCCTTTAAAACATTTCACACAAACAACTTTGTACATTTGATTTCAGAAATGTTGTCACAAAACCTATAAATGTATTATTAATGCATTATGAAGCATTCCTAAAAATGTAATAAAGAACCATTTGTTTGATCTCGCATAGAATTTTAGCCACACACATTCTTATTCTTGATAATGCTTTTAAAGAGTGTAATTCATCCAGCCCGATCTCACGCAAATTTGTACGTATTTTACAAGGTGGCTAATTCGTACAAATTCATACGACCTCACTCGTACAAATTCGTTTCCATTTTTGCTAAATCGTTCATATTTTACGAGTTTCCCAATTCGTACAAATTGGTCATGAGATAGCGTTGAATTCATCATGATCAACACCAAACTTCATGTTTAAGGAAATTCATTTAGAATATCCATATAATGCAATATGTTTATAGGCTTCATAGAAACGTTTTTTCTGTAAATGGCATAACAAGGCTACCATGTAATAACAGGCGTTCTGAATGTTCCTGTGAGAAAATCAAGTGTCACTTTACTGTAATATGTGGCAGGAGGAATATGACTCAACACAGAAAGAGATTAATATTGCTTGAATTTTTCACAAACTCCAGCCCCCATCCTCCATCCTACACACCCACACCCATTGATTACCCAGCCAGCTCTCCCGCTGTCTCTAATGGGTCTGAGAGCCCGATCATGTGACTGTTGCATCTCCGCGTGGTGGATTGGTTTTGTCTGAAAGTGCCTGGCCCTCGCAATCATCCTAATGCACAAGCATCGGCCATTACTGTCAGGCCTGTGACTGTGGCGTCCATACATTAAGCCGCCCCCACCCGTCCAGCCCTCCTCGTTCCCAATCCAAGAGGTGAATTAATGCGTGTCCTGGGGCTTGACTGGTGTGTTCTCCATACTGTGTTAAACAATGAGCAAATGGCTCACCTCCTTTATTAGACGTGTGGCTTAATTAAAAGGGCTGTCAGATATATCGGCCCTCTTAGCGGCCAAGTCTCTTTGAGAATCCATCATAGGGCTGGGGGGGGGGCGAGTTTTTTGTGAGGGTGAAGGTTGAGGCCAGAGGGCCTGGAGGTTAAGGCCAACGGTAGCCGTAAACATTTCTCAAGATCAGGGCAGAGGAGCTTTCCCTCGGCATTAACCTACGGTGATATATTGTACGGCAACTGTCAGAGCCACTAGATTCCTAGATTTTGGAGCTTCTGGTGCAGAATTTCATTTCAGATATGTTTTGTAACAAAACCTTTGTATTTTTTATGCATTATGAAGCACTCACAATAATGTAATAAGGGGGCAGTCATGGCCTAATGGTAAGAGTCAGACTTGTAACCCGAAGGTTGCCGGTTCTACACTCTAAAAAACACTGGGTTAAAAATATAGGACAGAACACATGTTGGGTTAATTTTACCCAGCAAATTGGGTTGTTTATTTTACCCAGCATAATGGGTTGATTTAACCCAGCCTAGTTGATTCATTTTTACTATAATACTAGCTGTTTTTTTATTTATTTTTAAGTAGTGGATCATTACAGTTTATGCAAGGCATCAGGCGTTTCACATGAAAAGATCGACGCAACGCTCATTTAGGTGAGTCACATTGCACCTCTGTATGTTGCTTTGCATCAAATGAAACAATATACAGCATAATAACGAATTTATAGATAAAATAAAATGTACACAAACCTGTAATTTACCAAAGACACGCACCATTTTGGTGAGTTTCTAAGAGAGCTGCACTGCTCTCTCCTGAAGAGGTCGCAAAAATAAATAACTCAATCCCTGGGCTGTTACGTCTGACCCAAGATCCGGGTAACACAAGAAAACTACCCAAACACTGGGTTGTTACGTCTGACCCAGGAGCTGGGTAACACAAAAACTACCCAAATACTGAAAAAATAACCCAAAAAATGACCCAAAAGGCTCAACCCAGGTTTTGGGTAGAAAAAATAACCCAAGTTTTTTAGAGTGTATTCTTAATACCGGCAAGAAAAATGTAGGTGGTATTTAGTGTGGTTTGCAGTGTGTGTGTTCACCACTGCTCCTAATGTGTGTGTAGTAAACTGGATTGGTTAAATGCAGAGGACAAATTCCGAGCATGGGTTACCATACTTGGCCTTCACGGCACGTCACTAAAGATACCACATAACCATTTGTTTGTTCTCATAAATCAAATTAGCCACATTATAAAACGTACCTATTTTTGTCAAATTTCTAAAAAGTGTAATTCATTACGATCGACACCAAACTTCGTGGTTATAAGGAGTTGTGTCAGAACTAGATTTTGGAGCTTCTGGTGCCGAAATTGAGAACAGAAATGGCGCTAAATCCAGCGCTTAGAATGAATCAAGCCAGAGAAACGGCTCAAGCTCAATAGCTGTATTGTCTGAGGCTTGACAACACGCCAGCAAGCTACGAAATATTAAACGTCCGACTTTAAACAATGGTTTAAAGTCTCCTCCAGTCTTCATAAAGTAGCACTTTACAATTATGCGCTGCACCGCAGGGCCTGTATGTCGGGAGAGGGCGGGTGGCCCTATGGCACGGTGAGAAAGCACAGAGGTCCAGTGATTCTGTACTTTTTGTTTATATTGCAGCCACTTTCACAGCCTGCGGTGCAGCTGAGGGTTGTATTCACGCCGGTTTGTTTGAGTTCCTCCGATTTGGTCTCGTATTGTTGGAGGTCACTGAGCTGCAGTCAGAAATGTTTGTCTATGGTTTGGTCAGCACATTAACCCTGTAAAGCGTGACATCCAAAATAAGAGTCAGAATAATAACAAGTAAGCTTTTTTTGGTATGATTTTTGATACATCAGGTTTTTTAATGGCCCATATAATGCGATATAGGAGACAATAGAACTTGCACTTGAGGGGGACAACTCAATTTTATTCAAAAATATCCAATTTGATGAAGTTGATTCTGATAGCTTGTAATGTAAATCAATGAGATTGTTTAAATCAACAGTGTTGCAGACTATTAAGATAAAATGCATATAAATATCAGTTGTGTATATACTGTATCAAATTGTGTGGTGGTGGGGGCAATAATAATAGAGATTTACAAATAAATGTTCCCTTAAAAAACCTGATGTATCATATTTGATACTTAGTACTTAAACTTAAACTTAAAGATTTGTCTATTAAAGTATGTATGGATAATCAAGTATAACTTAGTTGCTTCAGTCTAGTAAGTGATCATCTTGAAATATTACTGACAATATAAAAGCTATTCTTACATTTACATGATAGAGTCGGGTTTAATAATGTCAAAATTACCCCAATTGTTTTGAATAGTGTCCTCCAGATACATACTTTTTTTTCCGTTTTGGCTTGGAAACAAGAAGAAAGTTTTATCAATATGAATAATTTAAAATAAAGAAAAGTTATGACTAGAATAAAATAAAAAGATTCTGCATTTTTCAGCAAATGTGTGACATTGATCATGTGAATTCCTTTGTACAATAAGTCAGATTTTCAAGTTGCACTTGGGAACATTTTCAAATCAAGCTGGAGAACATGCAAAAGTAGGACGCGCCAAATACTAAGACATTTATATTTCAGTTTAAGTTTTGTTGGTCAGCTAGTGGTGCACATAACAAATGGCTAATGCATGTTAGCATGCAGGCTAATCATATCATTGAAAAAAGTAAATGCCTTGAATTAATTAGCATCAATGAGGTGCTTTTGAAAATCCTCCATCTCATTGAAACTCCAAGTGAGGTGTAACTGAACACTTCTCCATCCCAGGCCGATGCGATTGCCAGTGTTGACTCGACTGTTTACTCTATATCACTGCAAATTTACAAATTGAGTTTGAGAAATTCCACTGGCTTTGAAATATTTGGGCCATTGATTGTATAGATTCAGACTGATCTTGAGCAGGTATGCCGCAGAGTACGCCTGTACATTTTTGTTTGGAATTGGAGATTTTCTGTCTGTTTTCAGTTAAGGAATAATTGGGACCCCTCTCTCTCTCTCTCTCTCTCTCTCTCTCTCTCTCTCTCTCTCTCTCTCTCTCTCTCTCTCTCTCTCTCTCTCTCTGTCTCTCTCTCTCTCTCTCTCTCTCTCTCTCTTTGTCATATGTCTGTCAAATATTCAAACCACAGTCTGCAACTTCTTATTCGTCATCATTATGGTTTAAAGATTTATTTGTCAGGTAAAAAGATGTATGGTGTAATACTACTGCATTGTCACCTGATTTGAATCAAATGCTACTTTATATTTGATGGAGCACGTTTTAATGGATTAGGACACTATATAAAACAAAGCACAGAATAAAACAAGGTGCTAAGATTAGTGTATGTAGACAAAATGTTAACATTGAATTATTGAAAGTGAATTTGGATAAAAGTGTCAGGAGCATGTTTGAAGCAATCTAAACCATCAGTCATATTTCAAAGCATGCAAACTATACATTGTACCTCAGCTATATCCCAAGACTTACCTGTATAATATGTTTTGTTTTTTTTTGTTTGTTTTGTTGTTGTTGTAGCACTAACATCATTTTAAAGTTTTACCCCAGCCCCTTCCACCCAAATATAATTTTTGTTTTTTGGATATTAATTAATATTTATAGTTGTGATGTAAGGAGGCCTTTTCACAGGCTAATCCTGCCAGGTCCTTGATATGGGAAGACTGAAAAAAGAGAGAGGGAGAGAAAGCAAGGAAAGAAAAAAACACACATACCAAGCTTCGTTTTGGGGGAAAAGACAGTTTGTTAATGCCAACCAGCAGAGCTGTACTTGTTTCAAATATGAGCTTGCATTTAGCTTGTGTGTGTGTGTGTGTGTGTGTGTGTGTGTGTGTGTGTGTGTGTGTGTGTGTGTGTGTGTGTGTGTGTGTGTGTGTGTGTGTGGCGTGTGCGTCGGCGTGTGTGTGTATGGCGTGTGCCTGTTAAAGGTGTGCAATGTAATTGGTTTTTTTTCTGTATTTTTACGTTTCTGTCGATGCTATTATATATATATAAGTATTAAGTGTTAAATCAGTGTTGTAGAACTTCTCCCAGAAAGAAAGCAACAAGTGGATTTTCTTTTTTAACATTTGTGCCTTGTTCAGAACCGTTCAGAAAAAAGTACATTCCAGCTGGAGTTTTTTTTAACACTTTTGATAGCATCCCAAGAGACCTGTCCACCAAATCCTAAAATAAGTCTCCAAACACTGTTAGATATCTGATCAAGAACATTACCTCACTGATGTTTGAGGAAAGACTAAGCTATGTGTTTTTTGGGAATTGGCTTTGTTTTATTTCCAAGGTAATGCCAGAGAAATATTCATTCTTAATTGTATGATTAATTCTTCCCTGTGATGTCCTTATGTTATTGCATGTGCATCTCTTAACATCTTGCATTGCTTTAATAATAGACTAGTGCAGGACCAGCACTGTTGTTTGTGAGGCTTGAAAACTGTGAAAGGTTGGCAACAATGCAACTTTTTTCATTAGCTGAGTCCTTCTGACAATAACAGGGATTTCAATAATAGGATGATGCAACTGGAACAGTTCTTCAAAAAACAATTGTTGTTGAGTTGTTTTTAAATTTTTTATACAACAAGTAGCCAAGAAATTTGAACATAAGAATAGATAACACTAACAGCACATACTGTAGACATCTTTAATCTTTAGTTCACATTCCACTTGAGCTTAAATGACTTCTACTGGACTGATCAGCACATGCAGAAGAGCTGGGAAGCTCTGATCAGTTGGCAGGGAACTTTTCCTAGGCTCTCTTCTCAGTTAGGAAGAGAACCGTCCCACACCTGAAACATCTACAAATTTAAGAGACCTTGATGAAAAATAAAGTATCTTGCTATAGAGAGTCTGTCTCCTACCTGGAGGTAACAAAAAGACCATTACCAAAAAGTTCGGTAAAGGACAATAAATTTAAACGTTCTGGCTCTTTTTGTTGCTCTTTAAGCACTCTTTTAAAACTCTTTTAATAATAAATCATTTATTAATAATAATAATGTGCACACATTCACTCTAATTCTTGTCTAATATGTTGAAAACACAAATGTTTCTTGTCTCGTCACATTCATTTATGAATTACATGAATCATGATTGCATATTTTCAATTCAAAATAGCGAAATTTCATCAAAAGTTGAGTAGTTTGCATCACTAGATAGTCTATTACTGTCGGTCGCTGTACATTTCTATCGTAAAACAGTTGTTTTATACTTGCATCTTAATATAATATTTATTAGTCATTTGAAATATTTTAGTCGAAATATTTTAGTCATTGGGTTTTAGTTTAGCCAGTTAAAAGCATGTTGATCAGACGTGTAATTTCTGTGCGACTAGACTAGATCTTTTTGAGAATCTTTCTGAACAAAACGAAAGACTATGATGTTTAAGGTGTCTGAAACATGGCAAACAAAAGTCTAAGTAAATCCAAGACACTTGAAAGCTCTGATCAGTTTGGGTTGAATAACACAATTGACTTCCTGATTGTTCCTGATTGAAGTTCTGCGTGTTCAATTGCTCTTGATGTTTAAAGTGAACATAGGTCTGGTAATTTGTACAATATTCACATTCTGTTAGATTCTCTCTGTGAAGCTCTGGCTATTGTAATTGACATATGAATTTCTTTTCAAGATCCAGTCATGAAAATGTTGAACAGACCACAATGAGCGCCGACTGATGTCGTTTTCTGGTCAAAGTCAACGGCCGCAGATCTCTGCTGAAGTCCTTGGCCACAATTAGAGAAGCTGTGTCATTTTACCCCATGTGTGGCACATTTTCCTTCTTGCCATGTGGGGGGCACAGCCGTGATTAGCCTCATTATTCAAAGTCAGTGTGCGCTCACAGTTAAGAGTCATTTAGTTTAGTGCTTTAGCCATCAGAGTCGATATGTTCTCATTTTATAATGGGCCTCATCCTATGATGAGACATGCAAATGAAAGAAAAAGGTCAATTTAGAGTGAGAAAAAAAAATCACAGGATATGTTTGGAATAGCCTACTACCATAGTAATCTTATAAAATGTGCAAATTATATATATATGTATATATATATATGAAGAGTTCAGATGCAAAAGCCTCTAAGTGCCATGTGAAATTTTCTTCTTGAATGATCATTTTTATCAAGCTCGTATATTTAAGTTCAGTAATTTCACTTAAATAGCAATGAAAATGACCTATTGTCATTTAAGTGAAACTACTGAACTTAAATATACGAGCTTGATTAAAATGATCATTCAAGAAGAAAATTTCACATGGCACTTAGAGGCTTTTGCATCTGAACTCTTCATATATATATATACAATAAAAAATGCATTACTTGAAATAAAATAAAATAAACATAACTGAAATTAAATTAAATATTAAAAAAATAATAATTTATTTCAGGTTTTCTCTATTTTCAGGTTTATTTCTCATTTTAAACCTTAAAAAACGATATAGACATTAAAAAAAATACAACACAACAAAATGACTAAAACTTTAAAATTTTAAATCTAATTCAAGATCTAAAGGAAATAATATCAGCTTAATTTTTTCTTTCTTGAATTAATAATTTAATCAGAATACCAAATATTAAGACTTTTTTTTATATTAATATATATATTAATAACTGAATGCTTAGATATGAGGCAACAATGCAACATACCACTTTTTTACGATTATAATTCAAATAGTTGTTGAAATTAACCAATGAATTATTGGGTTTGATTCATTTATTTTTATTTTTTTATGAATACATTTACATTATAGTGTGGTGCTTTTGTGTTTAAGCTCTTTTCTTAAAAAATTATTGCATTCTTGTAATCTTTAAAAAATATATATTGTAAGAATTCTTGTATTGCAGTTGAACTTTTCAAGTCTAGAACTTGCTTTTACATATTTGTTTTTGTGCACTACATTGCACATATTTCTTTTTGTCTACCAAGATTTAACAGGAAATTTACAAGCATTGATCTGGTTTTTATGACCAAATGCACTACACATCCAGCGCCCAGACCGGGCATTAAATGAAAACAAGGGTGATGTGGCCCTGTCGTGGCGTAGATGAAATCCTGCGATGGTCCCCTGGACTTCTTAAAGCAAGAGGATACGCTCTGTGCAGTCAAAGCAGGGCTCAAATCCCCACCTGGGGCATTTATATACATGCCACTCTCTCCCCCTGCACCTGCTCTGTCGTAATGAGTCAATATATCTCCACCCTAATTGCCCTAAATACATATCATAAAGCTTGGCTGTAAAACGCGGACTTCCAAAGCCGGCCAGTTAAGAAGGAAAGCAGAATGCAATAGTGCCATTCCTGAGCCGGCCTTAACGAGGACCCATAAATTACATACAGGGGGTTTCATTATGGAGGTGCAGTCTGAAATGTATCTTTTTTTCGCAAAACCACCAGGTTTTTTTCTTTCCTTTCTTTGCATAAAACTGCCTACTAGCCCCTTTATCGAAAGCTAGTGGATGATCCAGAGATAGCATGTTATTATAACTATTAAAAAGTATTAAACTTCAGCGCATAACTCATTTCTCATTGAAACGGACATGAACGATACTGTAAATCATGCAGTTGAGTGTATTTGAGAATGTTTGTGCGGTTGGGCTTTTTGACCACTGTGACCAAATGAGTATTCAGGGGCCCATCCTGTGCCTCTCTGCTCCTCCTCCCATCAGTGTTGTATTTCCATCAGAGTGTCTTTGATAATGGGCCGTTTTTCTGTAAGCGGAATCTGTCTGGCTGTCTAATGGGGGCCTGGTGCTGTCAAACCTTAATACGTACCAGCCGTCGTGCTATCAAGAGGACGGGTCAAGACAGGAAAATGAGTCCTACGGCTGTCGCTCCACTGTTTTTGAGTTCTGCTCCACACCTTCTCTAAGGTCCTGTTCCTCAACCGAGTAAACTTGGAGGAGTTATCTTGTAAGGCAGCATCTTGAGGGAGATGGAACCTCATAAGTGACTTATTTTCAAACTGTTTACATGAGCAGCAAGTACATTCGTGTGTCTCATGTTAAGCAATTGATTTGACATTAGCAAGTTCATGTTGCTAAGCTAATGTTAAGATAGGATACTATAAGCATAAAACAGAAATCAGAAATGTTGTTTAAAAGAAAGTACATTTCACTATTGAATCAATTTAAATCTATTTATAATCCACATGCCTCGTTTTCTCATGGAACTTGTTGCAGAGCATTGTCAGACAAAACACACTCCTGAACACACCTCGTTTTCAGACCAGCACGCCCATGGGCGAACAAATGGGCGCAAATGCATTTGCTGTTTAAACAACGTGGCACAGGACGTGAAAATGATAACTGCGTCGGGCTGAAACTAGCAAAAAACACTTGCGTCGTGCCTGGCGCTGCATTGCGCCGGAGTGTATGATAGGGCCCTATGAGTGTGTGTTAGAAATCAGAAATGGGGAGAGAACATTGTGCTTGGTAAGTTTTTCGTCTTCAAACCAAATTTGGGTCTCCGGCCGACTAAGTTTAAATCCTGTCTGACTAGCACACTTCCCCATAATGCTTACGCGTTAGATCAGTAGGCGGAGAGAAGGCAGTCTTTTGTGGCTGATCGAATCATATGAGAGTCTACACTATGACAGCAATCCGGTGGAATGTGCTTTCGACTACCTCTGGAAGTAGTCAAAAGTGGACTTGCTCAAAACGTTTTAGACCCCGTTTACACCTGTATTTAGTGTCGTCCATTTGTCGACCAAAACACTTCTTAATACCAGGTGTAAACGTCCTATCTTTCAGCGTGACAAAATCTTATTTTATCAGTGATTCATTTTATTTACCATACAAATGATAGTTTGCAGTCCTGTGTAACAATTCCATTTTTGTGTGTGTGGCAGCTGCGTTATGGTAATGAGACACAGGCCGTCTTGCATGTGTCTCTGTGCATGTACTGTATGTCTGTAATCAATCACGGCTCTGTCTCAGTCTCAGAGTGACAGTGGGACCATCGGAGCGCTCGTACTCTCAACAGTGGCAGTGAAGCACCGCCCCACTCTTTCGCCAATCATATCGCAGCCCAGATGTGTTTTTACGAGAGCGTCCGGCCAGCCAGCCAGGCTCACCCGCTTTTTAATTAACCAGAGCCTGCCCTCGCAAGATGAGGAGTCACAGAAATTATGACGGCGAAACACAAACCGCAGCTCGACATTCCCACATATGCGCATATGCGGCGGAATAGGGGGTTTTCCTAATAAATTTTACGACTCCTCACAGATTTACAAAGGTGTGTGTGTGTGTAATAGCTCTTATTATTGTACGTAATGGTACATCTGTGTTGTGTGTTCTGTCCGTAATGACAGCACAGAGGGAAACAGGTAGTAAATTGTGAAAGTTTTGCCCTACGTACCCAAACAGTGAGCCAGTCACTGGGGTATTAGAGGGTGTCGGGTGTGTGTGAAGAAGACGGACTCTTGATATGTCCCTCCGGTGGTGGTTTTTGTAGCCTCGTCACCCAGGCTTTCCTACACACCACCTACAAACACCTGATTAAACCACAAACATTTTAGTGTGTGTGTGTAGGAGGAGGTATTCCAGATGCTGTTGTTAGGTGTAACCAGTACAACAAAGAACAGAATTCATTCCCTTTTTGCTTATATTTTAAATGTAAATGATTCTTGAACTATAAGCAAACTCAATACATATACCAAAAAATGAAGCAGCACAACTGTGTCTACATTGACAGTAATAAGAAATTGTTTTTTAAGCTGCAAATCAGAATATGAGAATGATGTCTGAAGGATCATGTGACACTGAAGACTGGAGTATTGATGCTTAAAGTTCTGCTTTGCCTTCTCTGGAATAAATTGCATTTTAAAACAAATGAAAATAGAAAACTATTACTTTAAATTGTGATAAATATAACAATATTTGTTTTTTTACATTATTGATTCAATAAATGCAGCATGATGAGCATAAGATGCTAACTAAATAAATACATCTGTCTTATGTAAAAGCAAAATTTAAATGACAAAGATGAAACTATATTAACACAACAGAAATTGAAGACAACAAATGAATCAAAACTAAATATTTGTAATAAAAAAAATTCAAGCATAATTTAAATTCCAGCGGCCATATCACCCTGTAGCCCAAGACTGGTTGCCCACTGAAGCTGAGCAGGGCTGAGCCGGTTAGTACCTGGATGGGAGACCTCCTGAGAAAAACCAGGTTGCTGCTGGAAGAGGTGTTAGTGAGGCCAGCAGGAGGCGCTCACCCTGTGGTCTGTGTGGGTCCTAACGCCCCAGTAAAGTGACGGGGACACTATACTTTCAAAGAGCACCGTCCTTCGGATGAGACGTTAAACCGAGGTCCTGACTCTTTGTGGTCATTAAAAATCCCAAATTTGCCCATTGGCCTCTGTCCATCACGGCCTCCTAATCATCCCCATATATATATATATATATAATTTTTTTTTTTTTTTTTTTTTGTGGTTTTTAACATATATTTCCATTCTATTAACAGAATAATGGAAACTCTTTGTTGTGGAACATTTTTGTTGTATTAAGTTTCCTTTGTGCTGTGTTATGGCTAATATTTTGTATTGTATTTTGGCTGTGATGTGGCTCATTTTCCATTTATTTGTGGACTGATTCTAGTGAGAATTTGAAACTTTTCCTTGCATTGCTAATTTTGTTATGTCATGTCCCCCTGGGGCCACTATACTAAATGTTATTGTGAAATTAATTTTCAATAACATGGATGAAAAATTCTGTATGGAACATTCTGCAATTTCCTTTTCCACTGTAATTATTCTCCAAAATGAAAACTGTTTGGTTCAAGAAAGTCTCATTAAACAAATCTGGGCACATTTGGAGGAATTTCACAAACTTGTTTGACAGAAGGAAGCTGTTTTAGGCTTTCCATGACATTGCATTTACACGTTAGAAGCCGTACGGCTGTAAGGGTTTGGATCTGCATTGCATTGGCAGCAAACATTCTTTTGCTGGACTTGCAGGCGTGTTTTGGACTGTTTTGGGCCAGTGAAGTAAAGTCATTGCTCATCGGGCGTTGTGATGGTCACAAAGTACACGCTGATGAGCAGAGCTGCTGGTGTCTGCCTGAACCGGACGGGCGCTTTGTGGTTGCAGACTGACTTTTATTAATACATGTCTGGGATTGATTTTGGAGAGAGAGGGTAAGAATGACTGGAGAGATCTGGCAACACAAACACATTTAGATGCACGTCCAACCGAGTCCAGTGAAGTTAATAAAATAGGATTAATGGGCTTTTCTCTCTATCCTTCTGAAATGTACGGTTTGGGTCAGACCCTCTCTCCAGGTTCTTGTCCATCAGAACAGTGGGGGAGACAGCACTGCACTCAAAAAATGAAAATTCTGTCATCATTTGCTCACCCTCAAGTTGTTCCAAACCAATATGAATTTCTATCTTCTGCTGAACACAAAAGACGATATTTTGGGGTAATATGGGTAACCAAAGAGCCATTGACTTCCAAATCAATTGGGCCCATCAACTCTTTAGTTACCCATATTACCCCAAAATATCGTCTTTTGTGTTCAGCAGAAGATAGAAATTCATACTGGTTTGAACTTGAGGATGAGCAAGTGATGACAAAATGTTCTATCCCTTTAACTATCCCTTTAAGAGGGATTTGTCCATCGGGAAACACACAAACACACATCTTCATCCTATAAGCATTATCACTGCGCTATTATCTTACTATGACCACAAATTGAGTGAGACTTCCTCTTTAATAATGTTTCTTCTCTGTCTGTCTGTCAATCTGTTGATGGCTGTTGTTCTGTCTCACCTCATTGGCAGCCCAGACTACGCTGTTGGCTTTGATGCTAACGTTGCCATTGGTGTGTGTGGCGTGCGTCTGGAGGCAGCTTGAAAGAGTTAGGAGGTGTATGGCTGCGTGAGTGTGTGTGTGTGTGACGTGGAGTAATGACTTCTGGCACTGTAATGAAGGCAGCAGGATATCCTGTGTCAGGGTTGCAGGTTAGCCCTGGCTAGATAAGGTATAATGAATGGACATGAGTGTGTGTGTATATGTGTCTGTCTGTCTGGGCGAGGGCTGGAGGGGGCCGCGCCAATGTCAAGAAACTGCCATATGTATAAATATAACCCACTGGCCCTCTGAAAAGGTAGAAAAGTGCAAATTATCCAGCCTGAGGCACAACTTTAAAGACAATATAGAATAAAATTGAGTTTTTTTAACACGTTCTTGGTCTTGTTGCTCGTGATTCATCAGCGAATGTAGTTTAAAGGGTTGTAGTCAAAATGTAAATGTAATTGTTTTATGCTTGGGCGTTACCAGGGCATTGGTAGAGTAAATGGTAGGGTGTTCTGGGTGGTTGCTAGGGAGTTTCTTGCTAGCTCGAGTCAAAAGAACCCACTACTAGTGATATTCTGGTCTATATTGTTCTTGTCTTTCCATATATGGGATTTTTCATCCGTTTTCCCATCTTCCTTCTGGAATCACAATTGTAATCATTTTCGGTAATTAAATAAAAGCTGGACAAAAAAACTATTAACAATATATACAATAAATATATACAATTTGGCAACTAACTGAAATAAATTAGTTTAAGTTGAAGTAAAATTACTACATTACTAAAATTACTAAAACTATAACTGATATAAAAACTAATTAAAGAAAAATAAAAATGACAAAAGCACATAATAAAATTACTAAAACTACATTTAAAATGAAAAATGAAAATATACCAATAAAAGTGAATTCAAAATATTAATAAATACTATAATAGCATATAATAAACTGAATTGTATCTAAGCATTCATGTATATAACACAAATGATCAATTCCCAAGTTTTATACTTATGGTAATTTTTGAAATCCTAAGAATAAAGAATCATCTAAACCTCCACTGAAATTCTGATGGATAAAATTTGCAATAGTAAAATATTCACTCTGTGACGCATCATATTACATGAGTTAAATGCGTTCTAAAATGTTCTAAATGTGCTCCATGCCTTTCAACCTATAAAAAAATCCATAAGCAAAAAGAATAAAAATAAATGAAAAATAGTCACAGAAAGACCATGTACAATCCGGGTTTCATATTGCATCATGTGACTCTGCCTTACCTTACACACCGTGTTGATTTTTCCCCCCACTCAGCATGAAAAAGTCTGTTGTACGAGGTGTGTTTCTCCTCTGATCCGTGGCCAGTTTTGGATTCCAGACGTAATGTGTGCGATAAGAATCTGATTATGGGAAACTGATCCTGGATCTGACTTTAATGAACTCTAACCACCGCTGTTAATTACAGCACGGGGACACATGTTTAAGTCGGAGGTCAACTGATGGAGTGTGAGAGGACGGAGAGTGAGTGTGAAGGAAGAGGATGTGTTTGACCTTTCTTCTGTCTCCACGGGCCCCGTACATGACTGCCCTCTAGCTGCCATCTCTACTGCCTTCTCTGCTTCTGTTTCAGCATCTCAAAGGTTCACCTGGCGGAAGATAAAACAGCAAAAAATAACCCTAAGACTTGCATCGTATCATAGAGAATCTCTATTGTAGAGACTTTTGGTGGGCTGTTTTGTCTTGGCTCAGTAAGAAACCACCTAGCAACCATCTAAAACACCCTAACAACCACATAGCATCACAATAAACAACGCTCAACACATTAGTAACCTAATCACTGCCTGGGAACCACACTCGGATTTTCTTAACCATGTAAAGCCTGACATATGAAATAATACTCCGATTTTTTATTTTATTTTAAATGGAACAGTTAATTAACCTTTACACAAAATATTTTGCATGTGTTTTTTTGTTGAGTATCATATTTGGTACATCATCCTTTTATTGCTCGTATAGCATGATGAGGCTCATAATAGAGGAGGGGGGAAACAAACTGAGCAACTTTTTTTTTTTGCAATTTAGTGCAGTTGCTGATATTTCTATTGACAAAAAGTAAGATGAAATTCTCTTTAATAACAGTATAGCACTACTTGCATAAATTCTATATAATTATCAGTTGTTGCTATATATCTCTCCCAATGATACATCTTGGTAGGATGAAATTTAAATACTTTGATTGTGGGGGACAAAATATATAATGCAATGCACTGATGAGTGAACAAAGAAACTACAAATTAACATTCCTCAAAATCCTGATTAATCCTGAAAATTGTAATTTTCCTGGAAAATTATATGATAATCAAGTAAACCATTAAGTCCAGTAAGTCCATTACTGTGGCACACAAACACCACCACAACAGTGATTAATGATTTTTATACTGTACAAACTGTATATTCTCTCCTCAAACCCTAAGCCTACCCATCACAGAAAACTTTCAGAATTTTTTACATTTTCCAAAAACATCATTCTGTATGATTTATAAGCTGTTCTCCTCATGGGGACCAAATAAATGTCACCACAAGGTCAAAAATGAATGGTGTTACTATCTTTGTTGGGGACATTTGGTCCCCATACTGTAGGGTTTATCAGGACCATAGACACACACACACACACACACACACACACACTTCCCCAGGATATGAGCACAGAGAGTGTGTCTGCTTGTTCTTGTGTCACTGCATTAGCCATTGTGTTGGGCCGCTCTCTACAGAGGTGTCAGCTAAGCCTTCCTGTTTTACACAATGAGGGTGACAAGCACAGAGAATTCTCTCAGCGTCCCCCGTTTCTGAAGTGCTCAAGCCTGAATGAGGACAGACACCTCCTGAGACGTTTGTGACGGCTTTGCACTCACAAAATCGTATGTCTAATTATCAATACATTAAAAAAGAATTTCAAATGAAAGCCTAATAAAATTCCATATTTAAATAGAATAGAATAGAACCATAGATTAGATCAATTTTATATAAATGCGCCAACATATTTGCAATCCCATCCACAGTTAGGCTAATGGAATCTTAGATCTGAGAATAATATTTCAAAAATGTTTTAGTGAATTTTGAGTAAATGAAATGTTTACGTTGTGCACATCTTTTAATTTTGAAAGAAGTCTCTCATCCTCACTAAAGCTGCATTTATTTGATCACAAAATACATTAAAACAGTAAAATTTTGAAATACTATTACAATTTAAAATAAAGTATAATAAAATAAATACATATATAATACTAAAAAATTAATGAATTAAAAATAAATCTGACACCAAACCTTTGAATATTGAAATGTGGTGTCTTAATGCCATCGTTTCAATATCAATATTGAATGTGAAAAAAGTAAAACTTCTCACTGTGGTTTATGTTACATAGAAATAAACCACAGTGAGACATAACCCCCCCCACCATACAAACTCACACACACACCCTGCTTCACATAAATACACACACAGGTGAGAGATAAGAACTTTCAACACAATGTGTTTTTTCTTCTCTGCAGTGCACACAACACCTAATCAATGAAACACTTCACAAGAACCCTCGCACTTAAAGAAATGCTTTGACCCACTTCCACGGTTTTTCAGCTTTCCTTTAGCGCCACAACAAGAAGCACAAGGTGTTTTCAGACCTTTATTACTATGAATAATGTGTGAATACTTTGTGTTTGCGGGCCCCCGTTATATATGGCTGCAGAAATGGCGTTTGCTGGTGTTGTAAAATATTGATATGTTACAGGTACATGTAGGCCTGACTGCAGGTGACGTTTTATGAGATGTTCACTTTGCACACTACATCAGTCATGCAGGTTGAGGAGCTGCACGCCGTAAAGGTGGACAGCATGTGTGTGTGCAGCTGCCGGTTTAAAAGGGTTTGTAGGGGAATTTCCCTCTTTTCCCTTTGTGAGAAACAAAAGCGTTCAATTCAGGGTCCGTCTTATCATATATCCTGTCGGGCTTCTGTACGGAGGGAGGAAATCTCACACACACATCCATTAAAACGAGGGAGGAATTCACCAAGAATGAATTTAGCCTGCTGATAGCATTGTTTTTGATTCGCTAAAGGAATTATGCAAATCAGGCGATGCTGCAAACACACAAACAGCAAACCAGTGTGATCTGGTGTGTTTCACAGGGATCGTGCAGCATCACTTCACTGCAATACACACATGATTCAGCTCTTTAAAATGCCAAATGTGTGTTTGAGTGGATCTCACATCCAGATCATCAGTGGTAATAGCACTCTTCCCCATCATTTGATGAATTACTGCTGCCATGATCATCAGAACATTTCTTTTAAAATGAATTTCAGGCAAACAGCGCTCATCGAATATAGGCACGATATGCAATAGGCCGCATTTGCATAGAAAGGAGACATATTTGAACAGAACAGAGGTGAAGTAGATAACGCAGTGCTATTTTAGCACATTTTGTACCTGATTGAGATGGATTCCTGGGAGAATAATATGCTTGGCGCTTAAATTGCTCTGAAAAGGAATTCGCTCCCACTTTTGGATTTGAGAGCTTGACAGGTGACACCAAAATACTGTCATGATTTACTCACCCTCGTGTCACTCCGAAGCGGTGTGACTTTTGTTCTTCTGTGGAACATTTTTTGTCGTTTTGTTCCCAATATTCTTCAAAAATATCTGTTGTTTTGGAACATGAGCGTGAGTAAATACAGGCATATTGGAACATGATGGACACAAACCAAAACATAAGAAATGAATGAAAAAATTGGCAGCAGTGAAATAGTTTTCACAATATGATTATAAACATAACTAGATGATCCACTTTCAAAGCCACTGTAAAATATTTATGCACATCAGTTGCTTGGAAACTATAAACAACCATAAAAAAAAGGCAACAACAGAAGTGTCTGTGCTCATCATTAAGTTTCTGTCTATTTCATTGTTTTTTTTCTCCCTTCTTTCTGTCTTTGATTAGCTCCATATCGAGGTCAGAGGTCATCTCACTCTCCCGGTCTTACCATGCTTTCTTTCCTTTCATTCTTTCTGTTCTTCTTCAGCAACAAGACTAACTAAAATCCCGTTATATTACTCGCTCGTGCCCGTTGAGCCTGCGAAGGTGTCGACGTTTTAGAAATACGGCTTGGCTGAAGCTGTTTAGCACACTTATTCTTCACCTTGTGGCACAAACACTCCCAGTGGCACATGTGTGTGTGTGTGTTTTTGTACCAGCTCGTCTGCAAAGGCAGTTCCTCACACCTGATGGGAGTAATTGGGCTCTTAAAACGGCACAGAGGGGCTCCTTAACCCCAAAGCAGACTCGAGAGCCGTCCCTCTGGTATTTGACCCTTCAAACTTTTGGGAAAGCAGAGAAAGAGAGAGAAAATGGGCCTGAAACTTAGAAGGGAGAGTGAGATAAGAGGAAAAAACCTTACCTGATTTCAAGTCGCCCCTGGATTTGAATGTATCATGTCACGTCTGTATGCTTGTATTGTAAAGAGCTTAACTGATTAGAATGGGAGAGATAAGTTTAGTCGCTTGCAGTGTACAGTGTTAGTTCATGAAGGTGTGGTTACTTACATTTACCATTGCTACATTTCACAGGCAAAATCCAGTCATTTCAACAGGAATCTGCACAATGCAGAGTTTCACGTGAGGGCGAAATTTGCGCTTTTTTTCCAAGTTGGTCACACGAATTTGCTGTGTTGACCAACAGAAACTTCTGTGTGAGCGGTGCTTCATACATCGCTACACTATTGACAGTGGACAGTCAAATCAAGTCACCTTTATTTATATAGCGCTTTAAACAATACAGATTGTTTCAAAGCAGATTTAATTATGCGAACAGAGTTCATTCCGGCTGTAAAGCAGCTCTATTGTTCAGCTGAAGTCAGTTCAGTGTTGATTTTGTACGTTATAAAGGTCATCAAATATTAGATCACTTCATTTCATCTATAAAGCAGTTTTCCAGCTAGGTGTGACTATGTCATCAGTTAGGCTGGGTCTGTGCGGTTGCCTGAATGTTGCTATGCGGTTGCTAGGGTGTGATTTCTAGGGTATAGATATCCTTTCAAGCAAGTCTGATTTGCCTATTTATACTGTTCTGTCTTCCACCATGTGCAAATCATTTGATCATACACTATTTAGTCTGAAAACTAAAAGCACACCTCTCCTCAGAAAGCCACAGCCAGTTTCAGTTATCATTTGTTTGTAGCACATGAACATGTTGAAGTTGAATACTTAGGGTTAGAGGTTTGTTCAAATGCCATAATAGTAGTGTTTGCCTTAGCAAAAGGCCACTAATAAATATATACTGTAGGTTATGTTTCTCTTATTACGATGTGTGTAAATCACTGTTGAGAGACTGTGTTCAGTGTACAGTATGGTTCCTTTTAACGTTTCGTTAGATTTCAGTGACATATATTTGCATAACATCATCGGGAGTCTTCTTGGGTACATCCTTTCAGCTGTCCAAAACAACATACAGAAACAGCAATTTTTCTTTTTTGTAATTTTTTTTTTTTTTTTTTACATTTAGATAGTTGCAAAGAAACAAGAAATGTATTGAAACCTTTGTGTTTCAAACATTTATTTAAATTTTTCCATTTTTATCTGGGAACACTGTACCATTTTGCAACTCATTTATCTTGATTTAAATTCTTGCTCATTTGTGGATGTTTGAAATGTGTACATTGGTGAATTATTCTTAAAGTGTTGTTCAGTTTTCTGGATTTGACCGCATGTCCCTATCCAGCTTCAACAAACTTCACACGTGCGTCTTGCTCTCTCACACCAAACACAACTTCTGACATTTAAAAGAAAGTCAGTCATTTGTGAAGTACATGAAGAAATCACCATTATAAGACATTGTAATGCTTCCCCATTCATATCCATTTGAAGATTACATTGTTTAACACATGATCGACAACAATGCATTATACTTGTTTAAGGTGTAACCATTCATAAACATGAGCTATATTTTTTTTAGAACATTTACATACTCATTTAAAACCATTTTTACTAATTTGTTTAAAATGATTATGCACATCTTTCATGAGCCCATTTTAATTGTGAGGCCACATGAAATACTTACATTTAAAATTGTAATACATTTAAAAATAATTTGCCCCGATGTAGGACTTTTTAAAGGAATTAGTAAAGGCAAAAGTTGATTACAAATGGTGACCAGTCTCAAAATTCAAATATATTTTACTTTCCCTTATATATTTATAAACATTTTAACCTAAAATGTTAATGTTGACAGTATTGAAATGTTATTGCATTATTTATGAAAAGGCTTTTAAAGCATAATAAATGGCTTCTTAATTATAAGGCATTATGAATAGCATTATAGGCCATTATGCATAAGAGCTCCCAGAAAAGTGTTATCGATGTGTGTGTATCTGTTTGAGAGGTACAAACACACACAAATGTTCAGACATACAATCAAAGTTTTAACAAGCATGGAAAACATAGAAAATGTGTATAAGCACTTTTAGGATGAACTTTTCTCAAAAATATTTTACCGTAAGAAGCAATGCAATTTAGTAAAATATAAATATTTGCAAAGAAGTAAATATTTGATTGCAAAATTATTTGAACTGACTATGAAACTCATTTGTCTTGATTAAAATCCGTATAGATGTTCCAACTACAGCCCACTGTGAGTGTTAATGTGCTGGAATATAATCACTCTGGAGTTCAGGGCTAACATGGGCCCAGAGACAGATTTATTAGCACGGATTCACGCCACTTGTGCGGATATTCCGTTTCTGTCTTAATCGCTCACGGCACACTTGATATTTGGTTTCAGCTTCATAGAGCTGAAGCAAACATTTACACAGAGTTTCTGTTTTCAAAGAGAGACTCCACAGTTTTCAGTGGCATTTCTCACTTTTGCTGGGTAATATATCAACAAAAGAGCGCCGTAAATCTCACGAGAGAACAGCGTCCACTCTCCTTCCGGTCATTTCCTGACATCCTGTCTCACTTTGCTTCTCTCAATCCCTCCATCTCTCTCTCCGTTTCCCTTGACAAGTAACCAGACACCTCAAACTCTACTTCCCTACTAGTGTCAGGTTAACCAAAGTTAATCAACATGAGCCTCTGAGGCTTCACACAGCATTGAAGATGTCTTCAATGTTTAAATCCCCCCTTTCGATGTATAACACTGTGAGCAGAGAGGAAAAAATAGATTTGATTCTTGTAAACTACAGATAAAGGAAATAGCTTTTGGTTGCACGTAATTTAGACATTCTACTTTGCAACAATGTGAACTAACTCATTTATTTGCAACTACTGTACATGTCAACAAACACTCAAACTTATAGTTAGGGTTAGTAGAATAAGTTGTCATGTATTTGCAAAGTTGATTAGTCAGTAGAATGTCTGTAGTGGGAGCATCAAAATAAAGTGTTTTATTTATGCATATTAAGCAGACAGATTACTGATACTCTATTGACTGGTAGTTGACGTAGTTGCAGTTACTTATAGTTAGTAAAATGTCTAAAGTGGACTTTAGAAATTTAGACATTCTACTAAATATAAGTAACTTTGCAACTGCATATCAACTTATTCTACTTACCCGAACCCTAACACCTAACCCTAACAGTCTACCACAGTCTAGTTGACACGTAGTTGCAAAGTTAGTTATAGTTAGTACAGTGTCTAAAGTGGATAATCGAAATTGTAACCTCATGTTTTACTGGCTGCTCCTTTATATGACGTCTGTTACATATTACGTCACTTATCTTTGACAGCACCCTTTAAAATGCATTGTGTTTCTCTTTCTCCAGGTAATGGACAACATGGGCAATGTGAAGTTCTGTCTGGATGGGGCTCTGGAGGCCAGTGGGAGTTGGCTCAAATATGTGCGCACAGCCCCGTCCCATGAAGAGCACAACCTGGCCATGTGCCACATCAGCGAAGACCAGGTGAGCTGAGAGTAAACACTCGTTTATGTCACGTCTCTTTTCTGTCATCTCCACCGTCTGATTGGACTCCCTCAAGCTGTTGTATAGACTGTTTCTGGGGAGCAATGCACAACGCCAAAAGTGCATTTCCTTCATTAATTGTGCCTATTTGTTAATTCACTAGTTATTATACACACTGTTTTGAAATAATTTTGGCAATTATGTTATTTTTTTTTATAATTTGTGACAATTTAGATTATTTTAAGTAATATGATCTGAGAGGTCATGCCGTGACCATATGTATTTAAAATACAGCTCAAACAAGCGCCTTGTTTTCATAAAATTGTGCTATTGTCAAAAAATAAAAATGCTATTGTCATTAAAAATATTTTATTAAACAAAATTGTTTAAAGACACCCAGAAGATATAGTCCTGACATTTTTTTTAAATTTACATTTAAAAATGTAAAAAAAAATGTGCTTCAAATAAATGTTTTCTATTCATCAAAGAAACAAGTATCACGAGTTCTACAAAAAAATAAGCAGCACAACTGTTTTCAACATTGATAATAATAACAAAGGTTTCTTGAGGACCAATTCAAATCAGCATATTAGAATGATTTCTGAAGGATCATGTGACACTGAAGACATCAGTAATGACGATGAAAATTCAGCTTTGCATCACAGGAATAAATTACATTTTAATATAGAAAAAAAGTTATTTACAATTGTAATAATACTTCACAATATTACTGTTTTTACTGTATTTTTAATCAAATAAATGCAGCATTTTGGGCATAAGAAATTAAAAAAAAAAAAAAAAAAAAAACAATCGGTAACACTTTATTTTGATGGTCCCTTTTGAATATTCTGTTTGACTATAAGTAACTTTGCAACTACATGTTAACTAACTCTCAGTAGAGTATTAGTAGACTGTCTGCTTAATATCTGCTAACTCTTTATTGTGATGCTCCCCAACAGACATTCTACTGACTATAAGTAACTTTGCAACTATGTCAACTTATTCTACTAAACCTAACTCTACCAGTCTACTAATACTCTACTAACACTCAAATAAGAGTTAGTAGACATGTAGGTGCAATGTTACTTATAGTCAACAGAATGTGTTAAAGGGACCATTGAAATAAAGTGAAACCAAAAAATTCTATTAAACCTAAAGTTTTGAACAGTTAAGTATTTTAGTATGTCTAGAGCGTTGAATTGACCAATCAGCATCTAAGGCCGAAACGATGCATTTCTAAATCAGTTTATGATGTAAATGTCTAATAATACCATCTCAACACAACGATGCTCCTACAGTGAATGCATCAATTCTAAAATCGCAGCAGAGCGTTTACTGCAGTCATAAATGTCCGCAGGTTGTTAATATGTATTGCGGGAGCACTGTTTGATCACATGCTTATTTTGGTGGCTGTTATTGAAATACAGGTATCATATAATAGGATGGGGTACCTACAGTCTAGTATCAGTTTGAGCCTTTTTTGAGAGACAATCCCCATCATGAGCCTTCATGATGAGCATCCTGTGAGAAGCTTGAAGAGACAGCGAGCACGCTACTGTCAGGAAGATGTGGACAGGACCCGCTGCTGTCAAGATGTCACCACTTAGACAATAGATAAAAACAGCCTATTGTTTGATGAAGGCTGTTCCCACTCTTTTTCAGAGGAAGTGACTCAGAAGTCATTTACAAGGATCACGTACAAAGCGAGTTTGGACACTCCTGAATCTTGTAATCCACTGTCTTCAATTATTTGCTTCCTTTGAAAAGACGAGCAGTTGTCTGTTTGAGATAAGGTATCTGATCTCTCATAAAGCCGGAGATCTCATAACAGGCTCGTTGTCTAGCCGGAAAGATTGCTGTGTGTTTACTGTACGGAGGGAGGGCTTTGTTCACTCAAATCCTATCAGGAATTGTGCTGATGCAACTACTGCGGAGGTCTTAATCTGATCATGAAGCTCTTGTGTAGTTGTTGTTGAGTGTGGATTGTTTCCTTTGCTTACATGATATCTAACTGATTAAGTGAGGGGTCCTTGGTGGTTGCCTTATCTAGCTTATATTGCTCACTTACTTGTTTAAAGGGACAGTTCAACCAAAAATGATAATGCGGTCAATATTTTCTCACCCTCTTGTATGAATTTATTTCTTCTTCAATAGGCAGAATGTCCTAGCTGCTCTTTTCCATACAACGAACAATAATGTGGATGGAGACTGTGAAGCTTCATAAATTAGTAAAAACAACACCATAAACAGCACGTTCTCACTATCAGCTCGTCACATATTGACGCTTGGTCGGGACCCCTCTAATCACTTTTTAACGCACCCTTTTAGCATTGTTTTTCATGTCACAGGGTACTCCATTGCTTTCAGTTGTTTGCCTTGTGCGTCAAATCAAGACACATTTCATTCTTTGCATTTGTAAAAGTAGAAATGATTTTATAAATATTTACACTTTTATATTCTGGAGCAAATAACCCCACTCTATAAAACTTCTTAACAATATAAAACACGTCACAGGCGAAAAAAAAGTACAGTCACAGCTATTTGTTGCAAAAACTGACCTAAAACTGTATAAAATGATTACAAATAACTGTTGCATTCCAAGTCTTCTGAAGCCGTTCAATATTTTTATGTGAAGAACAGAGTGGACCTTTTTAATCGCTAAAAATAATCCTTCTCCGTGAATATCTAATTCAAAAGATACACGCTGCGTCCAAAATCAAATACTTCCCTACTATATAGTATGTGAAAACCAGCACGCCAAAAGAGTAGTATGTCTAAATACATAGTATTCGAAAAACAGTAGGCGAAAAGTTCCCAGATGACCTGCTACTTCTGGCCAGATTCTGAAGAGTGCATACGATGGACACTTTATTCATTCATACTACACATAGTCACACTATATAGAACATTTTTAATGGTCGCAAAGTAAGTTCAAATTCGATTTCGGACGCAGCACAACTCTTTAGCATGACACAATCAGTCACGAGACATACAAGAGCCAATTACATTTCACAATCAAAGCTGACGTAACGCTTCTTTGGGCGGCACTTTTTGAACGTGTGCATTGGATCTACGGCGGATGGAGACAGTGATCTCTTTTGGGTCTGTTCTTCACACAAATCAATCGTTTGGCCTCGGAATTGTAATTGTATATTTGTACTTTTTGAATAAAGTGTGCCTGTAGTTGTATCTGCCTGTTATATACTGTGTTTTATGTTATATAATACACAAATGGGTAGGTTTAGGAGTGGGGTTGGGTTATGTGTTCAAACGGGTCTAAATAAAATAAAATAAATGTAAATAAAATCATACTTGCTGATTAAATTGAGAATCACACCCCAACATGTCATAATGGCAAAATTATAACCCAATACATAATTTCATCATGGCATTCCCATGCCCAATGCGTCTGTGTATGGCGCCAACGGTTTCTCATTGAAAGCAATGGAGTACCTTGCACGTTGAAAAATGTTTTTAACATCGTTAAAAAGTGAAGCTGAGGGGTCCTGACCAAGTGTCAATAGGTGACAAGTTGGGAGTGAGAACATGTAACAATGTCTCAACCACTTGTGTGCTATACTCCAAAACTCCTGAAGTCATTTGATAGCTTTGTGTTAGGAGGAGATCTAAAACTTCAATCTACTCTCCCATAAACAAACATTCTTCCAATAACGTTAACCCTTTGTCCCTTTGTTCATTCAAAGTTATCAGGTGTTTAAAAATGTGCTTAAAACGTTAGCTCAATAAAATAAATTAAAAAAATGGATATTTTGAACGTTCAGAAATACAGTTTAATGGGAACATTAGCAAAACGCTCTTAGAACATATTTTTGTTAGCTGGGGTAACTCAAATCTCATTTGTGTTCTCGGATGTTCAAATATGGCAGCTTGAGATTCAGTGAAGCACGAAATCTAATGATGTTTTATGCCAAACCTAACACAATGTTTCTTGATGCTTCACAATGAGAACATGGGTGAGATTTTAGAGCCAGGACATTCTGCCTCACTCCTTTTGCATTCCATGAAAGAAAGTCATAGGAGTTGGAACATCACGTAAATGATGACAGAATTTTCATTTTTGGCTGAATTGTTCCTTTAAGTGTGCCATATGCATAAGTGGATCTGTTTCCCTGTTATTATTCTGCCACTTTTAGGCTGTTTGTCTCCCTTCAAACAAGCTGATTGACTCGTGGAACAAGTCAAATTCTAAGCTTTTGTCTCTTGACTAACACGGGCAACTAGTGTGGCCATCGTAGTTTTAGATGCTGACACATAAAACACAAGGCTAACAAACAGGGGAGGACAGGAGGAGAGGAGGGACAACCTCTGAGACTGACAACCACCAATTGACTTCAACTAAAAAACCCAATCATTAAAGTCGTTTGACTTCAATGAACGGCCACCGCTGGGCCCACAGGAGAATAATATCTCCAGCTAAAATCGCCTCACTACATACATGCTTTCTATTTACTTTCTCCTACTTTGGTTGTTTTTTTTCCTTTTCTTCTCTTTTGTACGCGTTTTTGCCAGTCTTACGGACAACAGCCTATTATTTATTCAGAGCGGCGACACAATGCAAAAATGCATAATTCATTGAACTTTGTACTTTGCTGTTCTATTTGAACATGCACAATGCATGAGCCGTATGGAAATATGCACACGCCCAGCAAATTCTGATGTGCCTGTAACCTTTTAAAATCAACCTGGATCATTTATTTACTTGTTTACGCATTTGTCTTTTGTGTTCGGGCCCCTGAAAACACGACTCAACTGTGTAGTGATGCACTTCACAGTTTTAGAACTTACTTTTTAATGTGCTTTTTTTCCCTCTTTTTTAATGTTATGGCTGTCATTTGAGGTGTGAATGGTTCTAAACAGCAGTTCTGTGCTGTAGCAGAGCGAGGGTGTTAGTTACAACACTTTGCTTTAAGAAAAGATTATTTTGTTGTGTTATTATAAAGGGTGCAAAATTAACTCTGAAGGTGGGAACCAATCAAAAAAGTGCCAATTTAAAAAAAAAAAAAATTATAAAGATGTGTAGGTTTGTGTATAAAGGTGTTCTTGTGTAAAAGTATATTTTTTAAGAATGCTTTGGAACACATAATCTGATGTTATCTACTTGCGCTGAGAAAGTGTAATCCGGTTTTCGGATCAAACTATGCGCTCTGAGACAATAGGCATAAAGCTGGTGGACGTATTCTGGCTTTTGCACAATGGCGTGGTCCATTCAGCAAGACTGTTGACCTCTGACCCCCCCTCCCTCATCTCTCAAGATGCACTTAAACTGTTTGTCAGAAACACTGAAGTGCACAGCCAGATCTGCCATGCCATAGCCTTCTGTTTCTGAAGGGCTGAGGACGCGCACACACACACACACACACACACACACGTTGGGTTTCCATGTTTTATGGGGACTTTCCATAGACATAATGATTTTTATACTGTACAGACTGTATATTCTCTCCCCTACACTAACCCTTCCCCTAAACACAATCCTCACAGAACGCTTTCTGCATTACATTTTAAAAAAAAAAACATCATATATGATTTATAAGCTGTTTGCACCAAAAAAAGTACCCTACAATGTCAAAGATTTCTGGTATTACTATCTTTGTGGGGACACTTGGTCCCCACAACGTAAGGTTTACCAGGAGACACACACAGTCACACACACACACAAACATTCCACTAATATAAGATGGCTAAATTATTTATTTTGGTCAAAATTGAAAAATCTATCTTATTTATGACATTGTTTTTGACAAATTTTCATGGTAAAAATAATTTTATATATATATATATATATATATATATATATATATATATATATATATAAAAGCAATAACAGAAACTTACTGTGCATGTAACACTTTCATAATTTTCAAACAAGCTGAAATCGTCTGCATTCAATTACTTATTAGCTACTGACTGATAAATGCAATATAATTTATATACATGTTTGCTAGAGAGGAACTTGTAAAAAAAATCCCTGACGTCTAGTCATGCAGTTTAGTTTTTATAAGGTTTTGGCATTTGATCAAAGAGTTGCTTAAGATAGGATGAACTTTGTTCTGATCTTGTCATAGTGAATCATGTCAGAATCAGAACTACATTTTGAATGGCATGGGCGAACATGCACACCCAAACAAAAGTTATTTTTACATTTATATTTCCTTATATATTCACATCAGTGTGTGTCCGCTTGCACTTATATGAGTGTGTGTGTGTGTGTGACAGACAGGGGATTATTGTCACCTAAGTGATGGATGATGCATCGGCCCCCAGCACTTGAAAGCATTGTGAGGGGGTCAAGATGGCCCTCTCAGTGCTGTCAGATCCTGAAAAGATTTACTGTAGAGACAGCTTAGCCCCATCATAATAGATTGCTTTAGGGGTGAAAGGAAGGCATTCCACCCACAGCAAATGACAACTAGCCATAGGACTACAGCACAATTTGACATCCAACTTTTATCTTTTAGACCAATGCAAGTTTCAGTCTGTTTGCTTAGCCTTATAACATTGAAAGATTGGCACCTGCAGTGTGATACTTTTTATGTCATGTGTGATGTAATTATTTTATATATGTAATTCCAATGATTGTACAAGATTTATTCTTTTAGTTATTTGTTGATTCATTGACTTTAACAATATATATATATTTTAAATGGCCTAAAAACTGACAATAACAACCCGTTATAACGATATAAATAGATAATATCCGATGCACGAATTATAATTTTCAGTTGAAATAATTAGTCGTTTAATTTCGTCAGTGTGTAACAACCATCTATAAAGCAATATAAGCAACAAACTCTCCTCTGAAAATATGCGATGATTATATTTAGTTAATTCGTTGATCAAACCGGAATCCTGTAGATCTTAATAATAAAAAACTAAAGTTGTATTCATTATAATTAGACCTATAATGATATTATAATACATGAAATAATATAGGCTACAATGTATTCTTTATTGTCGTTTTTGGATTAAATTATTGCATAGGCTATTATTATGATGAAGGCTATAAAAACAAAAAATAGAATAATTGGAGAACAGCAACCCGCAAAAACGCTATATATTGCAATGTATTATCAATTATAATAGGCTACACAGCCTAATATACACGTAATGGTTAGCCTATTCCTGAATAGGATATTCAAGATTACATTTTCTGTTGTTGAATAGCCTATAGACAGTTAAGTGTCTCAGGCGACATAATGCGTGTTTCTGTAACTCTGTCGGCGCAAATAATGCATTTAGTCTTTAAAAACGCAAAGACAAATCGTTTAAAATATCTGCTAAATGTTTGTGGCAGAAGACAGCGAGTAAAAACAGGTGTATATATTTAAAGTCCCACGGAAATCCTCGCGCGGGGCACTGCTCGCGCTCAACCCAACAGTCGACGTATTTATTTTACATTTTCATTAACTGGGAAAGATACATTTTCCATCAATAATAGATTCATATGGTGGTCAGAGGAGGAGAGGACATGGGGAGGGGTTCAATCCTTTTGGTTGGAGATAAGAGAGGAGGAGTGGCCGATAGAGAGAATCACTAATGAGCGCGACTCACCTCATCAAAGACGCGCGTGTTCGGACTCTGTGTCTCGCGCTGCTGTCGCGCGCAGTGTCATGATACTATGGGTTGCGTGCTGAACTCTACGGGACCAGAGCTGCTATTACAACTGGAGGCTTTAAGATCCACCGCTCAACAACTAGCCCAACTTTATCAACTCTCGGGAAAGAAAAAGGTCAGATATGCTCTTCCCTTCGTTTAACTGTAACTGTAATATTAATATTAATAATAATAATAGCTGTGTTATACATTGGCCACCCCTCTTGAGCGGCGAACCGATGCCTTGGCCTACTTTTGTAACACACATTAGAGTTGTCACAACAGTGGAGCTCTGAGATGAAGTTTGTGCAGTTTTTTAGCTGTATGTGTTGATTTCGGAGAGGGGCCCCGACCAGCTGCTGTCGCCTAGCCCTGAGCGCCCTCATGAGGGAACAACTGGTACTGTCCTTTTCAGTGTGTGAAGAGTCTGTGATTCCCGCTTCATAAAGCGGACTAGTTCTTTTATTTTATTATGATTATTATTTAAGTCTATTTAGGTGAGTTGCACTCTATAAATTATTTATTTTACAAAATAAACGCATGGTTTTTGAGTGTATTTTGGTTAAAACACACAACAGATGTGGTTTGTCATCACAGCGCTCTTGAATGATTTTAATTGTGGTTAATTTAGGAAACTTTGCAGCAAAACATTTGACTTAGAAAAAATGACAACCGCGATAATAATATATAGACTATAGCCTATTAAAAAAAACTGTATTTAGGATTTAGATTTTAGATTTAAAACAAATACACATATAACTCCTTTACCCTGGATAAATAATTTCAGTATAGGCTGTACGGAAATCTATATAGGTAAGTAACACAATACTAGGCTATCATTTTTTGTGTGTGTGTGTGCGTTTTAAAAACAATTTTTCTGCGTGCGTGTTTCTTTCTTTTTTTTCTTTTTTTTGTAAATTAAAAACGAAAACACATCAAACACATCGGATTACGATTAGCCTTCCTTGTTTTTACTGCATTTAAAAAAATCCATTTTTTATTTATCTTATTTTATTATTGTATTCTTTAATTTCACCTATTTTATTAGGGGAATTGATTCATGCGCTCGTTTATTTTGTGTGTGTGTTTTCATTTATTTCTCGTTGGCCTTCGTTAAGTAAATTATCGAATGAAGCATGGGCGATTTCAAATGCGCTTTGCATTTAATAATTACTGCATTATCTGTTTATCTTCCCCTTTGTGATTGTTTGTCGTGTGTGTTTTTTATCCTTAAAAACATTATAAATAATGTTTTTAATATTCTTAATATAATGTAATATTCAATAATATTCTTTAACATTATAAAGAATATTATTGCTTTTACACTTGCTATGTTTAAAATAAAGCCATATAACAATAACAATTAAGTAATAATAATAATAATAATAATAATAGCCTAATGGAATGCCTTTTGTTGTTGTTGTTTTAAAAATCTTATGCATATTTATTCTGTCTTTGCAGATCTGTTATACAGCTATTAGAGATATTGAAATAGGGGAGGAGTTACTGGTTTACATGAAGGACGGAGTTTTCCCCGAGGGCTCAATGGCACCGAACCTGGAAGGTGAGATTAATGCAAGTCATTAGGCACTCTTTTAAACAAACTCACACAGACCACACTCCCTCACCTCTTCTAACAGTTAGTAGCATGCTTTATGTGGCCTGTGTATGTCTTGATGTTGTACAAAGTTCGGCAATGAAGAAAATTCATTCATTTCAACCCAGAGGCACCTGAGCTAGTAGGACTATTCGACGACATTTACAATGAAATTGCAGCTCTATAGAAGTTGATACACATGTAGTTATTTTTGGTGGCTCATTACATTTATATATAAAAAAATGTTTTTACACACTGTCAAATCGAGAAATCGCATCTATAAAAGTTTTTGTTTACATAAATATAGCCTATGTGTCTGTGTGCGCGTGCGCGTCTGTGTATGTGTATGTTTGTATAAATATAAGTATATATATATATATATATATATATATATATATATATATATATATATATATATACACACACACACACACACACACATACAGGGGGGGAGGCTGCACTGTACAATGTGCAGTGTTTATTGTGTTTTGTTTTTTGTCTATTTTATTTTTTTTTCAAAATAAATCCTTAATTTTTCACTTAATTGTTTTTCTTTAAAAGCAGGGGTTGTCACTTGTACTTTCCATATTAAAACACAGAATGTTGGCAATTTTGAAACAAGCTCATGGTCTTCTGTATCTTTTTTGTTTCCAAGTGATCTGGTAATTTTGGATTTGAAGCTCAGAGTAGTTGATACAGACTAGAAAATTGCAAAAGCACTGAAGTGTGTCACAGCGCAGCAGTCACTCTCCAACACATGCACAATGTTTTATCTGATAGAGATGTGTCCTCAGATCTCCCTGCCAAAAAGGCCAGAAGAGAAAGTTCTCTGGGAGAGCTAGAGAGACAGGGACGCCAAAAGATGCAAGCCAGGCTCCACTCAGACAGATCAATCCGGAGAACAAAAGAAAGGAAATGTAGAGTAGAATGAACACGGTCATCGAAGAGGAGTCAGACGAGAGGCTGAGAGAGACAAACCGATAGACAGACAGAATGAGAGCTCTCGACATCTACCTCCTTCTCATGGCTTATCGGTGGTGGAATTTGGAGTGGAGCTGGAGGAGTCTCGGGGGACCTCACCCATGCTCACAGATTAGCCGCTAAACTGCACATAATTGTGTTCCCCCTACTTCTCTCCAAGAGCTATTAGTTTCCCATTCCCTGTCTTTTCCCCAACATTCCTGCCTTTGTCGTTAGTGCTACCGATGGGACGGAGAGATAATGTCTCAAATTCTTTTTATGGCTTCTCTCGATTAAAAAAAGAAAAGAAAAAAAAAGTCAGTACAGAAATAAAATCTGCACAAAAGTTTTTCACTTTAGTTTTCCCCGTAAAGGCCTCTTTGAGGTTACAAGGGGAGTTCATTCAAAATACTCGTTTATTTTGCAGGAAGTCTGTGAGCATTGGAGTGCGTTCTGTCAATACATGTCATTAGAAAAGAAAAACAAAGCAGAAAATGTGCCATGGTCCTAGATAAGACAGCATCGATGCAAGCATTTCATGGGCTTTGCTTTCACAATATTGATTTAAAGAATAATGAAAGTCATCCAACTTGGCTTGATCTGGGCCATGCATGGAGTATATCAGAGATATCACTGAGTTTAATTTGAGGATGATGATAGCTAATGAATCAAACCTTAGTACCTTTGAATTTCCTTGCCTCTCCACGACTCCAGGGTTATCTGTGAACTTGGCTCTTGTTTCAGGATATCCCCGAGGATAAAACAGCCACGTTTTTAGCCATTTAACCCCGGGTCATATGAACAATTACTCCAAAGAAAGATTTTCAGTCGAAAGCAAGTCAGAAAACATGACATTTTTATCTTTAATCTTGTAATCTTTTTACTGTTTTATGTAACTTTTCAAGGTTTGTAAAATAGTATTGATCTTAAATATTTGTATTTGTTTTTCTTTAAGCACTACCAGCCTTACATTCAGTGTAAATATGGTTACTTACTATCAAAACTACAAGCATTTTTGGATGTTATGCATTTGATATTAAAACAAAAATATTTGGAAGCCTAAACTATGGACATGTTCTACTAACATTTGACAACCAGAAAGTGCTTAAATATTTTTGTTTTCATTTTAAACCATATATCTATCGTTTTATCATTTAAAATCTCTTTTTTGAGTCTTGCCAGAAAAGTAAATGTGACTTTGTTTGATATATGTCATCTAATATGATGAATTTCAGACAATTTTAATTGTGGCTAAAAGTGTCTGGATACGTTTTGAGGTGTTATTCTGATGACTGTACCTTTTATAATTGAATAATTCCTTTTAATAATTCATGTAATTCATGAGCAATCGTGTGATGGTTTCCCAACAGATGAGCAGATGTACCGCTGTGAACACTGTGATGAACTCTTTACATCAAAGCTGGAGTTACGGCGGCATCAGAAATATTCCTGCAGCAGCGGCAACTCTATCTTTGACTCACTGAGCGAAGACTTCAAACAGGAGCGCGAAGACAGCGATGAGCCAGTACACGAGTGCAAAGACTGTGAAAAGATCTTCCCTAGCGAGTACAGGTCAGCACGCTCCACCATACTGCTCAAGTTGTAATTACCCACCAAGCTTTAGGTAACCCCAAGCTGGAAGAATTTAAAAAAGGGGGGTAAAAATGCTTTCTAATGTTTATGTGCCTGATTTGCGTACATCAATGGCTCTCAACTGGTTTTGCTTTAAGACCCAGACTTTACATTGTACCAGTGACCCAACACAGAACCAAAATTGTTTATTGCACATGTGCATGTTAAATGTGTGTGATAAACATGCGTTCATAAACTTTTGCATGAATAATATGTTTATCTTACAAAAGCAAACAAAAATGTTCTTAAAATCAAACATTGAAATTTACTAAAATTACAGTGAGCCACATAGGAAAACATTATAAAAAATGATTAACATGACACAGAACCCAAAGGAAAAGGTCGCCACAAACCACATTTGGCATTTTGCCTAATTTGGCTACCAAGAGATAGATGATTTTTTTTTTTTTATGAGTTTGACTGTGCAGCCTTTGAAGTAAAAAAAAAAAACCTTTAAAAGATTTTGCTATTGTAATTATACATGGCTATATGATTAGTTGTATTACTTGCATTTAGCATTCTTCTTCCCTGTGATATGCAATCTTATCAGAACAGACCAGTTCAGGACCACTGGTCACATAGAAAATATTTATGGTGTTCTTATTTATTGTTAGTCTGGGGCAGCATATGATCGTGCACACAGAAGAGAGAGAGTATAAGTGTGACCAGTGCCCTAAAGCTTTCAACTGGAAATCCAACCTCATTCGCCATCAGATGTCACATGACAGTGGCAAGCGCTTTGAGTGTGAAAACTGTGATAAGGTAGGTTTCTGCAACCACTTATGTTTTTGAATGTGTTAATCAGTTTATGTGGGAAGCTGAAACATAACGTGCTCATGGACTGCAATATTAAGATTTTATGTTTTAAAATGTATTTGAAGAAAATTGATATTTGTTTTACATTCAGTAGTTTGTTTTAAAAAGGTCCTGCAATGCATGTGACAAATTAATTTTTAACTGTACAAACATTCCATGTAATCTCTTGATTAATATGAGGTCATGAAAGCTGCAGAATAATTATAAAATGCAATAGCCAAATTTTGTTTAAAATTCTTTTAGATGGATGTCACACCACAGGACGTCAACTTTCCAAAAGTATTACTTTTCACTTCCCATGTACTTCAAATTTAAAAACATTGTTATGCTAATAGTACAATTAATTTTCATTCATTTTCATCTTACATTGCCTTTACACAATGTTAGATTTGTATATTTAGACTTGGCACTAAGTTGGCATATTTCTGTGGGTTCTTCAGGTGTTCACAGACCCCAGCAACCTCCAGCGCCACATCCGCTCTCAGCACGTCGGTGCCCGAGCCCACACCTGCCCTGAGTGTGGCAAGACCTTTGCCACCTCCTCGGGCCTCAAGCAGCACAAGCACATACACAGCAGTGTCAAGCCTTTCATCTGTAAGTCTGAGCAGTCTTGTCTAAGCCTCAGATACAATTACCAGTGTCCAAAGACCTCCCGGCTAGCTCCACCCCAAGATTGTGACAGCTGTTGTTTTATAGGTCAGAGAAACTAAATGAAATTCTAGAGCCATTCTTTGTTTTGTTCTACATTTGTTGGGCTTTTCTTTCGTGCTTTCTATTTTGCTCTCTTAATTACTCCATTTTACCCTTCTTACTATTTTTTTTTTTCTTTTTTTTTTTTTTGTAACTGTGCATTTTCTTTTGAGGGCCCATTAAGTCGTGTATATGGCCAATTTAATGTTTAGAGGTTAATGGATATGCCTTGTCTTAGCTGCCCTCTTACCAAAACTGAGAAAACATCATCTTCTTTTTGCTTGGCTTCACAATGTTTTGTGTGTTACCGTCCAGTGTCCAAATGCATGTATGCTGTCCCAGTGTACATGTATTTGTATGTATACAAAATTAGTTGAAATAGTTCATCTATTAATAAAGAATATAATCAACAAGATATTAATTTGCTAATTGATCATAATTTTAACATAATAACATTACCATGTGCAGCCTTTTTTTTATTTCACCTTCGAAACAGAGTAGAGTTCAATGTAGACTGGGGTAGCCAACCCTGCTCCTGGAGGTGTGCCTTCCTGGACACTTCAGTTTCACCCCTGCTCCAACATACCTGCCTGTAATATTCAAGTAATCCTGAACAGCTTGATTAGCTGTTTCAGGTGTGTGTCTGATTAGGGTTGGAGCTAAACTCTGCAGGAAGGTAGCCATCCAGGAGCAGGGTTAGCTACTTCTGATGTGATTGTTGAACATGATAAACAGCATGCACAGTTTATTGGTTGATCTAATCAGCTGCCGGATTATCACTTCTATTGAATGAACGCCAAATGAAAACAGTATGTTAATAGAATTAACCAGTCATGTGTGTTCTCCCAGGTGAGGTGTGTCACAAATCGTATACCCAGTTCTCTAACCTGTGTCGTCACAAGCGGATGCATGCAGACTGCCGCACCCAGATCAAGTGTAAAGACTGTGGGCAAATGTTCAGCACTACCTCCTCCCTCAACAAGCACCGGCGCTTTTGCGAGGGCAAGAACCATTATAATCCCGGAGGCATATTCACACCGGGCATACCAATGACATCCAGTCCCATTTTAGGCAAGTCCAAGTCTCATCCTGGCTTGAACCATGGTGGACTTAGCTTCGGTGACTATTTCTCATCCAGGCCACATCATGCAGGTTTGCCCTTTTCCCCAGCACCTCCTGCATTCCCAGCCATGTCCCATGGCTTCCCAGGGATCTTTCCCCCATCACTATATCCTAGACCTCCATTGTTACCTCCTAGTTCACTGCTCAAGAACCCACTTAGCAACAGTCAAGATGGGAAGCTGCCTCCTCTTGATGCTCCTACTCTTTCCGTGGTCTCATCCATGCACAACAGCAATGGAAATGTAGGAAGTGGTCTCAGCAGCCAGTCAGAGGAGAACCGAGAGTCCAAACTGGACTTCTCGGACAACAAGAATAAAGTGAAGATGAACGACATGTCTGATGGTAGTGATTTGGAAGATGTTAACACATCTAGTGGCACAGATCTAGACACCACCACTGGCACTGTGTCTGGCTCCGACCTAGAAAGTGAGGCAGAGAGCGAACGGGAGAAGAGCAGGAGGAAACCGGTGCAGGAGAGCAAGCAGGATGAAGTGAGCAGCAGTTCAGTATCTGTCTCCAGTTCAGGGAACCTCCCTTGCGAGCGCCCATTCCTCTCCTCCCAGCATTCCTTTTTCCCACCACCAGAAGAGCAAGCACTTCCACCCTCCGGGGCCACCACTGACTCCATTAAAGCCATTGCCTCCATTGCAGAAAAGTATTTTGGGCCTGGGTTCATGGGCTTGCAGGAGAAGAAAATGGGCTCCATAAACTACCATTCCATGTTTCCTTTCCAATTTCTGCCCAACTTCCCACATTCCTTGTACCCATTCACAGACAGAGCACTCAATCCTGGCATGTTCTTCAAACCTGAGCCTAAATCCCCTCGTGAGCACATACAGAAATTGCCTACAGCCACTGGTGCGGATTCACCCTTTGACCTAACCACCAAACCCAAGGAGGTCAAACCTCTCCCTCCACCCCCCAGCAAGCCAGCCTTGCCACCCAACGCCCTCCGGGCCCCTGGTGAGGAACAGCCTCTGGACCTTAGCATAGGCAGTCGAAGCCGAGCCAACCAGAACGGTGGCACACATGAACAGCGCAAGAATCACGTCTATGGCGCAAACTGCAAAGCAGCTAAAGATGAACACCCAGCACTAAATCAGTCCCAGAACTTGCACCAGCCCCAGATGCATCAACCACAAGCATCCCTTCCCCAGCCACCTCCTCCCCAGCAGCCGTCGCTCCACTACGCCAAGCCCTCGCCGTTCTTCATGGACCCCATCTACAGGTATTTCAAGCCGAGTATGCCTTATTGTATTACCCAACACAATGACAATCCAAAGCTGTAGGTAGAGATATATAAAAATGTGACAAGTTATTGAAAAAGTATTGGTACCCAGTAGGTTTACAATCAACCTTCGTTCGTACGTAACCCTTGGTGTTGTTGTCCAGCAGGGTGGAGAAGAGGAAGCTATTAGACCCAGTAGGAGCTCTAAAGGAGAAGTACCTGAGGCCGGCACCACTACTTTTCCATCCTCAGGTATTTTATTTTATTTATTTTTTATTTATTTTTTTACATATATTTGCTTTACTTCCTCTTGTACCTTGGTAAAGATCCTGCTCTTCATTGCATTCAAGTACAGTGGAGTATGCCAAGACGCCAAAAACACATTCCCAGTGTCCTCCGCCTCAGGCCTGTTTGGTTCAAGGGGAGCCTTGATGTTTTAAAAAGTCCTGACTTCTGATGGTATTTATTTTCATTAGATTATTTTCATCATGAAGATAATCTCATAAGAGGTATTGCCTGTTCTGGCAAGCTGTGCATTCAAAATTCTTTATCTTTTGCTTAGAAAAACAACCCCCATTGTTTGTGTTAGTATTTTAAACCTTTCCCACCTTTGAACGGTGACAACAATAATGAAAATATTATTAATAATGGCCTTTTGAATTGAAACAAATTATGCCACATACTTTTGGAGTAGACCATTGTCTCTGGGAAGTTCTCTGTTGAGTCCCCACCGCTAATAACTTCCTAGCATTTCTTTCTTGCTCTGGCTCCCTAGATAATGTCTGCATGTCGATCAGGGACTTCCTGTGTTTGTGTGTAATAGAATGGCCTCTCTTGTTGGGAACTGTCTTATCTGACCTGTAAATCTGGCCTCCATCAATGCTGACCTACCTCCCCCCAAATCCAAACCTTCTCTCGCTCTTTCCTTCTCTCTTTTCAGCAGCCCCTTATTTATTCAAATCTACTGACTTCTACAGGTGGTCTATCTATCTATCTATCTATCTATCTATCTATCTATCTATCTATCTATCTATCTATCTATCTATGTATCTATCTATCTATCTATCTATCTATCTATCTATCTATCTATCTATCTGTCTGTCTGTCTGTCTGTCTGCGTCTGTCTCGTTGTATATTACTGCAGTTTTTAAAATGTATAATATGTTAGCTGCATATTTGTCTTAGAGAAATATGTGATCATGATTTTAAAAAAGGTTTAAGCATTAACAAGAGCACCATTGCCTTTTGATATTCTAAGCTAAAACACTGACAGAATCAAGGTGATACCAAGACATGTACAGTATTAATAAATTAAAACACACTGTCTGTCTCTGTGTTTATCCATATTCCAAAAGTAGGAAGGATGTAAGCTGTTTTTGGCCATAGAGCCACATAGCGAAGCCTTTGTTCTGCAACAGGGGAAGTACTATCAGCGAGGGGTATCTTAAACTGCATTGTATGGTTACCGCTCACGGAGGTGAATGGCTCATTCAGACGCTTCTCTCAGAGATTTGTTGGGAACAAAGTAGGAGCCGGGGGCTCCCAAGGGGCTGCTCGAGTGGCTGCCAACGTGCCATAGGTTAGGGAGGTCACTCTTGAACAGCACAATCAAGACTCGACCTTCTGATATATAACTTCCTCCAGCTTTCCATCCTGTCTGGTTATGATGCAAACTCTCAGGCTTTCTGTCAGAGTTCCTCACCACCACTATTATTTTGTTCTTCATGTATCTGCCCTAAACAAATGCAAAAAAAAAGTTTCTTAGTCCCACATGGACCCTAATCTCACACAAAATCAATCCGAGAGAAGTTTCTGATTAAATGAGCCCCTGAGCTGTGCATCAAACATAGAGTATTCCTCTCTGAACTCGCCTCATGTTCTCTCCTCAGGTGTCTGCGATGGAAAACATGACTGAGAAGTTGGAAAGCTTTGGCGCTCTGAAACTGGATGCTCCCAATTCCCTCCAGCACCCCTCACACCATCTTTTTAACTTCCGCTCCCCGCCTCCCTCTCTCTCCGATGCTATCTTACGCAAAGGCAAGGAGCGATACACCTGCAGGTGAGCGCCGCTCATGAAACAAGAGTAAACATCCCTGAAAGATTCCTTGAACTCTACAGTTTTATTTTGAGCATTTCTACCATACCATTATAGTTAGAAGTACACACTTATACACACATAATAGAAATAGACTATGTAGAGATAAAGTTACCTATGTTCTGCTTTTGTTTTATTAGTCTTCAAAATTTACATTGAATGTCCCCAGACAATGAGTTAGAACTCTTTGAATTTGAGAGTTGTAACAATGCTAGGTGACTGTATCAAAGTATAGTTTCCATCCTTTGCAGGTACTGTGGGAAAATCTTTCCCAGGTCAGCTAATCTTACAAGGCACTTACGAACACACACAGGAGAACAACCCTACAGGTAAGCCACTCTTATACATACACTCTCACTCTCTCTCTCTCTCTCTCTCTCACACACACACACACACGCACACGCAGTATTGAAATTCTAAAGCTTTTTACCCCCTGTGTGAAGGAGACTTACCTCACAATTTATTCCAATAGTTTGATGTTATATCATGTTGCTAAGCTAACAACAAAATACATAGCAAATCAGTTGCTGATTATTAAGCTGTCTACCTTTTGAAACTGCCCTTGTAGCCTATTGGAAACTGTTTGTTTTTTTATGTGATCAGCACATGAGATTTGTTCTAGCGTATTATATTGCAATACAAATGTTGCTCATTCTGAGAAATATCACATAGAAACAATGAAAGACATAAGAGGCAGCACGATCAAAAAAGAAAGAAGATTGATTCTGTCTGTGCAGATGTTTTGGAGGTAGAGCAAGCTCTGGACAATGTTGGCTGGTAATAGCACCCTGGAGACATCCACGCTCTGTTTATAGAACTGCTTAATTATCATTGATTTGGCTTCTAACCAGCTGTGGAAAGTCCTCTATGAGGGCACTTTGGAGATGGGGGTCTTTCAAAGTTTTAAGTGATATTTTGATCTACTGTAGGCATGACTAAGATGTGAAAGAAGAAAGACTTTTACTGCCAAAGGTAACCTAACAGTCCAACAAATTAAATTAAAGTAAAAGCATTATGAGAAAAAATATCTTAATAGTGGTGCTTAAACATGATTTTTACTAATGCTCAGAGTTAGGGATTTGAACAAACCCCTGACCATAAGTAATAAACTTTTACATCCATCCCGTCCCACACTGACATAAATGTTACCTCATATTGTGACTTCTTGACGCATGTTATTACTTTTCTAAGCAAACAGACTTTTTGCTTAGCGGATGGTGAAACAAGTGAAAAATTCCATAGACAGTAATAAAGACGAAAGCTAGCAACTACACAGAACTCTCTTGCAACTACCTACCCAGAACACCCTAACAACCATACAACTCCTCAATAAGCGCATAGCACCACTGGGAAACCACCCAGAACACTGTAGCATTAGGGCACCAACTTTTGCATAAGCATGCACTATAATCTCCTTTTCTTCAGAAAGTGTAAAAATGTAGGTGTCTGCATTGTTTCCTTCCAAAATAGTTCTTTTCTTTTCTTTTTATTCGCGTATTTATTTTGGCATTCTACTTAAAAGCATTTGGAAGTTCTGTAGCGTATATCAGTTTCACACGAGTTTTTCTTAGCGTACAAAAAAGGTCAGGCGGAATCAGACCCCTCTTTGAGTTCTACAAATCTACCATAGAGCCCTGTGAACACACTCAACGAGATAGAGAGCCTCCCGTGGGACACGGCCACTACATGCTTGGCTCCTTCACAACAATCCCCTGATTAGCTCATTTAGAAACAATTTACCCTAACAAATAGCAGACATCATCAGCATCTCCCCATCTTACTTTCAGCAAAAAAGGCCGAGTCAGGCCAATATCAGAGTGGGCCGGCTTCATTGTAGTAGGTTATTTGCCTGCTGTAGATGCTATCAGCTACTCTACGTAGCGAAATTGGCCCACTAGGTCTGACCATTGAAAGACCCCATTCGGATTGTAACGCTTCATGTACAGTCCTTGTAACAGAGAAAAAAAGAACTGAGATGATGAAGTAATTTAAAGTCCCTCTGGACCAAGTAATGAAAATAAACAAAATGGGGGGCAGAAAAGACTGGCTTTAAAAAAAAAAGAACGTTGCCATGGCATTTTACCATTCTCTATGAACCATGATGTGCCAAGTCTGGAAAATCGTTTCTACAGAAGCACACACACATTTGCTCACAAAATAAACTGGAACATGAAAAGGGGCCTGCATCTTGATTCTGAGCACTTGATGACGAGCGATTTTCCCAAAGCAATTAGCCCTGAAAGTCAACTTTGCAGCGACCGCGGGAGTCTAAGCTACACCGGCCACCCAACAAAGAAAGCACTGTCCGGCGAACTCCTGACACTGCCTCGCTGCGATGTTTGTTTATCAGCACATTAAACTGATGTTCTCCTGCCTATTCTGGCTGATCTGACATTGCAAACAAGTAATCCAGAGCGATGGAAGCCGAACCGTGACTGTTGAGACACTCTAGCGCACAGAGAATATCTCATATCACATGCTGCAAAAATGTCAAAATATGGAATCTCAAAAAAGGGAAATGTACTGCACTTTGTGGACTAGCTATTTTATTGGCTTACTTGAAGGAAAAACGTGAAGGCAAAACAATGAGCCATACAAGAACATAAGGGAGTGTTTGCTTTCATACACAAATGAAATAAGAGGTTTCTGAGAGAAGAAAGCACTGGTCAACACCTGCAATCTGCATTTCCTTTGTCAGCCTCTTGGTGGGGTCACTGTCACCAAACATTGAACATGCAGTATTTAATGGTAGCTACAATATTCAGCAATTTTTCCAACAAAATTTCCTATATTTCACTTGACTGAAACTACAAATATGTTTTAATCATTTGCATTTTTTATTTTTTTATTTGTATAATTCTAATTTCAGCCCAGCACAAACCTCATATGAATTCTTAGATTTTTTCCCCCCCCTCCTTCTTTCCTTCATAGATGTAAATACTGTGACCGTTCATTCAGCATCTCCTCCAACCTCCAGCGACATGTTCGTAACATTCACAACAAGGAAAAGCCTTTCAAGTGCCACCTTTGCAATCGCTGCTTCGGTCAACAGACCAATCTGGACCGCCACTTAAAGAAACATGAACACGAGAATATTCCAGGTAAAATCAATTTCTTTCTATATTTTCCAAATATTTCTTTTTGGTTATTTTTATTTTATTTTGAATTCTATGCCTTTTTCAGTTGAGGTAAATCATCCAATTTTAAAGATTACCTGAAATCATATTACTGCTTTTTTAATGCTTTTATCTTATTTATTAGGAGGTGATTAGTGTTAAAATACCTGTCGTAACCAAAATAAATCTAAATACGCACTGAGTAAATAATAAACATAAACTATAAGTTAGTAAATGTAAAAAGTATAAGGCTGCATATGTTTAGATATTCCATCTTAGTAATCAATTTATCTGCTTATTTATTGTAGTGAGTCAGCAGTCTGGGATCCTCTCGAATTTAGGAACAAATATTTCCTCACCGAACTCTGAGTCTGACAATCACGCACTTTTGGATGAGAAGGAGGACTCGTATTTCTCAGAGATTAGGAACTTCATCTCCAATAGTGAGCTGAACCAGGCCTGTAGCTCCTCAGAGAAAAGGTACGAGCTCGCACTCATGCACAAACGCACACATGGACAGAATATGTTTTGAAACTATGGTAACAAACCTACTGTATAGAATCAGATTCAGACACGCTTGTCATGAAGGTACAGTCTGCCCTCTAGTGGAGGACTGTGGTACGGCTTCACTCCCACCAGCCGTGTGTGTGCGCGCCCGCGCGCGCGTGCATTACAGACTTTGTCTTCAGTGGGCAGAGGGACGGGACATCTCAATGAGTCATTTCACCTTGTTGAGTTCTGTTCTGCATTAAGCACAGCCAGATACACATCAGGGAGCACATTCCATCGCCTTATGAAAACACCAAACAAAAGCTCATTACTGCCAAATTCATGAACCGTCAGCACGCCTGCCGGTGTGTGGCCAGGTTCACATCGCTTCAGATTTTGGTTTGGGTGCCGTGGAGTTTGATTAATGCAGACAAATGTGTACGAACAGATACATGGCCAAATACATGAATTCTTTCTTAGACGTGTAATAGTCCTCCTCGATTTTACCGGTTTCTCCACACTCCATGGTTCTGCCTCATCACTTTAAAGCTCTGCCGTGGACTGAAACCTCACACTGCCATCTGGGATCAATAGTCCTGTCCTGACTCGTACAAGCAGGCCTGGCATTTTAATATCTGTAATTCAAATAAGTGCTCTGTTTTGTCTCCCTGCAAATCGGCCTCACAGAAACACCCGCTTCAAATGGACAGGCAGCAGCAATATTCCCCTATGCGCTCATGCATCTTATTTCATGACGTTTGCCTGTTTCTCCCTCGTTTTCTGTCACTCTTGTGCAGCCAGTCTGCATTCATGGTGGAACGTCTTTTTTTCTGCTTTTAATTTCTTCTTCTGTCTTTGTTACTCTGTAGGAAATAATACAAAATCTCATTTGTTTCTCCTATAAAGGTCTCACATTTGCTCTTCTAGAGTTTCAGAAGCTAACTCAACATTCTCTCAATGAGACATAACTGAGAACTCAATTATCTGAGCTTAATTATACACATTCACTTTATCACTCCATACAAGCTGAATGAGCTGTCTGAGCTATCCTGTCCAATCCTGTTTTTTAAATAAATACAACAATTTTCTCATTTGGCCCCATTTATATTTTTCCAAAAGGAATTTTTGGAGAAACAATAAAGATATACAGTAGTTGATAGTCAAATAAGACATACCTGAGAACACCCGTCTGAGTTAGGCTATTCAAAATAATTTGATAAACAAATACAATAATTGTCTCTTTTGTCAACAACAATTGCCATTTAATCATATTTGTATTTCTCATTAGGAATTTTCAGAAAAACATTGAAGACATGTTTGATACTCAGAGCTATGATATCCAAATTATGTTTAAATAAATACAACAATCGTCTCCTAAGGAATTGTCAGAGTATCATCCGAGACAGTTGAGACATAACTGAGAAATCCATTATATACGTAAGCTATGCTATCCAGACTAATATAATAGTATAGTTAAATACCACAAACACTTTAATTTCTGCTATTACTAAGGAATTTTATGAGTAACATCTGAGACAAAGTTGATACTCAAATGAGATATGACATCATCTGAATCATGCTATCCATATTCAATTTTAACTTAAATTAGCTGAGCCATTCACACAGAACACATTTTTGCGTTACAAAATGCGTGAGTTTTTAGAACTCGGTAACTTGGACACTACGTTATTAAAACGTTTTATGTGCAAGACATGAGTGCATCTAGCACACAGAAAAACAATGAAACAGCATCACAGTGGAATTCTGTCTGAATGGCCCCTTATATTTTTACTTTCAACAATTTATCTTTTTTTATTTACTCCTAAGGTTGTTAGGAGAGACAAAGTCGATACCTCACTGAAGAGCTCCTTTAAGTCTAATGAGCAATGAATGAGGAATTTTGGTAATTTTTGGTACTAAAATGTGGTACCGTTTCCCCACGTAATATTTGATTTTTTTTTAAAGAAGATAATTGCGACTTTTTTTCTCACAATTCTGACCTGACCTTTTTTTTTTTCACACAATTTTGAGTTAACATCTTGGAATTCTGCAATTCTGAATACCACTCTTTTTCCGCACGTTTCAGTTTATGATGTGAATGCGCATACCCCTCCAAAGTCGTTTTTACTCCAGCGCTCTGAAACAAACTTCTATTAAGGCAGACGAATGTCGAGTAAGGTGGGTGATTAAGCTATGTGAGGTGTAGACTTACCAAAACCAAAAAAAGGAACAAGTTATACAGTCAGAATTGCGGGATATAAATTCTGACTTTATTACTCGCAATGGTGAAATATAAATGCAATTCTGCATTATATCTCGCAACTCTGACTTTTTCTCATAATTCTGACTTTTATTGCAATTGCGAGTTTATATCTCGCACTTCTGACTTCTTTAAATTTGAGAGTTATTAAGTCCACTTCTGAGGAAAAAAGTCAAAATTGCGAGATATAAACTCAAAATTCTGAGAAAAAACGTCTCAGAAAAACGATTATACCTCACAATTCTGACTTTATAACTCATAATTGCGACTTTTCAAAATGCAATTCTGATTTTAAAAAGTCCGAATTACATTATATTAACTCGCAATTCTGACTTTTTTCTCAAATTGCGTGATAAAAAGTTTGCAATTGAAAAAAAAAAAAAGTCTGAATTGTGAGATAAAAATTCAGTGGCGGAAGCAAGCTTCCATACTTCCTCCGTGAATGTCAGCGGAAGAAAAAGACGTGATCTGTTCTCTTCACGATATACAGAGAGGCATGATGGGGGTTTACCTGCAGCTGGGTTAATGCTGTTTGAAAGTGTGTGTGGCTGGTCTGTCTGAGTCTGACTGTCAGTCTGTAGGGGTCTGCAGGTTTAGCCCTATCAGGGGACCCTCAGACTGAGACATTTATCTGTGTGCTGCATTGACGGACCCCCCACCCCCCTCAAGCTAACGCAAACAGCGCTCTGACATGTTTAGACTGAGAGACAAAGCACAGGTCTGTGGCAGGACTGCTGCTGTCTCCCACATGGCATGGACTTTTTCTCAGGCCAGGGCAAATTTGATTATGGGATATTTAAGCATGATGGAAAATGGGAAACAAGCAGTTCTTCTTGTTCCTTTTTTTCTGTTTTGGTAAGTCTACACCTCACATAGCTTAACCACCCACCTTCCACCACCCCTCCCGGCGCACTCGACATTCGTCTGCCTTAATAGAAGTTCGTTTCAGAGCGCTGGAGTAAAAACGACTTTGGAGGGGTATGCGCAATGACATCATAAACTGAAATGTTTGGGAAAAGAGTGGTAGTGGAACGGCGCGGTGCTGATAGCTGCTTCGCAGAACAACCGGTTTCTCTAACTTGGTGGCAATGAGACAAACCATGATGAGTGCTGCTGACCTGTCTAGCTCGCTCTGTCTCGCCTCTCCGAAATTAGCCAATTCATCATTGCCACGCTCGCAAGAAACGTCTGTCATTAATTGCGAAACCTGTGTGTTTGTCATTCGTGGATCTGTGTTTTCGAGCTCAGGCCAGGCAGGGGAATTACAGCCCAATCCAACATGATGGATGGCAACCCAGAGACCAGCATAACACTGATATTTGGCAGTCAGATTATGATGAGAGAATTACCTCAATGGACCCTCGGGGTGAAATAGTTTATTTTTTTATCTGATATTTTGGGGAGGTGTCATTAGATGTCATAGCCATGTCCCGAAGACATAAAAACTCATCACCAGTGGCCATTCGAAATCTGGTGTCACGTCAATATGTACTTCGATATGTAAATGTCAAGGGGTGTAATATGTAAAGGAGTGCGTGCGTGTGAGTGTGTGTGTGTGTAGCTCCTGCCGGAATTGAAAGGTTTTTCAAGCTTATTCCCAAGTTGGTTGAAACTTGGATAGGAAAAGGCAAGATGATAGCTTTCAACATGAAAAATAAGCACTGAAATACAGACAAAAAAAGACATAAAACAGAAGCCGTCTTCTGCTATGGATACTGTTTCACTCAAAAAAATATGGCCATTGTAAGAACTGAATATTTCAAAGGGGACATTTCAGGGTGGAAACGATTCTTCTTTTTGAAATAAAAAAGTTTGCTGTAGTATGTAGTCATATTTATGAACATCTCCCATCCACCCACACAATTTATGGAATTTAAACTGAAAAAAGGTGTCATTCAGATTCAGAAATCGCATTGCAAAAAAATTATTTACATTGATTCATGGTTTTGGTTCTGTTTTCCAGTACAATATCTGTTCAGTATCCTTAAAACAAGATCAATTTACATGAGAAAAAAATAATAATAATAATAACTTCTGATTATCTGAAAACAAGGTTTGGATGTGTATTTTTTATTTTTATTTTTTTACTGAAATCATGACAAAAACACTGTTTGTTTTTTTGTTTAGTTTTTTTTTGCTGTGCAATGACATATGACCTTCCCTGTTTACATATCAACAGAAATTTTGTATTCAAAATCAAAGTATTCAAATAGTTATTTTACTCATTTTGTTTGCAAAGAGCTTAGCTAGTAAAACCAGAAGTTGTTTGCATGAAGACATGTTAAAGGTACAGCAGTAAAATCAGCCTGTTGAATACAACGCATCAAAAAAAATGCTGAAAATGGTAAAAATGTAAAACTAAATGAGGACTGTTTGTTATTACAGGTCAGAGCTGACAGAGGAAGAGCATCCTCAGAGTCACACTCACACTGCCTCCAAACTGGAGGAGGAGGAAGAGGAGATGGAGGGAGATGATGAAGATGAGGAAGGCTCGTTGACAGAGAAGTCTCAGGACGAGACGGCCTCTCCCGCCACTATGGTGCAGGGCACTTACGACGAGGATGAGGAACCCACCCCTCTCCCTATGTCTTACGAACACACGCGCAGGTCAGCAAAACACATCTGTCTGCTTATTTAAGAAAAGATTCAAAAGAGCCACTCTCACTTAAATGAACACTCATTTTTTAAAGATGTGAAAATGTAGATCATACAGTCGAGTCGGCATGATTCATTTCTGCCTTTTCGATCCGTTTTACTGCAATATGATGCTTTTGTGACATTGGCAAAAAAGAAATTTGGTGCAAGTAATTACTATGTTTGTTTGTTTGGAGTAAATGCACTGATGAAATATTTCTAATAAGACCAGAAACATTGAGAGGGTCGATTTCGATCTCATGTTAAATTTAAGAAAGTAGAATGAAGTATGAATAGTGTAATCTATATTATTTATTACAAGAAATTAATTATTTTATTTAGCAAGGACGCATTAAATTGATCAAAAGAGACAGTGAAGTCATTTATACTGTTACAAACGATTTATCTTTCAAATAAATGCTGTTCAATCAACATTTTCTACAGAAATCCTGAAACAATTATCACCTTTTCCATAAATATATTAAAATATTTTTAACATGGTTAAGACCCATTATTATAATAATTAAGCACCAACAATAATTGAGCATCAAATCAGCATATTACAATGATTCTGAAACTGTCATTTTAAATTGTAACAATATCTCATAATATTACTGGTTTTACTGTCTCTTTGAACAAATAAATGCAACCTTGGTACTTTTAAGAGATTTCTTAAAAAAAATCTCATTCAAAAAGTTATTCAAATGTATCCCAAACAAACACAATCATGTTGTTTACCTCCAGTTGTAAATGCCACTAAATGTACTGCTAATTTAATGCGAAAAGGATTCGATTTTGGTTGAGTGTTCATTTAAGAAGATCAGAAGTTTTGTTACAGAAAATTTACTGTAACAAAAGAACAATGTGCCTACAATGCTATAGCTCTGTTCCAAAACCAAGTGAGCTGCATAGACGCAAAAAAAAAAAAAAAAAAAAACCTGTTCCAGAAGATAGTTTCAAATCAATTCACTTATTATGCTGCCTTTGAAGCCACAAGAGAGTTGCTTATGTAGACAGCAAAGCAGCTCACTAGGGGTGCGTTTCCCGAAAGCCAACTATGGTCGCAAGGTCCATCATTATCAGCATAGTTCAATGAGCAAGTGTTTCCCGGAACCATCGTTCGAACGAACATTCGCAAACAGCATCGCAAAGTTGAGTGGTTGGAACGACAGCTCTCGACCTGTGGTTAGAAGCAGAGTTTCCTGTTTGCATGACATGTGGACTCGATAAATCCTTATCTTGAGCAAAATAAGCAAGCTGACATTCACTACAATCTATATATTTTATTTCAAATAATATACGAATGTCATTTACTTCTTTTAGTTTTTCAAGAGATTTAAAGCGTCGTTTTTGAAAAGCGCGCATGTGCGAACGTGCTCTAGTACGTAAGAACGAGCCTATGATCTGGAAATAAAGCAAAATAACTGAAATAAATGAGCATTTTCCTCAAATGCCATGTCTGTAATTTTAGCAAAAAATCGAGCATTAGTTCGATCTCAAACAGATTCATTAAAAGAAGTTAACTATTAACCAATGTGGTTGAATGACAAATTTGCGACAATACGGTTTGGGGAAACAGTCGTGACTAGCTAGTTGATTTCTTCACGATGCATCGTACTAGTTAAGCATTGAGTTACGTCATTGTACGGGAAACACACCCCATATTGAGGAACAGAACGTTCATTGTCTTCCATAGTGTTTACTACTCATTGTCTGTCAGTCCTCATACAATAACTAACGCAACTAATCACCTGTCAGTACATGTGTGTTTAATCATTGAAACTTTGGTTTGCCTAAACAAATAAAAAATGATCAGTTTAACAGTCTCCTGCAATTTTGCACACATGCAATGAGCGTCCAGTTCTGTTGCATTTCGGTTCACTTTTTCGCCTCTCATTTTTTGAATAGCATTGCTGTTGGAATGCCACTGGCATCTAAATGTTTCAATGATCAATATTTCGTGGCACATTTTATTCAAGAGCAAGTGTTTCCCAGCATCTTGTTTAATTGTGCATGGACAGAGATATGGACAGAGTTCTTAACACCAAAAGCTGTGTCCATTTGTTTTGTGCTTTCATCCGCTAGTGTGATGACCACCTATATTTTTCATGTCCCGTCACCATCTCATCCACTGCATGCTCCTCAAATGCATCCAGTTCCAATATTTAGATTTGAATTTGCGGGCTAACTGAGGGTCCCCCCCCCCCCCCCTTCCCCTTCCTGGTACAGGTGTATTGAGGAGGATGCAGGCCTATTAGATCTGGAACCTCTGGCTGGTTTCCCCAAAGGCCTGGAATTCCATAAGGCTGGCGAGGAGCCCTATGACATTAAAGACATTTTTAGCCCCTCGGTAGAGTCGGAGGCGCTGAAAGAAACTCTTTTCAGGCAGGCTAAAACACAGGTATGTGACTGTACCTGCTCCAGAGAGCTTCTACTATGCCATGAGCCCATGTCTTACGGTACATTACGTCTCGTTACGTCGAGAGAAGGACAGACAGTTAAAGAGCCTCTTATCAATATGGACACAGTTCTTTTTAGTTTGGCCTTTAGGGTTCCCCAACCATTTGGTAGACTCTGTCAGAAAAGCCAATGGAAAACGAAAATAAATAACGTAAATTAAATTGTATGTTTTGAGCAGTCAAGTTGATATTAAATATCTGATATTTGAGATAATTTATATTATAATATTATATTTTTCAATTCATTCAATTGCCCATGCAGAAAAATATGTTATAATATAACTACATGCAACTTTTGCACTACCTAATCATTGTCATTTTTATTTTGTTTTATAAAGAATATTTTCAGTGTTCAATGTTGATACAAATATTAACTGAATGATATTAACATAACTAACACTATTAGCTTTCTGTATCATTGCCTTGTATATCTAACTTTAAATTGTCTTCTGGTCTCAACATTTCATGTGGAGTTGTTACGTGTCTTATATGTGTGAACCCAGTTGATGGTTTTACTTTAATATTGTTTATTGGCAGGAAAATGTCTGATTTGGAATCCTTCATTATGTTTGTAGGATTTATGTCCAATTGATATTGTATCATGTAAAGAATTTATAGAATTAAAGTTTAGATTGCATTAGAATGATTCCCAAAAAGTGATATGTTTTTAAACCCACATGCTGTTATTTATTTATTTATTTATTTATTTTCTGTGGAACACAGAAAGATCTGTTTTTGAGTATTCAATAAGCAGCTGAAAATAACAGCATGTGGATTTGGAATGACGGTAGATAAAAGACGATGTGCGTTTTGGTTGTGAGATGAAACTTTCCTTGTTTTCTTCATCCAGGCTTATGCAATGATGCTCTCTCTGTCTGAGAACGCCAATCTGCATTCATCCTCCCAGAACTCCTTGGATGCCTGGCTCAACATGGGAGGAGGGCCGTCGGAAACCAGCTCCTTTCACCCCCTCAACAACATCTGAGAACAAGAACAAGACAAAACAGAGATCAGAAGAGATGGAGGGAGAAAGGAGGAGATGGGAGAAGAGACCAACATGAAGACCAGCAATGCCACAGTAGACGAACCACCACTATGCGCATAAGGAGGAGAACGTGCTGTTGAGTGAAACAGACACAGGAACCAATCATAGATGGGAGAGTTTTATTACAGAGCATAAAAGCAAGAATGAAATCATCAAATCCCAGCCATTCAGCATCTTTCCTGTCTGCAACTAGCAACTATAGTGCGTTCTCTCCTCCAGCTGAATCAAGAGGGGGCGATGCATTCGAAAGACTCTAAAATCACCTCTCCACCTCACTTTCAATTACATGCATTTCACAGAGACTGCTCTCAAGGGTTTTTTACCATGTTCTCGGAGAAGCCCAGGCCGGGGTTGACCGGACAGGGTAGTTGATGTGTTTCTTCAACTGGAGATTTTAACCGTTTCTATACAGCATTCCATTCTCAAGTTGATTTTCTACAGCACTGTACCAAGGTTCCCTTTATATTAACTCACAGCCGAAGTCTTACAGTAGATCATTAGTGTAGACATCAACATTGATTTCCAATGGCAATAGAAGCACTTAAGTCTAGCCCGCAACTAGCATGCTAACTTTCCCCCAAGGCTGACCGCAGTTTGCAAGCCGCTGGCTCTAGAAGTCTATGCTGGAGGTCACCTTTGTGTTTTTTGTTCGGCTGCTCAACAGTCAGATAAAAGCGGTCAAATCTTCATATGATATATCACGCAGCATGGTTGTTCATTTGTATAGCATCATCGTCATTGTAATTATTGTTGTTATGGTAAGTATTTGAGCTGTATACAGGCCTTTAGTCTCAACTGAACGTTTGTTTTTAAGAGTTAAATTATTCTCCAGTGGGGCAATTGGAAAATCTTTTCTCCTTCTTCTTGAATTCAGTAATATTATGATTTTTTTTCTATGTGATTTGTTCCTCGGTAAACAGTATTGTTTCTTTTTGAGCACATCTGTGCTCAAATGTTAATATAATTCTTTAGTGAAGGACCAAATTTGTACAATATTGTTGTATGATGTACAAACTAAGTTAACAGTTGGTAGCAGAGAGTGTTGTGTGCCAAATAACCCCCTTTTCTTTGACAATCATTTCTTTCCCAAGTGGTCGCCTCCACTGTTAGTAGTTTTTTTTTTTTTTTCTTCTTCCTCTGTTGTTGCTACTTACATTGATGAGTGTTTGTCTTTTATTTATTCTTATTTAGATTGTTTTGTTGTTTTGTTTTTATTAATGAAAAAATGAAGAAAAAAATGTTTTACCCACTCTTTTGAAGGAATGAAATTACTGAAATATCATGGAAATTCAGAAATGTTCAAGCTCTTTGTAGAAAAGAAAGTTGCCAAAATTACAAAAGACTGTGTTTCCTTTATGAGCACATAATCATGAAGTCTTGTTTATGATGCATCTGTTCAACCATTTAGAAATGTAGGCACTGCGTGATTTAAAAAAATAAAAGAAAGAAAAAAAATGTAATTAAAATATCAGGTAACTCAAATAGAGGGGCATTATATTTTAACATTTTTACACATTTTATCACTCATAGTAAAACATATTCATAAAAAAATGGGTCAACAGTGTATCTCTGGGTTCAAATTGCATGTTACCCATGTCCCATTATTTTGTCAGCTAGTCCTTAATATCATATCAAATTCTACATAATTCAAATGCTTGATATTGTTTGCATACCAAAAAAGACACCGCAAGTGAGAGGCTATAATGGGATTGTGATTAAATGGTGAGCGGCAACATTTAATGTTCACAAGAGCGTAGAGGTTTCTGAGAGATGCTCAAATCCATGAATACACATACGAGTCCTTATCCAACTTCTCTGAACTGTGAAGCCAGCGAATGAATCGTAAACAGCTGAATGCATATCATGAATGTGTAGAGTAGATTTAATATGTAGGTTGAGTCAAACTTCATAAAGTTAACTTCTCTTGATTGAATGTCTTTTTGGTCAGGATTTCATACCTTTACTTTTTGGATGTTAAAAAGACTCTACGTTCTCTGGAATCAGCACTTAAATCAACACACCCCTGTCTGCCTAACACATACTTTCCTTTACATCTGAGCTCTTAACTTAGTACTGATTTTAACGACATTTTTCCAAGCAAGGCTGGTTTTAACAAGCACTTTAAACTCATGGGTCAAACAGGCAATTTTATCAGATGCTTTTGAATAAAACAGCATAGAATATCCAAGCGTTCTCAGTTTTGAACATTTACGAATGTTCAGTTTTCACTGCGAACACAAACCAAACCAGATTGATTCGACTGGCCTTTCACAGGGAATCTGCTTGATAACGTGCTGTTTAAAAACTTGCAGCAGTCTTGTATTTGAATATACTAAAAGGTGGCACTATTACCCTGTTTCATACCGTATCTCCTCACTATATAATTTACTCGAATCCTTGAGTAAAAAGCCTGTGGGATGCATAGGATTTCTAGGGATGTAATGGAATTATGAGTATGAAGTCATGTCACATACTACTGTACTTAGCAAGCGCTGTAGGTGAAGAAATTGACCCACACTGTTAAAATCATCATGAATAATGGTAAAAAAATGAGCAATGCAGATGCCCTTGGCCCACTGTTACATTGCAAACAAACGTATCATTTCAAAAACCATAAATAATGTGGTTTCTCTAAAAAAAAAAAAAAAAAAAAAAAAAAAAAAGTGTATAGTATTTCAAAAAAATAACATTGATATGTCCAAAAGTTCATTTTAAACATGGGTTTGAAAATAGATGGTGCTTGTTTCATTTGGATATGAGTTGTATATTGCTTCTGTTATGTTTATTAAAACTATTGTGCATGACTTGTGTTTTAGAGGTCATAATGGTGTCCATTTGTGAAATGTGTATCTTAAATTAAAAAGAAAAAATAATAAATAAAAAAAACAATGAATTTGTAGATGCACTTATTGTACATGTGGTTAGGTTAGTAGGTTTGACTTTAAGTCCTGTTTACTGCCTTAAATACTATGGGCAGATGGTTATTGAACTGAACAATATGCTTGTGGGAGAGAAATAATGACAAAATTTAAGGATTGTAGAATAATACTGAAAATTCTGAAATTCTGAAGTTCTTTTTTGATGCTTGTGATTACTGAAGATGTACTTTAGAGCAATTTCATGGAAAAGACATGATTCTGATGTTAATTCTGTAGAATAGATATGTATACCAAATGTAATCTTTCCAATGCTATGAAGAATTTATACATGAAATTGATATGCAATAAAAACCTGTGTGCTTTTTATATGAATGCTGTTTTTTTTCCTTAATCCTGTAGATGTCATCCATGAGGACGACAGTTGAGAAAATGTCCACAGTGTGCAGAGCTGAAACAATGGTGACTTTGAAGAATTCTTTGAAGAATTTCAATAAATTCACATTTAAAGGATGTGATGTCACCAGAAACTCAAAAGCTAAGAGAATAAAGATTTCATGTGTGCTCCATTCCAACACATTCTCATCCCAAGGCGTCATATACTGACGCTTTTGAAATTTCGTCTACATTCGACGCACATGGCACCCTTTAGCGTCAATATGTGACGCAGATTATGGGTAGGTTTAGGTCTGGGGTAGGGGTTAGGGTTAGACCGCTAGGAGGCGCCTTCTGGCCCATATTTATCTGCGTCTCATATTGACGCTAAAGGGTGCCATGTGCGTCGAATGTAGACGAAATTTCTGACTCCAGCAAAACATCACAGTGTGTTCACCCTACCTCTGATTTAATGTGGGAAAAAGATATGTAATATTTTCAGATTTTATGCTCATTTGGTAGTCCAGAAGAGTGCTAATTGATGTAGGTGTCTAGTGCAAGAACAGGTTTACAGAACAGATCTATGTATTCTCTGAAGGGATTTACGACCCCAGAAGAACAGTGAGCATTTCAGTTATTGAGTTTAACATGTTGATGGTGCTTGGTGATTTTACTAAATTTTTGATCAAATCAATGCAGCAGAACGTGAGTCCTTTGCTGCGGCCTCCGAAGAAAACAAACAGCTGCTCTAATTGCCGAAACTGGCCAGAGCGCTCTGTTCTGGGAACCAAGGCTGGTTCTGCCAGTGTGTTGCCACCAGAAGAACTGAATATTTCTCCTCCCTGACCCGACTGATGAGCTGCGGGAGCAGGGCTACATTGAGGGGACGCGTAGAGGCACAGGCGAGGCCATCTCTGGGCCAGTGCGAATGTCTGGCAGTGGGAATTCTCTTTCGTCGTGAAGAGATCCACATCTGTCTGACCGAAGGTGTGCCATATTGCGTCGACCATGAGTGACCGTGAATCACCCTCACTGAGTGGAGGTTCGGTCGTTCGTGCCCATTAGCCGGTTCGCCACTAGGCTGGCCATAGCTCGACCAATGGCTTGGGCGGTGGCTTTAGTAGCGCGCAGGGCAGGTCAGTTGCGCTGCACAGCTCTGGCCGGGTCCAGACTCATCCATGTCATGGAGAAGTTTGGCCTGATACACTTGAAGTACCGTCATGGTATGTAGCACAGGGGTGGCTTGGCCGCAAGCAGCAAACACCCTGGAGGCAAGCGCTAACAGATGACTGGCCTTGGCCTCCCAACTGATCGCCGTAGGTGGGCAGAGGTGTGCAGTGACAGCTTCTTCCACTGGGGGAGCTTTGTATATCCTTTTTCATCTGCGCCGTCGACTTTAGAAAGAACAGCCGAAGAAGACTGGACACGTGCTGAATACGGGAGCTCCTGATGTACTTCAGGGAAGAAAGAAGCTGGTTGTTGGCAAGGGGGCTGATGGCGGCGCCCTGTCTGCAGGAACCACTTGTTGAGTTGGCTGCGGGCGGGCTCTTCTGGGGCCGACCATTCTACAGTAAGTCGAGCTCTTCTACGGCTTTTGAGAGGACTCGCAAAAGCTCTGTATCAATCCTAGGCCACGCTTCATCTGTCTCTTTAGGCAGCGGAGGGGATGAGTCATCGCCAGAGTTTACCTACTCAAACCACTCGAAGGTGGCCAGAGACATGAAGTCAAACTCATCATCAGACCCGCCAAACAAGACCATACCACTCGCGCCAGATGAGGGGCGTTGATCTTCGTGGGTGAAGAGGACAAGGGACTCGCCACGCTGAGGGGAGAGTGAGGCACTGAGCGCTGCTCAGCCTGCCGGCTCCACTTCTTATTTCGCCTAGGCTCGAGAGGGGAAGGAGATGAGGGAGCGGGCGGGTCGCTGAAGAGCGTGATCCGAGCGTGCAGCGTTGAGAGGCTCAGCTTCTCACAGTGTGGGCATCTGGAATCCAGAAGAGCTGCCTCGGTGTGGGCGCTGCCTAAGCACGAGACACACTCAGTGTGCTCATCTAGAGTGGGCAGGGAAGTCCTGCACTAGCCGCAATCGCGACGCGGCATTTGCAAGGTTGCAGGAAAAGCTCTTTGAAATTTGCTCTTATATTTAAGTTTAAGCTGGTTGCTGGCGAGGAGGCTGGAACCACTCTTTGAGTCGGCTGTGGGCGGGTTCTTCTGGGGCCGACCAGTCTAAGCCAAGCTCTTCTGGTTGTTGGCTCCGAGGAGGCCCCGATGAGGCCCGATCAAGCCCCAGAATGACAGTGGAAACGCAACTGGCCCTGGCATGCACTAGCATGCTCGCTTTTGGCCCGACAGTGGAAACATGGCTAATGACTCCATTATGAAAAAGGCCCAACAGAGGTTGTACTTGCTTTGTCAACTAAAAAGTTCAACCTGCCACAGATGACACAGTTTTCCTCAGCTGTTATCGAGTCGGTTCTGTGCACTACTATAACTGTCTGGTTTGGGTCAGCCAGCAAATCAGACATAAGAAGACTGCAACAGACTGTTAGACTGTTAGTACATCTCCAGAGTGAAGAAACTGGCAGGTAACATCATCACAGACACCCTCTCACCCCAGCCACAACCTGTTTGCACCCTCAGACAGATCTCTGCACACTAGAACATCTAAGCATAAAAACAGCTTTTCCTCTATGCTATCTCCAGCTTAAACAATTAACACAGCAATTACTACCTTAGTTACAACCTTAGTTTCTATCATTCATACCTAATTCATACTTGAGAGTGAGGCAATAATTAGATGTAAATACATATACATATTGTTATTTATACCGCTGTATATACAACATAATGCACAAATCTGTGCATAAGTCTAATGTTCCAGATGTATACCACTTTATTATTATTATTATTATTACTATTATTTTCTTTTCTTTCTTAGTCTTGCTTCTTTAAATGTTCTTTCTATTCGTGTCATATATGTATGCATGCATGCAAGTATGTACCCAGAGCTCCTGAAAATCCACAACAAATCCCTTGTGTGTTTGCGCATACTTGGCAAATAAAGCTCATTATGATTATGATTCTGGTGTTTTTAATTCGATTACATCAATAATTTGTAAAGATTGCTTTTAGAAATCTGAACCTTGTTTAGGGGGGCTGAAAAGTTTGTAACAAAAATAGAGGAAAATGTCATTACCTTTCCCTCTGCTTCAAATGTATGTATACAATCCATTAAAATCCATGTACTGTATGATGAGATCATTGTCAGTGTCTGCATAGCAAACACAAGGAAAGTTTACAATTGTCAACCACAAGATGGCGCTTTACTTAATTTTACACCACCTCGTTTGGTTTGTTCGATTTTCATTTGCACCCATTCACCTTTGAGACCTGCTTGTAATATTTTATCGGAAGATTCTGCTAAAAATTCTTGCACGAGAAATGCCACTTTAATAAACAACCTTCAAACAAACTGGTTTAACAAACTGTTTTGTCAGCCTGTCTGGTGGGGAAAATATTTGCATGTGAAAGCCATGTGTGTATTCGGTGCATTCATTTATAATAGGATGGGTACGCTGATACTATTTATATAAAAAGGGAGCCATTTATTTTTGTAAATTATTAACAAGAGATTTACTCTTGATGGGATTTACTGATGGACTGCGTGTGAAGAAGAGTAGCCTACGCCTAGTTGGACTTGTGGTTTGTTTGTTTGTTTCTTTTCTTTTCTTTTATTATATAGCTTTATTTATTTATTTTCCGTACACTTCAGTTTTGCTTATGGAGACTTAAAATATTTTCTTTTGGTTATTTCGAATAATTTAGATTTTTTACAAGGTGGTTTTCATTTTTAACCTTTTCCTCTGTCGTACATTTGCCTTTATAGTTGTCTATTCAAATGAAAAGGAGAATAAATATTTTCCAAATTGTTCATTTATAATAGGCCTATAGGCTATTGCACGTGTAACCCGAAGACCTGAAATTATCTCGTTGCCTTGCGTTCTGTTTTATAAAAAACAATATATATATATATATATATAGAATCATAATTAACACTTGTTAAGACATAGCAAACACTATATATTTGTCTCTAAGCCTTAGTTTAGTAGCTAGTGTTTGCTAATGTCTTAACAAGTGTTAAAGTGTCACCGTTTTATTATTATTAACACATATAGGATACTGTCTATTTTTATTTTAGTCTAGAAAAAGAGCATGAAACGTAGTAGCCTACAGTACAATCGGTAACAATCCGTTGCAAAACATGCGTAGGCCTAAAGTTATTTTTTGCTTTCATTTTTCCAAGTAATGATGTTTATAAATGGCTTGTTTAAACGAATAGGGATGAATAAAATCGTGAAAAGCGCAAGAAAAACAACCGTGCGCTCATAAAATTACACGATACACTACATGCAGTGACTCGAAGATTCTGTCTCGCTCTGTACCTTCACCATTCCTCTTTAACCCTGTCATTAAAACTACGTCACATATTGCACATCAAAGAAGAGACACGGACACGATGAGATTATTCTCAGGAAAAGAAGACAGTCAAATATGATGTTATAGCGTTTGATTTGGATTTTCACCCAAGAAACTTCAGTTCCAGTGGTTTAGAATACAAGTGTAATCTCATGTCATCTCTGGAGTACATGAAAAAGGATTGTTTTGCGTCTGGGACTCTGTCATCGGCCTCTCTGAAAGGCACTATAACTAAAATCAACAGCCAGAGACATAAAGCTCGAAAGAAGATCTCACTCCAAAAGAAAGAGCCAGAAGCAGAATGTGACTTTTGCAGGTAATGCACAATTTCAGTATTTATTTACAAAGAATAGGCTTTGTAATTTTTTTTTTAGTAAATTAGTTAAATAATTTATGGATATATGTGTTGTCAATTTAACTATGATAGTTCATATTAATATGGTTTGTAGCATGTTGTTTTATTTGTATTACATAAAACAAATAGCCTACCCTTTGAGTTTAAAGCAACCAAATAAATTATTAATCAAATTACCTTATAACACATTAACAAACAGGGTGCATAATATGTATTATCTGGCTTAATTTTATTTCAAGTGGTTGACACTTAAGTTACATTTAAAATGTATGAATTTATTTTTAGAGATGATAAAATAAAATACTGCTAGAGCTTTTCTTAGAACTAACATCACCTTCTGAACCTTTATTTGTGATATATGTTTAATGAGTTGGTGTTTTGATGATGTTAAGTCCTCTGCAGGTGTCCTTGCAGAGTAAATACTGTAGTCAATATAACAATGGACATAGAATTAGAATTTAACTGGCATTAAACTGGAATTTCAAAATTGCTGAATTTATTGAACTGAACTGAACCAATACTGAACTGATTTGAGATGAAAAATGACAGTATTGTCTTTTGGAAGCTGATTTATAGCAGAATTTAAATTGGTTTAATATTTGATGGTTTGCATCATTAATGCTTTTATTTTCCTATTTATTACCGTGAAGCACTTTGAAACAATATATATTGTATAAATTTATATAACAATATACACTGAATAAATAACCCGGGTCGCCCGTGATTTTGCCAAGTAAGACATTATTTATTTATTTATTTATTATTATTTACCTTTATTTAACCAGGAGAAAAGTAAAATAAAAAAAATATTTTACATGATTGTCCAGGCCAAGATAGGCAGCCAAGCTTGCATACACAATTATACAAAAAGTTGCAACATACAATACTAAATCCAACATAAAACAAGTTAAAAACATTTACACACCATTAATTCAGGCTATTTAGTAACATTTAAAATGACTATAAAACACCAAGTTTTTTAGTTTAATCTCAGTCTGAAGAAGATTCCAATCCGAGGTGGCGGCATATTTGAAGGAAGTTTTACTAAACTCAGTTCTGACAAGGGGGACACAAAGATTGTAACTTGACTGAGAGAGCAATGAGTAATTTCCAGGCAATTTCCGTTGAATAAAACAACAAAATCAAGAGGGCAAATAACCCAATATGGCTCAATAAATACCAGTGCTTTTTTCTTGGAATATTCAACAAAGGCCAAGTTACTCTTTGTATAGTTCACAATGGTGTGTTGAAAATGTACAATCAGTTATAAATCCCAGAGCACCATGGTTCAGAGCTTCCAGAGAGGCGAGAAGGTAAGAGGGAGCATGCTGATATATTACATCCCCATGATCAAAAAAACAGTAAAAAAGTAGCAAACACTAATTTCTTCCTCACATCAACTGAAAAGCAAGACTTATTTCTACAGTAAAACCCTAACATTTTCATGAGTTTTTGCCTCAAATAATTAATATGTGAACCAAAACGTAATGTGTTATTGATAGCGTGCTCTGACACTGATGCAATCTGACTCCCCTGAGAAGTCCAAAGAGTGATGGAATTCTCTGAAGAAATTTTTGTTTGAGAATAACATGCATTTTTTTCAACATTTAAGACCAGCTTCAAAGCACAAAACCTATTTTGGATGATATCAAAAGCAGATTGCTCCTTAGTGGGAACTGGACAATAAATAACAGTATCATCTGCTTAAATATTAAACCTTGCATTATCAATATTAAAGTCAAGGCAATTTATATATGTACTGAACAATAGCGGCCCCAACACAGATCCTTGAGGGATTCCCTTAACAACCTCTATAGGATCTGACTGAATACCTTCCACCTATACACATTGAGTTCTTTCCTTTAAATGTTCCTGGATCAACATCTATTGTTGATCCAGGAACAACATTCATGTCCAAAAACATAGTCCTAATCCTATCCCTACCCATAATTTATCCCTAAAATCAGAGGAAAACATCTAGGTGACTATTGTAACCCCCGTTCCCTGAAGGAGAGAACGGACAAGTCACATCGGTACGTCGCCTGAGAGCCCAATCATCTTCGGGTGTAAATAAATGAGCCAATGGACATTGGCAGGTGAGATTTGCATCACAAACCATGCCCTGCGAAGCAGATATATAAGGAAGCCCGCAAATCTAGCCGATTCACATTTTCGCTGAGGAGCCGAGCTGATGACCCGTCCGCTCAGCAGTGGTACAGCAATTGTGGCGATGGGACGTGACGTCTCCGTTCCCTCCTTCAGGGGGTTACAATACTAACCTTGATGTTCCCTTTCAGTCGGTCACGTTTGGTCACGTCGGAATGTACCGACGAATTGGGATCTCTAATAAAGCGCCACTATTGCTGCCCCTTCCAGCACCCTGCATAAGCCACCATCTCCCCCCGCACCTATCGGGGGCGGACAAAAGTACAGGGATTTACACAGAGAGCGTCAATCACTGCTGTTCCATCTAACCTGCTCAGTGAGACTATTGGATAACACTGGGGAAGCGTGCCCTTCGCAAGGGGAAGGGAACACTGCGGAAGCCACATCCTGCCCATAGGGAGGTGTCATGTGGAGGTTACGCATATGGACTGGCCAAGGGGCCAGTGCAACATAAGGAAGTCTCTGGGGTAGCTCCAGCCCAGTTAGGGGTGAGACAATACCGGACAGAGACGGCAGAGCGGATTCTGCCAAGGGAAAGACACCCTTTTGATAAAATAAACCCCATAGGGGAATCAGAACACATGCCGGGGGTGCTGGACGAACTGTTCGCGTATTTACAGTATTTAACTATATTATTAGTCTTGATAGCGTAGCTCATATAATGGATTTCTCAGCTATGTCTCATTTAAGTCTGTGGAGAAGAATAAGCGCACATATCCAGGTCATTAAGAGGGGAAGTGCGCAGCAAGCGAGACACAGAGTGGGGGCCCTACTCATGACCAGCTGCTGGTAGCGAGTACATGGGAGGACACTGGCTCTATACAGAGATTATAGAATCTCACAAACGTGTTAGGTGTCGCCCAGCCCCCAGCTCTATAAATATCAGTCTGCGAGATGCCATGTGCCAGCGCCCAGGAGGAAACAACACTCCGTACAGTGGACTCTCAGCCATAGGAGGCACGGCTCGCCTTGGGACTGATAAGCCATGACGATGGCATCCAGTGAGCTTGGAGACAGCCTTTCTCTTCTGCTGGCGTACGAAACAGACAAAAAGCTGGTCTGAGGTTCTGAAGGGCAGCACTTGCAGGTTTACTAACTAATCCCTGAAAGGTGGAGGGGAACCTTGGGCACATATCCAGGCACAATTCGTCGACTGAAAATGCCTGCCGGTCCCCTAACCTCTTGACTGAAGCAAGCGCAGTCAGGAGCTCTGTCTTAAAAGATAGAATTTTAAGCTCGACTGACTGCAGCGACTCAAATGGAGCTTGTTGCAGGGCCGTTAAGACCAGCTAGAAGTCCCAAGAGGGTACAAGGTGAGGGCGAGGAGGATTTAGTCTTCTCCCGCCCCTTAGGAACCCGTGATCAGTAAGTGCTTTCCCAGGGACTTGCCATCTATTGTATCATGATGTGTGGTGATAGCGGCAACATATACTTTCAGGGTGGAGGTAGAGCGCCTTCGCTCCAGCCCTTCTTGTAGGAAGGAAAGCACAGCTCTGACCGGGCATTTTTCTGAGTGAGAAAAGCAAAACTCGACGAACAGGTTCCACTTCAGAGCATAAGCGTGCCTCGTACAGGGCGCTCGTGCTGAAGTGATGGAGTCTACTACCGCAGGGGGAAGTTCGTCTTAGTCCTCCTCGTCCCGTCCAGAGACCACACGTGGAGGTTTCAGAGGTCCGGACACGGGTGCCATAGGGTGCCCTGTCTCTGAGAAAGTCTGAGGGGCTGACAGAAAGGGCTGTCGCGAGGGGCATGAATTCTGGGAACCAGGCCCAGTTGGGCTAATACCTGGGCAAGGACCTGCTCCTCGTCCTCCCTGACTTTGCACAGTGTCGGTGCGAGAAGGTTAACTGGGTGAAACTCATACTTGCATAGGCCCCGGGTCCAGCTGTGTGTCAGTGCCGAGGGTCTCCTTGGTCAGGGAGTAAAACAACTGGCAGTGGGAGGTGTCCGGAGAAGCAAGCAGGTCTTCCTGAGCGCCTCCTAAGCATCTCCAGATCAGCTGGACCGACCAGGGATGGAGCCGCCACTCTCCCGGGAACACTGGCTGTCATGAGAGCTCGTCGGCTGCACGATTCAGCTGTCCTGGAATATTCATGGCACGAAGCAACCTCAGATGGACACAGTGGAGGCGTCTGAAGGGGGCAGCACAGTCGAGTTTTCATCCCAGAGGACACTAGCCCATCCTCCGCCGGAGCCCCGAATTAAACGCTAGGTCCCCCATGAGAAGGACCAGCAATCTGCCCCAGAAGCTCCACAGTTTGCGATGCGCTAGAGGAGTGAGGGGGCCATGGAGATTGACTCGGCAGCTGGGGCATCACTGGTTATTCACTAAAGTAGCCCTGTTCTGAACACCAGAAGAGGAACTAGATCGGGGCCTAACAGAGGGGACTCTATCTTTTTGCAGGTAATCGAGTCTCGACCGCAGCATCACGATGGTCATCTTCCCGCAGTGGGTGCATTACTCATCCACAAACGCTACCTCAGCGTGCTTTAAGCCCAAACATGTGAGGCAGTGATCGTGACTGTCAGATGGAGCCAGGTAATGACCTCATCGGGAAACACACGGACAAAATGACATCTTTAAAAAGAGACAGTGTCACACCCGTGCTGCTCTTTTAGGGAAATTGCTCTTTTTAAAGAGCTGAAGCGCGCATACCAACACCGGGGAACCGGCCACCACACAGACTAAGCAGGAATTTAAAGTGCAGCCTGCAGCTGTGATTGAGAAATGCTCTTTTAGAAAGCTGAATAAACAGCAGAAAATTTGCCCTGTAGCGACACCAACAAAGAGCTTCCCAAACTCGTAGACACTCGGCTCCTAAGCAAAAAGGTGAATGGGCTAGATTTGCAGGCTTCCTTATAGTATTCCTTGGTGTGGTCCGCGATGCAAATCTTGCCTGCCAATGTGTATTGGCTTGTTTAGTTACAGTCGAAGATGATTGGGCTCTCAGGTGAGATCCCAATTTGTCGGTACGTTCCGACATGATGTCTAACATGGCAGACTGAAAGGGAATGATACGTCACTAAGAATGGTGTAAAAGCCCTAACCCTTGTTGTAAGCCTAAACTTGATATTAAGCACAATTTGGTTGATTGCAATGTTGTTCCAGGAACATTTTCTACTTGGTGAGATCTTTAAATACTCACCATGTATGACTGAGTTTTGTTTACGCTCTGTTCACAGGTTGTCTTTACTCAGTTGTGGCAGTCGCAGCCGTACTGTTCGCAGAATACTGATTGCTTGTGTAATATCTTTCCTGTCTCTGCTTTCTGCTGTGACCATGGACTTCAACTCATCTTTGGCTCATTGGCAAGCAACTGAAGCTTCACTTAAAAAGCTAACGTCCTGTAGAACAAACGTCACTCTCAGACTCACTATGGAGCTCCAAACATTAAGAAACCTCAGTTCAGCAAGAGAGAAAACAGTTCATAATATCAAGAAAGAACAGATCCTGAACTCCTGGTCCTTGATAATGCTCACAGTTAACCATTGTTGTACTAGTACTGATATGGACAGTTTGGGCCAGCCATGTGGTGTTGAGTTACCTGAGTTTTGTGAGCATCTTCAGTCCAACCTCTCAGAGTTTCTCAATGCTACAGGGAGAGGTGAGTTAATGGATGCTAATGGTACCACAATTTTTACTCTTGCAATTGAGAATATATTAAACATGTGGGGCATTAAAGATATTGACATTGGTCTCCTCAAACACAACCCAGAGTGGACAGATGTCCTTGCTCTGAAACTGCTCTTAACAGTCCATGAGTTGAACTATCGGTTGATAACAGGTGAAAAGAAGGAAGATATTCAGGATGAAATATGGCATGCGACAACAATCATGTCAGTCATAAAAGACATGTCTGAAAATCTTCATCACTGCTGGATGGAAAACCCTGATATTGAGCTAAACCTGACTAATATAAAATATTTAATCTACTCTACTGCCACAACTTCTGAAGGATCCACAGAGTTGACATTAGCCTTGGAGAACACTCTGAGATGTTTTCTTTCTAGAGCTGGATGGGCTCTGAAACTGAAATCCAGAGACATCTCTTCCAATATCAGTCTGAAGATCTGCCTGCTTGCCATTGCCTGTCTCATTTACCCCATAGTGCTGCTCTCCTTCAAGCAAATGACGGAATGGATCCAGGACTACGCTCAGACCCTCAGGGAGAAGACAGAAGCCCTGAAGAGAGAAAGACGTCTCGCAGAAGATCTTCTTCATCAGATGTTGCCCAAAACTGTGGCCAAGCAGCTACGCCAAAACAAACACGTGAAGGCTGAGAGTTATGAGAAGGTAAATGGTTATACGTTTTTTTCTGTATATTCCCATATGATCTGCTAAAACAGAAGAAATCTTCCCTTCTTCCAAAATTCCCTTTAACAAATCAAACTCAAGTCTAAAAAAAGGCAAGCATATTCATTAGGGATGTTGGCAAGATGGCAATGTGTGGAAAGCGCACATGGTTCCATTCTGTTTGTTCTTTTTGTTGTAGTAATTGCCTGTAATTATGGTATTCCATATTCATCAGGAGATAAAACAGCTCATGAGGGAGTGGGGTAAATTACACGTCTGTATATGGGCAAATGTGCGCACCTGAAGCTCGTCCCCTTAGATTTAGAGCACTTAAAGCAAATAGATTTTTCGAAGAACTGGACATATAGTGTCACATGTAGCAGGGTAATAATTTAATATTACATTTCAAAATAACAACACATTATGTGTCAGGTATGTGTAAGGTAACTCATATGAGCAGCTTACATTTATTAGTGGCTTATTACTTGTTTATTACATTTAATTATTGCTATTATTATTATTATTATTTTTCATAATTAAGGTTAGTGATCTGAACAAACCAATAATGTTAAGTATTAAACTTTGGTGCTTAACTTTTCATGCACATTTCATGCTCCAAATGCTGCAAATTGTGCAAATTGTGCAGCTTGTTGTGTGGATTTTAACCTGCAGATGAATATCATCTCAATATAATCATGAACATCATATCAATATAAACTTGTGGTTGTTCTCTTTAGACCCCTTAGCAATGCAATAGAAACTACACTGAAACTACTAACACCATAGCATTGATTTAAATGTGCAAGCACCACTCTTTTTCAGAAAATGTAATCTATTAATCGCGCTTTTCTCGATTAGCTATGACATGTAGACATTAATATACTTGACTGATTATTTCTTCTAAGAAGCAACTGATACATTTATTGTCTTGCAGGTGACTATTTTCTTCTCTGACATTGTGGGTTTTACTACTATATCAGCCTCCTGCACTCCACTACAAGTTGTTGAGATGCTAAATAACCTCTACATGTGCTTCGACACACGCATTGACTCCTATGATGTCTACAAGGTATCAACATATTCTGAAACACATAATCACATATAATCTCTATGAATTATCATACAGCAAATAATCATAGCATGTCTTATGCTAAGTTTATGCTTACATTGCTTAGGAGAACATGTCAGAGTAATTTTTTTACCCAAAGAATTGTATTTAAAAAAATAAAAAGATTCCTATTTTAGGATTTGTTTTTACATTGTGACTCTAAATTTCCATGATCATAATGCTAAATAAATAAATAGATAAATTGGGACAATGACGCATTACTGAAATTGTAAAGAACACAGAAATATTAAGCATCACAATTGTTTTCAACATTGCTAATAAAATATTTCTGAAGGACCATGTGACACTGAAGACTGGAGTAATGACTGCTGAAAATTCAGCTTTGCCATCACAAGAATAAATGACATTTTAAAACATTTTAAAACAGTAACTGTTATTTTAAATTGTAGAAGTATCTCACCATGTAACTGTGCTTTTACCGTATTTTTGATCAAATAAATGCAGCCTTAGTGAACATAAGATACTCAGAAAGATTAAAAGAATCATACCGACCCCAAACTTTTGAACGGTAGTGTAGTATTTATCAAATCAAATCAAATCAAGTATATTTGTATAGCGCTTTTCACAATACAGATTGTATCAAAGCAGCTTCACAGTATTAAAATAAAATAATACAACAAAGTTTGTTTCTAGTGGAATTTATTGATTGATAGAATAAAATTAAATATCCCCAAAATATCCCCAACTGAGCAAGCCAACTGTATTTAATTTGTGGTAATTAAAAAAAGTTCAGTTCAAAAGAAAATTGTGTATTATAGTAATGTGAATTTAATGAGAATAATAATAAAAACCAAAAAGATGCTAAAAAGATGCTCTACGGTAACGAGAACTGTCACAATTCCAAACATTTACTGTATATATGCAAAATATATGTCATTTTTATCTCAAGTTAAAAGAAGTATTCTTTAATGCTGCTAGATTTCATCAAATACATCTTTAATGTCCATCACAATCATTAGTTGACAAGCTTGTGTGTTTGAATGAAACAGGTGGAGACTATAGGAGATGCATACATGGTGGTCAGTGGACTGCCGGAGAAAAACGAAGATAAACATGCTGATGAGATCGCTAAAATGTCTCTGGATCTGGTGGCTGCGGTCAGACAGGTGCCGATACCCCACATGCCAAACAAACGCCTTCAGCTCAGAGCCGGCATACACACAGGTGTGTGTATTCTCTCTTTGCACAAAAACTGATGATTACAGATTTATTAATAAATATAGCTGCAAGCAGCAATTAAGGGGCCAAGCGCAAATGAGGCATAATGAGGAGTTATCAAACTTCAACAATGAGTAATTAAATACATTTTTAGATTATTTTAGGCAAAATGGCTGAAATATCATCAACACAACCACTAGTAATATGATTTACCTGCTTATCACTTTTGGCCAATTGTCAGCACCACCTATTGGCCAAAAGAGTTAAGTAGTTAAACCACACTGATGTTGTGTGGTCAGTGTGAAGTGGCAATATAGTTGGATGTCAGTTACAGCTGCAGAATCATCTTGGCATCATGGCAACAATTTATTTAATTGAAATCAAAAATATTTTAATAACTTTTTGTATGAATGGTATTGGGATATTCTGAGCCGATTTTGGTGAATATCGGATGAATGGTCTAGGAGTTGGAAAAAGTAAGTTTTTAAAGAAATTCAAAATGATGGACAGACATTTTGATCGACTATGGCATAATTGGTATCATTGTTCTCAGTATGAGTCAAGGAATCTGTCAACACTAGTTGCAACAACATGGACAAAATGAATCAAAAGCTATTAGAATTTTTGGAAATTTCATTATAATTTTACCATGAGGTTGCGCTGTCTCAAAACATTTTGAGTTCCTTCAGCGCATGGTGCAGGTGACATACTGAGTCTCAAGACAATACGCTAATGCGTTTGTCAAATACAGCATTGTACAACAACATTTTTACACGCTCTTCGTCAAATTCATTTGTGCGTTTACTGAGAACAGTGTGGTTTATCAAAATTATTTTAATAACCTTTTGCCAGCATGGTCTGAAGATGATGTGAGCCAATTTTGGTGAAAATCTGATGAACCATCTAGGACGAGATCCACAAAGTATGTTTTTTCGAAAAATTCCATATGGTGGAAATATTTTTATGACGGAAAATGACGAATCGAATCATCTTAAGCCAAGGAATTTAGTTTCTAGCCCTTTTATGATTCAAAAGTTACTAGCATGAATACAAGTAAATTTTTGGACCGTTGGTAACACTAGAGGGATTGAGTTAGAGACTCCAAAATTGCTGTGGTAGTGTTGTCTTTCATGTCTCTCATACCTCTTAAAAGGCCCCTGTGTAGCTGGCATTGTTGGTTACAAGATGCCCCGGTACTGCTTGTTTGGAGACACAGTCAACACGGCCTCTCGGATGGAATCTACAAGTCTGCGTACGTTCATCTATCTAGTTACCGTGAAGTCTTTTCATCTTTTGCTGACCATTTTTTATTTTATCACCACTGGTACTTCTGTATTCAGAGGTCATGAATATTTTCGTTCACTACATCACCATAGAGACCTCATCGTATTCCTCCATTGAGCTCATAACAGCCTCCATTTCAACCATGACATTAGCATGTGGCTTAGCTAACAACATAATGTGTCTGAGTTTCACCTCAACACCAATACAGCTTCGGTTCTTTGGCTGTTTTGCATAACAGGTGAACATTAACGTTTCTTTTATCTGGTCTTCAGCACAAAAGATTCATGCAAGCTCTGCTACATACCTGGCACTCATGAAGGACAATGCATATGAACTGCAGTTACGGGGTGAGATTGAAGTAAAGGTGAGAGTACAATGCTTAAAATCAGATTTAGTCAATCCACAACGTGGATTATCTATATTTCTTTACAACATGATTTGAGGTTATGACGTATGAATTAAATGTTTGTCTTCACAATATTTAATCGAAATGCAAAGATGTTAACATTAACAATTTGACATAAATGTGTTTGACTTGGGTTTTCAGGGAAAAGGAAAAATGAACACCTATTGGTTGATTGGTCACAAGAACTACAGTGTTCAGAATGACAGTTTGGTGTGCCACTGGAACCCCAATATCTCAAGAAAGAAAAAGGCCCCTGTGGGGAGCAACGTGTCCATAGAGAATGTAAGTGTTCTACTTGTACTACTACTTGTTCATGGAACATACACTACCATTCAAAGTTCAGGATCAGTGAAAATTTTTCCAAAGAAATTAATAATTTTATTCAGCAAGGATGTATTAAACTGTTCAAAACTGACAGTACAGACTTTCTATAGAATCCTTAAAAAAAAATCATTACAGCAGAACCACAATTTTCAATTGTGATAATAAAAAGAAATGATATTTGAGCACTAAATCAGCTTATTAGAATGATTTCTGAAGGGTAATGTGACTGAAAACTGGAGTAATGATGCTAAAAATACAGCTTTGCTATTGCAGGAATAAATTACATTTTAAAATATAATAACATAGAAAAACGTTATTTTAAATTGTAATAATATTTCACAATATTACTGTTTTTACTGTTTTTTTTAATATATATCCTTGATGAATAAATCCTTGGTGAGCACGAGAACTCTTTCAAATTTCTTTTTTTACAAATATTACAGACTTTTAAAAATAAAATTAATATATTAAGCATATTCACACATTTTGGAGATCATTTTCAAAAGATTAACAAAACAGTCAAGGTTAAATTTACTAAACATTTGCGCCACTTTACCATTTGCTAATTCAGCGCCTAAAAATAAATAGAAATACAATCCATCAGCAGTCCAACTTTTTCAGGATTGCTCGCCAAAATATAGTTTTAAAGAGATGTTTGTCAAATGATCATCAAAAAATGGAGAAAATCTTTATAATTACTTTGACCATAGTGGTTGAAAGTTTCTGTAGAGCCCCGGTAAATTACACTAGATCATACTGTGATCTGTGACCTACAGTACCTAGCACTCAGAAAAGGAAGTATTGTGACTTGATTTGCTTAAAGGTGCAAAAAGCGATTTCTCAGAAACACTGATGATAGAATAGAATCGGGCATTTATATAGCGCTTTCATATGTACTACTGTACACCCAAAGCGCTTTACAATCATATCAGGGGATCTCTCCTCAACCACCACCAGTGTGCAGCATCCACTTGGATGATGCAACGGCAGCCACAGTACAACGGCGCCAGTGCGCTCACCACACACCAGCTATAGGTGGAGAGGAGAGAGAGAGTGATAGAGCCAATTCAATGTAAGGGGATTATTAGGAGGCCATGATTGGTAAGGGCCAATGGTGTGTGGCCATGACACCGGGGTTACACCCCTACTCTTTACGAGAAATGCCATGGGATTTTTAATGACCACAGAGAGTCAGGACCTCGGTTTAACGTCTCATCCGAAGGACGGTGCTCTTTGACAGTATAGTGTCCCCGTCACTACACTGGGGCGTTAGGACCCACACAGACCACAGGGTGAGCACCCCCTGCTGGCCTCACTAACACCTCTTCCAGCAGCAACCTGGTTTTTCTCAGGAGGTCTCCCATCCAGGTACTAACCAGGCTCAGCCCTGCTTAGCTTCAGTGGGCAACCAGTCTTGGGCTACAGGGAGTTATGGCTGCTGGCACAAAGTTATGTGTATTATCATAAAATTATGATATTTGAAATCAACCCAAACACACACACCCAGGCCCTTAAACTAACTTTTTGCCACACCTGCCAATGGCTGGTGACTCAAGAAAATTTACCGACTATTTTTTGCAAAAACAGGCAATATTGACACCAAAATTTTAGATACCAATGAAAATGCACAATTTTCTATCCCAATTTCAACCCACCAGCTCCAGACAAACAATGACACTCAAAACTGTCACTAGGTAACATTTCAACAACAGCATATCTTGGTTCTGTAAAAATATAGCAAAATCACTGTTACTCGCATAGAGCAGAAACAGCGCAATCTCTGCGTTTGTTTTCAGGCCTTCCTGCTTCGGTCTCTCTAATGCTGGAAAGCTGTTCTAATATTACCACGGCTCCTAAAGCTCTTGCCTGATCATAACCCTTCTTTTTCCAGCGATATTCCCCTGTTCTTTTCAAGATTGTAATGTCTCTCAGCCATCTCTCTTTCTACAATCTTTCTTCAAATCTCCCTCTTGCTCACTCTCTCTCCTCCCCCATCATGAGTGTATACACCTCCTACTGCTGATTGTGTTGTGGCGCTCGGTCCGATACGCTTTCAGCAGCGTTTGTCAGTAATCGCTAACGGCACTTTTAATTCCTGTACTGGATTAGGTGCTAGTAGATGATGAATGAAGTAAACAACACTATGAGCTTAGTTTACAATTCTTAGTAAATTCCTCCTGAAAACTATGTCCTAACTGTGACATGTAAATGTATGTTTTTGTCCATACTGTGCAAAGATCGATAAAACATTTTGTTGATCACTTTGATTTGATTTCTGGTGCGGGCACTCACTGATCCAAAATTCCTCTTTACATAAATGTATTAACTGTAATATACATCAATGTTATTTGTTCTGATAATGTTCCACAGCAGTTTCACATTCAGTCTGGACAAATAGCTTTTCACTGGATATTGTTACCTCATGCCTAGATAGGACACAATGCAAACTTCCATCATACACTTACATATCACTGTACATTATTGGAGAAGCTGTTACATAGTGCAAGAAAATGCACTGCTGTTACACTGAGAGTACATTGCTACAACATCTGCACCACATTTTTCAGTCCAGCATCACCGTCCAAAGTATAGCTGACAGTATCACACCAGTCTCTCAGCCTGAAGTCCTGCCCAAACTGAAGGGGTCAGAGGTCACACTGTGCGTTTGTGCACAGGTGGAGAACTGCGCCAGCAGCTTCGGCACGTTAGGCTCGATGGTGGGAGCACTGCAGGAGACGGAGGAACGTCCACCCGAGCAACACAACGATAAAAGCTCTCTGCTTCCTGGTGCAGTGTCTCACAGCTGATCTGCACTGTCCAGATTTACTAAATAATCTGATGATTTTACTGTTTTTTGTGTGAAGGTGAATGTACTATGTGGGCCTTTACTATATATTTCATATACACTTTATATACACATTAATGTTTTAATACATCATAAAAAAAATTTGTAATAAGGAAATTATTAAAATATTGGTACTATATATTTTAAAATATATTTATATAAATGCATTTTAATATAGGTATTTATTTGTAGCTGTATACAGTACAGAGTTAGCTACTTTATTTACTTTTTTGGAAATTGGAAGGGTTTACTTGTTGTAATTTGCCATGATATTTATTATTTTCTTACACCCAGAATAATACTGCTTATTACTAAATCTCACATATAAGAAAATAAATACATAAAATTAAATTAAAATAACAGGATAACAGGATAAAAGGATAAACAGGAAAACAACTGTACAGACATGTTTAGGGGAGAGGTTGCAAATAGTTAGAAATATATATATATATATATATATATATATATATATATATTTATTTATTTATTTATTTTTATTTATTTTTTTCAATACTTTAGCCCTTTATTTGTGAAGTGAGGATATTTACCAAGTATGTTCAGAGGCCTACCTGTCTCAGTCCAATGTTTCTGTTAAATTTCATGTTTTGCCACTGTTCATATTTCTAGAGTATTAGATTTGTTTTCTTTCTTTGTTAACTTGTTTTTTTTTTTCTGTTATCTTTGTCCTAGTTTTTATTCCATAATATTTTTTTTCCTGTGTGTTTTTCTTGATCACATTTTAATCATAGGTCTTTTTGATGACAATAAATTAAAAATGAGTTGCATTGTATTCAACTGTTAAATAGACCAAATAAACATTTGTGCATTCAACCAAATTCTACTATTTGTGGATTGGGGAGATATAGAGAAATAAGGACCTGTCCATACTGGTGTATGTTGTTATATTATGAAGAAACATTTTCCAAAACTGTATATGAATTTTGAGTAAATACTGGATAAAATAAGTTCATTTCATTTCAGAAATTTAAATCAAAGTTTAAATTTCATTTGAATTAGATTATCACAGTAGACATCGGCCATTCAAACCCCAATATTGGTCTACCACTATTTACGACTCAATTTAGTGTTTTACAACAGAGAGAAATTGGCTAATTAGGGCTTGAGTCTGTCAGCTTATAGGGTCTGCACCTGGAAATCACTGTAGGTGAAATGCAATAACCAGACGCTGTGAGGGGGATTTCCCCTTCATTTCAGCCTGCAGTTTCTCATGGCAGCAAGTCCTCAGCCAGATCCTCAAAGAACACGGAGCAAATCATCTCAATTAGCAGAAGTGGCAGATAATGAGAGAGAAATCCAGCGCACATGATGAATGATTAGGGATGGAGAAGCTCTTATTTAGAGGCTTTAAAATGACAAAGGCTTGCGCCCAGAGCCGTTGTGTTCCAGTTAAATGAAGGTTGGGGTAATTACTTTGGCTGAGGCACAAGCTACTCAGGGTACAATGATACACACACACACACACACACACACACACACACACACACACACACACACACACACACACACACACACACACACACACACACACACACACACACACACACACACGCACGCACGCACGCACATACACACACAAGGGCCAAACCCTTCTTCTATAGAAAGTAAAAGCAGAGCCAAGACAGCAAAGAAAAAAAAATCTGTATGACTTTCAGGTTAATATAATGAAACAAGAGAAAACATTTTATTATCGGTTTTAGATTACAACCTTAAGCTCATAAATAATTTGGCAAAGATTTATATTCACTTATAGACATTTTATTCAAAAAAATTAATCGGTCAAATACCATGAGTTCCATTTTCCCAACATCAAAGCCTCAGATTCATGTTTCAGAATCTGACCACAGGGGGGAGACATTATACCACATTTCACACACACAAACACATTGCAAGTAGTATTTGGTGTATAAGTACATCATACGGATGGTACACAGTAGTGAGAGGATATTTGTTTTTCATGGCCCTAAAAGTTCGATTAAACCATCAAAATATGAGAAAATATTTGTTTTTATATATATATTTTAAATATGAAGGAAGAACAAAACACTAAACTTGGTTAAGTTATTTATCTGACAAAATTATTTGGCAAATAAGGCAAACTACAGCTACAGGTTTAATTTTACTATCCAAAAATAAATAAAAATAAAATAAAAAAAAGCATGTATTGACTACAACATAATCAATATTTATTTTTCTGGGCCAAAACTTAGGTCCGCACAATTTAGCGGTTATCATTGCGTTATCACAAATAAAACAGCTGACTCCAAGCACAACTACAAAATTTGCTTATAAAATCTTTAACAATTTTATATATGGATAAAGGAGTGAAGATGTCAAATTTCCTATATAGGCCGGACATCACTTTAGGCTACTATACTGTATGCATTAAGTTCTACCTTAATGAACAAAGGATCAATCAAAAATGTAAAAAAATAAAATAAACCGGACCTGGACATTGAAAATATAAAGATTACAATGCAGCTTACTGTAAACTACAAGTTACTGTGCCATTTAAAACAGCCATTTTAAACACGTGCTTTAATCTACCTTTCCGAAATTAATCATCTGACTAATTAATTGAACATATTGATTATTTGACTAAATTATCTATATCGTTTGCCAGTTTTGTGTATAATTCCTGTGCATATAGACTCAATCATGTCAGACAACAGTTGACATGACAACTACACTGAAATACGATTCTGTAAGAATAAATCGACTACGAGAAGTGGGGGAAAAAAAAGAACTCAGCTGAGCTCAGGTTGTGACTGATGCTGTCATCCTCAACCAGATCAATCCAGTCAGCACCAGACGTGGGAAAATAATGCAAATGTGCCAACAGGTGCGTTTCTCAAGCAGTCATTTGGGCTCTATTCTGGGCTCTGGGATAGTGTTACATAATATCAATTTAGATCTTGCATTTTTGCTGCATCTTGACAGCAGTAAACATTTGTTATGTTTTGGGTAAAATAGTTAAACATGTTTTATTCACAACTGTCATAATACGATAGCCTTGCAAAACTTCAGACAACATGGAAACTTCAGTGCAACCCTCGGTGAGATGAAGCAGCCAGTTGAACCGTGCTTCTTTAATGCACTTCACACACAAGTGGAGTCTAGTTGCACCGGTGTTTGTCAAGTATTTCAAGCACTATACAGAAAATGAGTTTTCACTGAATCAAAATTGAGGGCATAACCTTGAAATTGAGAGAAAAAAGCATTTTGGAAAGAGAAATCTGTCTGGAACTTTGTCTAGCACAAGAACACATAAAAATGTAACAAATATGATAACAAGGGAAGAAAACCGCTGACTTTAATTTCTGCATGTTAATGTATTGCTGCATATGTTGCTATTGTTGGTTGTTCAGAATGGATACTAGATTACTGATTATTGTTAAAATCTACTGAATACTATGCAGAACATACTGCTGTGTTAAATTGAGATTTTTTTCATGATAAACATTTAAAACAATGGTAAGACTGTTGTTGTCACATGACCCCAATCTACTTAGATTAAAATAATGGCTAATACATATTTACAATATACACACACAAGTCAGTTTTGTGTAAAATGTCTTAACTTTGTAAAAGTTTTTTTTTTTTTTTTTTTTTTTAAGATGTAAATAAATAAAGTGTTGACCAAAGTGCTGGTCTTTGCACTTGACCACTTCTACTTAAAATACGTGTTTCCTGTTTTTGGTTCAAATGGGCATGAAGACTGTAGAATGATTGAGTGTAGATCTTTCCAGTTAGTTGCAAATGTTGTACAAAATACATTCATCTTAGTTTGCACCAATAAAATGTGCAACACTTTGGCCTGGTTTCACAAACAAGCCAGGATTAGGCTTTAGTTCAATTAGGACATTTATGTAGCTTTTATAAAATAAAATAAAAATGACTGGTGTGCATCTTGAGACAAAACAATGGCACTGACATATTTTAATATTTGCCAGTCTTGCCAGATATGTTTAGAGAAATCAATAGGGCTAGTGCATTTTAGTCTGGGACTAGGATTAAGCCTTGTCTGTATATATATATATTTATAAAATATATATTTTATATTTTACCACCAAATTATATTTAATTAATATCTAATTAATTTAACTTACAGTGGAATGTTTTCCTTGACATCTCGCGATTTCAGGGCACGTGAGATATCTTAATACTGTTCAAAGTTATTCGAGATAGTGTGGGTTTATGTCGTGATTATGAGCTTATCGCATTCAAATTTTGACTTGAGAGGGCGTTCATATCCATTATTTTAACGTGAAGGCAGCATTTGTGTTGCGTGCACGCACTCTCAAGTGACCAAGACAACAAGTATTTGGACGGGCCCTATATTTTAGACCTATCGGGATGGTTTTTGTTATATTCAGGGTTCAGCAGTGAGTTAAAGGACTACAGTTTTTGCTGAAAATTGCGTACATACGCCACTCACCCGTGCATGTCTCGTCATATCCGTAAATTGCTCCAGCAGCTACTTTGACTCATGTATGGTGTGTGAGTGGCATTGGTCAGTTACAAAAATCTGTTTAAAAAACCACAGAACAGAGGTATTTGAAATGTCTATTACTCAACAACAGGTATTTCATTGAAGATAAATTGCCACGCGTAGTGAATGGTCATATTCTTTCGCACAGTCACGCAGAGTAGAAGCACAACCAAAACAATGTTCTTCCGTAAAATGCATGCAGTTTTGTTTTTGTTTTTTAATCGCTAGAGGGCCAAAAGTTACATAGTTTACCTTTATGTACAACCTGGCTGAATGTAATGTTTTCAGACACTAAATGCATGTTAATTGCGAGTGAATGAAATTATATTATAGTTTCAATTCATATTAAATGCATTTAGTTGAATGTTTTTCAGCCACTTAAGTAGGAATTAAGTTTTACGTTTATGCAATTTCATTTCTTCTGTTGTCTTTTAAATATGGTTATGGTGTTCTGCCAAGTGTACTGCGTCTACTGACAAGCATTTATTGTAAAGTAATATAGGTCTACTTTAACGTCATTTCTATTGAAACTTATCTAAACTTCTATTGAAACGTCATGTATTAAATTAATTGCACGTGTAATGAAGTTGCAGTTTAGTACATTTAAAACTTTAAATGTACTGTAACATCTAATAACGCACAACTGTTACAATTATAATCAAGTTCTTTACATGTGCTTTAATTTAGTACACATCAAATTAAGTGTACCATTTTAAAGTACAAAAAAGATGATGAAAGCATGATTTCTTTAAAGTAAAACATTTTATGTGACATTATCACAAAGTGCACTTTTTAAAAATGTGTTAAGAAACATGAAATATGTCATAAAAGTATACTACTCTCTTTCATTATTATTATATTATCTGCAGGTACAGAAAATATACCAATAAGATTTGAAGTACACTACAATTTAATGGAATTAAGGGCACTTCTTCTTCTTTCTTAAAAAAATTATCTCACACTGCGCATTTTGGCAAATGCATGTCATAGTCCAGTTATCTCATGCATTTAGACAACTGTGTGTTCATAACCTACAGTTTGACTGCAGAGATTGTAAGGCTAAACATGTTACAGTGTTCTAAAACAATAAAAATAAGTGACTAATTCTCCAGTACAGAAAGGGATTCATCAATTGTCCCCTGCACCTCTTTACTGACGTCAGAGACAACAACATTAACACTTATTACACAGCTCCACAATTAACCTCTGCATCACATTACAGTGAATGAGGGGCTTGGAAGTCAAGTTGACAAGCATTTCAAACTCCCTCCCTCTCCAGCCCCATGTCACCCACACTCACTTGTCTGGAGGTGTGGAAGCTGGCGGAATCATTATTGGAAATGACTCTGCTCACATTCCTGCAGATAATGTGGTCGTCACGGGTGTAGACGCCACCAGGAACGCTTCATGGCCAGACCTGCCACCTCTGAGATCAGAAAGTGAGCCTCTTTTCTCCCCACGCTGACAGTCATAATCCACAGCTCCCACCGAGTAACTGCATCTCGTTCACAATCAAGTGTCTGTTTTGAAGTGAAGTTATGAAGAAGTGTGTAACGCTGGGGAATAATTGAACAATGCACCATGGAACTTACAGCTTGCCTTGCATATACAGTAGTCAACATTTGAAGTGGATCAAACCTTTCATCAAAGTTTTACAGCAATACCCGTTCTTGTCTTAGGACAACTTTGATGATCCACTTCAAATGTTGACTGTGTAATAAAAACCAACTATCATTGTATTTTTGGCAATTTAATGTGAATCCCACTTGGACAATTTTTTAGAACTTGTAAGTGGTGTTTGTTTAGGCAAGCATCTAATTAAGAATCTTATCAATTAAATCTAGTTTTAAAAGATTTTTTTGGCACCACTTTATTTTGATGGTCCACTTTAGACATTCTATTGACTATAAGTAACGTTGCACCTACATGTTAACTAATTCTCATTAGAGTATTAGTAGATTGTATGCTTAATATCTTCTAACACTTTATTTTGATAGTTTCCCAACAGACATTCTACTCACTATAAATAACTTTGCAACATGGCAACTAACTCTCATTAGAGTATTAGTAGATTAATATCTACTTACACTTTATTGTGATGCTCCCCAACAGACATTCTACTCACTAAAAGTAACTTTGCAACTACATGTCAACTTATTCTACTAAACCTAACCCTGCCCCTAAAAGTCTACTAACACTGTCATGATGTACAACGTAAGTACAATGTTACTCATAGTCAACAGAATGTCTAAAGGCGACCATCAATATAAAGTGTAACCATTTTTTCTCCTCTGAACAAACCATTTATATGCTAATCTACAGTCAAGCATTGCAGTGCTGTTTGGTTACCAACCTGAGGACAAAAAGTTAAGCCATACTCAGACAAGCGCAATAAACCAGGCAACCTTTTTCTAGGAATATGAAGCAGCGTCACCATGGTAACCGTTCAGTGATGGTGCTGTTTAGTACCTCTGTCCAAATATTGCTTTGGAAGCAAAAGAACGTTTAGTAAATATCAGTTCATCTGTCCAAGTGTACCTTCAATCCACTGGGGAAATTATTTCAAATTATACTTAAGGCATTAATATTAGGTTGGTCAGTAAGCCATAACCTCACAACCGTTTATTTTTTCTGCCTACAGAAAAATGATAATCACTGCTCTACTTTTTAAGAACATATAAGCAAAGCAGTATTAGGAATATATAGAGCATCACTTTCACATGTCTTTAGGTACCAAATACCAAGAAAAACAAAGTAACAAGTAGATCAATAAGCAAATAATGCATGTTTATCTTCCTAAAAAATAAAATAAAATCAATTTTGAAATATTTATGAAACAAAGAATTCACAACTCTTGTGAAACAGAAGTGTGCTTAATTGTTTTGAATGTGCACTTCAAATCTTAAATGTATATTTAAGAAAACTACTTGGCTATTATAATATCGTAAAAATAAAAGGCCATTTAAGTGTACTTTAAGAGAGAACACATACATGTTTCTTAACACACTTAATACACTTCTAAAATGTGCAACTTGTAATAATGTCAAATGAAACGTTTTACTTTAAAGTACATTTTAAATCATTGTTTTAATAATCTTTCATCCTGCTTTAAAGAAGTACACTTATTTTGTTGTGTTGACTAACATAATAAAGCACATGTAATTGATTATAATTCAAAATGTTGTGTGTTATTTGATATTACATTTAAAGTTAATATATTTTAAATGTACTAAATTGTAACTTCACCATTGTGTACTTACAAATGTATTTAAATACGTAACATACAAGTTTCAATAGAAATTACATTAAATTATATTTTAGTTTACCATAAATGCTTTTCAGTATTTTGTAGTACACTTTAACCAAATTTCAAAAGACAATAGAAGTATTATTAAACAATTATTTAATATAATATACAGTCAAACCAAAAATTATTCAGACATCGGATATAATTTTTTTTTTTTTTTTTTTTTTTTACTAGTGGGAGCAGGACACTATAGTTCACTTTTGTAAGTGAGGATAGCAAAATAAATTAAACTGTGACATATCATACCCAAAAATTCTTCATACAGTGGACTACCAGTAAAATTTATACAAATTTGGGACAAAAAATTATTCAGACACTTAAACCTGACCATGTTTTGCTTAAGTGTTATTTCTTTAATTGCTAATGCGACCTTTTTACACCACAGACTGAACAAAATTAAGCATTGCTTGGTAGTTGTTTGACCTAAATTGGTATTATCTAATTGTGTACTTAAATTTAACAGCTGACAGCTATTTAACATAATTCATTTGTGAGACAGTCTAACAGAAGGATGGACAAAACCAGTGAAATATCAACTGATTTGATAAGTCTGAGTTCTTGGCATATTTTATTATCATTTTCTAAACTATAGCGAATAAACTCTGATAATGTAAGAAATGTTGAAGGTGTCTGAATAAATTTTGACTGTAATTCAAAAGATCACAGGAGGAACATTTTCAAGTATTTAGATAAACCAGACACAAAAATGAAGATCTATCTGGGAAACAACCTCTGATCAGCTTTCATATTTTCCCCAAATCTGAAGAGAGAAAACCCATGGCCCATAATGCACCATTTTGCGCTTATATCTATAACTTTCACAGGTGGGGGGTTGTGGCCACCAAGGGGACTGCCACATTCCACCCCAAAAAAGGCAGTGCCGTGGGGCAGATAGAGCCAGCAGCTCCAGCATGAGTTGACAACACAACAACCAGATATGCAGATCACTTCTTACAACTCTTGTTCATGTTAATGTGATTCAGTGGCTTTGCAGGTTTGAATGGCACAGCTAGTGCTTTTGGGTATTTGGACAGATTTCAAAGGTAGTCATACCTCATACATTCACAGAATAACAATGGAGCTGTGATTGATTAAGGTTTCACCAGCATGTTGCTTTATAAAATCCTTAAAATCTGTTCATTACAAAAAGGATTAATTATTAGACTAATTACACTGCTGGTTATTGACATGGCAAAGGTGTAATGGCTGAAACAGCACAGAGAATAAAGAAATGTCCCAGACTAACTGAATTTACCCTATTGTCCCTAAAATTAAATCGTCAAAAAATAAAAACTTGTAAGGCAATGTATCTTTTACCCTGGCTAGAACGGCTTCATTTTTCCTTTTTCTCTTATTGTTTCTCCAACAGCAGCCTCCACAGGGAACCCAAGCCCTACAGATAGTCATTGATATCTGTCAGTAAGTTAGCAAAGACAGTTTAATGAAGCTGAAAGGACGGCTAATGAATGCATGATGGGATAGAATCTATGTCTGGAAGGGCTAATGTGACATATTTATATATAAAAAAAGGAACTGAAGCTGTCTTATGTCTTTACTTCATTTATTTGAATGGCATGTACAAGACAGTGGGAAAAAATAACACATTTTCTATCTATCTATCTATCTATCTATCCTTTACTGTAGACAAGAATATATAATATCATGTTAAAGCAAATTATTTTATAAATGGTTCCATATTTAAATTAAAGTCAATTGATTTACAGCTGAGATTTTGGTTTTGCTTTATGACCCAGATTTTACTTTGGACATCAAGTGGTGACCCAGTACAGAGCACAATAGTTTAACATATAAAAACAAAGTCCAACTGAGGAGGGAGGTTAGGGGCTCTGGAGGTGGATGCAGAGCTGGACACTGAAGGAATCTGGGACTAGCTGGCAGAGGGGAAACCCCATTGTGGAGATGATGGAGGGAGGTGCTTGGGTGGAGCCAGAAAATCGACAGACAGTGATGGAGGTTGGAGAGCTGGACACTCAGGCGGAGCTGAGGTGATGAAGGGACCAGGCAACACCGTAAGACCTGGAGGTCAAGGCGGAGCCGCCGTGACGAGCGGCCGCGGTGAAGCCAGAGTGCCAGAGGACTGAAGCAGAGCTGGTGGGAGTGAGAACTAAGGTGGACCCAGAGGGAAGGAGGAGCCGGATGGTGCTAACTGGTCGATGGACCAAGGTGAAGTGACGGGTTCAGCGGCCCAAGCGGAGCCAGGCAGCAGAGTGGAGCCAACAAAGGAGGAGCTGAAGGACTGAAGGGAGTCAGCAGAGGTGGGGCCAAGGAACTGGATGGCTAAGCAGACATGGAGATGTGTGGGACCAGCAGAAACGAAAATAACTTGGAGCTTGGTGGGACCAACGGCAGCAGTAGACTTTGGGGAATCATATTTTCCAATCTATCAATTAATAACGTAGAAATCTGGCACAGCTCACCCTCAGCAGCGGGAGTATGGGCAGGGCTCCACTCCATGCCCTCATACTCAACTAATATCGTTACGTCGACGGATGTTGGTGCTGGTTCACACTCCTGGTCCGACTCTCTGTGTGGCTTGGGCTCCAGGACAAAGATGGCCTCGGTAGTCTCTGGCACTGTTTTCGTGATGGGCTTGGTCTCCTTGTCTGCAGTGGGCTTAGGCTCTTGTTCCGTGGTGGACGTCGTTAAAGTCTTGCTGTGCTCTTGGTCTGGAGTGGTAGTTCCTTGATGTAGATGGTAAAAGAGGATCCACACTGGACCAGCACTTACTCCACAGTGAGCGAATGCCCCTCAAGGACCGTTGTCGGGTAGTTGTGCCTTAGTTCGCTCATCCAGGCTAGACTGGAAAAACACGCACATCCGGGAAATGAGTAAGGCTCGCCAGGTCAAAAAAATTCCCTGTGTGGTCCTCCAGGGCATAATTCACTTACTCTAAGCAAAGCAGGCTGACAGCTGTAAAGTCCATAATATTAAACTTATAATCCTTTCTTTTTGGTGTTTGGTTTGTTCTATCACGATGTGGCTGTAGTAATTGCACAATGATGGAAATTTAAAAAAAAGTCTTTAATCTCAAATCCAAAAGGAACATGCAGGAGATCACAGGAATAATACTCATAAAAAAACAACCACATAAAACATAGACAACACTGAACAATGAACAGAGGGAACTAAGTCATTAAATACACAGGGACTAATCAACATAACATGGAACAGGTGCGTAACTCAAATCAGAAACCATGGCAACTTACAGGGAAAATAATGAAGACAAAACCAAAACACAATGAAATTTAACATAACCCTGACAAGTTGCATTCATAGTTTATATAGTTTTCTAGTTGTATTTACACTGTTCTATCGATGCTTTTGTTGTTAGGTTTGGGTTAGGAACAGCACGTTGTGTGACAATCTAGTTTACTATTCAAAATGACCCATTCATACTCAAAAACTATGCATTGATTGTTACTGTTATTGTGTATTGTATACCATATTGAGGTATCTGTGTTCAGTTGGGTACCTCATTGCCCATATTGTGTAGATATGGTGTCTAACAGTCTAGACTATATCCAGCATTCAGACTGGTACATCATTTGGCTGGCTGAAAGTCTAACAATAAATCTGCTAATTGTTATGGTTTTACACCTGGATGTAGCTGTTTATTTAAACCTAGTGGGAAAGGAAAATCATTTGAGATATTAACTTAAAGGTGAAATGGATTTAAAGTACAATTTTATTCTAATAAACAGTTTCAAACTAAATAAAATGTTATATCATCATGTAAAAGGGTCTTGGGCGATTTTATTATGTCTTTAATCTATGGTTACATTTCCCAAAACACCTCAGCACCAAAGACAGGGTCCTTTAAGAGCAACAACCCTTTTACCCATTAAAGGCCAATAAGTAACACGCTTGTTCCAGCTTCAGGGCAGAATATTTCCCACATTACTGTGGTGTGAAAATGGAAACAGTTGATTCACAATGGAATTCATTAAGCTAAGGCAAGGTAACAGAGAGATATAGGATGTACCTTACCCACAGACCTAGATTAATTTGTTGTGTTTGAGAAGGCAAATATCAGTATTACTATTGCTACTTAAACTTAAGCACTTAACCTGTTCTTGCACCACTTGTGGATTCTACTTCAGAGAGGTGTGTTTTTACTTACATTGAAGGAAGGACCTGGGTGATATCTAGAATATCACAGAAACAAGTGGTGAGCTCTTATGACATAGTCCAGTAAGCAAAAACCTAGCAAACACCAGAATACCCTAGCAACCACCTAGAAATGCCCTAGCAACCACAGAGATCACCCTTGGAACTGCGTAGTAGCGCCTTTTTAACTAACCAGAACACTGAATACCTGTCTAAAGGCACAATTGGAGGTGTAACAATATATTTTTTTCTGTTATGACTTTATAGCATTGTCAAGCAAAATCTAAATAATCCTATTTTCATGCAAGTTAAATATAGCAGAGGGCAAGGCTAAATATATCAAACTAGGCCTTAGCTTGGCCTTATCTTTACCAAAATAGCACTATAGTTGATGGTGCAGAGGTGACAATACTCATGTAGTGTGGAGCGCTGTCAGTAGTTTGGAATGCAGTGGGCTGGATAAACGCTGAAACAGGGGTGAACTATGATGTAATTTAAGGGATGTGGGAAGGATGTTGAGAAAGATGCAAAAATTCAAAGAGAGGTGTGAGGTGTTAATGAATTTGAAAGCCAATGATCTATCAATCAATTCAATGATCTGAAAACCCAAGTTCCTTCTATAGATCAATATATATGACTCAGAGCTTTCACTGAAATACATTCCTCTGGATGGTTCAAAGTCAACCAGAGTTTATGTGCATATTTTTAATGCATATTTCTTGTCACTGAACATTATATAATGGCCCCAAAATTATTTGGAAAAATAAGAATGCAACAAAAGAATGTGTGAATGTCATTGCATAAGATAATAAAATAGCAAAGCAAGTGGTTTACTGTTTTTGTTTTTGAAACAAGTTCTGCCGTTATCAATTATTTATTGAAATGGAATCATTGTTGAGTGTTCATTTACGGTAATATACTTGCTTTGTTGCCACTAGGTCTCAAGATAAAACTCAAGAGTGTCATTCCAGAGAGTTTGAGGATGTTGCTGACAGGCTGAATGTCCGACAGACCATCCTGTGTTTTATCAGTTCTGAGATTCCTTTAGCGGACATGGATATGTGTGACTAACTAAGAGTGTCAGAGTTCTTAAAGGAGAAGTTCACTTTCAAAAAAACTTTTGCTGATAATTTACTCACCCCCATGTCATCCAAGATGTCCATGTCTTTCTTTCTTCAGTCGCAAAGAAATTAAGGTTTTTGATGAAAACATTCCAGGATTTCCCCCCATGTAATGGATTCTATTGGGACCCAAACGGTAGAAGGTCCAAATGACAGTTTAAGTGCAGCTTCAAAGGGCTTTAAACGATACCAGACGATGAATAAGGGTCTTATCTAGCGAAACGATCGGTCATTTCCAAAATAAATAAAAAAGTTTAAGTTTTATAAGCACAAACGCTCGCCTTGCTCTGTTCTGTGATGCGCGTTCGTGACGTCACGTAATACGCAATTACGTTGAAAAGGTCACGCTTGACGTGTTTACAAATGTGCAGAAGGAGGACCATATACACATTTTCAAATGTATTTGTGTCAGTTTATCGTTTAAAATGCCCATTTCGTGTGCGTATCCTGTGTGTTTTAATATTAAAAAGCCAAAAAGAACATTTTCTTCAGGACAGAAATTTTCCAAGCGTGACCTTTTCAACGTAATTGCGTATTACGTGACGTCACGAACGCGCATCACAGAACAGAGCAAGGCGAACATTTGTGCTTATAAAACTTAAACTTTTTTATTTATTTTGGAAATGACCGATCGTTTCGCTAGATAAGACCCTTATTCATCATCTGGTATCGTTTAAAGCCCTTTGAAGCTGCACTTAAACTGTCATTTGGACCTTCTACCGTTTGGGTCCCAATAGAATCCATTACATGGGGGGAAATCCTGGAATGTTTTCATCAAAAACCTTAATTTCTTTGCGACTGAAGAAAGAAAGACATGGACATCTTGGATGACATGGGGGTGAGTAAATTATCAGCAAAAGTTTTTTTGAAAGTGAACTTCTCCTTTAACTCTCTTACCCCTTTGCATGGTCATATTGCTTGGATAGATTGGTATGGGATTGTTAATTCTTTGTTTAGACTTAAGAATATTAAATATGAATTATTAAAAAAACTGTACTTTAAACATAAATACAGTACCAAAAATGTTAATAAAATAAAATATAAAAAATTAAGTAAAATAAACAGTATCAATAATTTTTTTAGCAAAAAAATGTTGAATGTTGCTTTGGTTGCTAGGTGGTTGCATACTGGGCCAAAGTACAGTGAAACTATGAGGTGTTTTCTATTTTATTACCCCAAGGTTAAAATCTTAAAGGGACACTATATGTAACTTTTTGTTTTGTTCAAAATTAACAAAATTTCATACATTTCATTCAAAGTGTCATACATCCTCTACCTGATTCACTATGGTAAGCCTATTATAAGTGTTTATATTTTAGACCTATCGGGATGTTTGTTGCAGGAAATTGTGTACATACCATCATATCCGTAAATAGAGAAAAGTTGCTCCGGCTACTATGATGCGTATGGTATGAAAAACCCTATTCGGACGGGACTAGTTTAACATAGAGAGGTGGGGTAAGGTAATAATTACCAGAGCTTCTCTCTGATTTTAGTCCCGTCCGAATGTGCCATCTCAGTAATCATTACGGATAATGTCAGTAAAGATTATAGCGACTTTTACCTTCAGCAAAAAGGTCCGGAAAAATTACCTCAGGTAATACTAATCCCGTGCGAATAGACCCGCTGTAAATATGTATGGAAATATTTCGTCATTTCCTGTTTAAAAGTAGTTTTCCGTGGTTTTCCAAGTATGAAATAGCATTCATTTGCGTTCTAGACGCTGGGAGAAGTCTGTGGCAAAACTCAAGTGTTTTCCACACACCATTCACATCAGAAAGAAGATCGAAAGCACTTGTTAGAGGCACGAAACATCTTTTAGCTTTAGTTAAGTGACTTTTACCAACACAATCCAATCTAAAGTTAATTAATACATCGTTCAACCAGACATAACGTCTCGGTTACGTATGTAACCCTCGTTCCCTGAGTAGGGAACGGAGACATTACGTCAGTGACGACGAATGGGGTTTCGCTTAGAAAGCCTCTCACCTTCGAGTATACAAAACGAGCCAATGGCAAGAAAATGCCATGGGTCTGCAGAAATTGCATAGCGTAAGTCCGCCCCACCTCGTGGGTATATAAGGAAGTACGCTGGCAACATGCAGATATGTTTCTTCGCTGAGGAACCGAGACTGAACTCCGGCGTTCCAGCGGTACAGCGGAAGTGGCAGGGAGACGTAACGTCTCCGTTCCCTACTCAGGGAACGAGGGTTACATACGTAACCGAGACGTTCCCTTTCATGGTCACTACGAGTTACGTCAGTGACGACGAATGGGGTTCCCAGTCTAATCACGCCACCTCGGCTGTCTTCCAGTGCCCTGCGTAAGTCTGAGCTTAGAGGGAAGGTCTTCGTAAGGTGGCTTGCCGAGGGAAAGACACATGCTCAGAGAGGCTTACAGTGGAAATACACACGTGGAGGTCGCCCAGAGGGGGAACCACGCACATGGAGGCACCTAGCCAAGCGCGAAAGCTGCCGGTGGCATAACTCTGGCGTTGGCGTCAGCAGCTCTGGAGGAACTCAGGGCCTGCAGGGAGGCTCACCTGAGGAGAATAATCGCACGTATCCCGTCCGTGGAGAGGAATGGCGAGCAAGCGAAGACACCTGAGCAGAATCTAGTACCGGCTGGTTGAAGTGAGTACATGAGAAGAAACTGGCTCCACTCGGAGATTGTGGAATCTCACAAATGTGTTAGGTGTCGCCCAGCCTGCAGCTCTGCAGATGTCTGTTAGTGAGGCGCCATGCGCTAGAGCCCAAGAGGAGGCCACACTCCGGGTGGAGTGGGCTGTCACACCAAGGGGGCACGGTCGACCTTGCTGCTGGTAGCCAAACCAATGGTGTCCACTAACCAGTGAGACAACCTTTGCTTGGAGAGAGCCTTTCCCTTCAGCTTCCCACCATAACAGACAAAGAGCTGGTCTGAGGTCCTGAACACTGCGTTCTGTCTACGTAAGCATGGAGGGTGCGTACTGGACAGAGCGGTGCCAAGGCTGGGTCTGCCTCCTCCGAGGGCAGCACTCGAAAGGGTGTGGTGGGAACCTTGGGCACGTATCCAAGCCGGGGTCTCAGGATCACGTGAGAGTAGGCCGGCCCGAATTCCAGGCACGTTTCGTCAACAGAAAATGCCTGCAGGTCCCCTACCCTCTTAATGGAGGCCAATGCAACCAGGAGCGCTGTCTTCATTGAGAGGAACTTAAGCTCCACTGATTGCAGAGGCTCAAAGGGAGCACTCTGTAGGGCAGTTAGCACCACTGAGGGGTCCCAAGAGGGAACGAGAGGAGGGCGAGGAGGATTCAGTCTCCTCGCTCCTCTCAGGAACCTGATGATCAGGTCGTGCTTTCCCAGAGACTTACCTTCAACTGCATCGTGATGTGTGGCAATAGCGGCAACATACACTTTCAGGGTGGAGGGAGACAGCCTTCGCTCCAACCCTTCTTGCAGGAAGGAATGCACGACACTGATCGGGCATTTCATGGGGTCTTCACGACGGGAAGAACACCAGTTGACGAAGAGGTTCCACTTCAACGCATAGGCATGTCTCGTGGACAATGCTCTAGCGGAAGTGATGGTAGCCACCACCGCTGGTGGTAGGGTACTAAAACCTGCCTCGTCCCGTCCAGGAGCCACACGTGGAGGTTCCAAGATTGGGACAAGGGTGCCATAGGGTGCCCCGTCTCTGAGAAAGGAGGTCCTTCCTCAGAGGAATTGGCCAGGGAGGTGCTGTCGCGAGGAGTACTAGTTCGGAGAACCAGGTCTGGTTGTGCCAATAAGGGGCAACCAAAATGACCTGCTCCTCGTCCTCCCTGAGGCTCACTGGGGGAAACGCATTCTTGCGGAGGCCCCGCAGCCAGCTGTGTGCCAGAGCATCTGTGCCGTCCACTAGTGGAGTGGGCTTTCAACCCGGGCGGGCAGGGCACGCCTTGGGCTTCGTAAGCCAAGGCGATGGCATCCACTATCCAGTGTGCCATCCTCTGCTTGGAGACAGCCTTTCCTTCTGCTGGCCTCCGTAACAGACGAAGAGCTGATCTGAAGTCCTGAGGCTTTGCATTCTGTCCACGTACAGACGCAGAGTGCGAACGGGACAGAGAAAAGCCAGGGCTGGGTTTGCCTCCACCGAAGGCAGCGCTTGCAGGTTCACTACCTGGTCCTGGAAGGGAGTGATAGGAACCTTGGGCATGTATCCGGGCCGGGGTCTCAGGATCACGTGAGAGTTATCCAGGCCGAATTCTAGGCATGATTCGTCGACCGAAAATGCATGCAGGTCCCCTACCCTCTTGATAGAGGCCAATGCAACCAGGAGAACTGTCTTACAGGACAAGATTTTTCTCCTCGTGAGAGGAGCACCAGTCAACAAACAGGTTCCACTTCAACGCATAGAGGCGCCTCGTAGAGGGGGCTCTAGCAGAAGTGATGGTGTCAACTACCACAGGGGGTAGGTCACTCTCTCAGAGGAATGGGCCAGGGAGGGGCTGTTGCGAGGAGCACTAGTTCCGGGAACCAGGTCTGGTTGGGCCAATACGGCGCAACTAGCAAGACCTGCTCCTCGTCCTCCCTGACTTTGCACAAGGTCTGTGCAAGAAGGCTCACTGGGGGAAACGCATACTTGCGTAGGCCCCGGGGCCAGCTGTGTGCCAGAGCATCCGTGCCGAGGGTCCCCTCGGTCAGGGAATAGAACAACTGGCAGTGAGACGTGTCCGGGGCGGCAAACTGATATACCTGTACGGTCACAAAGCGCCTGAAAATCAGCTGGACCACCTGGGGATAGAGTCGCCATTCTCCCGGTAGCACCTGCTGCTGTGAGAGCTCGTCGGGTGCACGGTTGAGCAGGCCCGGAATGTAAATGGCACGAAGCGACCTCAGATGACTCCAGAGGAGGAGATGGTGGGCGAGTTGTGACATGCGGCGGGAGCGTAGACCACCCTGGCGGTTGATGTACGCAACGGTCGCAGTGCTGTCCGTACGGACCAGTACGTACTTGCCTAGTAGCAGCGTTTTGAAGCGGCTCAGTGCAAGACGTACTGCTAACAACTCGAGGCAGTTGATGTGCCAATGCAGTTGAGGCCCCGTCCACAGACCTGAAGCTGCATGCCCGTTGTACGTGGCCCCCGAGCCAGTGGCAGAGGCATCCGTGGAGACCACAGAGTGCCTGGACACTTGTTCCAGGGGAACTCCTGCCCGCAGGAACGAAGGGTCCGACCACAAGCTGAGAGTTTGGCGACAGTGCGGAGTCACTTGGACCCGGCACGAGCCGCTCTGCCACGCCCATCTTGGGACTCGATCGTGGAGCCAGTGTTGGAGTGGCCTCATATGAAGCAATCCGAGCGGCGTTACCGCGGCTGCAGATGCCATATGCCCCAGGAGCCTCTGAAAAAGTTTCAGTGGTGCCGCTGTCCTGCGTCTGAGTGTGCTCACGCAGTTCAACACTGACTGGACACAGGCCAGGCGCGCTGTCATGTTGATCGAGTCCAACTCCATACCGAGAAAAGAGATCCTCTGCCCGGGGGTGAGTTTGCTCTTTTCCCAGTTGACCCGAAGCCCTAGGTGGCTGAGGTGACTGAGCACCATGTCCCTGTGTTCGCACAACTGCTCTCTTGACTGGGCCAGAATAAGCCAGTCGTCGAGGTAGTTGAGGATGCGAACATCACGCTCACACATGGGAGCAATGGCCGCCTCCGCGACTTTCGTGAAGACGAGGGGCGACAGGGCCAGCCCGAAGGGTAAGACCTTGTACTGATATGCCCGTCCCTCGAACGCAAAGCGAAGAAACGGTCTGTGTCGAGGGAGAATCGAGACATGAAAGTACACGTCCTTCAGGTCGATCACTGCAAACCAATCTTGGGGACGGATGCATTTGAAAATGCATTTCTGCGTAAGCATCTTGAACGGTAGCCTGTGAAGGGACCGGTTCAGGACGCGCAGGTCCAAGATTGGTCGTTCGCCAGTAGGACTGCGATCTCTGCCCTGAGCACAGGGGCATTGTCCGCCAGAGCATGGGTGAACAGAATGCCCTTGAAAGCAGGGGGGCGCCGGGCGAACTGAATCGCATAGCCGAGTCTGATGGTACGGATGAGCCAGCGAGACGGGCTGGGAAGCGTTAACCAGGCTCCCAGAGACCGAGCAAGCGGGACCAACGGCACCACAGACGTACCCGGGGTGGGGCAGCGCGGCGGAATGCAGGGACCCGACTCAGACAGCACAGCGGCCCGAAGTGGGGTCTGAGTGTGTGGTGCAGCACATACCTGCTTCCGTCGAAGGACAGAGTGAGTGTGCGGAGGCGTCAGTGCGTCCAGGACACAGCCACTGCTGCCCGCTGGCGATGAAAGAGGGGCTCGGGAGTGACAAGGCATGGCGGCGTCGTCGACTGCCAAGCGCGCCCTCTTGGGGCCCAGAGGTTTCAGAAATTGCTCTTTTTTTGAAAATGTGGGACAAAAAGAAAAGGAAACAAAGGATTCTCCGCCCGGCCCTCCACCGGGGGAAGGAGTGGCGCCTTCGCCATCTCCTGAAGAGCAACTTGATCCACCTCTGGGCCGCCCGTCTCAGGGTCGTTTGCACCCTCGCTTGCCACCTGGTTTGGCAGCGGCCTGGATGAGCGGGGTCGGCTTCCTACGGCTTGCTCCACGCTGAGGCCTGGATGGTTGCTGCTGCTGGGGCTTAGCAGGAGCGGAGGACGCCGCAGAAGGCCGACCTCGGCGACGAGTAGACGGAGGGTCTGCGGCCAGCAGACGGGTGGGAGCAGCAGCAGTCCGCCGGGGCAGGATGTGCCGGATGGCCTCCGTCTGCTTCTGTGCGGCCGAGAACTGCTGTGCAAAGCTCTCGACCGCATCGCCAAACAACCCAACCTGGGAAAGAGGGGCATCCAGGAACCGATATTTATTGGTGTCCCTCATATCCGCCAGGTTGAGCCAAAGGTGGCGCTCCTGGAACACCAAGGTGGACATTGCCTGACCGACTGAACGTGCGGTTTCCTTCGTTGCCCGGAGGGCGAGGTCGGTTGCCACACGGAGCTCCCGGAGGAGCTCTGGGTCAGAGCCACCCTCGTTCATGTCCATGAGCGCCTGGGCCTGGTGGACCTGCAAGAGCGCCATGGCATGGAGGGCGGAAGCAGCCTGTCCACAGGCCTTGTAAGCCCTCGCCGTTAGACCGGACGAAAACTTACAGGCCTTGGACGGGAGGCGTGGATTACCCCGCCAAGAGGAGGCGGACGCCGGACACAGTTGCATCGCGACGGCCCGCTCCACTGGGGGGATAGCCACATACCCCTTAGCTGCCCCGCCGTCGAGGGTGGCGAGGGGGAAGGAGCCACTAGAACGGGAAAGCATAGCCGCCCATTCTGGATTGGTCTCGGACAACGCTACACGCCCCGAGGGGGGCAACGCAGCCGAGTCGTCATCTCCAGAGGACTGAAGCTCCCCCTCCTATGCTGCTATCGACATCTGGTCGTCAGGAGGAGCCCCAAAGGAAACGGTTGGTCGTTCCGGAGAAGGACCAAGACGTTCGCTAAGGGACTCCAAAGGCAACAGCACTTGTGAGGCGTGAGGGGCCCGCAGAGGTTGACTCGACGGGGAAGCCCTCACGGTAATCCTCAGATCACCCTGGTCATGCACCGAAGTAGGTCTATTCTGCGGGGCAGAATAAACACTAGATCGGGGCATAGGCGAGGGGACTGCACCTCCCTTGAGGTAAGCGAGTCTCGATCTAAGCGCTGAGATAGTCATATTCCCGCAATGGGAACATGAACTATCCACAAAAGCTGCCTCAGCGTGTTGAATGCCCAAACACGAGATGTAACTACTGTGGCCATCTGCTGGCGCCAGGGTACGACGGCATCCAGAAACGCACAAGCGGAATGACATCTTGAAAAAAACGCAGGGTCACGCTTGTGTTGCTCTTTTAGTAAAATAAAAAAGGTTGAAAAATACTCTCTCAGTGCTGAGGCACCCAGGGCTAGCCGCGGTGTGAATGAACACACAGGGAAACGCCCACCGAATCGACACACACACACAAACACAGAACAATAGTGCTGTGAAAACAGCAGTTGTGAGCTGCAATGCTCGCGGCCACCGCTGATCGCGCCGTCACACCAACACTGTAGGCAGAGAGTAGATCTCTTTGAAGTCTTCAAGGGCTGATTTCTTTGTAGACAGAAGTCTCACAGAAGCTCGGCTCCAAAGTGAAAGACAATGTGTGCGTGCGCCCGCTTCCTGTTTATACCCGCGCTGCGGGGCGGGGGCGCGTGACGTGATTCACGCACGCCAACGTTCATTGGCTCATTCTGTAGACACTCGAAGTTGATAGGGCTCCCTGAAGTGATCCCAATTACGTCGTCACGTTGACGTTACGTCGAACGTGAGCGACTGAAAGGGAAAGAGATCCTCTGCATGGGGGAGAGTTTGCTCTTTTTCAACTTCGACTTCAGAGAGGCCTTAAAAGCTGCTAGATCTGCTTAGAAAATAAACTAAAACCTAGGTATTTATTTGAAACAGTGGCTAAATTAACGAAAAATAAATCTTCATTCCCAGACGTTTCCAAGCAGTATAGCAGTAATGACTTTATGAACTTCTTCACTTATAAGATTGAAAATATCAAGGAGAAAATTATAACTATGCAACCGTCTACTACAGTATCGCATCAGGCAGTGCATTGTAGTCTCCTTGAGGAAAAATTTGATTCATTCATTACTATAGGAGAGGAAGAATTTTCTAAACTCATTAAATCATCTAAATCAACAACATGTATGTTAGACCCTATACCGACTATTGAAAGAGATGCTTCCAGAGGTCATAGATCCTCTTCTTAATATCATTAATTCATCTTTGTCATTAGGGTACGTACCAAAAACTTTTAAGCTGGCTATGATTAAACCGCTTGTTAAAAAAACGCAACTTGATCCTATAGAATTAAATCCTATACAATTACAGGTCGATCTCAATTCTACCTTTTCTGTCAAAGATACTAGAAAAGGCAGTATCCTCACAACTATGTTCCTTTTTAGAAATAAATGGTATCTGCAAGGATTTTCAGTCAGGATTTAGACTGTACCATTGTACTGAGACAGCTCTCATTAGAGTCACAAATTATTTGCTCTTATCATCCGATCGTGGTTGTATCTCGCTATTAGTGTTACTCGATCTTAGTGCTGCATTTGATACTATTGACCACAACATTCTTTTAAATAGACTCGAAAATTATGTTGGCATTAGTGGAATTGAATTAGCATGGTTTAAATCATACTTATCTGACCGTTATCAGTTTGTAGCAGTAAATGAAGAGATGTCATATCGATCAAAAGTTGCTGTTCACTCTGTACATGCTACCCTTAGGAGATATCATTAGGAAGCATGGAATTAGTTTTCACTGTTATGCTGATGATACTCAGCTCTATATTTCTTCACACCCTCACGAAACTTACCAATTCACAAAATGAACGGAATGCATAGCTGATATAAAAAATTGGATGACTAGTAATTTCCTACTACTAAATTCTGTATCTGTAAAACTGCATTTTTCCATCTTTAAAATAACATTTCCTAACATTGTCCGGGAAGCAGACACACTCTGTCAGTTCAAATCTAGACTAAAAACACTAGATTAGATCAGCTGGAACCGGGAACACTTCCCATAAATCCTGATGTACTTGTTACATCATAAGAAGAATGGCGTCTACGCTAATATTAGTTTTTCTATTTATATTCCGAGGTTTACCGCAGTCCACCGGATACAGGCTGTATCCAGATCTGATGAAGGACCTGTGCCTGGACACGACGACAGTGCAGTCCTGAAGTGTCAACTAGTCTTTCCCCTGTGAAGGCCTCATTCCCTTTACCTCTGTACAGATAAAACGTTGTCGGGATAATTCCAGTTCACGTGGAAGCAATACAAATTCTGTAATATAAATTTTAAGGCCAGACAAGTAGTTTGTTGAGGGTTGGTTTGTAAATAAGGACTACACGCCTGCGCACATATATATTCAAAACGCGTATACCTATAGACTGAATTCGTAATATGCATGTGCATGCCATCAGCGTTCTCACAGGTTCACGTTTTTAAAGTTTGCACAGAGAGAACTTAAGGGTTTTCTGTTAGAACAGTGTCGTGTTAGCGGCCCCTAAGTTAATAACTAATGCTCATTGCGACGGAAGTGAATCAATCAAACCTAACTTTAGCTGGACAATAACTTTATTCTAGAGCTGCTGTAAAGCCAAAACAATCTCTGTTACTTTAATTTCCTATTACCACTGTAAAGCTGCTTTGAAACAATCTATGTTGTTAAAAGCGCTATATAAATGAAGGTGAACTTGACATAGTAAAGGGGACTATTAAAAGCCTGCAGTGTGCACAAAGCTCTTTTAGTTTTCAACTGCAATGGATGCAGAGAAAATACTCTTTTAGACTCCAGTGAATGCAGAGGAAATGTTCTTTAAATGGCAACCACCGCTGACGCACCGTCACACCAACACTCTCTGGAGAGCTACTTCAGGGTTTGTAGAACACACATACAGATGATTGCAGAGCAGAATCAATGAAACGCTCTGCTCCAAAGCTCACTCGAAGATGAGATCCCACTTTGTTAGTCATTCTGATGTGAAGTCGACAGTGGCTGACTGATAGGGCCCTAAATTAAAGGGGTGGTTGATTATGATTTCACTTTTTTAACTTTAGTTAGTGTGTAATGTTGCTGTTTGAGCATAAACAACATCTGCAAAGTTATGAAGCTCAAAGTTCAAAGCAAAGGGAGATATTTGCTTTTAAAGAAATCGTTTTTTAAGGACTACAACAAACGGCTGGTAGGGACTACATGACATTCCTCTAGGGTTAGTGACATTATTAACCCTAAAATTTACATAAATCCCGCCCCCGGGAACGCGATTTATAGATTATAATGACAGAATATGCTAATCAATGACTAGAAGATAACTACACATAAGGTACATAAATTCATCAACTAACCATTCAGAAATGTCCTGTTGCATTCTACATGTTGTCACTTCTTCTTGAGTCTCTCCATGATTGTCTGACTCCAGTTTGAACATAAACATTGACATTTTCAGTGCATGTCTGTGTGAGGTAAAATGGCACAAGCTGTTGAAGCTCCGCCCTCTGTGCTAAGAGCAGTAGCTCATTTGCATTTAAAGGGATATACACAAAAACGGTGCGTTTTTGCTCACCCTCAAAAAGAGATAACTTTAACATGCTATATAAAAATATCTGTGGGGTGTTTTGAGCTAAAACTTCACATACACACTCTGGGGACATCAAAGACTTATTTTACATCTTGTGAAAAGGGCATTATACCAACCCTTTTAAAGATAGCTTACTCTGTGGAGTTTAATTGTGAACAAACAAGTTATGTTTAAATTCATTCTCAAAGTCTAACGTGGAAAACATTTCCTTCTCTATTAAGGATGGAATATCGTGACAAAATATCAATTCCGTATGATATGGAAAAAATATTGTGATAATATTTTTGGCCATATCACCCAGCCTAAAGAAGTAACAATTTAAGGTATCAGTCATGTTCTTAGCACAAACTGTTCAGTGAATGTTATTTGCATTATTTAAGTGTCATTTGTTGCAGCTTTGTTGCATTATTTTCCTGTTATCTCTGTAAAGCTGCTTTGAAACAATCTGCATTGTAAAAAGCGCTATATTAATGTGACTTGACTTGTCATGTGACTTGTGACTTGACTTGTCATGTGTATTATCATTATGGTGTTTTGTATTTGTGTGAATTAATCTTACTCTCTTGGGGAAAAGCTTGTGATGAACTTTTGTTCCCTTTTGTTCGACGTAGTCGACGTTCGACTGAATGGGATCATGCTAGGGAGCCCGTCATCTTCGACAACTAGTGAACAAGCCAATGCAATTGGTGTACGTGATTCGCATCACACACTCCGCCCCCGCGGCGGAGGTGTTGGATAAACACCCTGGCCTGTCGCCAAACCCTCAGCCCGTAAACAGACCTTTCATTTCTCCGGGCCAATGGCTCCTAGAACGAGTGTCCACTAATACCGGCTGAGGGGCCACGTATAAAGGGCATGCAGTAACAGAGGTCTGGGCGCCCTCTGACTGCATTGGCATCTATTGCTTCGAGTTGCTTACAGTTTCCTCGCTTTGAAACACTGCTGCTCAGCAAGCATGTACTGGTCTGAAAAGCATGTCCTCGCATGTTGCAACTCGCCCGCCACCTCCTCCTTGGAGTCAGAAGCTTCTAAGGTCGCTTCATTCCACTTATTACTGCTGACCTGCTCAATCGTGTCGCTGACAAGGCTCATGACAGCCTCTGGTCCAGATAGAGTGGAGACTCCGTCCCCAGCTGGCCAGCTGTTTGGGACCACTTCGGGGCCACACAGATACGTCTGTTGCCCCTCCGGACTCGTCCCTCCGCCAGTTGTTTCTTCTCCTGTCTGAGTGGATATCCCTCGTCACACAGAAAAAAACTCTGGCAACAGCTGGCCCTGGAAATGCGTTCCCCAGTGAGCCTTCTTGCAATATGGTGCTAAAATCGGGAAGAGATGGAGCAGGTCCTGATAGTTGCCCCTTATTGGCCCAACCGACCTCTCCTCTCGACAGCCTTCCTGACTCATTCCTCTGAGTACATTCTCATGGGGCATGATGGCACCCATGTCTAGACCTTGGAGAGTTCCAGGTCTAGTTCTAAAAAGAACGGGACGCAGAGGTTCTGGTTACTACCGCAAGATTTTTTATGCTGTAGACACCATCACTTCTGTGAGAGCACCCTCTCAAAAAGAGGCTCGCTCCCCCTTAGAAGTGGAACCTATTCATTGGTTGAGTCTTCTCTCAGTGAGGAGATCCCGAAGGTGTTCGATCACTTCAGTGCTTCCTTCCTGCAAACGGTTGGAGTGAGGGCTGTCTCCTCCACCTCAGAATGTTGTGGCCTCTGTATTGATGCACATCATGATGCAGTAGATACAAATCCGTGGGAAGTACGACTTGATCGTCAGGTTCCTGAGGGGGGCAAGGAGAAAATAAATAACCTCCTTGCGTCCCCTCTTTACCCTCTTGGGACTCTGGTGCTACTGCACTGCAGAGACCTCCCTTGACCCATATGTTAAAAATTCTGTTTTTAAAGAAACAGTTCTCCTGCTTGTTTGGTCTCTATCTAGAGGGTAGGGACTTGCCCGCATTTTCGGTCAACGAATCGTGCCTGGAATTCGGGCCAGCTAACTCTCATGACTCCTGAGACCCCGGCCTGGATGTGTGCCCAAGGTTCCTACCTCTCCCTTAACGGGACCAGGTGGTGAGCCTGCAAGCGCTGCCCCATAGGAGGCAGACCCAGCCCTGGCTTTTCTCTGTCCGTCCGCTCCAGTGCGGTTATACGTGATCAGAATGCAAAGCCTAGACCAGGGGTGGCGAACCTGTTCAGCATGATGAGCCAAAAAAAATCCCTCATCTCTGCAAAGAGCCACACAACAGATGTGTCTCACAATAACATTACCATTACAATTTATTACTTATTACAATTACTAATTACATAACACACAATAGTTTTCATGGATTTTAATGTTTGCCAATGTTTGTCATAGTATCAGCCTACCTAAAAGGTTACATGACTGGCACTCCTTGGTTTCCACAATCTTTGTTAAGTCTGGCTTGTATTCAGTTGTGGCTACTCGTAGTAACTCTTTCACATGCGTGCCAGTCAGGACAGAGTGATGCTTTGATTTCACTTGTTTCAGTGTTGAAAAAAGTGATTCACACATGTAAGTTGACCCAAACATTGACAATAGTTTGACTGCAGCCTGTTTGACATTGGGATATCTCTCATTCGGCACAATCTTCCAAAACTCCACGGTTCCTTCCCTCAGAACACTTTTAAGTCTGTCATCCTCAGAAAGTTCAATCATTTCAAGCTGAGATGCTGCTTCATCTTCCACTAAAGGGGCTTTTAAACAGTCTGATTCAGCAGTGAATGGGTTGATAAGAAATGAAATGTGTGGTCTTTTTTGGCCGGAGAATCTGTCCACAAAACTCTGTTTGAGATTTTCAAGCAGTGTTGCATACCGTGCAGTACTCACATTTACAACCTCTGCTGCATGTCCACTTGCCTTCAACAAGGATGGAAAATGTGTTAACTGCCTCTTTTGTAGATGAGTCTTGAACAGCTTGAGTTTGTTGACAAATGTGAAAATACTCTGCACCAGGTCAGACACCATCTTTAACTTCCCTTGCAGATCCACATTGAGGCCATTCAGATAATGCATCATGTCGACTAAAAAAGCCAAGTCCGAAATCCACTGGGGATCACGTAGCTCAGGATAGTCCTTATGTTTCTCTGCGAGGAACAGCTTCACTGGATTTAAAAGCTCAAAAAAACGAGAAAGCACATTACCTCTTGAAAGCCATCTTACAGCACAGTGAAGAAGCAGATCAGATGGAAGATCTTCATCAAGCTCAGCAATGAGATTTTTGAACTGCCTGTGATTGAGAGCATGTGTGCGTATAAAATTGACAATTTCCAGCACAGGTTTCATGATGTGATCCAAGTTCAGGTTTTTAGACACCAAGTGCTCTTGGTGGATAATACAGTGAAATGTCCAAAATTCAGGAAAACAGTCATCAGCTTTACACAGCCCTACAAGGCCTTTCCCAGATCCCAACATGGCTGGTGCTCCGTCAGTGGCTATTGCTGTTAGCTTTGATAACTGCAGATCTGCTTTCTCAACAACAGCCATCAGTGTCTCTTTCAGGTCGATGCCACGGGTTCTGTCTTTCAGTGGCACAATGTCAAGCAGCTCTTCCTTAATTGTGCAGTCTTCTGACACAAATCGTACAAATATTGCCAACTGTGGCTTATCTTGAACATCACAAGACTCATCCAAAGCAATGCTGAAATACCAGCACTTCTGAAGATCTGAATATAAATGTGTTTCAACTGAGTCGTTAATGTCCGATATTCTCTCTTCAACTGTGTGCCGTGACAGCTGAAGTTCCTTTACTGAACGTTTCAAATTTTCATTTTCGGGACAAAGAATAGCAACAACATCACTAAGGCACTTTTTAAGAAACTCCCCTTCACGATATGTTTTTTTTGCACGAGCAATGTTCCATGCCAGCTGATATGACGCTAATGTCACTGTCTCTGAATGCTTGGTAAATTTCCGAAAAAGCTGACTTCGCTTCTCTGACTGACGTTTCAAAGTGTTTACCTTGTGCTTGCGAAGTTCACTGCCTTTGAGAAATTCCTGGGCCACCGTAGAATGGAGTGATGTGAAATGGCGCTCAAGATTTGAAGCCTTAGAATGCGACAACGACGTCTGGCATATCAAGCAGAATGGTTTTCCATTTTGTTCAACAAAAAAATATAAATCCTCCCATTCAGATAAAAATGTTCTGTGCTCATCTTCATATTTGCGCTTAGCTGTATGCTTCTTTGATTCTGCCATGATAATTCCTACTAACGTACTTCACGTTAATCAGACAGCGGCAGCTCCTGTCAGTCAATAATAGGCTAGCCACGTTAAATTGCACGAGAGTCGAGGTTCTGTTAAAAAAAATAAAAAAAATAATATGAATAATATATTATTTTAAAAAAGTAAAATTACATTCAGAAAATACATTTAAATTCATTCCTATTTATTTTTAAATAAAATTTAGAAATTCTAAAAAAGTTGAATGAATTGAACATGTGGAGACTGAACCGAGCCGCAAAAAAGCAGTCAAAGAGCCGTACGTGGCTCGCCACCCCTGGCCTAGACCAGTTCTGTCTGTTACGGAAACCAGCAGAAGGGAAGGCTGGTTCCAAGCATAGGTTGGCCCACTACATGTGGTTGCCTTCATCTTGGTGAGAAAGTTTCCCAGGATGCAAGTGCCTACCTGGGCGGTGAGCTCCTCCTAAGTGAGGGTATTGCTCCCTCCTAGGTGTTGACACAGAGTGCCTCGCTGAACAGATGTTAAATAGAGTTGGGGGCTGGGTGACACCTATACACGTTCGCTAGAGAACTAGCCTATGTGTCGAACCGTTGCTTCCCATGGGCTCCCTTCACATGAAGCCAGTTTCACTGTAAGCACGGTTCGAAGTGTTGGCTTGCTGTGCCATTCCCCTCCTATGGACTGGATATGTGTCCAATTCTTGCTCCAGTGAGTTCCCCTTCTTAGCCAAACCCTGTCGAGTTCCTCCATACCCTTCGGCAACGGACGTGGCGGAACGTCCAAAGCCAGGCCTATCACTCGTATGCACTGGTGGAACCTGTGTTAGGCTGGGTCCATATGTTGTGATCCCTACGGCGATTCCATATGTGTATTTTTCCATGGTACGGCTCGCTGCGGCAAGCCCGTGTCTTCCCTCAGCAGTCACTGTTCGGTTGATCCTCCCCCCTGTTATAGGCTGGAGTCATCCCAGTGACATTCCATATGTTATACTCCCGGTCATCCGCTCAGTCCATATGTGTATTCTCCACATGTTACCTCCCTTCGGGCAGGATGTGGTTTCCGCAGCGTCCCTTCCTTCCTTGATAGGGTACACTTTCCCAGTGGTCCTGTGGAACAGCAATTGACTTCCCTGGTTAGGACGAAGGAACGACTGAAAGGGAACGTCTCGGTTGCATATACAACCCTCGTTTCCTGAAGGAGGGAATGGAGACTTAGTCCCTTAGCCACTATAACTGGACCACCACTGACTCCGAGTTACTCCACAGCGAAAAGCAACAAGTGCGTGCATCCACTTCCGTATTTATACCCGCCGCGGAGTGTGTGATGCGAATCACGCATGCCAATTGCATTGGCTTGTTCAATAGTATTCGAAGATGACAGACTCCCTAGCGTGATCCCATTCAGTCGAACGTCGGCTACGTCTCCATTCCCTCCTTCAGGGAACGAGGGTTGCATACGCAACCGAGACGATTCTTCATGTGGCTTCCTCTTTTACCACCTGCATTATCATGGTGGTTGCCAGTATATGTTAATGGATCTTAGTGTGCATTGTAGGATTTACTGGTTTCTTGTTTGTAAATTAGTTTGTAAATTTACTGTATGTTTTGTAATGTACTTGTTACATCATGAGAAGAATGGCATCTACGCCAATGTTAGTCTTTCTGTTTATTCCGAGGTTTACTGTAATCAGCTAGCCTGGCAAGCCAGACCTACATCAAGATGTTAGGTCTGGAAACTCACCATAGACGCGGTTTAATCCGAGGGGCAGGATAAACGGCTGTCTTTCAAATTCCCTCTGCACGCAATAGGACAGCGCTTAAACCAACCAGAGCGTTTTCCCAACAGCGGAGCTTAGTTGATAGATTCAACTTTTGCCATATCTGGCTGACAAAACGATGAACACATCTTCCTTTTTTTAAGAATGACTTAAGTGCCGTTCTTTGCTCTTTTCTCAAAGAAAAACTTAACTCCAAGTCCTCCAGAGTCGCGGCCAAAGCCGATTCGAAAGACCGTTGTTCTCCATCGGCAGCCGTCATTCTTTGTTTTCAAGTGGCAGCCGTCGCAACTCTGTCGTCATATGTTAAGCCCGCCCCCGCCTACTCTATACACGACGTGATTGGCCTGACCCAATTTAGGTTTTTGCAGCTAGAAGGTCTATTGAGAGTTGCTAGACCCACCTGGCTGTGAAATACATTTTGCTGCCGCTAGGGTGCGTCTAGATTTCTAGGCTAGTAATCAGCCGTATCCAGATCAGATGAAGGACCTGCGCCTAGATACGGCCACAACACATCCCTGAAGTGTCAGCAGAGATTGTGTCAACTTGACTCTCCTCTGTGAAGGCCTCATCGACATGACAGCCATCGGCACTGATCCTCAACAAATCCGTCTCTTCAACCAGATGGAACTGGATAATATTCTGATTGTTCCAATCCATTCTGACTTCTGACCTATAATGCAGACTGAATCATAATCATACACCGTTCGTTCGTTGGCGAGAGGAGAACTGGCCCACCGACTGAGCCTGGGTTCTCCCAAGGTTTTTTTCTCCATTCTGTACCCTGATGGATTTTTGGTTCCTTGCCACTGTCGACTTTTTTGCCTTTGTCGCCTTTTTTCACCTTTGTTGCTTGCTTAGTTGGGTACATTTAATTTAAAATTCAACAATATTATTGATCTGTCTGCATTGACACCATTATATGAGAACTGAACTGAGCTGGATGATGACATCATGGTTTTCTCCAGAGCGGCTATATATATATATATATATATATATATATATATATAAATGAACTAAATGAATAACTTTTTTACAACAAATATGAAACATCACTGAACTTACTTAAGCTGGACTGTGACGTTATTTTCTTCTGGAAACAAACTTTTTTGCATTATTTTCCAGTTATCTCTGTAAAGCTGCTTTGAAACAATCTGTATTGTAAAAAGCGCTATATAAATAAATGTGACTTGACTTGACTTGTTTTGTAAATATGTTTGCATTTTTACTGTATTTTTACAGAATTATTCTGGCAAGCACAGCTGTTTTGTTTTTTGTAAAAACATTTGTTTTTTTAATGAGGCCAATCTATAAACATTAAAATGCTCACTGCTTTAGTACTGCTACTAAACAATATTAGCATTAACATGGTCTTAGTGTGGAAAAAAATGACTAACCTAAACAAGGGACGAGTCACAATTATTGTATGTGCTAAGAAAAATACTGTTGATTAAGTTTAACTTAGAATATTCTATTAAATTAGGCCACTTTTGTGAACAGTGATCTCAAACATGAGGCCTGTAAGCAGCTAAATCCTGTAAAAATGTCTGAGTCTCATGGCAAGATCAAGGTAGGGCAAGAAACTTTAAGATAAATGTATCTCATCCTTTTAACATGACCGCTGGCTATTCAGGTTTGGGTTGAACCTCAAGAGAGGCCTGGCTCAAACCAATAAAGCCCTGAGGCTAGTTTCCACCCAGCATGAGGAGGACAGGTGGCGAGGGCTTGACTGATGATCTCTTGCAAGCTTTCCACTGGAGCACAGTATGAAGGCAAACAGGGACTGATTAGCATTTTAGCAGCCATCGGCATCTAGAGCAGCTATTAGGAAAACAGGTCGGAGGCCATCTGGAAGATATCTTTCCCTCCGCAAGTCTAATGACGTGGCTATAAAAAATTTAAACACTAATTGTTGTGTTGAAATGCCTAATTTTGAAATTATAAGTTTTTAAAAGGACAATAAAAGCAAATATCTAAATACTGAACTATCTAATCATGATTTGCAGTGTACCAGTAGTTTTATTTGTAGCACATTTATTATACATCATGAATATGATCTCTTTAGCAAATAAATGACATTTGAAACAGACTGCAGTGCAGCCTGTCATTAAAATCTTAATTAGCCCCATCGGCTTCTCATCAGGGAAAGAGCAGTGCTCAGTGAACTGTGCTTGAAGTTAAGAGCTTCCCAAATGAAATATGAGAGAATATAATAAACGCAGCCAATAGACAATATGGTAATTAGAGACAAAGATGGGTTAAAGCTGAAGTGTGTAATTTCGGAGCCACTGGCGTCACCAAAAGCAACTGTAAGAACAATAATTGTTCTCAAATAGGTTTCCTAAACACTTCTCCTGTCTGCCATTATGTGACCCATAGTCTCACCCCAAGCTCTCGCCGTTGGCTGAGACAATGTTGCCATGCCAGACCCAAATACACAGAGCAATGTTTTGATAGCACTGCAAAGTTTTGAGGAAAATAAACCTCCAAACGGCTTACTTAAAGTTGTCTCTACAAGGAATAGGAGAAAGTAACATTGATTGAAAAATTATATATTTCAGCAAGTGTTGAGAAATTGCTTTCTATTGTGTATTAATTATTTTAGTGGTTGGAGTTATGTTTATTTCATTGTGATTGAAACATCTACCAAATAAAGGTGGTCACAAATCCACGCACATGGGAAAATTCAGCTGAAGACTTCTATTGTGTGTTCCTTTCTATTGTTTGAAGCTTTTCGAAAACATATTTCTACAGTTATATAGACCTTATTCAGAGCAGTGCCATGACAGGTATGAAAGCAAGGCTGTGAAGGATAGACTTACCGTGTTTTCAATGGTATCTGCTGTAAAAAGCTGTATATAGCTCCAAGATCACTTATAGTTTTCCACAGCTCATATTGTCTGGGGGGTTTTGTCTACTGAAATTTCTTGGACAGACACGTCAAATTGAATGGAATAATGCTTATAATTGATAAGGATTGTTCAATTATTCAATTAAAATACGTAAGGATTATTCAATTCAATTTGATGAAATTTGACTATTAATTCAATTGCGTAAATCTTAAAAAAAGGCTTTAAAAAAGTGTTTCGTCAGCAGAGCAATCCAAAAACACATTGACTAACAATACAACTCACTGAGGAAATGTGTGTCCATCCCTCACAGCCTCGCTTTCATTCCCGTTAAAAATCAAAGATGGCGCTGCCATCATAAGTTGATTTAAAATTTACATTACCATTTTTATTCTTGCTTCTAGATAGAATATGCCCTTACTTATTTCTTGCACTGGCAATTTGTGTACAGTCTTTAACTAAATGCACCAAGTATTGGATAAAAAGGATAAAAACATTGGACAAAACACTGAGATGGGTACACTATTAAAAATAAAGGTTCCTTATGGGCATCAACGGTTCCATGAAGTACTTCACTGAAAGGTTCTTTGGGGAACTGAAAATGTGTCATCTTCTATGGCAGCCGCATCACTGTGAGAAGAGAGAAGAAAAAAAAAAAAACCTTTTGGAACCTTTATTTTTAAGCGCATAGGTTATAGGCTATAGTAGAGTGTACCTCCATGAAGACACGAGATGATGTTCTGCGCTTGACATACAGTGCAATTTGAAGGAGGCTCCGGCACACGTCACCATTTTATTGCTCGGTGATGAACAAGGTGGGATCTTGATGAAAATGAAGAGCCCTCCCCGTAGGGTCTGCTGGATTTTCCTGGGTGACCGTGACGAAACCAGCGAAATAAAAGAGCGCACCTGGACACGGTGCTTGGGTACGAGCGAAGACTAAACAGAGCCGCGCACAGATACTGAGCTGCTCTCCACAATACAACAATGATCGCCAACATATCTATTTTCTGCGTGTCTTCACTTCTACTTTTAAACTTGGTCGGTGCCAAACCAGTTTCCAGTTTACAGGTGAGTTTTTCAGTCTTAGCTCACCACTCTTAAACGTTTATTATTAGACCCTGACTAATCATATACATTTTTACAGCAAAGTCTTAAGCAGTTGTTAGATGATGAAGAAGTCAACACGCCGTTTGTGGAGTCTGATGAGTCGAGGATGGAGCAGAAAGATGCGAGAGAGGAGAAGAGCGCACTGGACGAGCGCGCGGAGCAACTGTGGGAATCAGACGCGCGCAACTCCGCGCTGGCGGGAAAAGACAGAGCTTTCGAGCGTCTCCTGGGTGACTTACTGTCCACTTCCAAGCGCTCGTGGACTCGATTCAAGAAAGGCGGACTGAGGAGCTGCTTTGGGGTCAGACTCGAAAGAATCGGGTCTTTTAGCGGGCTCGGGTGTTAAGGTATTTTAAGAGATGTTTGCTCATCTTGACGAGATTTAAACATTGGAAATTGTTCAAACGCGTATTAGAAATAAACTAAGTCATGTCTTACTACTTCATGTCATGTCACTTCTTGCAGGTTGGGACTTGAAATACTTGACACACCTGGGCAGGCATATCTTCTATTGAAAAAAAGAGGTGTTGACTGCAAGTTTACCGTAGATTTGTGTTCAAGTGATGCTGTATGTGTTGTTCATTATTTATTAAAGATTTAGACTTGTAAATAGTTTGTATTTGAAGATTCCATGACTGCTGATTTGTACGGTTGCATCTGTTTATTTATTTATTTATTTATTATTATTTGTGTCCTCTCTAAATACAGTCGAATAGATAATGTATATTGCTGCAAAATAAATATTTTGCATAACATGTGTGTCAGTGTGGTCTGAAACTGAGTAAATTTGACAATGAACTTAGAATGCAAATTAGGCTACTGCGTATGTTCATGTCTTAGATACTTCGTTAAAAGAAAACGGAAAAAAAGAGACAGAGATCAAAAACTAAACTTAAAGAGCTTTTTTTCTCTCCCAGAAAGGTGTTTTAAGAGTTTCAGTTTTTTACTATTGATTTTCATAACAAACCAGTGATTCAAAAGTGCAAATGTGACTAAAAGGTTCAGTTTCTACTTTATCTAATGTAATCAGTCGATTTTTGACAAATAAAATATTTTTTATTTCTATTTGCATGACAAAAACATTTGGGTTACATGATAAACCTTTTTACAGTGTATGCTGGAACTATAGTCCACTTTATTGTGATCAATTGGTTAATTTATTGACAATCAATTAAATAAAAATATATAGTGAGATCTTATCTATTGCATTTATGCGTGACCCAACGCGCCCAGACAGACAAACAAAATTCTAGCTATACAGAAAAAGTAGATTAGAGTAGCTAATACATAATTTGCTACTGACTAAAATACGAAGCATTTATAAAATGTAATCTTCTTTTGCAATTAAACGACCTTATCATCATAATTATTATTATTATTATTTTATTTTATTTTGTGATTATATTTTAAGTGTTAAAGCATATATGGGCTGTTTTGTTATATGGGACGTGACTGTTGTGAAAGTCCTCAATTGAAGTCCTGATCCACAGACCACATAACAAGCTGAAAACTGAAAACAGACTATTTGAGCACAAACTGAAATGTTTCCCTGAGAGAAACAACCTTTAAATAACTGGTAATTGCTAATAATTGGTTATTGGTAATTCCCACAAGCAATGCAAGCTTCATTCATTCATTCATTCATTCATTCATATTAAGTAATAAACCTAACCATGTTTCTGTCGATCTGTTTTCCTTTATAAAGCTTAAATTAAATGTACCATTTGGGAGAGAAGGCTGAGACCTTTCATACAGCACTGATATGAGATATACAGGGGTTGGACAATGAAACTGAAACTGGCTAATATAGTGTTGGAGGTTTCACACCTTTATATGTGCGGCCTGATGACCAATCTTCAAGTCAAGTCAAGTCACCTTTATTCATACAATACAGATTGTTTCAAAGCAGCTTTACAGTGATAAAAAGGAAAAAATATGCATTTTGGCTGTTGTTCAGCTGAAGTCAGTTCAGAGTTGATTCAGATCCATTGTAAAGATCATCAGTTTATTAAATTAACTGATTTAATAAAGCAGCAATCGTCCAGCTCAATTCAGTTATCATACAACTATGTCAGATCAATAATATTTTTGAATATTAAGTTTCCCCAACTGAGCAAGCCAGAGGCGACAGTGGCGAGGAACCCAAACTCCATCAGGTGACAGAATGAGTTCAGTTCTCCTCTGGCTCACGAACGAACATGGTGTCATTATGATTCATCAGCTGAGCTGAAGCTGACCATAGGGTCTGTGTGAAGGACCTGTCTGGTTCTTTTGGTCTCTGCTGTGGATCTGTGCCAACAAGGCCTTCACAGGGGATTGTCTAGTAGTCACAGTCTCTGCTGACATTCAGGGCTGTGTTGTGGTCGTGTCTAGGTGCGAGTCCACCATCTGATCTGGATACGGACCAGATCCCGCTGACTATGGTGACCTCAAGATAAGGATGAGACAGACAGACTAATATTAGCGTAGTAGAAGCCATTCTTCTTACGACATAACAAGTACATCGGGTGTTATGGGAAGTGTTCCCGGTTCCAGCTGACCTAGTTTATGCAGCCTAACAATCATTTAACTGATTTGAATAATATAAATTGATAATGTTCTATGTGTATGCCAGGTTAAAGAGATGTTTTTAGTCTAGATTTAAACTGACAGAGTGTGTCTGATTATCTAACAAGGCTAGGGAGACTATCTAGGTTAATTTAATGTGAAGGCTAATTTAGCAGAGCAATAGCACAGCTGTCCATAAAATATTGCAATCCGCACAACATAATGCAAGACATTTCAGTTCAAAAGAGGACAAATGTTTGGTGCGTGTCTCGCTGGCTCATCTTTGACCAGGACAGCAAGTCTTTGTGGTGTATTGAGTGCCACGGTATGCAGGGTAATGTCGGCATACCTCCATGTAGGATGAACCACAACCACATCTGTTGACGCAAAAGGAAGCTGTCTGAAAGAGATGTTCTGGTCTAACCCGGATTGCGTCCAAAAAACACAAGTATATGTTTGTATAGACAAACCTTTGGTCACTCAGCCAAATGTTAGTTTCAATGGTGCCAGCAGTGCAAATTTTGGCCTGTGGACAATATGAAACAGTAATTATTCTCTGATGAGTCCAGAGTGAAGCATGGGGTTGATCAGCAATATCATGGTATTCTGTGCTTGATGGACACATCACTGCCAATGACTACCAATCCTGAGGATCATGTGCACCTATTGTTCAAACATTGTACCCTGAATGGGGTACAGTGTATCAGCATGATAATGCACCAATACACACAGCAAGACTTGTGACAAAAAGCTTTGATGAACATGAAAGTGAAGTTGAACATCTCCCATGGCTCTAAACATTTTTGAGCCACTTTGGGGTATTTTGGAGGAAAACCTTTTCCTCCACCACCATCACATAGTGACCCGGCCACTGTTCTGGAAGAGTAATGGCTCAGAATCCCTCTGGTCACTGTGAAGGACTTGTATCAGTCGTCCCCAAGATGAATTGATGCTGTTTTGGCCACAAAAGGCTGCACTCACCATACTAATTATTGTGGTCTAAAACCAGGTGTTTCAGTTTCATTGTCCGTATATGCCTATACGGTAAACCTATTAAATTCCTGACTAAATCATTCCTATACGTTCGTCCAAATATGACAAACATATTTTACTACTGACTTAATGATGGCTTTTATAACTTGTTTTATTACAAGTGGAATAAATTATTCTGTGGAATGCTTGATTCTGATTAGTCAATCGCGCCATCCAGTGAAATGTTATTCCTCGATAACAACCACTGAAAACAGATAACACAGGGTCAGGGTTACTGAAGTCAGCAGCTTGCTAGAAAAGTTTTTTCTTCGTGGAAGTTTTGCTTTTGGTGAGCTAATAAAATATTAAAACTCAGTCGAATCAATATTTTGTATAAAGTTATTTAATTATGCCATCTAGCATCGTTGACTCCTCTGTTTCATACAAACGCAGCTGCTGCCTTTTTGTGACTTTTTTTGTGCACGGGATTAAAGGATAACAAACAGGTACGATTTTAAAATGGTTTAATCTCAGATCAATATCTCTTATCTCCATAATTATTTATGTGGCAAAATGCTGTGTAATAAGTGGTATTACCGTATCCCCGTATCCCTGTCCATCTAGTTTGAACTTGCCGTGCTAGCAACTGCTCTCTACATCTTTGAGTTTTAAGCTCCGTATAATAAAGCTCAAAGCTTTGAGTTTAAAGACCTAATAAAATATTTCAACTCAGATCAGTATTTTGTGTCAAAAATGTACTTAGCCTATTGCAAGTAATAAGCGGAATAATGCACATCCAGCCCAGCCGGTTATTATAAACCCCCTTCAGGCTGATGCAAGACCCCTCCATTATTCTGAGATAACAACCGCCTGGATGTACATTATCCCTTAGATAACACACACCCGTAATAGCTGTTTTTTATAAACATTATTTAAATGCTTTCCTCCCCTACTCTGATATCCCCAACAAATGTATTAATTAGATCTTTAAGACAAGTATCTTAATATATTAAGACAAGTATCCATTAAAAAAGTTAATTAAAAGCTCTCATGATCAGATGAGAAAACAAATTTTTATCTGGCAATTTCATAGGAAATCGTACGATTTGATTCATAAACAAAAACGTTCGATTAAAAAAGCACGAGCTCCATCCTCACATTCTCAAGGCTGATTTATGCGTTGGACCTATGCTGGAGCTTCTACGCTGTTGGCTACGCGTTGGTTTTCGTTTATACTTCTATAATGTTGTCCGCATTGACGTGCAGAGGGAGCATGTAAAACCCGAGGAAGTGGTTAACAGACCAATCACAGCGCTTGTGGTCCGCGTAGAATTGATGCGTTGTTACATTTTTGGAGAGGTGCACGTCAGGGTACGCCTTTATGCTACGCGTGCTACACATGCTTCTGCATCGAACTCACGGCGTCTGTCTACGACGTAGCTACGCCGTGAGTTCGATGCAGAAGTAGCTAGGCCTATAAATTGGGCTTCAGTGGATCGCGAGCATATCATGAAACTTTGATTGAGATCGTACGAATTGATTTGTTAAAGAGTTGTTGGTTAATGTTCACAATTTATTCGTTGCAACTTCAATTAATATATTTTCAGCCTAAACTGCTCACTTTAACATAGGCCGCAGTGTTTGTTACTGACAGACTAATAGCCCATTAAGTTGGATAAAGTTATCATAAAACCTAGTAGCCTATTGTAATGTGCAATGCAAGACACTTGATGTGAATGATTTCAGGGAAGAGAGTACAATGTAATCATTTGAGTTTCCGTCACTGGACTCATCTGTTAGCTTTAAAGGAGTCATTTCCGACAGCAGCCTTTATCAGACTGAGGTGTTGGAATGCAGCAGCCATTCTTCACATTACTGGCATGTCAAACTTTTAGGTATAAAAGAGCTCGAGGCTCAACTGAGAGCATACAGACAACGACACAGCAAGAAGAAGAAGAAGACGAACAGCAAAAAAAGTCAGGAAACATGAAATCGCTTGACATTCCTCTAGTCTGCCTTATCTTACTCTTCAGTGTTCAGCTCACGGGTGCATTCCCGCTACAAAACTCAGCCTTAACCACAGAGGACATGGATGTATTAAAGGTAAGAACAAAATCAGGAATAAGAGAGAGAGAGGGAGAAAACTTGCTTAATAATGCTTGCACTAACAGTGACTAATGAGCCATGCTTTCAGCTTCTTCTACAGAGACTGGAAGAGTCCATTCCTGCGTCTTCCCAAGACCAAATACTGGCGAAAGTGGAAGAAGAAGCGGCACGAGAAGAAACCATCGTTAAACCTTATCCCAAGACTGACATGAGAGACTATCTGTCTGCTCGGGACTTGAGGACAGTCCGTCAGGACTCCAAGAGATCCTCTGGGTGTTTCGGGAGCAGATTAGACAGAATCGGTTCCATGTCGTCCCTGGGATGTAACACTGCCCGGCGGTCAGGTAACGACTTCATTTCTATATCGCACAGCCACAGTTAATAGGAACATAGAATAAAAATGAACGAACAGTTTTTGGACAAATACATGCATTTTCTCGACCCCTGAAAATACTGACTCACTATAATGGTATGATGGTTCTCTAACTTACACTTTTCTCTATTTTTCTCTATTTTCAGGTCCTAAGAAGAAGTGATGTCTTAATGATTAGCAGCTTCTACACTGTAAACATTGAAACTGTGCATTTGTTACTTACTTGATCTGACCTTACAATGACTTTTGTTGGTGTAACCTAGTACATTCAGGTTGAATAATGAATAATTATGTTGACTTGAACAAAAAAACTTAAATTTAGATGTTACCATTTGAAGCATGTTTTAGGTTACCTGACAAAATATTTTTATAGTGTTATTATGTGCAACAGACTCCAAAAATGTTCTTAACTATGCATATTTATTTATTAAATTATTTAAAAAGTTGAGTTATATATTTATATGCATCTTTAATTTAATTGTCAGTCAAATCAGTTGTACATGCCCTCTTTAATATACAATAAATGTTTACACATGCCTTGGTTTTGGACATCTTTCATTCTTATTCAATTTTATTTTATTTTATTAAAGAACCCATGCATATAATTGTAGAAAGAGTTTTCACAATACATAATCAAGATTTAAATCATAATGTGATGAGGTTATATTGAATTCTGGTCTGCTTTCTTTAATAGGCTAATTATAATAATCATTTTTATTTATAAAGCACTTTTCCCAAGCTCAAGGTCACTGAAAAATATAGTTCTTTACAAGTACTATAGTTTAAGGGGAGTGATAATGTTCTTGCGCTATTTGCCTGACAACAACAACAATACAGTGATCAAACTGTCCATGGAGTCCACCCTCAGGCCATCATTATCAACGCAACCGGTTTCAGAACCACGGAGAGCAACATCACCTCACATTACTCAAGGTCATAATCCTGAGTACTATAATTTAGACCTATGTTGTCACAAGGTTTGGCGGTGAAATTGAGAACAAAGAGTCTTGCAGTTGAAGTTGTTAAAGACCCCCTGTGGTGAAAATCAAGATTTCAGTGTTGTTTATATGTCTATGTGGTGTTTTTAATATGCTTTAAGACAAACCATGTCCAAAGTTATGTCAACACCATTGCTGAGTATTTTCACCGTAAAACTGTAGTGGGGGGGGGGGGGTACTTCTTATTATTAAGGATACTTCGTTTTAGAAGGCAGACTGAGATGGCAACACATTATTAGCTGTTTAATAACGTAGTCATGCAAATGGCTAATCATATTAATTACCGCCAAAATGTGTTCAATGTTGTAGACTAGAGAGCTATACATAAAACGGATTACCATTCTGATACATCCACTTGTAGATGAGCCTGAATAATTCACTCTTCCACTTGCCATTGTGCAGCGTTTACTACAGTAAAGTTGACCGAGTGGATTAGGTATTCTGAGCTTGAGTGATTGAGTGGAGGCTGGACTAATTTGCATATACATGGCTCCACGTATAGTCAAGTCAAGTCAAGTCACCTTTAATTATATAGCGCTTTTTACAATACAGATTGTTTCAAAGCAACTTTAAAGAGATAACAGGAAAATAATGCAACAAAGTTTGTTTCCAGAAGAAAATAACATCACAGTCCAGCTTAAGTAAGTTCAATGATGGTTCATTTTTGTTGTAAAAAAGTGACTAATTTAGTAACATTTATATATGTAGCCGCTCTGTCATATTTCATCTCAGTTCAGTTCTCATTTAATGGAGTCATTTATTCACATGAAAAAAACAAAACAAAAAAAAACGTTTAAATATGTAACTAAATATGAAAAACTGAATTATTTAACCATAAGGTTGTCCTCCAAACCAAAATTTGTCACATGTACAAATCATTAATACAAATTTCTGTTGGCCAAAACAGGTTGATATTTTCTTGTTCATCGCATGTTTTCTTTTTTTCCTGAATTATTTTGTTTCAAAATTGTTTTATTGTTTAATACATTTGAAATACAGGCATTTGAAATACTATTAGATATTATTAATGTGTTCTATATTTATATATTTATTATATTATATTATATTATATTATATTACATATTTCAGGGTATTGCCTGTCACAGTAAACCATTTTTGTTGTCAAGCTCTCAAAGTACATTGACCTCATCCAAATTTTCCCATAAGTAAAATATTTGACAAGTAGCCTCCGTCTCCCTAATCAGCCACTCCAATATAATCTCATAACCATTATATTAATTCTGCAACAAATTATTTTAGGTTTAGTTATTAGACAGCAAATAAATAAACCAGTCTTACACTGTAGCTTTGCAAATTTCCTGTTTGACACTGAAACCTTCACTCTAGTTTTTACATTGCCTTATGTATTAAAATGTGTCTATTAACCAGTTTAGAGAAATTCATCTAGTTTAGTTTAGCTTTCACAACAGGGGTAAAAGTAGAGGTGTATTTTTATTTACTGTTTTTCCATAAAGTCCTCTTCTCAGTCAACATCATCGGGCTATATATAGACCATCATCTGCTTTAACCCCCTATGGTATACTTTTGTATCAGTTCTGAGGTGATGCCGGGACCATGTGAGACACTCGTGTAGCGGATGCATTCCCGATGATGCCTGAGGTCACTGTTTGTGTCCGAGTTACCAGACCCAACACAGATCAGGAGTTCTCCAGCAAGGCACCTCACACTGCACCAAACAGCCACTTAAAAGGAAATCTAGTCCAGGAACGTTATCAGAGATGAGGTGTTGGAATGCACTTCACACAGTTTACAAAGGATGAGCTCCTGACAGTCAACTGTCCCTATATAAGAGTGAAGCAGGCAGACGGCCAGTTCAGAGGGCAAGAAACAGCATCCAGAGGAACCCAGAGATGATCAGAGAACTCATTCTTACGGGACTATTGGTCCTGCTTTGGCACCAGATGGATGTACAAGCGCATACATTGAGCAGACACAGTTCTGCCAGCAACATGGCCAAGCTGAAGGTAATTTTGCTTTGAATCCCTTTTCTTAAAAACCAAGAGAACTTGCTGTGAAAGCAGTTTGTTTGGATCTATTTATTCATCAAGGGCTTGAATTAAATGAGATTTATTGTGCGCTAAACAGGCAAGAAACTACATTCTTAAAAATAAAGGTTAAGAGCTCTGGTTCTGTGAAGAACATTTAACATCCACAGAACCTTCCATTGCGCAAAAGGTTCTTTAAAAGTGGGGAAAAATGGCTCTTTAGATTATTAAAATGTTCTAAGAAAATAAAATGACAACACTTTATTTTGATGGTCCCTTTTGAATATTCTGTTTGACTATAAGTAACTTTGCAACTACATGTTAACTAACTCTCAGTAGAGTATTAGTAGACTGTCTGCTTAATATCTGCTAACTCTTTATTGTGATGCTCCCCAACAGACATTCTACTGACTATAAGTAACTTTGCAAGTACATGTCAACTTATTCTAACCCTGACCCTACCAGTCTACTAATACTCTACTAATACTCTAAGGAGAGTTAGTAGACATGTAGGTGCACAATTACTTATAGACAACAGAATGTGTTAAAGGGACCATCAAAATAAAGTGAAACCAAAAAGACGATTATTTATGAACTGGGTTATGCTTAATTTCGATGGTCCACTTTAGACATACATGTCAACTAACTCTCATTAGAGTATTAGTAGACCATTATGTTAGGGTTAGTGGTTACGGTTCGAGTGAGTAGAATAAGTTGACTTGTAGTTTCAGAGTTACTTATAGTCAGTAGAATGTCTGTTGGGGAGCATCATATAAAGAGTTAGCAGATATTAAGCAGACAGTCTACTAATACTCTACTGAGAGTTAGTTGACATGTAGTTATAGTTAGTAGAATGTCTAAAGTGGACCATCAAAATAAAGTGTTTTTGAGGAACCCATAATGGTTATATGGGATCACTGCAAAAAAAAAAACCTGGAATCTTTATTTTTTAAGAGTGTATATTATCAGCTTGAGCATGCAAATAATATTAAAGGGCACTAAATTATTATAGATTTGAAGAGAAGAAAATATTTCAATGGAAAGTCTATTATATTCAATTCAGTTAACTCTGTGCTGCTCTACCAGAGCTTATTGCAGCAGTTTGAGGAGGCCCTGGCCACAGAAGACAGAGCCTTAGATTATGAAGACAGCAACACCATGCTGGAGCAGAGCCCCGCTTCCACGTCCTGGGACAGAGACAGAGAGGACGAAGCAGCACCAGCGGAGGACACCAACCTCCCAGATGGATTCGAGACGCAGAGAAATCGCCTTATAGATCTTCTCATGTCCACCCGGAGCAAAAGCCTGTCTGGCTGTTTTGGGGGAAGGCTGGATCGCATAGGGTCCTCCAGCACCCTCGGGTGCAACTCTAAAAAAGGTTAGCTACAACCACTGAATACAGTGACATTAAAATTACAATATATTTTTATGGTATATAAATTATTTTACATGTGGATAGTTGTCCATTAACTTTTTTTTCATTTAAAATAAGGATTTTAGATTAAAAGTTACATTTAAAAGGGGGAAAGTATATTTAAATCTAACTGTCACCATTTCCCCCCTGTTTTCAATTACCTTTGCCTTCAATAAGTATTTTTAATGGTTCTGTGGTGTGACAAATAATACAAGAAAAAAGTGTAATTATTTCATGTGCACTGGAAGGAAAATATCTGTAGACATTTTGCTAGGGCATTTTCCATTAATTTTCCAGACATTTCCTTTAACCATGTAAAACACCTGTGAAAAATTAAAACGGGAAATTACTTCATATTAGCACATTGCCCAATGTATCTGACCTTTTCTGCATTGCCCCAATGTTTCTGAGCTCATAAAAACTGCATGAGTAGTAATTACGGTTGACATGGAAATTGAATTTGTAGGAGTAGAAAAATTAAAGCAAAATGTATGTAAAACTGAAACTGTGTGAGATATTTAAACATGAAAACTAATGTAAAATGTGGAAATGAAACCAACAAGACTTTGTTACAAAAACCCTTCCATGTTTTGCAATCCACGTTATGACATCTGCTTTATATTATCTGATGGTTGATATATTTATTACGTACAAGTAGTTGAGTGCTAATCGGAGTGTTGAAATACATACAGTATGGTATAATTATGTGCATTATTAATGCTCATTCTGTATTCATTTATGAGGTTTATGAGATTTGAATACTCTTGCTGGTGTTTTAATATCCCTGCTGGCTTTATCCAAGTAGCACTTCTGTTATTCTTTTTGTGTGTCACACATTTCTACAGCTGAAACTGTACTTCGAAATAAAATGTAAAACACGTGTCGTTTTTGTTTCAAGAACGGGATGTTTAGATCCCACGTTGTAAGGCTTTTGAGGTGTAGTATTGAATGCTAATAAAATCCCGAGTTTAAAAACATTTCTAGTATTTCTTTAACAGTGAAGCACAAAATCTCAATGGCTAACATAGAAACAGAGAAACTCACCATCAACCCCTTTCCCTCATTCAAAGGCATCTATGTTGTGACTCATTTAACACCCACACCATCTCTTCTAATGGCCATTATCAAACTCATTACAGGACACACTATAATGAGTGGAACAGCTGCAGGTGGTTATTACTCCTGAGCTTATCAACACCTGCCCTAAGCCTTAAAAACTACAGCCATGTCAGCTTTAATCCTATTACACAAGCTCGACGGGGTCTCTCCTGATTGCATGAATAATGCCTCCATTTCAGCAGTGGACGGCTCTCATTAGAAACTTCAGATCTCCTCAGTGAGTGCGTCACATAGGCCTACTAACAGACTGTCAGAGCCTGATTTCTCTGGTCTAGTGTGAATACAGTTAGAAAGCACTGACAAGAGAATGAGCGAGTCGAGACCTTCATATCTTCCAATTAGACGAGCGCTCCTCTTGGAAATCTCATGCCATTCCCGAAGGTGAGGATTGGTGTTAGCCAGCGGGTTAATCCACTAAAATGAGAGATAAAGTGGCAGATGTGATGTATGACCATAGGCAAAATGTCCTCCAGTCGGCGGACAACCATTTTTATACTTTCTTGTATTTTTAATGGGTAGATCTCTGTCAGGATAGGATTTTTTTACCCACTGATCTGAAAAGGAATGAAGGGATTGACAGGAGTATGTATATGGTCAATTCAAGTCAATTGAGATGACTGTCAAAAAGTGACTCAATTCCACCATATGCTGTAGTTTCTTATGGGCACTTTTGGTTACGTAGACTTTTATAATATGAAAACACACTTTTCACACTTCACTAGTTTATTGCATTTGTCCACTAGCAATGTCAGTGGATACTGATACATAATAATCACGGATGAGAGAATTCTGTCTGAAAGTCATGAATATTATTTACAATATACATATAACAATTATGTTAATGACAGTGATGGAAATTACAATATGATTTTTTTGGGGAATAAAATGTCATGGCTAGAATTTTATATCTTGCATATAATAATAATAAGGTTAAGTTTAATCAAGATGTTAGTAGGTAGCAAATTATGTATTAGCTACTCTAATTGACTTTTTCTGCATATTGCTAGAATATTCACACTTCATTTTCACTCATTTTACATAATTTGACAAAACTGCAGCTTTATTGGATTTTTCGTTGTCTTTCTCACAAATCACACTTTATATTTAGTTTCAAGCATGTTCACTGACAATATTGGCACCTTGGTAAAAAAGTACACTAACTTTTGAAAAAGGTTGTGGTAAAATTGTTGATGGAAATGATGCCACAAATGCAAGGCAGTTTTTTAGATCATCACATAGTTTTAAACCTATAATAGGCTTATTCATTTTTTTTAAAATGATTTTCATAGCTTAAGATTGAAAGTCTGTGTCTGGTACAATAATACAATAAAGTCAGTTAATATGACACCTATATATATATATATATATATATATATGAAGAGTTCAGATGCAAAAGCCTCTAAGCGCCATCTGAAATTTTCTTCTAGAATGATAATTTTTATCAAGCTCGTATATTTAAGTTCAATAATTTCACATAAATGGCAATGCAAATGACATATTAATTGTCATATAAGTGAAATTACTGAACTTAAATATACAAGCTTTATAAAAATTATCATTCTAGAAGAAAATTTCAGATGGCACTTAGAGGCTTTTGCATCTGAACTCTTCATATATATATTCATATATGTATATATATGTATGTATGTATGTATGTATGTATATATATATATATATATATATGTTTCAAAAGATAGTGAAGGGGAAGCAGTGCCAAGAAGTGCAGCGTACATAGGAACTTCTTCAATACTGTTTGCAAAGCAGATAATGGCTGAGAATTTTAAATCTAGACAAAGAAGCTTTTATATTCTAAGATTTATATCTTAAATTCTCTTGTAAGATTATAATTTATTGAAATCTGAATTCATGAACTAGAATAACACCACAGATAGAGTCTGAATCTTGTCAAGAAAAGTCTGTGTCAGTGACGCATCAAAAAAACATTGTTGTGAACGATTGGAAACCTGTACAAGTACAATTGAAAATGAACACAGGTCCACGAACATGTTGCCTCCCTTATTCACTATAATCATTCTTAGTACAAAAGCACAGATTGAAAAGCAAATGAAAATGGAATGAAAGCAAAATGACAACAGCCTAATTTGCCATTGAGGAAAGCCACAATTAGCTCAACGTTTTATGAGCCTTGTTTCCTTGGTGGAAATCGGATCTGTGCTGAAATAGTCCATGTCCGACACATCAGCCTACATTAGGAGGTTTGATGCATGTGTCAGAGTGTGTTTAACTCCACACACTCGGCCGTGAAGAACTAAATGATTCCGCCACTGAGCTCGACTGTGAATATGACTGACTGAAAAGCAGGTGCAGGGACTCTTTATTCACATCAAACTGCTCAATATCTTAATACTGGATACTACAAAAAACTCACAATGTATATAGATGGAAATCATGTGATTTATTGCTATATCACAATTAAGTCCATTTTAAATAATTTCACTACATTGCTTTGAGCAGATGTTGCCATGTCCATCTCCCTCTAATGGAACTATTTCAAAGAAAAAAATATGCATACTTTTTTACTAATAGTCACTTTATTGTCAAGTTTTGCCTTTGTCACTCATCAATTTCACTTTTATAGTATTATTCATTTAACTAAAGATAATTTCCTTAATGCCATCATCCTCCAGAAAGTGACAGTGTTGCATTAGTGATCAATTGAAAATATATTAAAATGGAAAAGTTATTTTATATATATAAAAACATTATTGCTGTTTTTACTGTATTTTGATTAAATAAATGCAGCCTTGGTGAGAATTAAAGACCTGCTTAGAGTCTTACCGACCAACAACTTAAATGGTAGTGTATTTGTATATGCCGTTCTAGAAGTAAGCCATATATATATTTATGGCTTACTTCTAGAACAACATATACAAATACACTGCCATTTAAAAGTACTGTGCAAAAGTCTTTGGCACATTGGTATTTTCACACACACAAAAAAAGGTTAAGCCAGTTATTTATATCTTTTGCTGTAGTGTGTCAGTAGGAAGTATCAGTTTACATTTCCAAAAATTCCTATTGCCATTAATTGTAATAATCCAGTGAGATTTTTGTATGCACAAGGAGTCTGACAACAGCCTGTATGATCCACACGGAGATCTGATCTCACCATCACTGAGTCCGTCAATGATTACATGAAGAAATGTGACGGACTAAATCCAGAAGAAGTGTGGCAACATCTCCAAGACGCTTGAAGAAACCTGTCAATTTTGATTTAATGGTGACTTTTATCAGGGCATTTTTTTTTTTTGAAAACTCTTTGTATAAGTACTTCCTTTAATGGCACACACATACAAAAAGCATATAAGGTTGCGTTATAGCTGTGTAAGGTCCACCATTATTTACTCAATTCAAATACTGTAAGAATTGATTTTTTAATGACAATGACCAGAATCTGGTTATGAAAGCTGATTGGCACGTTTTATACAGATCTTATAGCTTAGCGGAGGCATTCCATTTCATGAATATTAAATGATTAAAATGAGTTTCCTTAACCATTTTATGATATAAGAACAGTTTTATAAATCCTATTAGGAATGCTGTAGAAATACTGACCAAAACCTGAACTCATTCTACCAAGCAAGTTTACAAGGGAATTTTATTTTGACTATACTGCATTGTATCCATCACCTGAAAAACCATAATGATAGAATACATGACACTAGAATGGAGTATTGAGATTACAGATGATTTTCACATAACATTTGCATGTCACTTTATGAAGCTCTTATAACAGACGGATGGTGTTCAGTCAACTGTCTATACCTGCAGCACATTTTTAGTCAACAAATAATCTGTATGGTTATAAAACATACATTTGAAAAGACACATCAAATAAAACTGATGGTTTCACATCACAATAAAAAAAACTGCAATAGATAAATTACATTTTAAAGCATAATTTAAAACAATATTTGCAGTGTGATATAATGTGACAAAATTACAATTATGTGACAAAATCTCCTCAGTGGAATTCATCTTAAATAAATCAAATAAAAAAAGAGAAGGAATGTGTAGTATATAAATGTGCTATCATTTCTTCTAATACTATTTAGTCTGCTCTTATAAGTCCCTTGAAATCAAACCACAGTCGCATTATGATACTGATATCATGACCGTACATTACAGTGGATGTCAGGTTACAAAAACAAGAATATTACATAAATCCCTGTAATTTAGTGACTTGATGGTGGTTTGATTGGTTCATTAATACAAACACACCCTGAGAACTTTCTTCCCTGACAAAACAACAATCAAGAATGTCAGGAAATTTCAATGGAATGGCCATAATGATTATTTGAAGATACGCTAATAACAGTAAAAATATTGTTAATGCCACAATTACAATTTTCCACTTGTTATAAATGCCAAAAATGACAGAAAGGCCTCATGAAAATAGGTCAAATTCCACCCCAAATCAAAGAAAAGGAAAAAAAAATGGATTTGTTTATAGAGTAAATTAAGCCTTATTTAACTATTTATTTAATTTGTTGAATTTTAACGTTAATTTTACAATTTATAATTACTGTTATGCGCCATAAATGGATTTTAAGCAATTCCAATTATTTATATTTTGATGACTCTCTTTACATTAATTAACAAATACAGTGAATTTTAAAACAAATATCTGTATTATTGTAATACAGTAATTGTATCGAAATCAGAATAAACGATGGCAATAGAATTTAAATATTCCTTTGACAGAACAGTAACGAGAATCATTTTTCATTTGGGGGAAATGTGCTTCATTATCACAATGCCATAATGCTAAAAAATCCTAATGGTCTAAAAAAATAAGCAGCAGCATTTTCTTTATACACACACAAATCTTTCTTTTGATTCTGGGGTGAATAATGACACAGACATGTTCTTGGTTTCATAATATTTACCCTTTAAGTACCCCAAGATTTTGACCAGGGACTGTGGTCAGTGGTTTATCTCACTCTTTGTGCAAAAGCAAACATTCATAAATACACAGAAATGGTCAGCACAATTTAACACATTCAGAACTTAAAGAGACAAAATCAAAAGTGCTACAGTGAGGTTGGTAAAGCACGGGCAGAGAACATCGTCAGTATGAGGAAATCAGGATGCTTTCCTGAAATGTGTTGATTAATGGTATCTCACCTGCATTAATTGTGTGTGTTTGTGCCTGGACGGGTCAGATACCGAACTCTAGCGGTCCACGCAGTAACTAGGAATGGCTTAAGGGTCGACCTGAAGCAGGGGTTCAGGTCCCTGGAGCGTTCGGCTCGTCTCATCTCATCTCAAGCGAGCCGCTGCTCGAGTATGGCTGATTGATCGCAGACGGCGCCAGAGGAGTCTTAGATTGTGATGTAATGCTGTCGAAGTTTAGCAACTAAAAACTCATGGGTAAGATTATGTCTGGTGATTATTCCCACAATCTGCAAGAGACACAAACAGCAAAACACAAATGTATGAAACCATTCTTGTAGTTTACTGAGCTTCATCCAAGAAAATATATTCTGAGAAAGAAAAAAAAAAAAAGAGAGAAAAGGTTTATCCAAAAAATTTTAATTCTGTTGTCATATACTCACCCTCAATAATATGGTTTGTTTTATGTTTAGCTTTTTTTGTTCATTTGGAGCTTTACAGCTCCTGGACACTATACTTTCACTGAATGGGAAAAAAGCAGCATGAACATTGTACAAAATTTCTCTTCTTGTGTTCCACACAACACCATAAAGGCCAATAAGTGATGATAGAATTAAACATTTTTGGTGAACTATTCCTTTAAAGGGGTCATATGATGGTTCTAAAAAGAACATTATTTTGTGTATTTGGTTTAATGCAATGTGTTTACACGGTTTTAGGTTAAAAAAAGTCACTATTTTACACACACTGTACATTATTGTTGCTCCTCTATGCCTCGCCTCTCTGAAACGCGTTGATTTTCACAAAGCTCATCGTTCTGAAAAGCGCGGTGTGCTCTGATTGGCCAGCAATTCAGTGCATTGTGATTGGCCCGAAAACCTGAAGCGTGAGACGGAAATGTCACGCCCCTTACCAGATTTGGAACATCAGCTCCCAAAGCAATAATGACAGGTGATAATGTCGGAACTACCTTATCAATTCGAGCCCGAATCTGATGCAGATGACCAAGCTGATCGATCAACTTTGCCAGCGCGACTGGACCAGAACTTATCAGATTGGTAAGGTTCCATTTCATTAGGGAGATAATTATTGATTATAATGACTTTTTCTGTCTTTTTAAGCAATGCGTTAACGTTATGGGGGGGAGAACACTATTTAAACATAAAAACCATGTCTGCATTTGTGATCGTAGAAACGACAAACAATCGTTACTCTCTACTACTCAAAATTCGTGTTTGAATATTCAGCCTATAAGTATCTTTTCATATTTGAAGAATTTGCTACTGTGTCTGTGAGTCAGAAGCGCCAGAATGCAAAGATGGAATTGCCCCACTTTCTAGAATCAGCCTTTGATTGAACCGGCCTTGTACTCTCGCAGGTTCTGGAAACAGTCCTCCGAAAATCGCGCAGCACACAGTCGAATATTTTGGTTGTACTGTTCAGGAACACTGTTGTAAATAAAGCTTAACCACTGTTTTCTAATTGTGTCCTCTTTTGGAAGGCCAGACAAAGTAGTTTGGCTTTTGCAACGAGAAACACAGCGTCTCCACGACATGGCGGTAACAATTACACAGCGAGACTAAAAGTTCTGCATTCTTTCTTTGCGTACACATTTGGGCGCTGTAATGAAACTCTGCCCCCACACACTGACGTAGATTTGTTGGGCGTGTTTGAACGAAGCGTTTTAGGAAGGCGTGGCTGAGCCTTAACTTTTACAAAGAATATCTCTTTAGGTTTGAGACTTTGAGCTTTGTAACTCTGCAGATCTTATACATGCACAAACAGCTGCATAACACACTAAAGATTAGCCTGGCTCCGCCCTCCTGCGTACTTCCGCTCAATTTTATTTCCCTTCAGTACTACGTCTGGGATTGTGGTGTATTCTTTGGTTTTCTCCGATCATTTTTTTGGCGGTCCAATCAGCGAACAGAGGGAGTGGCTGAGAACGATGACATTGAGGTCATGCGCTAGTTTGAGTTGTAGGGTTACGTCACGACCAAAGGTTAGCGATTGGTTATGGCAGATCCAATAGTTTTAAATTTCAACAGAGTTCCCGCCTTCAAGGAAGTTAACGCTTGTCAATGGAGAGAGGCCAGACTCTCTGTACAAATGAAATGTACGAGAGTCTGGTAGAACCAGGCTAACTAAAGATAAAGGAAAACAAGAAATCGCATTCAAATTAATGAAGACACAGAAGGTTTCTTCTATATTTCTTTGCCACTTTGTTTCCATCGACGTGTTTAGATGTTTGTGCTTATTAAGGGTGTTTACACAACAACTAAAAACGGAAAGAATTCTTTTGCCTTTCTGAAAACAATCCCCGTTCACACGGGTCCGCGAAAATGACTAAAAATGCTGCATTATGCATTCCAGGCCAGCAGTTGCCGATGTCACTTAGTAAAGAAGCACTACGCTATAGACGGAACACATACAGTAATACGCATGCGCATGACGTCACCATTTCCACAAATTTGCGTTTTTGTAGTTTACATGGGGGCGATTTTTGCACTTTGACAGTCTTTAAAAGTTTGCATAATCAGGCCCCCAAAACTCCACTGTTGTGTAAATGAACGGTCAAAACTCATAAAGAGTTTTCTGTTTTTAGTTGAAAACAGTGTAGGGTAAACGTCCCTCAGTCTAAGACGTACCTCTCCCACGGCATTGACTACAGGCAAGTGTCGAAGCCCCATGGTCCTGAACAGATTGAATACTTGGGAGACGCGTGTATTTGGAGAGACTGTATTCGGACAGGGGTTCATGTAAGGAGTCACATCCTGTAAAAAAAGAAAAAAGAAAAAGAAAATCAGGCTAATTATGTCTGAGAGAGACCACTGAACAAACTGTCATCACTGCATTGCTCACTTTACAACAAGAGCTCTTCAACGTTTCCAATTAACACCAATTAATAGTCATTATGCACACCAACACACATCATGTATAACTGATATCCAGCAGTTTATGAACTGCTGTGAGAGTCACGGCATTCCCTGATGAGTTTTATAGGTCAGAGGACTTGCCACAATCATGCGTGGATTGAGAAGGGCCAGGTCGAGATCGTGGATGTCAGGGAATCGTGGGTAGTCCTCAGTCATCTCTGAATGAGAGAGCCGTGGCTGTGAGGCGCTCTACAGAGTGGAGGAAGAGAGAGAGATAGGTTGGTTGACATGTATCTGGTTGATTCGTGTAGAGCTATGAACAAGTTAAACAAGGGCAAATTAAAGTATCAAAGTTCCTAACTTTGTTTGCTGCTAATTCTGCTAAAGGAACGTATAAACTGCTAAATAATTATAGGTTTTTACTTATTATGGAATATACTTCAAATATATACTTAAGTGTGAACTGAATATAATGTTTTCTTATCTGCATTTTAATTGGAATTAAATGAAAATGTATTAGAGTTTAAATTTATATTAAATGCAATTAGTTTTTTGACACTTAAGTAGAACTGAAGTACTTCATTAATCTTCATTTATTAATTCATCATTATATTGTTATAGTGTACTGGCAAATGTACTGACAACTTTAAATGTAATTTTTTAGTAATTACACATTTGTAATTATGAGTTTACAATATTTAAAATATATTAAATGTACTAATGAATAACAGTTAAAATCAGAATCATAACTACTTTACATGAAGATTATTAAAACAATGATTTAAAATGTACTTAAACTTTTCACTTGACATTATTACAAAGTGAACTTTAGAAAATGAATTGTGTGGAAGTCATGCAAGTATATTCTCTAAGTACACTTAAGTGGCCTTTTATTTTATTTTATTTTATTTTATTGATATTATAATATCTACAAGTACAGTTTAAAAAAAAAGATCTCAAGTTTTTATAAATATTTTACTACTAGAATAGGTTTTCATGCTTAAACATTCAAAACACATTTTACATTGTTGCAGCACCTCTCTTCCCAGTCTGTCAGTAACTCTGTTTAATTCCGGTCTCTATGAAGCCCCTCCTTCTAAATAGGGCAATGTGCTCTGATTGGTTGGCTGGACCAGTGTGTTGTGATTGGTCAACCGCTTCCAGATTGTTTGGGAAATATCATGCCCCTTACCATAACCGAGTTTCAACACATTACTATCACAACTCAACTAGGTCTCGCCCCTCTATTTTACATATGCCTTGGGCATGAATTATTTAAAGGATCCTATTATGCTTTTTCACTTTTTCCAACTTTAGGTAGTCTGTAATGTTGCTGTTGAGCATAAAAGAGATCTGCAAGGTTACAAAGCTCAAAGTCCACTTCAAAGCAACATTAGGAAAAATAGCATAATAGGGGCACTTTAATAGTTCCAATTATACGTTTTATGTAGTTGCTATGATGTAAAAAAAGAGCAAAGCTTTGCCTTCACCTGATAAACAACATTAGTGTTGACATCACTACAACAACATCTGGCTTCTGTAAGGCTGTTCACCACCGCTTAGCACAATTAACCATGGTTTTGTGATTGATTACTGTTTGTAATCGTAGTAAACATAGTTTTCCAACAAATATCATGATTAAACGTCAAACGTATAATGAGTATAACGTTTCTAAAATGTATAAGAAAATTACCAAAAAAACACACTACTCTGAAACGTCCTGTGAAATCCTGCTTGCGAAGTCTGTGCATGAAATCCGTTCTTGACGATCCGCTTGTTTGTTAACATTCTTAAGTCTGAATCAGGCTTGAATTGGTTTGAAATTGACTGCATCCTTAATATTTACACCTGAGCAGATGAAACTCACGGTTATTGTAGGGGTAGAGCCCGACCGATAAAGGATTTTTAAGGCCGATACGGATACAAATATTTGGTGTTCGACCGATATATATTTGTAAAAAAAATCCAGAAACGCGTAACAAAACATGAACAGATTTCCCTAACATTAGTTATTTGTCGTTATTTAAGAGTCCTCAGCCTTACTAAAAAAATATGATAATGCAGTTTAAAAATAAACTTGTTTTTGTAAAGTCCTTTGAACAAAAAAATTCAACTATTATTATTAATATTGACAGTAATAATTCAATTATGTAATAATGTGTGTGTGTGTGTGTGTGAAGAACTGATAAGATTGTAAATGTGTACCTTGAAATGCAATGTAAGTCGCTTTTGATAAAAGCGTCTGCCAAATGTCAATGTTATAAGCTACCTTATAATTACAATGTCAACTTGCTTATCCCTTTACCTGCACTCTTTTAATTCTATCCATCTATTCCATCAAGCTACAACAAACCATTTTCAATCATCATTTGCTGCCTGCCTTCTAAAATCTACTACTTAGTGATGCACTAAATACATCATGTGACTCGTTAATGCTGCGGCTAAACGAAGTCAGCAACGCACACTTGGATTTCACACGTGTAAAAGAAAAGCTAACTTTTATGCACAGGCTATGTTTGATACTTTTTCTCTATGTCTAAATGTTCACTCCTCGCGTGCCTAACTTACATTTTACAATGCAGAGACTTGAACTACAGATATGCTAGTTATAAATACAGTAATCATTGCTTTATTTAGGCAGAATAAGTTTGTTGTGATTTCCAAGCTCATTGATGTTAGCGATCTTCCTTGTATAGTGCCCTCTGGTGGACAAACTATGCAGCACCAACACTCATAACATGGTTGAAGGGTGTTTCGTCCGCTTTTATTTTATTTTTTAAATATTCATTTATCGGCCATTATAAATGCAGATACCGATAGTTTGGAAAATGCCTAATATCGGCCCGCCGATATATCGGTCGGGCTCTAGTAGGGGGCGTGACATTTCCCAACGTTTCGAGCGGTGCCAATCACAACACTAACCAGCTAACCAATAACAGCACATTTCGTATTTCGGAAGGAGGGGCTTTATCGAAACTGGAACTATACGGCACGTTCGAGCCAGACTAGGGAGAGAGGAGCTGTAAAAATGTAAAATAATGTGCTTTTTGAACAATCAAGAATGAAAGCATATAGGACCCCTTTAAATGAGGAATATTGTGATGTTTTTGTTCCCAGAAGAAACCTCAAGACTACAATGGAGCCATTTCAGGGAGTTCAGAAACTGTGCTTACTGATATAGACAGTGCTTAATTTGTAAAGTGGGAGGTCCCGGAGCGCAGAGGGGGGTGGATCCGGCGACTCAAAACGGGGGTTGGAGGTAACGGAACCAAAAAAATAAATAAATAAATAAAAATTACACTGCCTATGTAGCTTCTCTGCAGGGACAGCGCCAGAGAATTTTTAACGCATGTGCTGAGTGGGTGCTAGATCATTAACGGGGAGCTGCGCAAAACTTGGCCACTAAATATTTAATATTCAGTTATGTTAATGATCACAATTAAAGTTTTAATTTTATTAAATTGAACAAGCGCAACATTCAGCATTCAATCAAATATTCTAAAAGATGTAGGCTATTATTAATAATGATGTTATTTCAACACAATATCTCGTTATTTCGAAATAATATGTGTGCGTGCATTTGTAAATCCGGTGACGTGTGTATTGATTTTTATTAATAAACAAGTGTTTTCTCTAAAAGTGTCGACTCGGCTGCAAAGATTAAGTTGACGATCGCCATCTCCGTGTGAACGCGCCTATAGAGAGAAATGCACATAAATAGGCCTAATGGATTACATAATCAGAGAGTAGCCTTTTTCTTTTTTCGTTTTGAATTATTTTGTTTAAAGACATTTCAAGCTTTGTGTATTTGATGTATTTTTCATGTCTGTGTGAGGCATACACAGAGTTTCGTTAAGTTAGGATGTGCTCCAGTTCACGTGCAATGCAAGTGAGCGCGCAGGCGCCTCCATGATTGTCTGTTATATTTGTTTCGTATTCATTAAATCCAGGCAATTGGTAGATGAAAAATTGATTAAAATTAAGATACAATTTATACAAAACGAAATTCACTTTAAAGAAAGGCTTTCTACAAAACAACTTGATGAAGTGGTCAAAATCATGTCTGACCCGCTCCATGTCTCATACTGCGCATCCTATCTTACTCGGTCATGCTGCTCACTTTTCATAAATCAACATAAATGGAAAAAAAAATAACATTATAATATTTTAACAAATATGAAACTAAATGCGCTTTTTTAATGGCTACAACAGTATAGTAGGCCTACATACTCTCTATTTGTACAAATTTCTGCACATGAATTTAATTCTGAATTTTGCACACACAAGTTGAAAGGCATTTGTTCAAATCAAGTTCACGGATAATTGTGCGTGCATTTATTAATCATTATGATACTAAAATCCTAACAAAGTAGGCTATGCTATGTACAAAAAATCAGATGAGCCCAGAATATGAACGCATTTACACGTTAAGCATTTTCCTCCCATAGAAAACCATTATAAGAACGCTTAATGTGGCTTAATGCAGATTAGAATGTCCCCTTATTATGTCGAAATAACGAGATCAATACTAGGCTACTGTGTCCACCGTGGTCTCCTTCTTGATCAGCGGAAACGATTTTTGCTTGTTTGGGATCTGACTGTCCAGCGTATTTGAAAAAGTTAAGCAAACTTTTCTGTCTTTTTGACATTTTTCCCCTGAGTGAAACGATCGAGGCTAACAGCAATCTCAACTCGTACAACAAGCGTGCAAGTCATGTGTCACAAACATTGAACACTACACAAACAGTAATTTTATTTTTTTTCATTTAGGCAATTCATTTTAGTGACACAGGAGGTGCCGGATCCAATAAAAAAGGTTCCGGATCCAATGTCGGAGGTGACGGAACATGTTCCGGCGTGTTCCGCTCAAATTAAGCCCTGGATATAGAGAATAACTCCCTTTGGATTGGATTTGTGCTTTCTAACTTTGCAGACCTCTTTAATGCTCAAACAGCAACATTACACACTAAAAAAAAGCATAATAGGTTCCCTTTAATGAGAGTGGTTAATAATAATATTGTTCCCTGATCATGCTGTCTTGATTAGCCAAATGGTGGAGAAAGCTATAAAGTTTTAATAAAATATTATAAAAAAAACAGGAACAATTATTAATAAATTACCTAAATTATAATTGAATTTTAATGTGCACTTTCAAGTAATTACAAGGCATAAACATAAGGAGACTACAGGGATGATTTGACCGCCTCAAAGAATGATGAGAGTAATATGCAGAAAATCGAGGTGGGAAATGAAGGCAGGAGAAAATGTGATGAGACAGGAAGAGAACAAACCAAAGGGAAGAAGAGAGAAGAATCAAGGAGAAGGGAAACAGGAGCAGGCGTTTGAATGACACTGACCGACTGGTTTTCAGCATAGCAGACGCCGCGGATCAGCAAGTTGACGAGCTGTGAACGCAGGATGAGCCCGTGAAAGGTGAGCGGGCGGAACCTCTCCTCCATGGTCCACTCCTCACTGGGAGACTGGTCCGGGTAAAGGTTTGGGTACGGCACATGCCTGCCAATATCAACAACACACAGCAGTCTCATGTAAACGGCTCACGTGGGAAAATAGATTTCCTTTGCTCTTTTTAAATAAAAGGCACAATACTATCACAGCTCTTCCCCAGTACACCGACATCATTTATTAAAAATAAACATCAAAAACATTCATTGAAAAATATCAGCGTATTAACATATGATCTCTTATGTTTTCAATATTCAGGTAACTGGTCTGCCCTGGATTACATATAGAGGAATTAAAAGTACATGAGCAAAAAAACTGTTTAAGTCTAAGTGTAAAAGAGAGGATGGAAGTGGTCATGTCACCAAACGGACTTCTGGGAGCTATAAATGCTCAAAAGTGGAGAATATGCAGTGTTTAAATATTTCTGTGACAATATACACTGCATGCAAAGTACTGTTATATGAATTCATCTTGTCTCAATGCTCAGTGTTCCATAATACATATTCTTTTCAACTAGAACAGGGTGATAATAGTTCTGGATGTAAAAGGTCAAAGTTCGTCCAACTGACCTCCTCTCCAGCATCTGCTGAAGCATGTCCTGCCCTTCCTCCGCCGGCTCCACAACAACCCGCTCATCACACACATTGCGTAGCTCACTCGACGGGTATGATTTCATCGACTGACACCTCCGTCTCTGCTCCCCCGCACGCGTCAACACACTGGTTTTCTGAAGGAGCAGAAACAACAAGAGTGAAACAGGGTTTCGTTTTTTTGGACATAGAAACAAAAATAATTAATAATCATAAACTAACAATACAGCATTTATTATTTTTGGTTAATGTTAATTTCTACACATGCTTATTGCTAATACATTTTTACACAACTTTAAAATGTTACTTTTTTAACTTTTTTTATTTTAACAACTTTTATATTTATTTTAAAATAACTTTTAAAATAACTATTTTACTTTAAAATAATGTTAATCTATTATTTTACATATTGAAGGACTTGATCTACCCATCAGATTTAAGTTGTATTTTGAGTGGATACATATTTTAGAAGTGGATAAAGTTATAATATATTAATGAAAGATTTGGTACATTTCTCAGATCACAACAGATTTTTTTTTTTTTGCAATTGTCTGCTGTTTCCTACATCAATTGCTCATTTCATGTTGATCAAAATATATTGTACTGGTTCTCTGTTGCATAGTCTTTAAAATATTAAAACATTAAATGCTAAATGTAACCAGTCATAATCTGTTAATCTTTCCACACACTTCTATTAATTTGTTTTTTGTGTGTCCTGAATTGACAAATTGCTGCCAGGTGAATGTTGACTTTTTATTTTTTCCCCTTTGTTCTGTGAAATAGTTGTGTCTAATGACATATGTTTCAATAGAAATGACATTAAAGTGTATCTTATTTTACCATAAATCCTTGTCAGAACACTTTAACCATATAAGTAATGATGAATTAATAAATGAAGATCTACTGTAAAATGGTTGTGTCTTTTTTCTTTTTTTGTACCACAATGACATTGTACTGTAATTTGTTGATTGCAATCAATATTCCACATACATTAATGTGTACATTTTGTACCACTGAAATTGATGCTATGCTATACATAATGCAACCTTGTGCATATTCAATCATTGTCATCAAAACCATAGCCATAGTTTACATCAGAAAATACAGACTGAGTACACCGTTATATCGACAACATGGCTAAGCATTCTTGTTTGCGGCATCAATTTAATAATTAAAAAAAATACTGCATCCTGTTAATGTACAACAATACTGAGGTGCAAATAGTATCTGCCACTATTTATAAGTTAGTAGCAGCATCTAACAACGATTTGCACTTATTGCAAAGCACTGTATATTTGTATATTTTACAAAGAAAAGATTTACTTTTGAGAGATGAACCAAGGATTTTAAGCAAGTTACAGGCTTTTTGCAGGTAATTCATTGTGTTGTGCGGTTTGAATGAATTGTTGAGAAATGCACTTACTGGTTTGCAAATGCTAAGGATGATTTAAGAAATATGCCAAAGCATCTGAGAAAAACTGTATTAGTTAAAGTAAAAAAAAAAAAAGTAAAAAAAACACACTCTCTAGTCTCTGTGATAATCCGATCCCTAATTATGGTTCAGGTCCTTCCTTCAATATAGTCTATTTTATCATCCGGCAGGCAAAACGTCATTTCAACTCTATCAAATAAAGCTCATTTCTGTGTTACTGAGCGAGACGTAAACAGCAGACCATTTGCACCATCTTGTGGTCAAAACACTGTAGATAAATACTGGTACAAATGGTGTGATGTACCTTGAATTTGATATTGTTGCTTATGAGGATATTTCCCTTCATAAACTCCTTCTCGTTATCTCGGTTCTCGGTGACGACGGGGAAGGCGTGATAGACTGTGGTCCTCAGGATGCTGACCAGAGACTGAATACGGGTGTGAGGATACACGTATGTCAGGTTGGGCTCCATGATGTCACTGGCTGTCAATCTAACAGGGAGATGGGGATAAATTAAAAACAAACGAGACAAATTTGTACAAGACAAATTATGAAGGGAAATATTACATGCATACATGCATTCACTCATTCATTCATTCACAAATTATTTTTTAGAGACGAACTAAGGCTTTAAACGAATTTTGAGAAATATACTTAGTCATTGAATGAATTTTGAGAGATGGGCTAAGGATCTGAATGAATGAACGAACCAACGAACCAACGATTTTAAGCAAAGAATGAATGAATGAAAGAGATGAACTAAAGATTTGAATGAATGAATGAATGAATGAATGGAGTAATGAATGAATAAATGAATTTTAAGAGATGAGATAAGGATTATTCATTCAGTGAATGAATGAATGCATGTTTTTTTAAGAGATTAATTTAAGATTTTAAGCAATGACTAAATTAATGAATTTTAAGAGATGAGATAAGGATTTTAAGCATTGAACGAGTGCAATGAATGAATGAAGTGGCCCCAAAAGCATTTAGACACATCATGTACGAACATCAGTGCATTACAAAATATCATATTGTTCCTAGAACTTGGATTATTTGACAAATAATGTTATGAAATGCAGAGATTTTTAAGTGTGTCTTAAAAGTTCAAATTCTGGGAGCCTCTGTGATCCACAATAATAAAAAGCCACTGTGACACGTGTAATACAAAGGTCTCACTTGTCCATCTCGACTTCTGTTTCCCACTCCAGCAGCGGGACTCCTTTCAGGTGAATGTGAATATCATATATTCCCTTATTAAAGAAATCTCCTGTCCATTTGGCCACCTGACAACAACAATGGTAGTCAGTGAAGAGAAGAATGAGACATTATATGTAGATTCTTTTTTTTTTTTTACCATATTAAATTTTAATTATGCTATACTGGGAAGACATTTATTAAGGGTGTAGTCTGATAGTTAAAAAGTCACACAAACTGTCCAGATAATAGTATTTATTATTACACAAATTTCCTGGATGATGATTTCCTATAAGACAAAAAAACACCAAATTCAGATTTTTGTTTTCCTACCATCAGTGTAATCATAATGGGAAGTCCGTAGGTGATCTCATTGGTCGATTCAATTAAGATTACTGTCAGGCTGATGGTCATTCTAACCACGCCTCCTAGGAAGGCAGCTGCTCCAATCAAGGCAAAGGTCCCCGAATAGATTTGCATATGGAAGTTACTGCAATTACACAGTAAAACAACATTTTACATTTATGGCAAAAGATTATGATGAATAAGATGCATTAAATACATGTGTCCTGTTCCAAAAGGTGACTTTGGTAGTTCTTAAAACACTATAAACAGAAATAAATCTTACATTTTGAGGACATTGGCCACCAGGCGTCCAAGTGAAGCTCCACAGAGAAGAGACGGGACAAACAGACCACTGGGGACGGACACACCATATGTCCAACAGCTCAGAAAAAAATATAGCACAAAGAACAGCGAGAGGGTGACCGGACTGAAGGTAGCTGTGAACAAAGCCAGAACAAGTAGGGAGAAATAAAGACAGAGAGGGTTAGAAAATAGAGTTGTATAGTCATACACATCTCAGGAAACTTCAACTTGATTTCTACGGACCACAATATCAGAGGTGACGGCTGGATGTTTAATGAAAATTTGGATTGTAACAATTATGAAAACAAGATAAATCAAGATAAAACTTTTATTGTGCCACATTTCGTTTCACAATGAGGCTCTAATTTTTTTTTTACTTTACATCAGTGTGATTTCACCCTCGCTAAATGTTTAGTAGTTTTTAGTAGGAGTGGAAGTGCACTACAGTTAATTATTTTGGTCTCATTTATTTTAATATAAAATATTCACTACCGTTCAAAGGTTTTAGATCGGTTAACCAAGGCTGCATTTATTTGATCCAAAATACAGCAAAAACAGTAATATTATGAAATATTTTGACAATTTAAAATGACTTTTATATTTGAATATATTTTAAAATGAATTTTCAGCATCATTACTCCAGTCTTCAGTGTCACATGATCCTTCAGAAATCATTCTAATATGCGGATTAGTCTTCCACCTCCACTAGTCTCATCGTGGAGGTGGAAACAAATTCAAATTACAACTCAAAAGTTTGGGGTAAATAAGATTAAAGATAAATATATGATTTTTATTGAACAAGGAGGCATTAAATTGACCAATAAATTGGTCTTTATTAAATTGAAGACTGGAGTAATGGCTTGGCATCAAAGGAATTAAAATAAAAAATAGTTTTACCAAAGTCTTGGTGAGCAAAAAAGACTTAAAAAACATTAAAAAAAAAAAATCATAATTATTCCAAACTTTTGACCTGTAGTGTATTATTAATAAGTCATTGAGTAATCGTGATCTCAATATTGACCAAAATATTATCTGTGCAAATGTGCAGTCCATTGCTGCATGTATGTTTCTTACCATTCTGGTGGAAGAGCTGATGGATTGCCACCTCTTGAGGGTTGAAGAACAGAGTCGCCATGTCATTATATGTGTTGTTGTAGCAGAAGAATCGTCGTATGGTTGAGTTCACCTCCTCACTTACAGAACCCTACAAAACACAAACCATCAGACAGTTGTTTTTTAATATCAGAAGATTACTAAATATAATTCACACTCAGGATAAAAAAAATCTACACCCTGAAATTTTACTTTCCTTGGATGCGGAAAAAGCTTTTGACAGGGTCGAGTGGGATTATCTCTTTTCGACCCTGTCAAAGTTCGGATTTGGCCCAAAAATTATATCTTTGGTAAAATTATTATATGTCCAACCCCAAGCATCAGTGCGGACTAACAATATGCATTCAAGTTATTTCCCTCTCAGCCGCTCGACTAGACAGGGCTGCCCGCTCTCGCCATTGCTTTTTGCAATAGCCATTGAACCCCTGGCTCTTTTATTACGTGCAACGGAGGAGTTCATTGGGATTAAAAGGGGAAAAATGGATCATAAAGTTTCTTTGTACGCGGACGATCTGTTACTATACATTTCAAACCCTGTTAAATCTGTTCCTGTGATAATGGAAATTTTGAAAGAATTTGGAGCAGTATCAGGTTACAAATTGAACTTATCAAAAAGTGTCTTATTTCCAATTAATTCTAAAGCCCGTATGAATACTAATGTGTTTAATATCTTTCCCTTTTCAATCTCAACAAAATTTAAATATCTTGGGATAAATATTACGCAGGAATATAACGGCCTCTTTAAGCACAACTTTTTGAAATTATATGATCAAACGAAAAAAGATATAGATTCATGGAAAAATCTACCACTTTCATTAGCAGGTCGAATAAATATTATTAGAATGAATGTTCTGCCTAAGTTTCTGTTCTTGTTCCAATGTATTCCGATTTGGATAGCCAAGGCATTTTTTAATAAACTAGATTCCCTCATGTCATATTTTATATGGAATGGAAAAACTCCAAGAATCAAGAAAATGTTCTTGCAAAGACCAACTTGCCAGGGAGGAATGGGATTACCCTGTTTCCGACGTTACTACTGGTCATGTAATATCCGCTCAATGTCGTTTTGGTTGTCCACTCAGGGGGCTGATTGGAGTAGGATGGAAAACGAAAGCTGTTATCCCACCTCGTTAAAAGCATTACTTTATTCAGCTTTGCCTATTTCAAAACAAAAACTTGAGAACCCAGTAGTTTCTCATTCAGTTAAAATCTGGTCCCAGATTAGGATGCATTACGGATGGAGGGGTGCGTCAACTTTAAGTCCATTGATTAATAATCATACATTTCCTCCATCAGTCTTAAATATGACATTTCTTCAGTGGGAACATAAAGGTATTCAATGTTTAAAAGATTTATTTATTGAAAATACATTTCCCACATTCAAACAATTACAGAGCAAATACAGATTGGAAAGTAAAGATTTCTTTAAATACCTACAGATCCGAAGTTTTATTAAGGGCTTATTTCCGTCTTTCCCTAATCAGCCCCCAAACTCTGCAATGGAAACAGTGTTTTTGCCTAATCCATTTCAAAGAGGGCTAATTGCTAAAATCCACAATGTGCTATCACAGGAAGAAACAACACCTACATTGGACCATTTGAAAAGAGCCTGGCAAGATGACCTAGGGGTGTCTATTACAGACAATCAATGGTCAAAAGCCCAAAGAAATGTTCATTCTACCTCTGTTTGTATTAGACATGGTCTTTTGCAGTTCAAGGTGCTACACAGAGTGCATTTATCCAAATTAAAGTTGTCAAAGATGTTTCCTTCCATTAATCCTTCTTGTGACAGATGTTCACAAGGGCCAGCTTCTCTTGCACATATGTTTTGGAATTGTCCTCACATTACGACCTACTGGAACACTATATTTCAAACCCTTTCCAAGATTTTGAAAAAAACAGCTTAAGCCAGATCCAATTTGGGCTCTTTTTGGTGTGAAACCAGTCAATGTACAACTTTCGGACACCCAAAACAGCATGGTTTGTTTTGTGACCTTGTTAGCACGGAGACTGATTATCTTGTGTTGGAAACAAAAAATGCCCCCTGCGCACTCAGCCTTAATGAAAGACATAATGGGTCATTTGAAATTGGAGAAAATTAAATACTTGTTAAGGGGGAAGTCTGAAATATTTTATTCAATGTGGCAAACTTTCATAGATTACTTTGGTGAGAATGTTTAATTGATTGGCTTAGCATGGAAATAGAAATGATGCCCTCTGATGTATGTTGTTTGTTATTGTGTTTTTGTCTTTCTGTATTTAATATGTAAAAAACCTCAATAAAGAGAATTATAAAAAAAAAAAAACACAAACCATTACTGCACCAACACTCTGATTCAAACTGCACACGAAAAAGGACAGCTTTCTAGAAATTAGAAGTTATAATCTCATAAAAATAAACTGAAGTGTGGACCTGGGGTGTGTTTCCCAAAAGCATCGTTAGCCAACTATGGTTGCAAGTCATTACCAACTAAGCTAAACAACTTGGTGTTTCCCGAAAGCATAGTTCCAACGAACATTCGCAAACAGCATCGCAAACGTGCGTGGTTGGAACTATAGCTATCGAGCTGTGGTTAGAAGCATAGTTTCCAGTTAAAATGACATGTGGATTGGGCACAGCATCAAGCTAACATTCAATACGTTCTATATCTTTCATCACATTTAAATTTACATTTTAATAATACATTTTAGCATGTCAACAATCAGCCCCGTTTTTGAGGAGTGTGCATGTGGATAAATGCACAAGGGAACTTTGGAGTATGATGTAGAGCAGGGATGGGCAACTTCGGTCCTGGAGGGCCACTGTCCTACAGAGTTTAGCTCCAACCCAGAAAAAATCACCTGCCTGTAATTTTCTAGTAATCCTGAGGACCTTGATTAGCTTGTTCAGGTGTGTTTGATTAGGGTTGAAGCTAAACTCTGTAGGACAGTGGCCCTCCAGGACCGAAGTTGCCCATCCCTGATGTAGAGGAACCCGCGATGAATCAAACATTAAATCGACAAAATCAGCAAAACGACAGGGAACAAAAATAGTGAAGTAGTCCTCAGTTTGTTACAGCAGCATGTCAGAAAATTATGTTATGTGGAGAAAGCTGCTGACTGAATGAACCGCATGTATACAAGAGTAAAGTGTACGCCAAATACTGCATGTTAACGTGATTAAATGCATGTTATGTGTCGTTCAAACGACAGAGGTGCAACCGCTTTAGGGAAATAGTCGTGACTAGCTAGTTAGTTTCTACAAAACGATGCATCATACTTTGGTGGTTAAGCAGTGAGTTACGTCGTTGTGCGGGAAACTCACACCAGGTTGTATCAACTGTTATTTCAGCTCAGCAAGTAATCATTACTTTCATCATTACTTGCTGTTCATTTTGTATTGCAAAACACTTGTGCTGCTACCGAGTTGGGATACGGGTAAGGTTAAGGACAGGTTTGGTGGTATGAGTAGGTTTAAGGGTGGCTTAAGGGGTAAGGGAAGGTTCAACAGTGTAATTATAGATGTAACCACAGAAATTAATTACAGATGTAATTACAACAAAGGCATTTTTACATATTAGTACAATGTAAAAACATCCATGTACTAGAGTTCTGGATAAATTGAGAATCATCTTTTTTTGTTTCAAAAAGAGATCACAATCCTCCCACGATTAGACAACTAAATAAAATAATGCAATTTACTAGAGGTTCTGATAAAATATAAATTGCTGCAGTCTATTTAAAACTGTTTAATTAATTAGAATTAATATTTTTTTTAAATGGTTTGAATGACTCACTCATAAAGACTTCACTTGCTTCATTACTGGATGAATCAGCGTTTTTGAACGAATCTCTTGAATGAATGATTTAATGACAAATAATTTTTTTAACAGTCACACCTGGTGGCAATAACAATGTGATCGATACAATTGTTATTTGAAGCGCCAAGTTAAGTTACTTTTAGTGAAAGATATTTGAATACTGCTATCCTGCTACCGATCCCAATCTGAATTCTGACTTATGATGCTGCCTGAATCATAATCACACCGTGTTCGTTCATTGGCCAGAGGAGAACTGGCCCCGACTGAGCCTGGTTTCTTCCAAGGTTTTTTTCTCAATTCTGTCACCTGATGGAGTTTGGGTTCCTTGCCACTGTCGCCTCTGGCTTGCTTAGTTAGGGACACTTAATATTCAACAATATTATTGATCTGACTGTACTGATGCTGTTGTATGTTAAATGAACTGAACTGGATGATATTTTTTGTTTGTTTGTTGCAAAACTGCTTTATAGATGAAATGAACTAATTGAATAACTGATGATCTTTACAACAGAACTGAATCAACACTGAAATGACTTCAGCTGAACAACAGCCAGAATGCATTATTTTCCTGTGATCACTGTAAAGCTGCTTTGAAACAATCTGTATTGTATAAAACGCTATATAAATAAAGGTGACTTGACTAGGAGAAAGATTGTGTGGGTATGTAAATCAAGATTGCAATCTTTTAAGGATTAATCGTGTAGCTCATGAATCATGTACACAGTAAGAACATTGTGTCAAATGATTAATTTAAATGTTATTACAAAGTAGTTAAAGACATTTAATATAAAGTGGGAGAAAAGAAGCTAAGAAAAATAGAGTAGAGTTATAAGAGAGAAAAAGAATGAAGTTATAAGAGAGAAAGGAAGCTGGTCTCAGTCTGACCTGTGATGATGTGTTGTTATTTATGGTGGAGACTAAATCTCGGCACTCCCCCAGAGTCACTGAAGCCATGAAGATCACTAGTGTGGTCACCATACATACCAATAGACTCTCCAACACCCTGCCAATAAAAGAAATATAAAATATTGTCAGAAAGCTACTCTCTTCATATCTGGGTAGTTAAATTCTAAAAGTTGTTTTGAGTAGTTTCATTCAATACTAAATCCATATAAGTAAGATATCTCTCGGGCACCTGATGAATCTTGCTTTGGGATGAACGTTTCTCATGCGGTATTTTGACAGTCGTTTGTTGATGCAGTTGAACAGCGCGCCGAGCAGCCCTCCTGCCACCCCCATTAATACAAAAAATGCCAAATCTACTGCCGTCCACAAATGACATGACTTATCTCCATCTGTGCACTAAAGATAGCAAAGAAAAACAAATAAGGCAACACCACAGTTTGCTTTTCATTAATTCATTGATCATTTTAAGTCAACAGGAAACTGCATTCGCAAATAATCAGCAAGCTTAAGGTCAAATTTACCTCCAAGAGCTTCTTAGCATTTATGACTTAGTATTAAATTGCATAAATGCAGTCCATTTACCATTTACCATTATTTATCTTTTAATTAAAAAAAAGCTGTGTTAGTTTTGTTTGTATTGTTTGTGTATGTATGTGTGTGGGTGGGTGTGTGTACGTAGTTTTTGGGTTGAGCGAGTGAGGGAATGAGGGTGTATATAATGTATTTTTTGTACATGTACAGTGAGGAAAAATAAGTATTTGAACACCCTGCTATTTTGCAAGTTCTCCCACTTAGAAATCATGGAGGGGTCTGAAATTGTCATCGTAGGTGCATGTCCACTGTGAGACATAATCTAAAAAAAAAAATCCAGAAATCACAATGTATGATTTTTTAACTATTTATTTGTATGATACAGCTGCAAATAAGTATTTGAACACCTGAGAAAATCAATGTTAATATTTGGTACAGTAGCCTTTGTTTGCAATTACAGAGGTCACCAGGTTTTTCACCAGGTTTGCACACACTGCAGGAGGGATTTTGGCCCACTCCTCCACACAGATCTTCTCTAGATCAGTCAGGTTTCTGGGCTGTCGCTGAGAAACACGGAGTCTGAGCTCCCTCCAAAGATTCTCTATTGGGTTTAGGTCTGGAGACTGGCTAGGCCACGCCAGAACCTTGATATGCTTCTTACAGAGCCACTCCTTGGTTATCCTGGCTGTGTGCTTCGGGTCATTGTCATGTTGGAAGACCCAGCCTCGACCCATCTTCAATGCTCTAACTGAGGGAAGGAGGTTTTTCTCCAAAATCTCGCAATACATGGCCCCGGTCATCCTCTCCTTAATACAGTGCAGTCGCCCTGTCCCATGTGCAGAAAAACACCCCCAAAGCATGATGCTACCACCCCCATGCTTCACAGTAGGGATGGTGTTCTTGGGATGGTACTCATCATTCTTCTTCCTCCAAACACGTTTAGTGGAATTATGACCAAATAGTTCTATTTTGGTCTCATCTGACCACATGACTTTCTCCCATGACTCCTCTGGATCATCCAAATGGTCATTGGCAAACTTAAGACGGGCCTTGACATGTGCTGGTTTAAGCAGGGGAACCTTCCGTGCCATGCATGATTTCAAACCATGACGTCTTAGTGTATTACCAACAGTAACCTTGGAAACGGTGGTCCCAGCTCTTTTCAGGTCATTGACCAGCTCCTCCCGTGTAGTTCTGGGCTGATTTCTCACCTTTCTTAGGATCATTGAGACCCCACGAGGTGAGATCTTGCATGGAGCCCCAGTCCGAGGGAGATTGACAGTCAAGTTTAGCTTCTTCCATTTTCTAATGATTGCTCCAACAGTGGACCTTTTTTCACCAAGCTGCTTGGCAATTTCCCCATAGCCCTTTCCAGCCTTGTGGAGGTGTACAATTTTGTCTCTAGTGTCTTTGGACAGCTCTTTGGTCTTGGCCATGTTAGTAGTTGGATTCTTACTGATTGTATGGGGTGGACAGGTGTCTTTATGCAGCTAACAACCTCAAACAGGTGCATCTAATTTAGGATAATAAATGGAGTGGAGGTGGACATTTTAAAGGCAGACTAATGGCGCTTTTCCACTACACAGTACCAGCTCGCCTCGGCTCGCCTCGACTCGGCTCGGCTCGGCTCGGCTCTGTTTGGTTTTCCACTGTGTAAAAGTTGTACCTGTACCTGCTTCCAGGTACTTTTTTTCGTACCACCTCCGGCGAGGTTCTGAGCGAGCTGAGGCGAGCTGAGGCGATACTAAAATGTGACGTGAAAACATGGCAGACTGCTGATTGGTCAGAGAGAATCGTCACTATTCACTGCGTCATCATTGCACGCGCCAGACGGAGTATCCTGAATAAAAAACAGCAAAAACAAAAACCAAAACATCCAAAAACAGCATACACTCGATTTCCTCCATTGTTCTGTGTGTGTGGGTAGCGGGTGTGTCTCGCGCGTCTCACGTAAAAGATTAAGTCACGGCAGTTTCCTGCGGCGTCGCTATGACGACCAGGTACTATTGTGGAGTTACTATCTGCAATGGAAAACGGAGCGAAAAGCAAAGCGAGCCGAGCCGAGCCGAGCTGGTACTGGTAATGGAAAAGCGCCATAACAGGTCTTTGAGGGTCAGAATTCTAGCTGATAGACAGGTGTTCAAATACTTATTTAACAAATAAATAGTTAAAAAATCATATATTGTGATTTCTGGATTTTTTTTTTTAGATTATGTCTCACAGTGGACATGCACCTACGATGACAATTTCAGACCCCTCCATGATTTCCAAGTGGGAGAACTTGCAAAATAGCAGGGTGTTCAAATACTTATTTTCCTCACTGTATATGCCCTGTTTATTCTATTTTCTGTTTGTTAGTATGAAACTAAATAAATAAAAAATGTAAAAAAAAAAAAAAAGCTGCATTACCTATAACATTAGGCTAAATCAAATAGCGTTCTGGATTCTAACTTTTTTTAAACTAAACATGAGGTGACCAGGTGAAAAGGACTTTTTTTTTTTTTTTTTTTAAATACTGTGCACTAATTAATTATTCACAGTAAAAATGTGCAATAACTCTTAAATGCATAACTCGGGTCTTTTTAAAGTTAAACATCAACCTTAGTGTTCATCAATCTATTCATAAATAAACAATACAAGTATAAGTATATACAAAAATAAATATAACAATATCTGTTTTCAAATTATTATTTTTGTAAAAAGTGTATAGGGTTGCTAGTGACCTGAGGTATGGAAAAGTGTAAGTATATTTTTATTCTGCACAACAGTAATTGAATCTCTGATGACACAATAAGTGCAATTCACCGTTTATTCTTAAGAAAGTAATAGGCCAAATAAATATTTAAAAGTAAAAGAGGACATGAAAGGATTTGGTTCTTTTAAATGTTACTACCATATTATCACCTAACTTACGTCAACATATAATAAAAATAAAAATAAACATAAAAATGCATATAATAAAGGGGACTTAATGTTTTCATTCTGTAGTTCTTCACCTTGAACTCTCCAAAGTTGAGCAGGCCGGGGAGCTGGAATGATCCCCATTTATTGAAGTTGATCCCAGAACGAAAGAAGTTGAGTGTAAAAGTGGCAGACATGGAGCAGAACAACTAAAAGACAGAAGAGAGACAGAGACAGAGACAGGGAATTATAATGGATTAAGGTCAAGTAGCACTTTGAGCACATACCAATCCACAACCTCAAATGCATGACCAAAACCCAACAAACATCAACATACCACTTTCCATGTGAGAGCCTGGTTCCAGAAGGATGACCCCTCCTCCAGACTAAAAAGTGTGCCCCCTATGGGTGCACCGAAGGCAGCCGCAACTCCGGCTGCTGCACCCGCTGATACAAAATCCCTTTTGTCTCTTAACACAACATAACATAAATCAAATAATTAGGGCAATTTTGATTTCCCAGACTTATTAATACACAGTCAGTCTTATTGAGCACATTTAGGCTGTGCGCATTATTCTAAAGATGCAAAAATTATTTTGTATAATATTATTTATAAAAATATTATTGAATCATTTTAATAAAATAATATCTTACAAGAGTAATATTCTAAAGATAAAAGGCTAACACTTTACAATAAGGGCTCATTAACATTAGTTAATGTATTAACTAACCTGCGCTAACATTGTTAATATTAGTTAATACAAATCCAGCTGTTCATTGTTTGTTCATGTAAGGTCACAGTGCATTAACAAATGTTAAGAAAAACAACTTTTGACTTAAAAAATGTTATTAGTAAATGATGAAATTAACATTAACTAAGATTAATAAATGCTGTAGAAGTAATTCTCATTCTTACTTCATGTTAACTAATGTTAACAAATGAAACCTTATTGTAAATAGTAACCAAAAAAAGTTTATCTTTTTAAAAGCTACACATGCTATTGGATTATGTTAACCAAAAAACTATTTCTGTAATCTACCTTTAAACATTGATACATTTTCCATTTCAGTCAATTATCACTGGATAAAATGTTCTATACTGCACATTTTCACAAAGAAATATACCACATTACAGAGGTAAAGGGTTGCAGCCAGTGGAGGTCAGTGCTGTTTTACATTCATTTTGCTCTATGTAATAAATGATTTAGTGTTTGGTGTGATGCATTACTCACCTGTCACTGCGGAAATATGGGAAGTGAAAGCGAATCTTCTGGAAGGTGATGCTCTGAAACTAACCAGACATACAAACATGCGTTCAAAAGATTTAACTATGACTGTGGCAGGAAAGATGATGCATAAATTACTTACCAGGTAACATTCAGATAACAAAATCATTAACCATCTAAAGTATTGTAGGGCTGAGCGAATGTGGGTAGAACTCTTTACTGCCCTAGTACTTAAGAAATCCCTTTAATGGTATACATGTGAATTATACGTGGCACAATGGCCTTCATCATCACTGTATGCTAATGCTTATCTAATAAAAGGGATTCATCACTATGCGGATCGAGGACTGTTGAGACTCTCCAGGCACTGGATGGCCTCTGAGGAGACAAGAATCGATTGCACCTCAATGACACATCTGTACCATTTGCAGCACAACAAACATGTGCTTTCCACTACAGACTATTTAGCCTACCTCCTAGTGTGTTCTAACATGTAACTATGCCATGTTTGGTCTCATCTGACAGCTTTTAAACTGAACTGAATGGTGGTGAACTTAATAGAGATATTAAAGTATCATTTGTGAGTGATTTGATTATCATACAGAGTGTGTATGCAAAGTTTTAGCTCAAAATACCCCACAGATCATTTTTAACAGCATGTTAAAATTGTCCCTTTTTGAGGGTCAGTAAAAACGCGTCGTATCGTGTGTGTCCCTTTAAATGCAAATGAGCTGCTGCTGCTCGCACAGAGGGCGGAGCTTCAAGAACTGTGTGCGTGTGTGTGTGTGTGTGTGTGTGTGCGTGTGCGTGTGCGCGTGTGCGTGTGTGAGCAGCTCTGATTACCTCACGCAGACAAGCAATAAAATGTCAAACTGTTCTGCCTTTTATGTTTAAACTAGAGTCGGACGATGATGGAGAGACTCAAGAAGAAGTGACAACATGTAGAATGCCACAGGACGTTTCTGAATGGTTAGTTGATGAATTTATGTTGCTGATGTGGAGTTAACTATCTTCAATTAGCATATTCTGTCATGATCATCTATAAATCGCTCGTGTGGGAACTGTTGTAAGATGCCTAGAGTGACATGCTATTGCATTTGTGTTATGTACTGTATTGCATGTGAAAAGACGGATGCAACAGCTTGAGCAGACTCACAAATTTGTTCTACTACAAAAACTCCTCCTCTTCTCAACATGCATGTTCCCGGGGGCGGGGTTTATGTAATTTTCAGGGTTAGTGATGGGTTCAGGGTTAGTGATAAAAAAACGATTTCTTTAAAAGCAAATATCTTCCTTTGCTTTAAACTTTGAGTGTTGTAACTTTGCAGATGTTGTTTATTCTCAAACAGCAACATTACACACTAACTAAAGTTAGAAAAGTGAAATCATAATCAACCACCCCTTTAACAATGCTTTGCTCAGGGTATAAGAAGGAAAGGTAACTGTTGATCTGGGAGAAAGGCTTTAACCCCGCCACTCCCTCACAGCAGTGCGTAACCTCATACTACAAGAAAGGCTTTTACGGCCTCTTCTGCACAGCAGTGCATTATGTGACTTAAAGTAAAGGCTGTAGGAATCTTTGAAATAAAAAAAAGTAAAGTTGTTGAAAGCTAAAGTAATTGTAACTTTCGTTCTCTAAGTTAAATCCTATGTTTTCATATCAGTTCTAAGAAAGACCTTTAAAGAATACGAGGTTAAAGAATAACAACAACTTTAATGGAGTCAGATTAATTATATTGGAGTCAGATAAATAACTGAATTATGCACGCCACCCTTCAACTTCTTTTTGTTCTGATTATTGGTTCAAAATAGCAGCGTAAGCTTCTAGCCTTACAGTACTGTCAACCTCAACATGTTTCTATGGCAGAAAGGTTAAAGATTAGCGAAATCAGTATGTGTATTACTCAGCTCACGTTGGAAATATCAGCATAAGGAGGAGTACCTGAGGAAGTCCTGCCCCTATTATCGCTCCACTGTGGATCATCGGTCCCTCTTTACCCACAAACAACCCTGAAACAAAAAAACAATACGGAGTCAGCCTGGAACAACTTTTAAAAGACACACCACTGTCATCAGTCTGCAAGGCTCTGGAAAACATCATGTCATTCATCGACATATTACTAGTATCAGGCCAGTTTACACATGTTTCTTGAAAGTCTTAACCAAAAAGACAATTTTCTCATAATTACCTCCAGCAACAGCAAACAGGACCCCAGTGACTTTACAAATGAAGGTCCGCAACCGCACAATCCCTGGAATCTTTACTCCGTTAAGGTAACTTTTAATTTCTGGGATACCAGACCCAGCTGCAACAGGCTATATACAGGGAAAAAATAGATTCATTATATACTCCCCCACACACAAACACTATACAATTATTAAATGAGCATTTTTTTTAACAATAGCATATATATTTATGTAATTTATTTCTAAATAATATATTATATTATATTATATTATATTATATTATATTATATTATATTATATTATATTATATATATACAATGCTTTGTTCAGGGTATATATATGTGTGTGCGTGCGTGCGTGCGTGCGTGCGTGTGTGTGTGTGTGTGTGTCTTCACATCCTGATAGCAATCAATAATAAAAGTGGTCTAAATATTAAAACATATCTTCTTTGGAAGTCTCAGGATCAAAAAATGTTTGTCCATAGGATGTCCTACCTGCCTGTCAACACATGTATTTCCATTACTTCACGCACCCTACTCGCTCAGACATCACACATCATTAGCACGTTTCATGTTATGCAGAGTTGCAGACAGACTCAGATTTATGCGTTTCTATGTCAACATTATCAAGTTAAGGAGTAATTTAAGGCAGTCTTTCATCCTGGGATGCTTTGTAGACTCTGCTGTGCGTGTTCATGTGCTTTGAAGGAGACGTGGCTTTGGAAAGCCCTGTGAAGGGAGGGTAGGATCTCATGCTTTCAAAGCTAGGCTGCTATTGCTAGCCTCTCTGAAATTCCCTACCCTAACTTTAATGTATATTCAGATGTTCTTACCTCAATGAGCACCAGAACACTGGAGATGAAAATGAACATCATATTGAGAGCCAGCAGCTCCAGTAATGAGAGAGCTAAACAGCCATTCTCACTGCAATCCTCCACAGCTAAACAACACGTCAAGGACTCCAATCAGCAAATAGTGCAAAATTGCAAGCCAAAACACAAAGCAGCATTGAGCAGAAAAGATACATTGTCCAACCAAGCTGAACTTTAGCTGAGTGAAGAGCCGCACAAAGAAATCCACAAACAGGCCAGTCTGAAAAAAGAGAAAAATCACAATTTTTTTTTTATAACCATAAAACCTGTACTTAGATGAAATGTCAAATATTTCAGTTAAAAAAAATCAGTTACACTTTATTTTAAGGTGACTTAGTTACATTGTACTTACTCAAATAAGTATGTGTACTTACTACAGAGTTATGGTTAGGATTTGGTTTAACTGTAATTATGCATAACTTACTGTTATTACTATAGTAAGTACACGTGTAACTAGAAAGTCACCTTAAAATAAAGTGTAACAGAAGAATCTTAATGGTCTTGTAAGACTAGTCTTAGCAATTTATGCAACCGGCCCCTGCTGGGCACATTCATCAGTTTAAATATATTTGTATTTGTATGCACTAAATATAAAAACAACATAAAGTTACAGATAACCAATACTAATATCATAAACCAACTACTGACCACAACAAAGACATTAGTTCTCATTTTATATTGTAGTTATCATTTTATATTGCATATTCTACTCCCACAGGATCTACTATCCTCTATAAGTTTCAAACTCTATAGTAGAAATATCAAGACAGTATAAAAACAGCTTGCACCAATTATTTTAGATACATAAACCACCCCGAAACATACCAGGCCTGTTGATACTCCAATTGCAAAGACCAAAATCCACTTTATCGCTTCATACTTTCTGGCTTTCTGTAAGAGAAATGAGATAATTAGCTTGGTAAACAAGGACTTGACATCATCGAATGTGATAAATGATGACATAACACATTTTACCTTATTATCCAACCCCTCTAAAACCTCCAAGAATGGCTCATTTATACATCGGTCATAATCCAAACTCTGAAGAGTCAAATATTAATGAAGACATAACATTGCAGTATTCATATTGTTCAAACATTACAGGTAAAGACAAAATATCAAGTATGTTTCAAGTCTTAGAATTACTTTATGTCCATTATTCACTGACCTCATAGTCTTTTCTTGGCAATATTTCATCATCATCATCTTCTCTGGTTTCACCCAGTATTGTCTAACAAGCAAAAGCCAGCATAAAATTATACAATCAGATGAACACATTCAGAAAATGAGATCAGATGCTTTATAAAGTAAATCTCCCAATCTGATGGTTTCCTTTTGGTGGTTCTAAGGTTTCCCAGACTGGGATGATCTCAGTCTTCATAATGAACAGATGGCATGTGACGACTCGAAACAATGGAGGGACTCTTTCTCAGTACATTTCTGACATTTCATTTTATTATACCTAGAATAATGACTGAAGCAGAAGATTTGTCTACCATCTCTACGTCTTCACAACAATAAGAAACTAATTAAAATAATTATTAAATCAGGTTTATCATCAAAAAATCAAGAATTACAAGTTGTGTCCATAACCTGATGAGCTGCCTATCTAGATAATATTTTGGTGATATAATGATATAATTCCCAAATTACATGACGTCCAAATGACATGATGCCCTAATGACATTTTATCCAAAACTGCTGCACTGGCCAAATATGCCCAACAATGTAGTCTAGATAGGGAGCACACTAAATTCAGAAACAGTTACACTTTCACGTTCAGTGATAATGCATATGAATTAATTTACTGCTCTCAGTACACTCAGTTTGATTGCTAAACTCATTGTTAGTGTACACTTGATTTACATGGTGCTGTTTACAGTGAATGTGGGTGGAGAATAACAGATGAAGCATCATTTTACGTATTAGAAAGGACGCGCATAACATTCAACAAGGCGCTTTGCTTTATGAAACAGATAATGCACATAAATTAACTCATACCAGCTCCTCTGGTGTTCTTATGTCGCCTTCATTGCAGCAGCAGTGACAACACAAACAGCCTCCACAGCACGCCATCTTCAGCAACACACCGCTACTAGAGCGCACCTGATCACATGACCATCACACGAGAGCTGAGGCATTCAAGCGCGCACCAGCTGCGTAGCTGTAACGCAGACAAGCTGGATTCAATCGTTTTTTTATTCAAGCGCGCACCAGCTACGCAGCAAATAAAACAAAAGACTTAAAAGAATAAAGAACAGTTTGAATAAATAGGTTGACTTTTGACTTTTCTTTTCTTTTTTTCTGTGTGGGCGTGTGCGTATCTGCCTATGACAGACCCTGCAGCCAATTAGGACGATCCTATGGATGGAGGTGGGCGTGACTCGTATGAAATGGGCGTGGTGTACCATAACACCATCCTCTTGTCGTCCATGCTGTGTTCGCACACGCTATTGAGCCAGAGCACTGGAACTGTACTAGCCTCTCATAACTCCTAGGGGATCGGGAAAAGGTTGAAGGTAATGAAGCAAAGACTTCTTTACACGATTACAGCGCTGGCATGACTGTTACGCTTTCGGTTAGGTATTAGGTATTTATAGGCTGCAGTCGCGCGGACCCGCATGTCCAGACCACCCTCTTGCACAATGGACAATACCAAAAGATGCACAAATAATTTCTTAAATGAGTTATGTCATATAAAACGCTGTTTGTTGCTTGCATTGATTGCCTGCTTTAAAATCATGCCTTGAAACGCAACTTTTTACATTAGCATGTCTTTATTATTATGTCAAATGAGACCCGTTGTTATGGGCAAAACATAATTAATTTAAGTTAGCTAAGGATCATCATAATTTTTTATCAAACTTCACGTAACGTTACTGCTAACCATTCATGTTTATGATAAAGGAGAGATCGTGAGCAATTACTACAAATCTGCCTGCTGTCATTTTGTATGACTCGTATATGCCATACATATTTGAGAAAGACATTGAACGTAACGTATAACACCTTCATATTGAACTAAGTATTTTAGCTGTCAATAATAAATGTTTGAGTAGTAAACTTTAAATCAAAAGTTTACATTATAATGATAATGTGCTTTTTATCTCTTCAACTACGTATGTTACTGAAATAATGTTACATAATTTTACACAATTTAAAGATTTCAAGAGTCATGTGCACAGTATAAGAACAGTGTATGCAAATGAATACATAGAATACTGTATATCCCACAATAATGGGCCCGACTTTTCATTTCCACTGTGAAGTCATTATGCAATTTTTTACACATCTCTCTTGACTCATATGATCGGACTGCCGAATGTTAAGACATTTTTACAAAATGTAATAATAATAAAAAAATACTAAATATTTTTTTTTTTATTTGCAGGATGATAATACAGTTTAAAGTTTTTTTTATACGATAGTGAATACCATTTCACTTATTATTTTTTTTAATTAGTAGAATACAGTAATTTTGTGCAGCTAGTATTCCATTCTGAACATAGTCAGTGTCATCAATGTAGTTTGTTTGCGATTTAAAAAAAAAAAGTCAACCTAGCTCAAAGTGATCATGTTTTCTGTTTTTTTGGGGTGATGTATGAACATATGAACACTTGGTACAGGAAACATGGTGAACCAAAGAGCTGACATAGGTTGGCAGTCCTCTAAGAGCGACTCTAGCGGGGCCAGTAACAGTGGAGAGAGCTCCAAAGAGAGCTCCAGGTGCTCGACCCCTGTACTGGACGCCGACCGCACTGACCGGCTGCGGGACAAGATGAAACGGCGGATCGAGTCTGGGGACCACTGGTTCTCACTAGAGTTCTTCCCACCACGCACAACATCTGGAGCAGTCAATCTTATCTCTAGGTAGGAAAGCAAAAAAATGCTGATCTACTTTTTATGTTTTTGTAATTGGGTGAATCTCCCAAAAAAAAAAAAAACATGTCCACATATATATCATTGTATATGGACATATATATATACCATTGTGACACATTTGAAAATCAATCATATTTTCCTTCCAAATTATCATTATATTTCTTATATTTCTGTTCTTTGTGTGTTAGATTTGACCGAATGGGTTCTGGAGGTCCTCTCTTCATTGACATCACTTGGCATCCCGCTGGAGATCCGGGCTCAGATAAAGAAACGTCTTCCATGATGATAGCAAGCACAGCAGTCAATTATTGCGGCCTGGAGAGTGTCCTGCATTTGACATGCTGTAATCAGACGAAAGAGAAAATATCAGCCCATTTAAATAAAGCCAAGCGGCTAGGCCTAAAGAATATCATGGCCCTCAGAGGAGGTATGAACACTGACTCATTTGAAATCTATGAGTTACTTATAGGTTCAAACAACACATTTTGATGTGCCATATTCCACCCCCCAAAAAAAGAAAATTTCAAAACCTAGTTAAAGGTCATGTTGTCTACATATTCAACTGCTCTCTAAAGTAGCATCGTAACTGTTACGAATCCTCATAAGTGACTGACTTAATTTACTTTTGAAAGGCAGCAGCAGTTTTACTGTAATGTATGTACGATATTTGGTAAAATAGACAATTTTTTATTAAATTGAACTTCTAACTATGTTTAAACTTCTGAACTTTTCAGTATTGAAGGAGATTTAAGTATATAGCTTATAATAATCTTTTCTCTCTAGTCCATCTGCCATCTTGGATTATTTTATTTTTACTGTGGTTGTCTGTGATCCTGGGTTTGCCTTCCCAATGAAGGATACATGCAGTACTGCTGTAGAATTTGGCCAAAATTAGGTATTTTTTTCAGATTAAAACGAACCCTGGTGCGATTGCTTTGTTTGCGGAGTTCACTTGAATAAGTGTGAACGCTGACATCCGAATACTGTTGTGCACCAAACCAGCGGACCAAGACTGCTGTCTGGATGTAGCTCATCACAGTTCGGTACAGGCATCAGAACCACGTCTCCTCGCAGAAGATCTTCGTTTGTGTGTGACGGAGGGATTCCTGTCGCTGTTTTGTCTCCTTTACACATTTTATACGTTTTTCATTAGTTCTCAGCTGGTCAAAATAGTATCATATGTAGGCTACACACATACAGCGAGCACATTTAGCCCCGCACACAGCATTGTTTTGGATGTTCGGTAGAGTGAACCCGATTTGACCCGAATTGTCTTCTTTTGCAGATCCTATTGGGGAAGATTGGGTGGAGGAAGATGGAGGTTTCAACTATGCCACAGATCTGGTCAAGCACATTCGCTGTGAATTCGATGACTATTTTGATATCTGTGTTGCAGGTGAGCTTTAGACAGACAAGCAATTAATGGTGTTTGCTTTGGCAAATTACCATTGTTCACAGATTTTCTCCTGGTGGACGATAAAGTGCCACATGCTTACATTGAAGTTGGGTCCTGACCCAGTAACCACCTAGCAACCACTCAGAATACTTTACAACAACACAACAACACATGGTATTTTGGCAGCAAGTTTCTAGATTTCTGGTTCTAGTTGTGTACATTTGTACATTGTGATTTTCGCATGGAACTCTAACATTCACCAGCTCAAACCCCTCTCAAATGTAATGATAGGTTACCCCACGGGTCACCCAGAGGCTGAGAGCTATGAAGATGACCTCAGGCACTTGAAGGAGAAGGTTGATGCTGGTGCACACTTCATCGTCACCCAGCTTTTTTTCAGGGCAGAAACTTTCCTGAAATTTACCAAAGACTGTCGGGCCATTGGCATCACCTGCCCCATTCTCCCAGGAATCTTCCCTATTCAGGTACATAACACACATAAACAGACCAATCACTGCACCTTGATGATGTGGAAGTCATCCAATTCTCTTATCAGCCAAACACTGCTGCATAAACTGCCATATGATGCCATATCATTGCAAAAGACCAATTTTATTTATGCAATGATGTGAGTCATGTATGTATTGTACCACATTTTTGTACAATAAAAAAAAAAGTTATCAGGCCAGCAGCACCACTGTGTAATGTTTTCTGTATGTTTTAAAGTACTTCACCTAGCTCATTTGACTCTTAAAAATCTAATTTGTCATTTATTCATTCTTCTGTTGAGGTGTGTTCATGCCATGTCAGAATTACTGAACGGAAAAAATGGTCAAGTTACTTGTAATCACAAATCGTAAACTCTGAATTATTGGAGAGCTCTGACTTGTACTCTGTCGTAGCAGCTTCAGCAGTAAAATGTAGTTAAGCAGTTTTCTGTAGTTTTCTGTTTAATGATTCCTATAAGAGACTTTTGTTAATTGTTAACTTTTGTTAAGAGAATAATCTGAAAATGAACAATAGACATACAATCCAGCCTAATGCAACTAGAAAAGAGTTGAAAAGTCCATTTTTACATTTATGCATATGATTATTCGGACTCGTCACATCACCAGATTTCAATAAAATGTTGTGGAGGGTATAAAATCTTAGATTTCAGTATTTCAGTGTATGGACTTTTATTGTGCTTTTTTGTGCATTCTTTAAAACCGGAATGTCCGTTGTTTGCACAGGGTTATCACTCACTCCGTCAGCTGGTCAAACTCTCCAAACTTGAAGTGCCAGAGGAGATCAAGCAGGTGATTGAGCCCATTAAAGAAAACGACGCCGCCATTCGGAACTATGGCATCCAGCAGGCGGTGGAGATGTGTAAGGTTCTGCTGGCCAGTGGAGAGGTCCCAGGACTGCACTTTTACACACTCAACAGAGAGGTGGCCACCATGGAAGTGCTCAGACAGCTGGGCTTATGGGTAGAGGATCCACGGTGAGTGGCTTTGAAATGTACTTTAATTCTGAGAAACTGCTTTTTTCCCCCCTTTTTTTTCATTCACTTCAACCAGTTGTGTTTTGGTGATAGTACAGCAAATGCTGAAGGTAATAATGGCTCTCAGGTGATTGTGATGGACTTGAGTGCTGTATTGATTTTATAAAACAGCAGCAGGTGTAATCAGGGTCCAGTTTAATCATATTCAAGGCCATAAAAAGTCTTAAATATCTTAAATGGTATATTTATATATATATATGGTATAAATATATACAAAAGTATAATTTTAGGTCTTATATGGGGACGGGAATTGTGATAAGGCCTGATGGGATTATTAAACTTCAAAAGGCATTATTTAATTAAATAAATATGAGTGCTGCATGTTCATAGTAAAATGCAGCACTGTTTCACGTTCTACAGGCTTTTGGTTTTACAGCAGTTCTCAATCAATAAATACTGCACATTTATGCAAAGCGTTTGCTTTACGTAGATTGCATATTCTATCTAAATCTTTTTGAAAGAGCAGCTAAAAGTAGTAAAGAATAGGCATTTCAAGATAAGAGTCCCAGTGTATGACGGTTTGCTTATAATAAAAAGTCCTGCATTATGCATAGTCATTTTTTCCTGGAAGTTAAACTGTATTTGGCATAGATCTGAACGATTAATTACTAAAAGAATGCAATCTCGATTCAAACACCCATGCAATCTCATTCCTTAATGTCAACAATTTGCCTGTGTGTATTAAACCTTTGATAAAATCACACAGGAACAATCAAATCTGCATCGCCGCTGCCGCTGACCCAGAGAAAGCAGTTGTCATGTGTGAAACAGCTTCACAAACAGTCCTTTTCAACCACACAGTATTGTTATTTCTATGCTACAAATATTCATATTATAACAGAAGAAATGGGATAAAAGTTTATAGTTCGGAACTTCGGATATAAACACTGATGTCTACTGAAGCAATCAAAATAGAGTCAATCACCCTTTGAAAGCAACATGGCGCTTCAAATAACGATTATGTTGATTACATTGTGATTTGTCTTTGAATCATTCATTCAAGAATTAGTTCCAAAAATGCTGATTCAATGAGTAATGAAAGTGATGTACTTATGAGTCAATGAATCATTCATTCAAACCCAACTTTTTTTTTTAAATAATTCATTCAGATTCATTAAACATTTTAAATAAACTGCAGCAATTAATATTTTTTAGAGTAAATTACATGTTATTTTGTTTAGTTGTCAGTACAGAATCATGGGAGGATCGTGATCGCTGTTTGAAACCAAAAAAAAAATCATGATTCAAGGAAGAAAAATGTACACATTCACATAGAATTGTAGTGTATTGCCGGCACTGGTTAGGACAAAAAAAAAACCTTCACTTTAGATGAGACTCAATGTAAAGAGACTCATATACTATATATCATTTCTTATTCTTTTCTTTAATTTGAGGGTAAAATAAAGACATATTTCTGACTGTTTTTATGAGGTTCACCTATTTACATTGATATTATGTGAACTTTAGGCGACCTCTGCCCTGGGCCATCAGCGCCCATCCAAAGCGTAAGGAAGAAGACGTCAGGCCAATATTCTGGGCTTCCCGACCCAAAAGCTACATCTACAGAACACAGGACTGGGATGATTTCCCCAACGGAAGATGGTACATAAAATGTTTCCTCCCTCATTTCTGGGCTTTATGTGGATCGTTCAAGATGTAAAGACCAAAAATGTTTCTCCATCAGGGGTAACTCCTCCTCACCAGCCTTTGGCGAGCTGACAGACTACTACCTGTTCTACCTGAAGAGTAAGTCTCCTAAAGAGGCCCTTCTGCAGATGTGGGGTGAGGAACTAATGAGCGAGGAGAGTGTTTATGAAGTCTTCACCAACTACATCACGGGGCAAACCAATTGCAATGGACACAAGGTAGAGTGGTACAGCCAGGATCAGTATACAACCATGTACAGCTGGGCAGCATGATGGTAAAAGTACCAGTAGAGTTCTGCTATACTGTGGTAGATGTATTTGTGTGGGTATGACTGGTTTATGTGAAGGAACACAGAGTAGTACACAAATGCAGAGCACAGTGTGTTCTGAACAAGTCAAGATGAGCAAGAACTTGTTATTGATTGGAACGACACAAAGGAAATTTAATTGTTTGTGGTTGCCAAATATCATCACAACTAGGCACACTTTTCTTATGAATATAGAATTCAACAAGTACTTATCAGCAAACAAAGCTACAGACAGAAAATCTGTTTTATAATTTTAGATTTTGTTTTACACAATGTGAAGCAGCTGTTTTTGCACTAACCAGACTTTGGTTTGTGGTCAAAAATGAGGCATTTCCATATAGTTTCTTAATGTATAAATCACTTTTTTTGTTGAAATACCAACACAAAAAATGTCTGAACTGACTGATTTACAGTTTCTGTGATGTAAGATTTTGTTCATAGTGCCCACTCATGTCATCAATTGAGTTATGTATGTGTCCTAAATATGCTGCAAGTTATAAATAAATACTACTACAATATTGCATGTAAGATTAATATCTTAATGTTTTTTGTAGATCATGTGTCTGCCGTGGAACGACGACCCTCTGGCTCCAGAGACCAACCTGTTGAAGGATGAGTTGGAGAAGGTGAACCGCAGGGGTGTTCTCACCATTAACTCTCAACCCAACATTAACGGTAAAGCCTCATCCGACCCCATTGTAGGCTGGGGCCCTCCAGGGGGATACGTCTTTCAAAAGGTCAGCAAAACACTATTTAACAGTGTGGAATGTAAAATAAGATATTTTCAAGAATGAGCTAACTGCTCTTTTCCATAAAATGAAAGGGGAAAAGGTAATAGATTTGTTGAGGTCGAAAAAAATACCATAAATGTAGTCTGTGTGACTTGTGTGTAACGCGTGTGCGTCGGCAGACTGATGAAGACGAAGATGAATAAAGTTCCAATACAAGGTTTAATATACAAATTCAAACAGGTAGCAGGAGACACACACACTTAACCGAAACTTGACCGGACCAACTCAAAGGGAACACATAGGAACTTAATAAAGGTAACACAGCTGAACTAATAACAACAACCATAGAAACTAAAGAGTGGCGGGAATCTAAACAATGGAACACATCTGACAAATGAAAAAGTCCATGAAAACTGAAATTAACTTAACATAACAGTGACAGTACACCCCCCTCCGACAAGGCGTGTGAAAGCTCTGTGAAAGCAGATGAGGTGAGGCAGGAATGGAGGGGGTTTTGGAGGTGGACGAAGGTGTGGGGACAGGAGGCGTCGCTGGATGGGAAGACGACAATACCCTGGCAGCGTCGGTGGTGGACGGCCGATGGCGCGGACCCAGAGCCTGGTAGTGACGACAGCCCACGGTGCAGACGAGGTCATATGACTTTTGACATCTGGGGAACGACCAACGGTGGCGGAGCCAATGGATCCCAGGGCATAGATAGAGAGCCAATATAACAGAGTGACATCACTGGCATTGGAGGCCTAGGCGAAGTTGTGGCGATGACCGTCGGAGGAGAAGCCAGAGTACCTGAGGACTGAGACAATGCCGTGTGACCGCGGACCAAAGCAAGTCCGAAGGGAAGGAGCAGCCGCTGCAGCCATAGGGGTGCAGGAACGGAGATCCTCAAGTCCATGGCGAAGGTGGTGTGACGACTGACCAAGGGGGAGCCACTGGGACGAGGCAACCCGGTTGAGTCGAGAGGCCGAGGGGGTCTGGTGGAGCCGAAGGTGGGAGGAGCCACCAGGTTGACGGGTCCGAGATGATCAGAGTCCGGAGGCAGAGCCACGGGATCGCTCAGCTGCTGGTGGAGGTTGTTGGATAAATGAAGTATAAATGAAAACCAACGCATGGTCTATAGCGTAGAGGCTCCGGCATAGGTCTGACGCAGAAGTATAAATCAGCCTTAAGTCTGGTTTTCTTTGTATTAGCGCTGTTTTGGACTGATTGTTTGTATTTATTCGCTTAACTGGGTTATTGGACTGAAAACTTTCCCGGAGATTAGCAGCTTAAAATGATCTGATTTCAAACAGAGAAGCGAAGTCGGGTTAAGAGGTTGGTATAGAAATTTCCCCCCACCAGGGTTACAGGTGCTTGCACCATTGTAGATGCTCAGTTTGATAAACTCCAGACTTCCAAGATCATCTAACTGCGTGACATAAATTACGTTAAGGACGTAATTCACCGTGCTTCATTAATCTATTTGCGTTATTTGCGCTAAATTATTTAAATGTGATAAGGATTTTGAATTAATCGCATGCATTTACGCGTTAACATTGACAGCCCTAAAAATATCATAATTAATTAAACCTTGATAAAAGTTATGCATATTAAAAAATAGATAAAAACACAACAAAATTACTAAACCTGTAAATAAAATTAAAATGATAACAGTAAATATCAAAGTAAAATCAATTAAATATATTCCAAGTACAAATTCATAATTTACCAGGTCTAGTTATGCTTGTAATACTGTGGGAACTTTGCACTTGGTGATTTGTGGGTTTATTTTGGGTTTTCATTTTATTTTAGGTGCTTTTGGAATTGGCTGACTTTTGGAAATAGTTCTTTCAGCGTGTTTATTTTTACCTCTTGAAATCAACAGGCATATTTGGAGTTTTTCACATCAAGTGAAAATGTTACTGCACTTCTGCAAGTGCTGAAGAAATATGAACCTCGTGTGAACTACCATATTGTCAACGTTCAGGTAAAACACCTGTACCCCTACAAGAACCAGATTACATTAAATAATCTCCAGGTTTTAATATTGACAATTTGAAATGTTTTCTCCTCTTTTTAGGGTAGGAATATCACAAATGCCCCTGACATGCAGCCCAACGCTGTGACATGGGGGATATTCCCAGGCAGAGAGATCGTTCAGCCCACCGTGGTGGATCCAGTCAGCTTTATGTTTTGGAAGGTGATGATTCATCGACCTAGTAATCATCTTGAACACCCTAGCAACCACCTAACAATGCAAATTTCACTTTGTTTTCAAACCGATGTCCTAAATGAGGTGTTTAATCGGCTTGCTCATCCATGTTACGCTTCCGAAACCCTCATTGACCTTACATTCTCACACTGTCCCAGTTTAGACAACCTTGGCACGCTTACAGGCACACTCACTGTTATTGTCTCAATGATAAGAGTGATTATGTGCTGTAGTAAAAGATAAAATAGACTAGAACCAAGCTCAATTTTTTCTATTCCCGCAGGACGAGGCTTTCGCACTGTGGATCGAACAATGGGCGAAGTTGTACGAGGACGAATCGCCCTCACGCATGATCATTAAGTACATCCACGACAACTATTACCTCGTCAACCTCGTGGACAACGACTTCCCGCTAGACAGCTGCCTGTGGCAAGTGATTGAAGACATGTTTGTGCTTCTGGACTCCCCTCAAGTAACTCAGGACGAGGGAAGTGATTTGTAGCACCACAGAACTCAAAAAGTCTGCATGCGCTGCTATCTGATCCAAAGACCTCACAACGCACACACAGAGTACTTTACTGTAATGACACAGTATTTTTTGTCATCACAGTCAATACATAGGACATTTTTTTTTTGCAAATGTAGCACTACACAAGATGATTTGCCTTAATCTTTAAAGGGACTAGTTGGCTGTTTTGAGTGCCATTTTCTTATATTTTTAACTATTTATAAATTGTTTTGGATACTGCATATGTTCAATATATGAAATGAACTGTTGTAAGTCAGGTCAAATGTGTGGACACAAATACAGTATTTGGCTACGGTATTTCACTACGGTATTTCACTTAGACTTTATAGGTGGATCCTATGTCAAACAAGTCATTTTTCTCTCTGAATTCAAGAGAAAAAACTAATCCCAAAAAAACCCAACCATAAGATTTTAGCTTATCTTCATTTCCCTCATCATTTTTGTCCATCCATTAAAAGTCCAAGCAACCATAATTTTCAAGCATTTGATCAACATGCATACACTGAGCACACATCAAATATGGTCAACTGAAGCTCAAATATGTATGTTTGATACACGGAAACCAGTGAAGTTTGTTCGTACATGTCAAGCAAGCACATTTGATCTTCAGCAAAACAATGAGGTTTGTTCTCATGCATGAAGTATGGCCATTGACCAAATTTGATGTGCTATATGTATATAAGTTGATCAATGTTTTTGCCTAAATAAATGCCTAAGTTAAATCTGTTCATCATATAAAGCGATTGTGCCTCTTCATTAGACTCAGATTAAAACTTTGATGTCTTTATGTACAGTAGTTTTTGAAGTTTGAATATTTTGGTTGCGTGAACTTCCAATGGATGGACAAAAACGATAAGAGTATATTAAAAAAAAGATTGAAATTTGTTGATGAATGAAAGTCATGCGTTTTGAACGAATGACATAAGTGCTGATCATTCATTTTTGGGTGAACTATCACTAAAGATTTTTTCAATGACAATTAAGCAGATTTTCACTCTAAATAATAATTAGTTATTCTTTTGATGTTCATTACTGTAGTACAAAAACAATTACAACCATGATATATAAATAATTTACAATTGAAATTGTATAGAATTTTTGTCATATTACGATAATGAGAATTGGGAGTGAACGTTTAAATGTACAGAGCCTTACATATGACATGTGGACAAAAAAAAATGTATATCGTACATGTCGTATCGTGTAATCGTGGCCACGAATGTACAATTCGTTCACACGACTTACTAATGTGTCAGCATGTTTTACTAATTCGTTCACTCGAGGGAACAAATTTGTACAACATGGCCACAATTTACTAAATCGAGGGAACATATTATTATACCAGGCGCACATTTTAGTAAAACGAGGGAACGGATTATTATATCGTGCGCACAATTTACTTAAAACGTAGGGCCACGATTTCCTAAAATGAGAGGATGAGTTCTTAATTTAAGGCCACAATATATAGGCCTATATTTTTGTCTACTTTGTCATATGCAGGTCTCCGTATAGTTGTAATGAATATAATGAAGAAAAAAAAATCTATTCTCAATCCAGACAGGTTTTGTGAGATTCCCTCTTTTAGTCTTCTACCGTCATGTGTGAATTGATACTAGTGGAGTAATTGGTTTGTGACAGTATTGATTTGTGAATTTGGTCTTCTTTTTTTACCATTTGAGAAGTATGATCACTTCTGTGCTGCCAAAAGAAAACTCAATAAACTTGCACTTCTCCCCCTGTGCGAACTTGTCCAAGTTTGACATTATCACTGAGAATGATTTGTTTGCCTGTGATTCACGTTTTATTTTTGGAGTTCACCTATATCTCAAAGTCCATGCCACTGTTGGGATGATTGATAATGGTGAAGATTTGGAAGAGGATGAAGGATTGGGTGCGCTGCCATCAGCAGATGTTATGTTAGACATGAAGGCATGCGCACATTCAAATCCACGTGCATTGTCTTATCTCATAGTCAGATGATGAAACATGACAGTTGTTGGAAGGAAGCCAACAGTATGAACTTAACCACAGTTTTGCTTGAGTAGGCATGTGCATGTCATTGCTTAAACATAGTTATTAGACGTTCATTTTTTATGTGCATTTTATTTTCAGCATTTCTCATTGGTGCAGTTTGCATTTTGAATGTCTCGTTTTCTCTGTATACGTGTAAAAATCCATTAAACCTTGTGGTGTTTTTAAGCTAGTATCCAAATTCAGACATTTTTAAGTTTTAAACACTCTTGACATTGATAAAGAGTTTTTCTAGCTGTTACACTTGTATTCTGCAATACATATTTCCAATAAAATATGCCTTCTAATATTTTAAAACTTCCTAATATTTTAAAATGAACAATCAAGCATGAGTAATGACTAATTACAGTGTTATGTTTTGCAACAGGTTTTCCACTTTCATAGAAAACCTGGAAACATCAGGTTATTTTTAAAGTGATTTGCAGGCCTGTAAATATCATGGAAAATAATAAAGTAAATAAAATCCTGAAAAATTCTAAAGCAAATATCGGTTACACTTTATTTGGTAACACTTTATTTTACAGTGTCCTTGTTACAGTACATACTTAGCATAGCAATAACAGTAAATTATGCATAACTACATGCAACTAACCCTCAACCAAATCATAATCCTACCATAACCCTATAGTAACCCTAAAATGTAGTAAATTAATATTACACAATACTTAAATATATAATTACACTGTAACAATAACACCTTAAAATAAAGTGTAACCTTTTATTTTAAGGTGTCCTTGTTACATTGTAATTATGCAATTAAGTACTGAGTAATATTAATGAACGTACTTTAGGGTTAGGATTTGATTTAGAGTTATTTGCTTGTAAGTACAGTATGCACAATTTACTGTTAATACTTTAATACTTTTAATACAATGTAACAAGGACACCTTAAAATAAAGGGTTAATAATGTAACGTGTAACAAAAAATAAAAATAAAATAGTGTTACCCCCCCCCCCCCCCCCAAAAAAAATATTTTTTTTTTAGCTATATTTGTATTTCAATGGCTAGTTCACCAAAAAATAAGAATTCTGTCATCATGTACTCGCCCTCAATTTGTTCTAAACCTGTATTGAGTTTCTTTGTTCCATTGAGCACAAAATAAGATATTTTGAAGAATGTGGTTATCCAAACAGTTGATGGATCGCATTGATTTCTATAGTATGAAAATCAAAATGATATGGAAGTCGATTGGGACCAGAAACTTTGGTTAACCCCATTCGTCAAAATATCTTCTTTTGTGTTCAACGGAACAAAGAAACTCATACTGGTTTAGAACAACTTGGGTGAGTAAATGATGACAGAATTTTATTTTTTTATTTTTTGAACTATCCTTTTAAAAGGTTTGAAATATCTCTATATTTTTATGATTATCCAGTAATCATGGAAACGGATTACTCCTTTTAAGTTTAAAAAGTTGTATTGGACAAAGAAGGTATGAAAATATTCTACATCAATACTTGATTTAAATACATGAAGTATGTACAAATTGTTTAGTACAGTACCTTGGCAAGCTAAGTGCCATTTTCTAAAAAGCACTGAGACAATGAAAGACTCTAGGTTCTTCCACTGAGTGCTCCTTCCACATGAGGAGAGGAGGAGGAGTCAGTAACCTGACACTCATTCTATATAGTCACTATAGGGCCGTTACATAAGTGAACCCTCTGAACCACTGGCACTTCTCGTGAAAGTTCTGGGAACTCTGTTTCTTCTGGAAATATCTATCAACACCAGCACACTAATATCAGAGTGAAGCGCACTGACCAGGCAGAATGTCTGTTTTAATGAGAACGTTTAGTGAACTGTCACACTTAGTTCGAATGAATCACCACCTACTGCTCTTACACTGAATGAATTACAGAGTTTTTTTTAGAATGGTTTAAATGTCTAACAGTAGCTGAAAGAGTGATACTAATATGCTATAGGGGTTCTTGCAGTCACTATAACAAACCAATTTTAACTTTTTTTACACACTGTTTGTGCTACAGAGATGAATATCTCCAATCATGCAGTTTTTTTAAGGAGAGGTGTCATGTTACTTTTAGATGATGTGGACTTGGTGGATAATACAATAATTCTGGGGGGAAAACCCTGTTTGGCTTTAGATCAAAGTATAGTAAATAGCATAATTTATTTTATGCTAAGTATACTACAAATACATTTACATATGTATGTATATATATATATATATATATATATATATATATATAACCTGCAATTGTACTTTTGGTATACTTAAAGTCTGCTAAATTGGAATAACTAATTTTGTACTTAAAGGTGCAGTATGTGAGATAGGCCTTTATCTCATTTCCTGGTTTCGGAACGTTCGATGAGTTGATATCACGTTTTAATATGCTCCTGTTCATAGAAAAATTTAGATGGGTGCGGAGGCTTTTTAGGTCGGGTAGAATCTGCGATCTCTGACCCAGCTGGCTGCAATATGCTGTGTTTTTCCGCTAACTGGCAATCTGGTGGTGACATACTATTGGGTAAATTGGCAACGTGCGATATCACACAGACCAAAACAAAAACAGACATTCCGACAGGGAACGCACATTTCAAAGTAAAATAACTAGCTGTAGATGTGTTTTTTCAGAGAAAAGAGTATGTGAACTCAGCAGTTTCCTAAATATCTGCAAACATATTATGGATTTTTTTTTTTGCTTTAGTTCAGTCAAAAACTTACATACAACACCTTTAATGCACTTCAGTTATCCGGAAGTAGTGTATATACTTAAAGTCCCCCTATAGTCAATCATTTTATCCCTTAAAACATATCTTTGATCACCAAAATGACATATTTAAAAGTTTTTTCCTTAAAAAAAAAAAAAAAAAAAGATTCATGCCTTAAAATAGCTTGAATGTAACTACACCCTTGCATCATTTAGTATACACAGTTCTATGAATATCGAAATGAGCCCCGCCTCCACTCACTCACAACGGCTCAGAGATCCACTTGTTCATGATCACATTAAACTGTAACTGAATTATTTTGGAGGTGTTGTGGTGATGTCTGGAGTTACTGCAGTCTGCTATGATGTGCACTGGCTGGTTTCCATCTTTTAATACTCTGCTTGTAAATAAACAGAACTGGTTAGGGCTCAAAGGCTGATCCATGGGCTCGCTGCCACCACATTTGCAACACCTTCCAATAAAACAGAGTAGGAAAAAAAAAAACATTATTATCAATCTGAGTTGTTTGTTTGTATGGGTTAATCTTAGTGAATGGTGTCATTTGTGTGCCATGTGTTCCCTTCACTGATATACTTAACAGAATACTGAATTTAATCACGTTATTATGCAAGTCTTACTTGTTTGTTTTTCATCACCCAGTTTCCATGCATCCATGCATCACATTATATTTTAATGGCCTAAATGTTGCTTTAGTTAAAATATCATACTTTTACTATGTATATTTAGCATGCTTTTTGGAAATAATATACTTTTTTAAAGGATTTACTTAAGGATGATCTAAATGTAATGTTTTCGGACACTTAATTGCACGTTATTTGCAATTTTAATTTATATTAAATGCAATAAGTAGGCTAAAGCACTCTCAAGTTTGACTAAAGTAGGACTTAAGTACATCTTAATACTTATATTGCCTTTTAAATTTGGTTAAAGTGTACTACCAACTGTATTGACAAGCATTTATTGTAACTTAAATATACCTGAATGTCATTTCTATTGAAACTTGTATATCAAGTATTTAAATTTGTTTGTAATTACACATTTGTAATGCTAAAGTTGCAATTTAGTACATTTAAAATAAATTAACTTTAAATGTAATTTTGAACAGCACACTATGGTTAAAATTAAGTACTTACATGTTGCTTTAGTATGTTAGTCAAAACATCAAAATAAGTGTACTTCTTTGAAGCATGACAAAAAGATTATTAAAATACAACGATTTAAAATGTACTTTAAGGACCTTTAATTTGACATTAAAGTGCACTTTTTAAAAGTGTACATATGCGTGTTACAAAACAGTCATGAAAGGGCACTTCAGTGGTCTTTTATTTCAGAAAAAATTATATGCAAGTACAGTTCTCAAAAATATATATATTTTTAAGATTTAAAGTACACTACTCGTGGATATTCAATACAATTAAACACACTACTTTTTCTCAAGGGAGCCTTAGATGATAAGCTCTGTATTGAGTCTCTATGACCCATTTCTCCATCTAAAAGCTCAACTTTTGCTCCACATCGCTACACACTGATAAGACAGTGTGAACGATAAGGGTGAAAGTCAATGTTTATGAGTTTATTCATAGGCACACTGGGTTGATTAAGCACAGACCGGATTACAGTGACCTATTAGAGATACTAAGTGTATAGTGACCCTGTTTATCTTGTGGTGAGATTTCAAAGAGTTGTGGACTGTGTCTGCTTTACCTGGGCCAATAGCATGTTGTTAAAGTTGGCTGAGTGATCAGCAGACACTCTGTTCCTGATGCGTCTCTTTCTCCAGGTAAGCCAGGCTTTTTGCAGCACAGAGCGCTCATACTGCACCATAAAGACAAGGATAAAGTAAAAAAAAATCTTTGTCATGGTAATATTCTCAAAATACAGTAAAAACAAAGAGACTCTGGTTGTTGCTGGCTTGTGTTCTTGCTGGTTGCTTGCAGGGGCTTATGGGCCCTGGGCAAGAAAATAGGCCCCACCAATACTGAAAATATTAAAACTAGCCACTACAAACGTTGACAATTGCACTGAAAAAGAAATCACTAAAACTAAGCACACTGTACATAGTTTGTTGACAAGTAACATGCCCACTTTTTTCAACATTAAGTTAAAATGTAAAATGCTGCAGGGATGGCGTATGTTTAGGCCAAATCCCTGCTAATGAGTTAGCATTTTAGCATCTCCGGTTTCTGGCATTTTAACCTTTTTTATGGGTTTTTGGTTAAATGTCTAAAATACTAACAGAAGCTCAAGATATTTTCACATTTATCCTATGATATAACACATCAGCAAAAAGCTTTAAAAACGTTTTTACTTCGCTTGAAAAATGTGGTTGCTAACAAGCGGCTAAATGGGACTACAGAAGTTGTCAGGGACGTTAAATATCATCACACCAAACAGGGAAACTCATCTACACACTAGTCCCTCTCAAAGCCTCACTGCAGCAAGGCTTTTTAGTAATTCTAAAAACGTCCCTCTTCAGGTTGCGGTAAATACGTCTTTTGCGTGTCCATTTTTTACTGATTTTTATATTTTTAGCAATATTTCAAGATGAACACCTACTGATCTGAAGCAACTTACATTTACTTGATTATCAATGCATCGTTTTTTTTTGTTTTTGTTTTTTAATCATGTTAAAATTATGTCAAATGTAAAAATTCAAATATGATACATCAGACTTTTTAGGAATCTCGCAATCACATTTTATTGCATTATATGTTATATGCCATTCGCAACATGAATAAATTATAGTTTTTTTGTCAGTTATTTGCTGTTTGGTGATTAAAAGTTGGGGCCCCAGACAGCCGCCTGTGTCGCCTATAGCAAGGGCTGGTCCTGGTTGCTTGGCAGTTCAATAACAGACAGATTTTGTCAAGCAATCATAATAATCAATGTTCATTCATGTTGATCACTTACTTGTTGTGTATACAGCAATGATGCTTCAGTTTGGTTTTTCCAACAGGTCCAGTACAGATGGGTCAGTCCATGAACTCTTCTCTCCACAGCTCTGATATGGCTCATGAAAATATCACTAATTATTAGCCAATATTAGCCCGATACTAATTACCAATATTCAAAAACAGTCACAGCTCATTTATCAAAAAATTCAAACAGAAAACGCTTTGTTTGTCTTCACACAGTGTTTCACAATCTAGCTGAGTTTTTAGGATTTTGTGTAGCCTATGTGCGCTAGTATGAGTATTATTATGAGTTTTATTTATCTTTTACTTAAAACCAATATAGTTTTTACCTGTGTGAAAGCTGTGTCTGTCTGTGCTGGGAAGCTTTCTGGTATTGTTGGTACACTCTGACCCAATGATGGAAACTTCTAGATACTGCTCTTCCCTCTAGCCAGAGACTCACAGCCTCCCCCATCTGCCTCTGAGCTTTATGATCTGGTGGGGGGAAAGCATTTGGACACTTAAAATGTGTATATGTTATTGCATTAAATACAAAATATCAAACAAGAGCTACAGGAACATTTCTTAGCACTACAGTAACTAATTTCTGTGTAATTTTTACAATGACTTTACCGTTGTTTTGGTGATGTTTAGTGGCTATATGAAGTCAGTTTCACTCAAACGTACAATCATAGAAACCATAGGTGAAGTTCATCACATTAACTATAAACACCTTCCGCTACCATTTGACAACCACAAAGTGTGACAATATTTTTGATAAGTTAATCTATTGTTTGATGTCACATGGTTTGATATTGTGACACTCAGACATACAGTGAGGAAAATAAGTATTTGAACACCCTGCTATTTTGCAAGTTCTCCCACTTGGAAATCATGGAGGGGTCTGAAATTGTCATCGTAGGTGCATGTCCACTGTGAGAGACATAATCTAAAAAAAAAAATCCAGAAATCACAATATATGATTTTTTAACTATTTATTTGTATGATACAGCTGCAAATAAGTATTTGAACACCTGTCTATCAGCTAGAATTCTGACCCTCAAAGACCTGTTAGTCTGCCTTTAAAATGTCCACCTCCACTCCATTTATTATCCTAAATTAGATGCACCTGTTTGAGGTCATTAGCTGCATAAAGACACCTGTCCACCCCATACAATCAGTAAGAATCCAACTACTAACATGGCCAAGACCAAAGAGCTGTCCAAAGACACTAGAGACAAAATTGTACACCTCCACAAGGCTGGAAAGGGCTACGGGGAAATTGCCAAGCAGCTTGGTGAAAAAAGGTCCACTGTTGGAGCAATCATTAGAAAATGGAAGAAGCTAAACATGACTGTTAATCTCCCTCGGACTGGGGCTCCATGCAAGATCTCACCTCGTGGGGTCTCAATGATCCTAAGAAAGGTGAGAAATCAGCCCTGAACTACACGGGAGGAGCTGGTCAATGACCTGAAAAGAGCTGGGACCACCGTTTCCAAGGTTACTGTTGGTAATACACTAAGACGTCATGGTTTGAAATCATGCATGGCACGGAAGGTTCCCCTGCTTAAACCAGCACATGTCAAGGCCCGTCTTAAGTTTGCCAATGACCATTTGGATGATCCAGAGGAGTCATGGGAGAAAGTCATGTGGTCAGATGAGACCAAAATAGAACTTTTTGGTCATAATTCCACTAAACGTGTTTGGAGGAAGAAGAATGATGAGTACCATCCCAAGAACACCATCCCTACTGTGAAGCATGGGGGTGGTAGCATCATGCTTTGGGGGTGTTTTTCTGCACATGGGACAGGGCGACTGCACTGTATTAAGGAGAGGATGACCGGGGCCATGTATTGCGAGATTTTGGGGAACAACCTCCTTCCCTCAGTTAGAGCATTGAAGATGGGTCGAGGCTGGGTCTTCCAACATGACAATGACCCGAAGCACACAGCCAGGATAACCAAGGAGTGGCTCTGTAAGAAGCATATCAAGGTTCTGGCGTGGCCTAGCCAGTCTCCAGACCTAAACCCAATAGAGAATCTTTGGAGGGAGCTCAAACTCTGTGTTTCTCAGCGACAGCCCAGAAACCTGACTGATCTAGAGAAGATCTGTGTGGAGGAGTGGGCCAAAATCCCTCCTGCAGTGTGTGCAAACCTGGTGAAAAACTACAGGAAACGTTTGACCTCTGTAATTGCAAACAAAGGCTACTGTACCAAATATTAACATTGATTTTCTCAGGTGTTCAAATACTTATTTGCAGCTGTATCATACAAATAAATAGTTAAAAAATCATACATTGTGATTTCTGGATTTTTTTTTTTTGATTATGTCTCTCACAGTGGACATGCACCTACGATGACAATTTCAGACCCCTCCATGATTTCTAAGTGGGAGAACTTGCAAAATAGCAGGGTGTTCAAATACTTATTTTCCTCACTGTATTTATGTGTGGCTTGAGTGTCCAAAAAAAAATATTAATTACAATATACAGCTTATTCAATCGCCTGTATCCCTTCATAATTTCTATATTATTAAATAGTATCTGCAAGGCAAAGGTGTAGAAATAGGCCTAGCAGTTTACCTTTGGCCCATAGTGACCACGTCCTTAGAGCTAACCGGGCTTCACTTCTTTCCTTCTTCACACAAAACATATCTGCTACTTTCAACAAATCCCTGCTATGTGTCCAATGCTTGAACCACTGTAAAGAGAAGTAAATAAACAAAATTAAAATAAATTAAAGCACTTAATATTCAGCAATATCATTGATTTGACTGCACTGACACTATTGGACGAGAGCTGCATTGAGCTGGATGATGACATCACTGTTTTCTCATCTTTATAGCTGAATTGAACTCATTCCATAATTGATCAACTTTACACGGATATTGAACCAAACTGAATGAACACTGAACTGATTTCAACTGAATAATGACGCTATTGTCTTTTTAGAGCTGCTTCACAGCAGAATTGAACTTAGCATCACTGCTCATAATTTTCCTGTTTATCAATGTAAAATTGCTTTGAATCAATCTGTATTGTATAAAGCACTATATAAATAAAGGTGACTAGACTTGAATTTTCTGGATTCTTTTTTATTTATTTATTTAAATAATAATAATAAATTAATTAATTGTAACTTCATTTTTAAATATTTGTAATAAATATTTGTAATATAATTTATAATAAATTATTTTTAATTAGAGACCCTCTTTTTTACATTTGAATGCAGTGTTATTTTATTATAATTGATATACTATTATATATTTTTTTGTTATTATTTTAAATTAGATTTTATTTTTTATCTTTTTTCATTTTTTTATTTTTATTTTAGTTTTAGTCATTGTAGCACTTAAACTAAATTAAAATAAGAAAGCCTTGGCAACTAGCTAAAAAATTAAATATTATTATTTTTATTTTTTTTACTTTTACATTTTATTTGAGTAAATATTAGCTTTATTTCAAGTTATGATAAAAAATAAAATAAAATAGGTCAACACACTGCAATCTCCTAGACCTCATTTTTAAATTACATGAGATCAATCAGCCAAATGACTGATAAAATATAAAAAATGAATTAAAGAACTGAATCAAACCTTGTGAAGTAATCTGTTGTTAAATGTTTGAATCGCTCTACATTCTGTGGCAGCGGTTCTCCAGCGACGTAAAGCTCTTCTCTGATAGATGATGAGCTGGCTCTCCATTGTACACTTCTTCTGCTGACCCTGGATCAGAGCTCTTCTCCACTGCATGTATACAGCAGCCAACAGTCTCATCTCACTGCTGTACTGGAACCAGGCCTCTCTGTACCTCAGTCTTTGCTCTGATACTGTGTGTCTGGACCATTCCAGCAGAACCCTACATGGAGAACAAGTCCAGATAAAGCCAAAAGCCTGGCAATTGCGCATACAAATGCAATACAAATGACAGCACAGAAATTTTTATTATTATTTTGGGGGGCTTTTGCCAGTTTGTTGTGGCAGAGGTTGGTATCACATGCATTGTTAGCTAGCAGGTTTGTGTGTGTGTGTGTGTGTGTGTGTGTGTGTGTTTGTTTTCTCATCTGTAAACCAGCAGCTTTGACATTCTGCTAAATATTTCATTTTGTGTTTCATGGAAGAAAGAAAGTCATATGGGATTGAATAACATGAGGGTAAATGATGACAGAATATTCATTTTTGGGTGAACTACCACTTTAAGGCAAGACACTATATAGACTAAATCTGTTTTGTTTTTAAATGCACTGGTTATTTTGAGATTTTGGGATATTTTGCTTCCATAAGCCTTCTTTCAGAGCCAGAAATCTCCACTTATGTAGCACTTACATACACTAAACTTTTCAGTTTCATTCCTATCTATATTCTGACGGTTTTTTTTACGGAGGGGTTTGTTCACATAACATTCCTAATAACATGGTGATTTTTTTCTTCATCTGGCTCTTGACAGTATTTTTAGATTCTTAAAGAGATTTCCAAAACCCTGTCTGTAAAACCTTTAACTTTAATTTGTCAACAAAATGGAAGAAGATTTTTTTACCTGGCTTTATACAACGTTCTAGAAATGCATGCAAATTAGTGCATGTTTATCTAGATAATGCTTCACTTGCATATTTAAACTTCAGAACCATTTTGCAATTCTTAAATTAAGTAATCAACAGGCGGAAGTATGGTATTATCTATTGGATTACATTTTTTACTGTATTCACCTGTGGTGTCCCAATCTCACCTCCTCTGCTGTCTCTGTGTACAGTGTTCTCTGCTCCTGACACTCTGTCTGAAAGCTGCTTTCCAACACAGGAACATGTTCTTCATCGTCTGCGTGATGTTTCTCCGCTTTCTGGCTCGTGAGATGTGCTGTCTCCACCGATGCATCACCAGTTGAGCCCTCTTCCTCTCAACAAGTCGCTCTTTGAGCTGCCAGAGACAGAACGCTCTCTGCTGTATTCTCTGCGTCCTGACCTCCTCCAGTTCTCTGCTTGTGCACAGCAGCTCTGACTGATGCCTGAACTCATGAAGCCACTGAGAGAAATATCTGGAGGTAGAATAGAACAGAATCTTGAATGACTTCACCATAGAATGTTTTTTATTGAAGGTTTTTAGCAGCATTTAATAATGTTTGCGCTTATACTGGCATAATCAACCTCGATAGTTCAATTCAGCTATTGGGGAAAAACAACTTCCCCCAAAAATCCCCATCAAAATTGTTCAATTTATTTGTTTATTTATTTCCTTCTTATGTGCTTATTTACTTCCTTACTGACATTCAGTCCCAAAACATTTGGCTATTATTATTATTATAGATAATAATAAACATACAGTGTTGGTTTTGGTTGTTTGTGTTCAGAGATTCTTAGCTTGAAGATTATTTTGTTCGTTTTTTCCTGTTTTTTCATTTCCTGTTCAGTTTTTGTTTTCTTGGTTGTCATGGTTTCTAAGTATGTTCTCATTTGTTCCCTTAGTTACTGATTATGTTCACCACCTGTTTCTTGTTCAGTTCTCTTTGTCTTGTGTATTTAGGATACGTTTACACATCAACGATGTACTAAAAACTGAAAAGTTTTTCCATTGTGTTTTTCATGTACAGACGACACTGTTGTCAAACGATCACCGTTCCCACGAAAACGATTAAAAACGCTGTATTGTTCATGGCAGGGCAGTGGTTGGCGATGTCACTTTGTAAAGAAACACTACGCGCCTGTAGACTAAAGACGTAATATACATGCACATGATGTCACTGTTTTCACAAATGTGCTTTTTTGTAGTTTACATTTAGACAATGAATGTATTTGTTTTCAAAAACTTGCACTTTAAACCGTTTTGAAACGTTTGCTTTTTCAGGCCCTCAAAAATGCCGTTGTCGTGCAAATGAACTGCCAAAACGCATAAACAGTTTTCAGTTTTTAGAAAGTGGTGTCGCGTAAACGCCCCCTTAAACCCTCAGTTTGGTTCTCTCTTTGTTTTGTGTCGTCTTTGTTTTACAAAGCTGTCACATTCCTTAAATTTGAATTATCTCCTTTGTTTCTGTGTAAAATAAAGTAATATTGCTACAAATAGATCGCCTGCTCTTCATGTCAAGTCAAGTCATCTTCATTTATATAGCGCTTTTAACAATGTAGATTGTTTCAAAGCAGCTTTACGGAGATAAACGTATAATTTAAGGTAACAGAGATTGTTTTGGCTTTATAGCGGTTCTTTAATAAAGTTATTTTCCAGCTAAAGTTAGTTTTGATTGATTCATCTCCTCTGACCTGTTGTGACACATTCTTGAGTACATTTGGATAATAATCACTCATTATTGGTTTATATATATCTTATGCTGACCAATTCTGCATTTACAGTATTTCATCAGAAAAAATCCAGTAAGAACAGTAATATTGTGAAATACAATTGAAATTGTAAATAAATGTTTTCTATTTTAATGCGTTTTAAAATGTAATTTATTCCTGTGATGCAAAGCTGAATTTTTAGCATCATTACTCCAGTCTTCAGTGTCACATGATCCTTCATAAATCATTATTATATGCTAATATTTCTTATTATTATCAATGTTGAAAACAGTTGTGGTGCTTACTTTTTATTTATTAATTCATTAATTTTTGAAAACTAGGATACTTTTTTTCAGGATTCTTTGATGATTAGAAAGTTCAAAAATATGTATATCACACTCATAGCCATATACATATATATATACATATACACACACTGTGCTTTTTCTCATTTCCACACAAACACACACACACACACACACCTGTGTTTTAAGACTCTTTGGTGATAATGCTGAGATCTTCTGAAATATTTCTCTGTCTGGCTCCACAAGAGAAATGTTCTTCTCTTCATGACAATCTTCCTCCTCTCATCATACTCACACAGAAGAGCCTGTCGATGGGCCCTATCTAAATCACAAGAACATGCATGTGCTTTTATTGGTTTATTAATAGTTATTTGTTATGTTATAATGCATACACTCAATATACTGCAATATTGCATTGCAATGTTCATTATAAGGCAATATGTATACTTTTTTGCATTATATATACATATTAAATATATCTAGGCCTTTTAAGGGAAATGTTTAAACTACAGTATAACAGAAAAGCAAGAAAAAAAATCAATGATACAAATATGGCTTAATTCAATGATGATTTTGACTCACAGTTTTCATGTTTTCTCCACTGCTGTAAGATGACTTTGACTCTTAGGTGGAGTCTGTGTTGTAGACTGCTGTTGGCGAGCCGCTGCTGAGCACAGATGATTCTCCACTGACAGAAACAGACACGCAAGAGTCTGTAGTGTGAAAAGAACAGAGCTGATGTCTGCCTCTGCTTGCAGACCTGCACACACCTTAACCATGCCCCAAACACTCTTAAACATACAGAAACAGACACACACCAACACACACTATCATTAACATGCACTTCACATTGAGTTTCACATCATGTTCCATGTTGCAGACAGATAAAACTAAGCAAAATATATAATTTAAGGTTAAAACAAGTGGTTGACCATTTCAATGACCAATGTATTTATTAATAATATATTAACCCTTTCACGCATAGTGGTCACTACAGTGGACAGCTATTAAAAAAGCATTTTCTTGAATTTGCACGGGTTTTTATGGCAAAATTGCACATCAGCCTCTTCATTGGACCCTGGTGCATCATCCTATAAATTGCAACCAAGTGGCAAGCCTTTGTGTTTCGATTTTTTCCCCCTCCAAACCAAGATGGCCAAGGGTCAGTCAGACATGCCAAGTTGCTCCGGAATATCCACCCATTCCTTCTATCCTAGGAGACTCTTGTAGGTAAAAAAAATATTGCAGCATCAAGCAATATCTAATGAGTCATATCGCAGTAAAATTTTCCAAGTTTTGATTTTAGATTGAGAGAAAACTCTGATTAATCACATGTCCACTGTAGTGGACGTCATGCATCAATTGCTATATTTCAGCTACAATTCATAATTATAATGTGAATATTGTTTTTGAAATTTAAAACTTAATCTGCAGTGACTTTTTTTACTGTAAATAAATGTACTTGTATTATTAGAATGTAATTTTCATTGACATCGAAAAAAGTCATGTGATTACATAATGTATGACACTTGTAATGCATTACTTTACTTGTTAGATCAAAAAGTAATCTGATTTCGTAATGCATGTTATTGTAATGCGTTTTTTTCTCATAACATCAAAAAGTAATCTGATTACGTAATGCATGTTACTTGTAATGCGTTTCCTTACTCATAACATCAAAAAGTAATCTGATTACCGGTATGTAATGTGCGTTATTGTAATGCGTTTCTTTACTCATAACATCACAAAGTAATCTGATTACGTAATGCATGTTACTTGTAATGCGTTTCTTTACTCGTTACATCAAAAAGTAATCTGATTAGGTAATGCACATTACTTGTAGTTAATTACTTGTTAGATAAAAAAGTAATCTGATTAGGTAATGCATGTTACTTGTAACACATTACTTTACTTGTAACATCAAAAAAGTAATCTGAATGTGTTATGCATGTTACTTGTAATGCATTACCCCCAACACTGATCATTTCAGATGAGATTGAAAAAAACGTATCGCTAGGTTTTCTCAGAGGAGGGCTATGATAGAAATGTGCATGTCCATCTTGAACATAATCAGAATTATCAGCTAATAAGGGTAAATCTCCATACTCTGGTGCACTGGAGGGAGCATCTGAGTGGTTTCCACAGTTGTACCTTGACAGACTGTAGAAAATTCTGATGGAATCACGTCCTCATGTTCTGATATCAAAGATACGCGAAGTGCAACTTGTATGAAGTTGTATGAAGCCTTTGCAATATTTTGCATTTATATTTTTTGTATATATTTTATAGTTTTCACATGATTTGATATAATTGTATTGATTAGTTTGTTAAATTCACATACTTTATGTGTTTGATTATTGTCTTATATTTAATATATCATATCTTAAGTTTAACCAACCGCATGCTGTCCACTCAAGTGGACATCTGAAGATCTCTTTGAAAAATGTGTAAAAAAATAAAATAAAAATCAATTCTTGTTTTTCATGCCCTAAGAGCAATAAAAACACATAGGAAAAAAAATCCTGACAGAGGTTATCATAATTCATGCATGAAAGGGTTAATAAATAATAATAATATAAACACTTGTTTAGTATATCATTAACACACTAATGTAGTTTTTGTTAATATTTTGAATGATCTTTTATTTTTTACATTTTGTTCTCATTTTTATTTCAGATAAAGTTGTAATAATTACGTTGTTTTGTCATTTTTATTAGTTTTTAAAAAATATGTCTATATAATGTTTAAGTTTTAAATTATTTACTTTTAGTTATTGTAGTACTTCAACTAAACGAAAATGGGAAATTTTGCCTTTTTTTTTTTACTGCTTTAGTTGTAGTAAACAATAACCCTGCTTGTTTTATACAATATTTACTGAAATTTCCCTATTAAATTATTTTCATATTTTTATACTTTTTTTTTTTATACAGCCATGGTTGTTGATATTGTAAAAGTAAAATATTGGTTGATTAATCAGTCTGATCACCAATATGTGCAATGGTAGTGGTGCATAAATTAAACACAACTGCTCTAAAACATGATAGTGACATCTGATAACCACCATAAAACAGCCAAAAATACATTCAGGCTGTCACAGATATGACGTGTACCTGTTCTGTAATGTGCGAATATAAACGGCTTTGGCACTCTGCTGCTGGCTTACACATGTCACCCATGTGGAGAAGCTCAAGTTCAGTCTGTGTCTCTCTGCTTTGCTCTCCATCTGTTCAACAGCACACGTCTGCTGCTCGCAGTGCGGCCCCGCGGCCTATAACACGCATACATGATTTAAATATGATTTATCAACATTAAACATTCACAACTTATTTTACTTCTCTAATATTGACAAAAGACAGGTTGTTAGAATGATTTAAGCTAAAGAAACAAAATGTATCTTATATTTTTTTGCCAAATTTTGTTTCTAATTTGAGAAATATTTCTTAAAATGTAATCTATCATTAATTTGAATCAATCATTCCCCATTCAAGTAGATGAGCTGTGTAGCTATACAGAAAATAAGCCTGGGCCCATTACCATGGTGGCCATCAAGTGAACTGATTTTCCTCAAAAGGACTTGAATAAGAACATGTATTAATGCTGCCATCACATGCTATCAGAATTATCATAAATACGAGTTTCCTAGTTAAAAATTGGACATGAACCTCTCGATTTGTATTTACCACTGGGGAACTCTGGGATCATTTTGATATGCAAGTTCCCAAGTTGGGCATGCCATAAAACATGGCAGAGGGGAGAACGATTGCTGCTGTGACTGGTATTCTTTATTAGTTTTTTTCCACAACAGCTACATCGTCCTTGTCTTGTCATTAAAGGCAGGTATTGCGTACACCTGGATTTCAAAGGTACGCACAGCTTCATAAATCAGGCGGTGAGAGGAGTGTAAGCATAATCTTACGCCAACATATATGCCCGTTTCTACGCAAGAATGATAAATGAGGGCCAATATGCGCATATTATGATTTTATTGATAAAATAGAAGGTTTTAAAGAGAGGCTAAAATGGAAAAAAAAAATCCCATTATTGGAGAATTGTTTATGGTATTTTATATTAATAATGGTTTAAAAAAAAAAAAAAAAAAAATCTTTTTTTCTTTCTCGGGGCCTGGGGTAAAAAAAGGTTGAGAACCACTGCTTTAAATCTAAAAGGAAATAAAATAACAATCCTCCCAATGCTGATGGAGTTTTTCTGACTATAATGATATTTAGAGTAACTAGGGCAGATTCATAACATACATTTAATTTTTTTTTTTTTTACCATTCTGGTCCATGTACAGAAGCAGTGTCTGAGTAGATTGGTGTCATGGGTAAGCGTCGCGTGCTGTTCCAACATGCGTTTCCTGCATCTCTGCCAAACCATTATTTTCCATTGAATGACAGTGTGAAAAATCACCCTTCTCTCCTGTTTAAAAAAATAAAATAAAAATGTGTACAAAAATCAACAAACTTACTTTTCTCATTGCTCATCAACATAGTTTAATACTTAGTTCACCCAGATTTAAAATTTTGTTCATTTTCTACCAAACCCAAATTACTTTTCTCTTCCGTGAAAAAGGTGTTTTTGTATGATACATTTAAAGAGGGTGGAAACTGGGGCTGTTAAGCTCAAACTATAATAAAAACATCATACACGTATCATAAAAGTAGGCTATATGACTCATTAGTTAAATTGTTATTCTTCTGATGTCATACAATATAGCTTTGTGTCAGGGACAAATCAAATGGTTGTTGTTAAAATCTTTTCCTCCACTGCTTCACATACCATTTTTTATTTTCACAATCAAATATAGCATGTTAAGACGAGTTGCACAAAGCTTCTGAAGACGTCAAATATATGTATGGACCACTTTATATTATATACATATCAGTTTTGGATCTTGACCTTTTTTCCGGTCACTGCATGAAAAAGAACCAAGACTATATATTGCATAATATCTACTTTGGTTTCCACAGAAGAAAGACAGTTATACATAATTGGAACAACATGGAGGTTACTAAATATTTACGGAATACTCATTTTTGGGTGAACTATTTTAGATATATTAACTATGGCTTTGGCTTAAAGAAAACGTATCAGGTTACAAATGTAACCATGGTTCCCTAAGAAGGGTACCCTAGAGTTCTGGAGTTGACGCTATGGGAAACGCCCTCAGCACCACTGGTGTCTGAACATATACCAAACATGTCATTTTATTGGCTGACGGCAGTCTATGAGCAGAGAGCCCATGAGTATAAGAGGGTGCCTGCAAAATACTTAATCTACTTTTGTCTGAAGGAGACGTGCAGGCAACCTGAGGCAATCCTTAGTGGGCATAGAATAGATTGACTCTACAGAACACCTAGCTGGAGTCAAGGGCTTCAACCCCCAGGGCACAAATGTGACTCATAGCCTGCTTAATGGAGCCCCTCCCTCAGCTCAATTTCTCTTATAGCATGAGAAGGTATATCAGCTTCTGTGCTCTATTGCAGTGGTTCTCAATTCCAGTCCTCGGGACCCCTTGCTCTGCACATTTTGTATGTCTCTCTTATCTGACACACTCAGTTCAGTTCATGGAGTCTCTCCTAATGAGCTGATGATCTGGTTCAGGTGTGTTAAATAAGGGAGACATACAAAATGTGCAGAGCAGCGGGTCCCGAGGACTGGAATTGAAAACCACTGCTCTATTGCAAGGGCAGTCCTGGCCTTTACAACCTCCCTCCCTTCCTTGCAGGGCAGGTAAAAAAAAAACTTAAGTGCACCAAAAGCAAACAAAAGCTCTAATAATTGCTGGTTATGTCAATGCTTAAAGCGGCTAGGGAGTGTTACCAAACAGAGTACTCAACTACAATCTTCGGTCTACCACTACTTCCAAGGTCGGGAATATAACCCTCTCTTCATCAGAAAGAATTAAAACACGAGGGACATAGTGCAAAGGCTCTCGCCATCACAACTCAACCTATTGGGAAACTGCAGGGGAGCTTAAGCTCTACAGTCACAGGGGAGAGCAAAGATTTTCTCCAGGAAACACTTCTATGAACTCATCTGATCAGAGTGCTGCCATAACAATATAGTTGGGGAGGGAATAAACAAAACTGAGGAATCTTGGAATACCTATCAAAACTCTACTCTACCTCATTGGTATCATGAGGGCAGCTGAAGAAAGGTAGCATGGCAAATGCTGGATCCAGAGGCTCTGCGGATTCCTCTGATCCAGCAGAAAGCATGTTGCTGGCAACCTCCAGTTCTGAGGAACTGAATGTGGTTGGGGAAGAACATGTTGATGTTTCAGTTGAATCTGCTCCTCCCACCAGCCCTACAAATGTGGAATTATTGGATGGAGGGAAATGAAGCAAGGCATAATGCAGTGTGCCCAGTAATCTTCATTACATAGACTCTAGACCCAAGGAATTTGAAGGGGAGCTAGGCCTTACTTAACGACAACAATGCAACTGGGGAAGAGCAGCTCATACCATGCCTTGAGTAAAGGTACTCTGAGGTCAGCTACAGCTAGCGCCTCAAGTCTATTTGGCACCAGGCCATGGTATGTGACAGATAACAAGGAGGGACACCCTCAGGCAAACTTCCTCCCATCATTAGCATTGACCATAGTAGAGCATCCTCCCAAAGGGGATTGATATCCCTACCTCATGGGTTCAACATTAATTGGAGAGGGAAATCAACGAAACAGATGAAAATCTTGAGAACTGTCCATAGTAGTTCCGTCCACTAATCCTATCACCCTGCCTTTAATAAAGATACACAACATGTATTTCATGGCAGATAACAGGGAGGGATCCCCACAAGCAAAACACTACTCTACTCATTAGTACTGTCACCATGGTCAAACACCCATTTAAAGAGGAGCGATATCTCTGCTTCAGAACCCAACAATAGTTGGGGAGGGTGGTAATTGAAGCATGGTTCTATTCACCCTGCTCTACCTTAATGGTACTTAAAAGCAACTGTCACAAAGAGCAAGAAAGGCTGCTTAGGGCTGCTGCTCCTCCGAGAGGGAAGCCTACTTCTGTACTTTGCCAAAAAGGGAGGGAAATAAAGCAGGGCATAATGCAATGTGCCCAATAACTCCTACCACCCTGCCGCAGGGGAGCTCAGTCCCTACTTAAAAATGTCATTGGGAAGAGTAGCACACACCCCATTATAGCTATCAATTAGTTTTATTAGAGCACCTATCCAAAGGAAGGCAAAATCCCTACTTCAGAACGTAGTAATAGTTAGGGAGGTAGATATAAAAAAAAAAACATAGGGAAATGTGAATGCCACAGTTCTGTTCAACTTGCTCTTCCTTCAAGGGGAAGCCTATTCCCTTTTATTAGCTGTAGAGGGAGAAAATGAAACTGAAAGCAGAGCATAATATAGTGGGCCCAAAAACTTCTCATCACCAAGGCTTCAACCCGAGGGTGCCACCAGGGAGCAAAGGGCGGAGGACGGCTCATATCCTGACTTAGCTCGTCAATGCGTCTTGATAACACATTCCAAAGAGAGCAACACCAACACAGTCACCACCACAAGTTGAGGGAGGTAATGAAGAGGAGGGGAAAATTATATTATAGTAAACCCATCCCGTTTGCTCTATCCTAAGGAACATTAGAGCAGTTCCTCAAAGGTAGCATGCAAAATGCTGACTTCCCAAACCAGCATCACAGGCTACAACCTTCAGGGCTGCTCCTAATACCAGACAAAGTACCTTCTTACGTGAAAGAGATATGCAAGGACGGGGACATGCATTCAGCTATCCAATGCACTGATTACCTCGGTTCAAACCTTTTGGAACCATTGGAAGCTTGCGCACCCTTGCTAAGGGCCCACTAGAAAGCGCTTGTCCAAACAACCATCAGCGACTTCCCATTTCTCACGTGACCAGGCCAAATTTAACCTGTGCGTGGTGTGGGCAATCACATCCAATAATTCCACGTTTGCAGGGCTGGTGGGAGGAGCAGATTCAACTGAAACATCAACATGTTCTTCCCCAACCACATTCAGTTCCTCAGAACTGGAGGTTGCCAGCAACATGCTTTCTGCTGGATCAGAGGAATCCGCAGAGCCTCTGGATCGAGCAGATCGCTTGAGCAAGCTTGAGGGGTCTGGAAAATACTAATAGTTACTGCATCCCAAAACTCCTCAGCCAGTTCAACCTGCGAACCCCATGAGTGTAGATGCCGCACTGCCTCAGCAGCTGCAGGCCTTGACCCATGAGGCGCATGCGATTGTCCCTCTCCCCTCGAAAAGATTGACAAACGTGAATGGAGCCTTCTTACTGTGAACTTGTCACAGTTGCACATCCAGCTCCCTTGAGAGTCCTCGGGTGTAAGAAAGTGTATACATGGAGGAACACACTGTCGAAAACTCTTGCTCCCACGTGCCATTATTATTATTATTATTATTATTATTATACATGACGCCGTGTTCAAGTTCCACTTCGAAAGGGAACAATGTGTGAAAACATAAAACACCAATTTTTACCATTGTGAAGCCATTTTTTTCAAAGTTGGCATAGTTACTATGAAACAGCATTTCTGCCAGTGGACCAATATAAATGATTTTGTTGATTAATAATTAATTTACCCAGTGCCGGACAGCCCTGCAGTGTATTTGTGTATGAGCTCTCCACACCCTGAATGCCACAGTCAGGTCTTTACATCTCCTTCTTTTTCTACAGAGATCCCCCTGTAGTCTCATCTCTCTGTTAGTGTGCACTAGACTCCTCCACTGGGAAAAAGGCAGACTCAGATCAGGATGCATCATCCTGCCGAGGGCTCTTAGTAGCACAACCTAAGGAAGAATGAAAAAGTAGCAGATTTAAATGAATAGAACTGAATGCTGAATTGACTCAGTTTGGTCCCGTACTATTAATAATACAACAGCAGAAGCAAAGCTGATCAGAACCATTATACTATGCAGTTTTAAATGTAAATTTACCACCAGAATGATCCAAAAACATGATTCATATTATGGGATCCTGTAAAATGATTAACATTTCGGTGGAAAGAATCATTACTCAAGTTATAACAAAGAATAAAAAGCCATTCAAATCTAAACTCTTAATATTAAACTGCAATTTTGTTTCTCAAGTAAATTTAGCGGTTTAGATAGCTTTAATGGTAAAGCTAAAATAAATAAATATTACTAGATTTAATACAAAAAGTGCATGTTAAATATCAAGGAAATATTATAAACAAAAGATTTATGTATAAACAATATAAATTGCAATTGATTGATTGAACAATACCACCTTTGATCTGCAAAGTCTGCAGTGATCATAGGAGCCCCAGAAACAACTATAAGCCATTCTCTCATCTCCTGGGTCTTCATATTCCTCAGAGATTTTACTGCAGGGAAAAAGAACCAAAGTAGAATGAAACCAAAGAACCAATAGAAGTCTTTAATTTAAACTTTGTATTAAAATTATTGCAAAATTAAAATAAAATTGTGTAGCTAACCTGATAAATGACTGCAGAGATCTGTGCTCCTCTGATACGGCCCATGACATGTGGCTGTGCTGTGATTCTGTGGCCTGTAGAGGGCAGTGTTGCTCTCTGTGTGTCAACACACTTCGCTCCAAACTATCATCTTCTGCTGTGCAGTTTTTACATTTTACCAGAGAACCCTGATTGAATGATTAAACATTCATGATGATAAAAAAAAAATAAAAAATCATGAAAAATAAATAAATAAATCACAATATGCTTATTGAGAATACAAAACCTATACTTTTCCAACTGATTACCTACAGCATGTTCCTCAGCTAAAGAGCAAAACTTTTGACAAATCAATCACCTTTTTTGTCAATATACTACAATATTAGCAGTACTGTGGTGCTTTTGAGACCTCCAGTCTGATTTAAAAAGTCTTGGTCTAGGTTTTAAAAGTTCTGCTATGGTCTGGGTCTGCTAGCTGGAAAAATGCTAATTTAAACAAAACAAAACAAAAATCCACGCAATAGGCAGCTTGTTAGCACTGAGTCTTGTACCTGAGGTACAGCAGTGGATACAGAGCAGGGTGAGGAAGATGAGGATGGATGAAGATGAGCCAGTTTGGCTGTGAAGAGCAGAACTGCATCAGAGAAAACAGCCTGAGTGTGTCTGTACCACTCCAGAAGAACAGCCCGCTGAACAGCTCGATCTTGAGCTGATCTGTGAGATCTCAAAGAGAAATTTAAAAATTGAGCAGGGAAAGGTAGAGAGAGAAATATAGTTACAGAGAAAGAGAAAAAGAGGAGTTTAGCATACTGTGCCAACTGCTGTTTCACTAATATCTCTGTCCACTTATGAAAAGTGTTGTGGAGTAGTAGCATGGATGATAGTTCTTGCGCTGAAAATCGTGTTTTCCATTTGAACACTTCCATCGTACAACCTAAAATCCAAACAGATTTTCAACATTGGTAATAATAAGAACTGTTTCTTCTCACAGATCAAATCAGCATATTAGGATGATCTCTGAAGAATCATTATCATGTAACATTGAAGACTGGAGTAATGGCTGGTGAATATTCAAATTATTATTATTTTAAGTTGTAATAATAGATCACAATATTACTGTTTACTGTATTTGTATCAAATAAATGCAGCCTTGGTGAGCATAAGAGGACTTCTTTCAAATCGAACTAACCTTAAACTTTTGAAAGATAGTGTATATCACAGATAGCTTACATAATAATTAAACACATAATTATACTCGTAAAATGACCTAACCTGTGTTTTTCTGTCTTGTATGAAACTGGTGGATGAGGAAATCCTTTTGAAGACAGTGTAGCTGTAGAGATCTGCTCCACTGCTGTAAGCATGTCTTGAGTGTCAGAGCCTTTCTGCGATAACAGTAATGCAGAAGCAATGCACTGCGCTGAACCAGTGATCTCCACGCTGATAAACACCTGCCATAAGCACACAGAGAATCAGTGCCACAACATCAATGAAGTTTAGCAACCACATAGCAACACCCTATAAATAAACTAGTGTTCAAAAGTTTGGGGTAAGTACATTTTTGTTTTTTTGGTGGCCCTCTAAGACTATAGCAAGTTCCCAGGTAGGCCTCAGCTGTCTCTTGCCGTGCAAAAAATGAGATACCAGGGGAATCTCCATCAATGTGAATGTGGCAAGCCGAAATAGCAGCCATGTAAAATTTAAGTGTAGCAAGGGCCAACCCTGCTGAAAGATGCTCCTGTAGGAACACAAGCAGTGAACCAACCAGGAATGACCAACACAATTTCCTTGTAGAGGGAGCTCTAGCATTAAAAATGGCTTCAACAACCTACTTTGAGAGACCAGATTCTAGGAGCTGATCCCCCTCAGGGGCCAGACCCACCGGTTCCAAATCTCGGGTCGGAAAGAAAAAGTCCCTCCTGGTCAGAATCTCCCACGGAGAGCCTTCCAGGATAAACACTAGAGGCCCTATCATACACCCGGTGCAATGCAGCGCCAGGCAAGTGTTTTTTTGCTAGTTTCAGCCCACCGCAGTTATCATTTTTACATCCTGTGCTACGTTGTTTAAATAGCAAATACATTTGTGCGTATTTGCACCCATGGGCGCGCTGGTCTGAAAACGAGGTGTGTTCAGACGCATTGTTGGCGCGTTGCTATTTTGAGGCAACTGAAATAGACTGCACCATTGACCAAATGAAACCCGGTCTAAAGTCCATGGCGCAATTTTTTTTTTGTTATTTAAAGAGCGCATTAGTAATATGCACCTATAGGCAACTGGCTTTTAAAGGGAATAGGAGATGAGACTCTGATTGGTTTATTGCACGTTACGCCCAAAACACACCCATTACTCATTAAGAGAATACGGACAACCCTTTTAGACCATTTTTACCGTTGTTAAACTAGCAAAAGTGGATTCGGACTAAACTCGGGCTAGCTCTTTCACATCAGTAGGGCAAACCAGAGGACGGTGCCTCTGCCAAATCAACTCAACCACATCTGGGTGGAGTCCCCTGGTCCTCAGCCCCTGCCTCGACATCTGCCCTCAGATTCAAGTGTCCAGGGATATAAACCGCCCTTAGCAAGAGCAGTTTGTCCTCTTTCAAGGTCTTTTAAATTCTATGGATCATATAAACATGGTCATTTAAAATGAATATAAAACAAAATAGCTCAGATAATATTAAATTTGACCTCCTGATGTTGGTAAATAACATTTTCTGAAAGATAAACTCTTTCACTAACACTTTTATGAACAATTGACAACATTTCAAAAAAGTGTTTGTAACTTTATTGATTATTTGTATAAAGTGCAAGCTTTTCAACATCTCATTTGAGTGTAACAGCCACAATGCAAATGAAGCACAGGAAAACAAGCTTGACTTACCCTGAGAGTTGAGCTCTTTGTAAATTCTCCCATACTCTTCTTAACTCTTTCCTTTGCCAAGCGCTTTGACGCCATATTGTAAATCTAGTCTGTATTCTACTTTTATCCTGCAGATGGCACACTCTCTCCAGACATCTCCTTGTTTCCTGCATCCTTCTTGTGACATCTCTCCACTTCCTGAAGTTTACTGCACAGATTTCAACAACAGCAATAAGTCCAATTTTTTATGCACTTCCCTCGCTAACTTCCCTCCGTCTTATTCACTCAGATGTACGTCATTGCTTACGCTGCAATGTGCCCACTACTGGCAGAACCCTTGCAATGTGTAAGGCCTTCATCACTTGGAATCTGATATGGAGCTGATTTATTATTTATAGTTTTTTTTCCTTATAAATTTGTTTACGCACCATTCTATAGGCCTGTATGTATGCTTGAGTTGATAAAAAATTAGATACAAATAAATATTAAATATGAATATATTCATATATTTATTTATATTACATATAAAAAAATACACAAATGAAAATAATAACAATACAATAAACTGTAACTATGTAAAAACAGTCAGCTTAAGGTAGCTACACAATGCGGTTAAATGTCAAAATAACTATCATACACTAGATTTGTGTGGGGTGGGGGGTAAATTAAGTGAGACGTCAAAATCCTGTTGCATTATGGATCTGCCTGAAGTGTACTACATATCGAGTAGACTCGCTCTCTCAGCCAAAATTGAGGGTTCGAGAATCTGTCCAAATAAACTTCCCTAGCCCACTTGATGAAGTTGAACGCACTTCTAAATGGCGGTAGGGATTCCCCTGAGGGGAAGTGCTTAGGGAAGTTTGCGAGTGTATGTCTAAACATAAAGTTAAACGCAGCCCCAGTCTCTAACCTCAGCAGACTCCCCTCATCTAAGTTATGAAAAGACCATAGGCAAAGTGCCGTAAGCGTCAGGGGCTGTTACTGAATGCTGTCAGTGCTGTCTGGAGGAGTTTTTTTTTTTTTGCTCCACCTACCTGCTAACATCCGTCTGGAAAGCACCCATGGGACTCTGGTGCTCAAACGTGTTAATTTTGTCTTCTGAACGTAGCAATGCCAGGAGTTCAGGGTGCGTCTGTGCAAGAAACAAATGATGTGGTAGCACATTTATACTGTATTATTCTAGTAAACTCCAATTTGCATTGACACCTTCACCTAAAAACTAGATTTTTGAACCACTTGACCATAAAAAATAAAAAAAACACCTCTACAACTATGGTGTTCTAGGTGGTTGCTATAGCCTTTCGATACAGTTACTAGGTTGTTTTAGATGGTTTCTTGGACTTTATTTTACATGGCTGTCTGAAATACTTAATTCTGATTGATCAGTCGCAACATTCCAAGGTCAGTTATTACCCAAAAATGTGACTATCTAGCTACACTCTACAATAACCGCTCATCCAGGTATTTGGGGCTGGCGCGTCTTTCATATCTCTCGTATCTCAACACTGACACACTCTCTCTCGTATCATTCAAACGTGCGTTTCCCAAAAGCATTGCAAGTCATCATAAAGACATTAACACTCAGAATAAAGAAGTAACACATTTTTACATTTAGAGGTTCAACAGTTTGTCACTGGGGCAATACCCTTAAAAGGAAATCTTTGTACTCTACGTTATTTACCCGTAAAAGGTTTCACAAATATGTGCTCACAACACTATAAATACAATATAGGTAGATCTAAATACAGAAGATCATTCGTATCATATATATATATATATATATATATATATATATATATATATATATATACATATATATATACATATACATATATATACATATATATACATACATATATATATATATATATATATATATATATATATATATATATATATACATACAGTGAGGAAAATAAGTATTTGAACACCCTGCTATTTTGCAAGTTCTCCCACTTGGAAATCATGGAGGGGTCTGAAATTGTCATCGTAGGTGCATGTCCACTGTGAGAGACATAATCTAAAAAAAAAATATCCAGAAATCACAATATATGATGTTTTAACTATTTATTTGTATGATACAGCTGCAAATAAGTATTTGAACACCTGTCTATCAGCTAGAATCCTGACCCTCAAAGACCTGTTAGTCTGCCTTTAAAATGTCCACATCCACTCCATTTATTATCCTAAATTAGATGCACCTGTTTGAGGTTGTTAGCTGCATAAAGACACCTGTCCACCCCATACAATCAGTAAGAATCCAACTACTAACATGGCCAAGACCAAAGAGCTGTCCAAAGACACTAGAGACAAAATTGTACACCTCCACAAGGCTGGAAAGGGCTACGGGGAAATTGCCAAGCAGCTTGGTGAAAAAAGGTCCACTGTTGGAGCAATCATTAGAAAATGGAAGAAGCTAAACATGACTGTCAATCTCCCTCGGACTGGGGCTCCATGCAAGATCTCACCTTGTGGGGTCTCAATGATCCTAAGAAAGGTGAGAAATGAGCCCAGAACTACACGGGAGGAGCTGGTCAATGACCTGAAAAGAGCTGGGACCACCGTCTCCAAGGTTACTGTTGGTAATACACTAAGACGTCATGGTTTGAAATCATGCATGGCACGGAAGGTTCCCCTGCTTAACCCTCTGGGCTTCTTCGTAAAATAGTCACACTTAGCTTCCTCCCGCCCGAAAACGGGCGAAGCCTTAAAATTTTACTTTACTTTTTCCCAGGATAACCAATCAAATATATTTTTGTTCTATAATGTTTTCTGATTATTATTTAGAATTTTTAGCATTTTTTATGATACTTTGCATTAATTATATAATTTTTATGAGCTATTTTTTCCATTAGAATTAATATATATATTTTTATTTTATTTTATTTTTCAATAAATGCAACATTTCACATCAAATTAGAGTGCAGGCCTAAAAAAAAAAATTTTTCAAGTGAGAAGAGCGCCACCTAGTGGCTTCAAAATTTATTAATTTGTGTCATGTCCTATAACCGCCTATAGGCGGCCTATAGCTTTTTTATTTATTTATTTGATTTATTCCCATTCGGAAAGAAAACAATTTATTACTAAGCAACCACTGAATGGAACAACACAAATTATATATCATTTTAAAGCTTAGGATCTCAAGATTTTTAATGCATCTAATTACATTTATTAATTCCTAACGAGTGCTGAGTAATCCCTCTAAAACCAAGTGTACCGCCAGCAGGCGCCACCTAGCTGCGAAAATATTCATTACCATATTTTTCAAAAATCTTGCCTTGATTAACACAAAGTTGATGTCATTTGAAAGCTTGAAGTCTGAACTTTACAGTGAATGTATCCACTTTGAAAAACTCTTAAGTATTGCTGAGTTATTTGCTGATAAATAGAATTTATTTTTTTTCATAATCTATAAAATAATGTACTGCAATGTGTCAAAAACATCATACAGCTCATGAAACATTCTCAGATAATTGAAAATGGCACTTCATTTTTTACAGCATATTATTACAATTAAAATGAGCCCAAAATTAACATAATCTATTGCTTTTATGACAAGATATTCTTCATGGAGAAAAAATTGCCCATGAGGGGGTGTCAAAGACTGTACAAAAAGGCTATCTCTTTTCAAAATGCTGTAATTTTTGATTCCTTTATCCAAAAATTATTTTTTTTTTTATCCAGATGCAGCTAACATGTAGGGGGACTTCACTAAAAAAGAATTTTCCTCCTACCTTATTTCCTTCCTGAGTTATTCCATGACAAATAAGAAAGATATGCAAAATCATAATAAAAATTATATATATATATTGTCTTTTATCCGCCGTTTCTTGGCAGGACAATGTCCAAATGTAATGTAATTTATATTTTCAAAAAATTTAAAAAGAGTTCTTTCAAACGATACCTACCTTTTGACTCTCCTTGCTATAGTTTTGGAGTTATTATGATTATATAATTTTTATATAGTTTGGGGCAAAATTTGCTGTTTCAGTCTTACCAGTTCATTTCTCTCTCTGTGTGTGTGTGTTTGTGTGTGTGGGTGTGTGTGTGTGGGGGGGAGGGTGTCTTTTTTGCACTCTTGATGTTTTAGAGTGTCACCCCTTCATTGCTGTACACTTTTTTTCAGCACAGTGGCTGATCTGTAGCTTGTACCACCAAAAGTTTCTCTGAGTTTTCCTATTTTTTCGTATTTCCCATTCATTTCCTATGTCGCCCGTTTTCGGGCGGGATGAAGCTAAGTGTGACTTTTTTTTTTACGACCCTTTAACATATCAGAATCATCTCCTTGATTTCTTTGTGTGTTCATATAGGTAATAAAAGAAAAGTCACCAAGTTTCACCCCCATCCGATGAAGCAAAAAAATTAAACAATTCGAAACGTTCAAGTTTTCGCCCGTTTTCGGGCGAAGCAGCACATGTCAAGGCCCGTCTTAAGTTTGCCAATGACCATTTGGATGATCCAGAGGAGTCATGGGAGAAAGTCATGTGGTCAGATGAGACCAAAATAGAACTTTTTGGTCATAATTCCACTAAACGTGTTTGGAGGAAGAAGAATGATGAGTACCATCCCAAGAACACCATCCCTACTATGAAGCATGGGGGTGGTAGCATCATGCTTTGGGGGTGTTTTTCTGCACATGGGCGGCTGCACTGTACTGTCGACTGCACTGTATTAAGGAGAGGATGACCGGGGCCATGTATTGCGAGATTTTGGGGAACAACCTCCTTCCCTCAGTTAGAGCATTGAAGATGGGTCGAGGCTGGGTCTTCCAACATGACAATGACCCAAAGCACACAGCCAGGATAACCAAGGAGTGGCTCTGTAAGAAGCATATCAAGGTTCTGGCGTGGCCTAGCCAGTCTCCAGACCTAAACCCAATAGAGAATCTTTGGAGGGAGCTCAAACACCGTGTTTCTCAGCGACAGCCCAGAAACCTGACTGATCTAGAGAAGATCTGTGTGGAGGAGTGGGCCAAAATCCCTCCTGCAGTGTGTGCAAACCTGGTGAAAAACTACAGGAAACGTTTGACCTCTGTAATTGCAAACAAAGGCTACTGTACCAAATATTAACATTGATTTTCTCAGGTGTTCAAATACTTATTTGCAGCTGTATCATACAATTAAATAGTTAAAAAATCATATATTGTGATTTCTGGATTTTTTTTTTTAGATTATGTCTCTCACAGTGGACATGCACCTACGATGACAATTTCAGACCCCTCCATGATTTCTAAGTGGGAGAACTTGCAAAATAGCAGGGTGTTCAAATACTTATTTTCCTCACTGTATATAGTTATAACGTCCAGCCCTAAAACTTGATGTCAAAGCACTAAGGCATTATAGACATGACTTTCTGTAAAGCTGCTTTAAAACTGTGTGTATTGTGAAAAGCCCTAAACAAATAAATTTGACTTGACTTGAGGTAAGCTATAAGGTTGTCGCTTTAAGGGTGTGTTCACATTTGTCATGTTTGGTTTGATTAAAACGAACACTGGTGCGATTGCTCTGTTATTGCGGTTCATTTGAATGAGCGTGAGCGCTGCCATCCGAACCCTGGTGCACACCAAACAAGCGGACTCAGACCGTCAAAAAGATGTGTCTCGGTCCACTTCCAAACAAACTCTGGTGCAGTTCGAATTAAATATAAACGCAACAGTAACAAAGACATGCAAATGAACCAAAAACAGGACATGATGTCACAAGATGCGACCCTAAAAAGGACAGAATCCTCAAGCATACCTGTTTTTTCTCTTAAAACTTTTGTACCTAAAAAGCAGTCATGCAGTGAATGACATGTGGGTAATGATGTGAGAGGCAGACTGACCCTTACCGGCTCAAAACTAACTGTTTTTCTCTCTCTCTTTGACAGGATTCTGCTCTCTTCTGCCAATGATGGAAAGAGTGAAGAAGGTTGCTTATCTGAGTGGACTGCATCAACTTCTCCAGCTTCTTCTGACGGTAACGGATCTTCCATTTCTTCCATGCTGATGCTAACAAATGCATTCTAAAGAAAGACAGAGATCTCATTGATATCTAGGGGAAACATTATGAGATATTTATATAAGAGATAGCAAATTCTGAGAATACAAATCAACATTCAGGAGACTGAAAAAAATATATACTGCACTAGCATGTGCATGACACAGACATGGATATAGCATTGAGACAATGTCTGTACCTGTACTGATCTGTGGCCAGCTGTTTTCTCTGCCAGGTTAATATCCACAGGGTCCAGACTTTGCTCCGGAGTCGTCTGTCCCAACACACACATGCCCACCACTCCTGCTGTCTCCTAGAGAACCGTTTTAAACACACCTGCCTCCACAGCAGCCAGTGCTTATACAGTACAGATAGACTGCAGGGTGTAAAGCACATACAGACACACTTAAATACACAACTAGATATTTACATGTGCTTAAGAAAAGGAGAGTGTTGTTTCTAAAAAGAGGTAACAAACCAACCAGGACCTACGTTACGCACAACTTAGATGAAACTCATGATAGCTAGCAAAGGGAAACCCTGATTCCTGTCCAAGATGGTGACTCAGGCATCCCTATTAACTCTTATTCATAGTGAGGTAACTGTAGATCTGACCCAGATTATGTGATGATTCTTACTGATAATGAATCACAGCTGTTCTGAGCAAACGTAGGTTCCTCCAGGTGGAACATGTGGTCATCAGAAACAAAGTTCTGCTGGGCTGAATGAGTCGTTTTCTCAAAGCATCTGTGTTGCTCTCATAGTGATTCTTCCACTGTAACAGAATGTGCTATTAACTTTAAGATATGAAGTTGAAATGGTTTGTTTAAAACACTGTCTAACACCATGGGCCCTATTTTAACGATCTAAGCGTATGGTCTAAAGCTCATGGCGCAAGCGCACTTAGGGGAAAATGGGAAAAATGGTCGGCGTGCCCGGCGCATGGTCTAAAAGGGTTGTCCCTATTCTCTTAATGAGTAATGGGTGTGTTTTGAGAGTAACGTGCAATAAACCAGTCAGAGTCTCATCTCCTATTCCCTTTAAAAGTCAGTTGCGTTCGCACCATGGCGGATTGCTATTTACATGGTGGAATTTGCAAGCGGAAAAATTAACGCTTCTCTAGCGAGGAAACGGATCTGCTCATGCGCAAGGTTAAAGTGAGGAAGCAGGCCATCTACGTGACAAGCCGGATTCCACCATATCTTTATGCACACAATATTAATCTTTTACATTGTAATCCTTCTATTTTTAATATTTGGCATGTTTGTGTGCTGCTGCACGTCCCTATGTGTGTAATAAGCAGAGTGCACATGCGTTGTGGACCCACCTATATGCGCATATTACTAATGCACCCTTTAAATAACAAAAAAAAAAATATTGCACCATGGACTTTAGACCAGGTTTCAGTTGGTCAATGGCGCAGTCAAATTGAGTTACCTCAAAATAGCAACGCGTCAACAATAAGCCTGAACAGACCTCGTTTTCAGACCAGCGCGCCCATGGGCGCACAAATGGGGGCAAATGCATTTGTTATTTAAACAATGTGGCGCAGGACGTGAAAATGATAACTGCGTCGGGCTGAAACTAGCAAAAAACACTTGCGTCGCGCCTGACGCTGCATTGCGCCGGGGTGTATGATAGGGCCCCATGTGAAATTATGCCTTTTGACCGTCCAAAAACTGTAGTTCAACATAGTTATCATAGTCAACTATGTTGTAAATTTCTGAGGGATATTCTCAGGAAACTATGCCATTGTTTATAAAACACATTATCACAAGGGGATAGTGTATTATAGAGTATAAGGCTGTTGTACAAATTTCCCACCTGGTAAAAACTCTGATAGAGTATGAAATTACTTCTTCTCCTCTCCACTGCATCTGTATGAGCACAATGCATCTTTGCGGCCCATCTCAGAACATACAGAGCTTTGTTTAAAACCCGTCTTCTGTCATGACAGCAGGCTTGAGAGAGTAACCTGAGTCTTTTGGACCACATTCTCAGACAGCGCAACCGCAGATGGAACCTATACAGATCCTCACTCCTGCATAACACACAGTGAAAATTGTCAAAAAATTAACAGTGATGACAGTCACCATACATATTTCACGGCCCAACCTCCAGATGAGTCTCTTGATCCCAATCTAAACACAGTACATGGGCTAGAAAAAGCATTTAATTCTATCCATTCAGCTGAGCTCAAAATTACAGGTACAAGTCACAACAAGTAAGAGATGTATTGTTTTATCAGCTCTATCAGAAGGGTTATTACGCTTTCACAAGCACAGGCATTCGACACAGATACTGTTTGTTTTCTTTACCTTTCTTCTATTTTCTTTTCATCAAAGTCATCATAAGCCTCTGGTGTCACATCAAGCTTTTCAAATGAAAAAAAAAAAAAAAATGTTAAAGATGTGTTCGGTTTTCTAAAATTACATCAAATTATATTAACCCTTCAAAACACCCTATTCCAAAAAATCTTAAAGGAATGTGAATAGGTTTTCTTGGAAACCAATCCTAATGGAATCAAATAAAGAATCTATCCAGCAGGCATAAGACATTTCTCTTTGGTTGAATATAGGTTCTGATGTCAGGTTATCAAAATTCAATGTCAGGACCCATCAAAGTACCGTATGCTTTCGACTCGCAGTATTTTGGTGTCATACACCGACCTGTCTGTGCAGCACCACTTTAAGCCTAGAACATCTACTGTCCTGACATTGAATTTTGATCACCTGACAGGGAAGCATTTTCTCTAAGGGTTTACATCAAGCCAACGTTGGGCTTTGACTTTAACTGCTTTTCATTTTCAGCCAAAATCGTACTTCTGTCCAACATCTTTCTGGCATTACATTGACGTCCAGTGCCCACTGGGTTCTAAGGATGCGTCACACCCATGTACACTTAATATATAGCTACATCCAATAATTTATAACTAAACATAAATTTAAAAAAATATATATAGCAATGTCTTAAAGTCATTCTTATTTTTTTATTTTTTTATTAATGATCTCCATTTATGACAATGTGGCTGGGCCATAAGAATCAAAAGATATACTGTACATATTTGATTCTAATTAGATTTTTGCAGTCGAAATAATTAGATTAATTTGTCATCCATATTAGATCTCTGGAATACTGGAATGTCTTACTGGAAAACAAAAGGAAATCAGAGGGGGAATGAGTTTTTAAATCTTAAAATTCTTAAGGAATTCTTCATTTGAACTGGTTCCCTATGATACAAATTCCAGTAGGCTTCATTTAGGATATTTTCATAATGGGATTTTGTATGCCAACATACCTGAGCAGAAATCTGAGCTTCTGTTGCAGCCAAGGCTTTACGCTTCGCAAAAGGTGAGTGTTGATGAGATGTAAGGTATTGCCCATGAATAGACACTAGTTCATTCCTTCCTGCCAGTGATGGAGGATATTCGCATGCTCCTCTAAGAAAAACTCTTTGCATAGTTTGCGTATGGTTCTTTATATCCTCTCTATCAATCACCAGTGGGTGCATCTGACTCAAATTCTCCTGGATTTCAAGCCTTTTATGAGGGTTAATCTCTGTAGGGCTTTCAAAAGCCAATTTGTTGCCATTAGGCCTTGTGTCTCTGACAAAATCTTTATTTTGTCCAGATTTGTTTGGTTGTTTGCTATGTATAGATACTCTAGGGACTTGACTAGAGCTGAATCTTGTATTACAGCACTGAAACTGCTCATTTCTTGGTCGTCTTTTGATACCTCTAGGAATGTAGCAACTGTGCCTTTCACTTCCAGTGACAACAGGTATTGCGAGAAAGGAAACTGCTGAGGTGGATCCAGATAAGTTGGGCGTTTGATGTTCCACAAAAGAGACTGCTTGTTCAGTTGTGTCGAAATGGAGCATCGAGCAATGCAAGTTTGCAGACATCCACGAGGACTCAAGAAGCTCATGAAAGGTAGAGGATGAAAGCCTTTCATCTTGCTTTTGAAAAGCGAAGGCTTCCTTTTGGGGTTTATAAGCAACGTCTGCAGAATTAAAGCAGGTCGGCTGGCTGTCTTTCTTTGAAATTGTGGATAATGAGGAATCCTCAGTAAAATCCCTCTCTTGAGTCTTCCATTGCTCACGCTTATGCTTGGCTGCTGTGTTACAACAAATGAGGGCTGTAGCATCACTTGTTGTATCTCTCTTGGCATATTTTGAGCCACTTGCACTCTCTGAAACTGAATAAAAGTTCTTGTGGTGAGGAAGATCAAAAGTGCAGTCTGATTCCCTCTTGAAGAATGTTTGCTGAATGAAAGGCTCAGAACCAAACGTTAGTATGGGACGTCTACTCAGTGGGGTGTTCTTGTAAAAAGTTGTTGTACCGTCTTTCGGAGCATATGGAGGCTCATCTGCGTTTTCCTCAGGCAACGGCATGATGCTTGTTATTCACATGTTGCCGTTTCAATACAGATCAGTTCAGGTATCATTTTAAAACAAGGTCTCATTCCATCAGCCCAATGAAATATTCATGCATAACCATGAGTGCTGCATTAAAAATTGCTGAACTTCCAAACAATTAAATTAAAGATCCAATAATTTAAATGTCAACTGATTAAACATTTATATTCTTACATTTAAGTAATGCAGTGGCAATTATGATAATCATTAGGCTACAGCTGTAAAGTATTTACAAAAAATCACTCACCCTTAGGGGCAGCATGTTATATTTGCTAATGCCTCCATGTTGTGTCATCTATAGTTAATGATCTGTATAAATTGTGGGCAAAACCTTCAAACTGCAGAGCGCACATTGTGTGAGCTAAGAAGATTAGAAACAGATTACTGTACAACCAACCTGCTGGGAGGAGCCGGTAAATTAACTCAGTCTAGTTCTCAGTATAAGCTGAGAGACGACCTTTAAAAACTATATTTTACATTTTTGAAGAGAACATTGCTGGTGTTTGCCCATGCAAAACACTGCACCACAATGCTAAGATGCTACGGGAATTGATGTGCAGTTCCTAAGCTGTTCATTGCATTGGCTAATCTGGGTGGTTGCTGACTGGCCCGAATCAAAAGAGCCTATTCGCAAGTCTCTATGGCTTTGTTCAGACTGCAGGTAATTGTGGCCCAAATTCTACTTTTTTGCTCATATGTGACTCGGTCATGTTTTTGTCATGACAGTGTGAACAGCACAAACCACATGAAATCTGATCTTTTCAATTCCGATTTGGGCCACTTCCCTATGTGGTCCTAAATCTGATACAGGTCAGAAGTCAGTCTGGCAGTCGTATAGAAATTCATGCGACTTTTACATCCCTGTAGATAAACGTTTGTCACAATTCTGCGCTCATGGGAGTAACTTTAAAGATTTTACATTCCCAAAGTTATCAACAAAGTTTCGAAAGGTAGTCAAGTGGACAGTGATGTGTAACTTTTAAGTATTACAGTGACATGACAGCTCTATATACATAGATATATCATGTGTTTAAAATCTCTGCTTACTTATTTCGTATCCTTGTCTGTTTTTTTATATTGCCTTTGCATAAATTCGCTGCATTCCATGGCAGATCACGTTATATATAAACACGTAATCTCTTACTTTAATGTCCTCTGTGTTTACTTCCATATGACAGTGTGCTGTGTGTCATCTTTTTATTGTTATTTTGCGCATGCGGGTCAGTCCAGAAGATCTGTTCACACTGGAATCTGATATTAGCCATTTTAAAACAACAATGTGAACAGCTGTACAAAAAAATCGGATCTAAGGAATAAATCGGAAATGAGCACTAAAGCTTGCAGTGTAGCCTATGATATTTTGGTATGTAAGATGAATGATTTGAAGCTTCATACATGTCTGTGTGTACAGTAAAGTGCACAAAGCCTTGCCCTGTTTTAGTTTTTTTATTACACATTTTAAAACATTTATTTAAAATAGTTTTAATTAAAATAAAAATGCAATTGTTTTTAGTAGATTGTCTTGACTATGGCTTGTCATGTTTATATGGTTGTTAATCACTGTTTGGCTACACTATTGTTCTATTTGTTGTGCTATTTAAAATTTTATTAAGATAGTTTTGTCAGAACAGAAGCAATACACACATAAAATTTTGTAAAAATATATTATTTTATTTGAGAAATGCTACAATTACCGTTAAATAGTCTACATAATCAAATTAAATTGACAAATTTCAGGAAGAAATTTGTATTCATTGTCCATTTCATACAAAATACAAAATGTAATTTCCATGTCATATGATCTTTAAACACTAATTACAGTAAGTTTTACAAACAGTGATGGAAAGTAAAACACAAGGGGTGTTAAATTCTCATAATCTTGATCAACCAAACGTCTACTTGTAGCTTCTCAGATAAACCAATCTGTGAGGCTGGAATTTCTCTCGACAAAGTGGGCATTCGGTCTACAATAAAAGCAACAAAGAAAATTACTTCTTGTACATCATTAATGTGGAACTTTACATGCAAACACACCACAGCATTATGTAATATAAAAGTCTTGCCTTGGTATTGCACCACTCAGTAATGCACTCCCAGCAGAAGAGATGACCACAGGGAGTACTAGTGGTGTTTCTGCGCTCCTCCAAACACAAGATACAGCGTGAAGAACGAGACGTTGACTCACTGACCTGACGACTGAAAGGAAAAACAGATGTGTAAAGAAGAACGCGAATAACGCAACATAAATCTATTATGTAAGCTAACTATTATGTAAGTATTATGAAAGCTCCCCTCAAGACTCCATAATGTCACATTTATTACCATAAAACGTCTCGGTTACTAATGTAACCCTCATTCCCTGAAGGAGGGAATGGGAGACGTAACGTCGATGTGACGACATAACTGGGATCAATCCAGGGAGCCCTATCAACTACGAGTGTCTACAGAACGAGCCAATGACTGTTGGCGTGCGTGAATCGTGTAGCGCACCCTGCCCCGCAGCGCGGGTATAAACAGGAAGCGGGCGCACGCACACATTGTTTTTCGCTGAGGAGCCGAGATCGTGACGGCCGTACAGGACGTTACGTCTCCCGTTCCCTCCTTCAGGGAAAGAGGGTTACATTAGTTACCGAGACGTTCCCTATCATTCGCTCTCAACCCGAGCGGGCAGGGCACGTCTTGGGCTTTGTAAGCCAAGGCGATGGCATCCACTATCCAGTGGGCTATCCTCTGCTTGGAGACAGCCTTTCCCTTCTGCTGGCCTACATAACAGACGAAGAGCTGATCTGAGGTTCTGTCCACGTACAGACGCAGAGTGCGAACAGGACAGAGAAAAGCCAGGGCTGGGTCTGCCTCCTCCGAAGGCAGCGCTTGCAGGTTCACTACCTGGTCCCGGAAGGGAGTGATAGGAACCTTGGGCACGTATCCGGGCCGGGGTCTCAGGATCACGTGAGAGTTAGCAGGGCCGAATTCTAGGCACGATTCATCGACCAAAAATGCATAGTCCCCTACCCTCTTGATGGAGGCCAATGCGACCAGGAGTACTGTCTTACAGGACAGAATTTTTAACTCAGCTGATTGCAAAGGCTCAAAGGGTGGTCTCAGAAAGGACCAGAGACAAATCCCAAGAGGGTATAGAGTAGAGCCCTGCACGGGCCTCAAATCTAGGCCCGAGCCCGGCCCTGGCCCGAGACGCTCAGGCCCGAGCCCGACCCGTGTCCGACAGCTCATCAGAATTATCAGCCCGAGTCCGACCCGAGCCCGTTTTTTTTTTCTTTTTTTTTTTCACAGCGGCAGACTGCCATTAAAATATGTCCGTTTTGTTAGTTATGTTTCTTTTCTTTTCATTTCTTTATTAAGTTAATTTAGACAAATGTTTGGAGCATTAAAAAAAAAAAAAAATGACGACCAAGCAAGCCAACGAGCCGACAGCGAGTAAAACATGTTTGATCAATTTAGCCTCTCAAATCAACGCTAATACTTTACTTAGCCTACCTACAATAAAATCCATAGATATAAAACACTTCAAGCATATCACACAGACAGTTAGTTTAATGTTTATTTATTAATCCACAGTGAGTAATTTTTTTTTAAATACTGAGGCAGGCTCAGGCTGCTCGCAACAGCGCTCGCAAACGAAATGAGCAATAGCTAATCTAAACAAATTAAATTAAATAAATCAAAAACAAACTTGCAGGTTATCTTACCTCAAAAATGCACCACAGAACATGGCCATTCTTTTTTCCAGTAGTTTCCAACAGTTAAACGAAAATAAAGTCCAATCAAACGAAAAGTTAGAACAGTCTCTTACAGAGCATCGTGGAGAAAAAGAATAGCATCCACAGTGGAAGAGTTTAACCCAGTCCTCTCTTCTGTCACTCGCGATTTTTCTCTTAATATTCTCCATTATTTGCACGAGGTGAATCGTTGGTTCCGCTGACGGGAAACCTTCTGTGTGTGTGTGTGCGTGCGTGCGACTGTCATGTCAATCATATGTCAGTGTAATTATAAGATTATGAAAGTTATGAGGTTATTAAATGTCTTTCTATGTTTGTCTTTCTATCGTTGACGTCAACTTCTCGTATTTTTTTAATTAATGTCTAAAAATATAAAAAGAAGGATAACCCAAAAAAGGCCCGAGGCCCGGCCCGCATGTGAACTATGACGTGAAAATTGGCCCGAAGCCCGGCCCTAGGGGCGTAAAAAAGTCGGGGCCCGTCGGGCTCGGGCTGAAATGCAGGGCTTTAGTATAGAGAGCGGGCATTTAGTCTCCTCGCTCCCCTCAGCAACCTGACGATCAGGTCGTGCTTTCTCAACGACTTACCTTCCACTGCATTGTGATGTGCGGCGATAGCGGCAACATACACTAAGGGTGGAGGGAGACAGTCTTCGCTCCAACCCATCTTGCAGAAAGGAGCTGCACTGCCACGCCCATCTCGGGACTCGATCATGGAGCCAGTGTTGGAGCGGCCTCATATGAAGGAACCCGAGTGACGTTACCGCGGCTGCAGATGCCATATGCCCCAGGAGCCTTTTCGGTGTTTCATTGGTGCTGCTGTTCTGCGTCTGAGCGAGCTCACGCAGTTCAACACTGACTGGACTGTCGCGCTGTCATGTTGATCGAGTCCAACTCCATACCGAGAAAAGAGATCCTCTGTCCGGGGGTGCGTTTGCTCTTTTCCCAGTTGACCTGAAGCCCTAGGTGGCTGATGTCCCTGTGTTCGCACAACTGCTCTCTCGACTGGGCCAGGATAAGCCAGTTGTCGAGGTAGTTGAGAATACGAAAACCACGCTCGCACATGGGAGCAACTTTCGTGAAGACACGGGGCGACAGGGCCAGCTCGAAGGGTAAGACTTTGTACTGATATGCCCGTCCCTCGAACGCAAAGCAAAGAAACGGTCTGTGTCAAGGGAGAATCGAGGCATGAAAATACGCGTCCTTCAGGTCGATTGCTGCAAACCAATTTTGGGGACGGATGCACTTGAAAATGCGTTTCTGTGTAAGCATCTTGAACGGCAGCCTGTGAAGGGACCAGTTCAGGACACGCAGGTCTAAGATTGGTCATAACCCACCGCCTTTCTTGGGTACAATAAAGTACGGGCTGTAGAAGCCGGTCTTCATATCGGCAGGAGGGACCGTCTCGATCGTGTCCTTCGCCAGTAGAATTGTGATCTTTGGCCTGAGCACAGGGGCATTGTCCGCCAGAACAATGGCTGGGGGACGCCATGCAAACTGAATCGCATAGCTGAGTCTGATAGTACGGATGAGCCAGCGAGACGGGCTGGGAAGCGCTAGCCAGGCTCCCAGACACCGTACAAGCAGGACCGGTTTTCACAGACGTACCCAGGGTGGGGCAGTCCGGCGGAATGCAGGAACCCGACTCGGGCGGCATAGCGGCCCAGAGTGGGGTCTGAGTGTGTGGTGCAACACGTACCTGCTTCCATCGAAGGGCAGAAAATTATAGAAAATTATGTTTCAAAACTTATAATTTATGGTTACATAAATTCATCGTTTTGAAACATAATTTTCTATATATTTAAATTGCGAGTTAATATTTCACAATTCAGACTTTATCAGAATTGAGAGTTTATATCTCGATTCTGATTTTATAACTCGCAATTGCAAGTTTATATCACACTTATGAAGAACATTTTTTAATCAGAACTGTGAATTAGACAAAAAAAAAACACCTTTTTTTTCCGCGAGAGAAAAAAAGTCTGAATTGTGAGCTGACTTTTTTCTCAGAACTGCAATTTATATCTCGCAATTCAGACTTTATAACGCAAAAAAAGGTCAGAATTCAGGGATATAAACTTGTAATAAAAGAAAGTTAGAATTGTGAGTTTATTGAATTTGCAATTCAGATTTTTTTCTCAGAATTTTGAGATAAAAACGGACAATTGAGTGTTACATTAAAAATGTAAAAATTTTAATTGTGAGATAAATATTTTTACAAGAAAAAAGTCCGAATTGTGAGAAAAATTAAGAACTTCATGACCCAAAATAAATCTCTCTCTCTCTCCCTCTCTCTCTCTCACACACTCACGCACTCACCGGCCACTTTATTAGGTACATCTTGCTAATACTGGGTTGGACACCCTTATGACTTCAGAACTGAACTGCCTTAAGTTAAAATTCCTCCAAGATTGTGGTCCTTTTCCAGCACATCTCAAAGCTGGTCTATTGGACTGAGATCTGGTGACTGTGCAACAACAACACTCAGGTAGGCTGTAACATTTAAACAATGCTCAATTGGTACTAAGGGGCCCAGAGTGTACCAAGAAAATATACCCCACACCATTACACCACCATAACGAGCCTGAACCATTGATACAAGGCAGGATTGATTCATGCTTTCATGTTGTTTATCATCAGACCAGACAACATTTTTCCAATCTTCTATTGTCCAGTTTTGGAGAGCATATGCAAACAGTAGCCTCAGTTTTCTGTTCTTAGCTGACAGGAGTGGCACACAATGTGGTCTTCTGCTGGTGTAGCCCAGCTGCTTCAAGGTTCAATGTGTTGTGCGTTCAGAGATACAGTACTCTTCTGCAGACCTTGGTTGTAACCAAGTGGTCATTTGAGTGAATGTTGCGTTTCTATCAGCTCAAACCAGTCTGGCCATTCTCCGAACTGCCGTTCACTGGATATTTTTTCTTTTTTGAACCAATCTCTGTAAACCCTAGAGATTGTAATGCATGAAAATCCCAACAGATCAGCAGTGTCTGAAATACTCAGACCAGACCTGGCACCAACAACCATGCCACATTCCAAGTCACTTAAACCACCTTCTTCCCCATTCTGATGCTCAGTTTGAACTTCAGCAGATCGTCTATATATACACACACTGTATATACATAGATACATACATACATACATACACACACACACACCTATATATATGCTGCCTTGGTGAACATAGGAGACTAAAATTTCCACATTTTTGAAAGGTACTGTATATAATGACACATGACTCACAAAAGAACAGGGGCTGTTAGGAGAGGAAGGAACAAGCCTTAAGGCACTACTGCATTACCTGGGGAGAAGGTTTCTGTGCTGTTTCCATTCCTGCCGTGCTCTCTGTCTTTGCTTGAGGTTGTTAAACTGCAGTGTGAGAGTGACGCCCAGCTGTAGAAGGGACAGCGCACCCAGCAGACGGTAACCGTTACTGATCCTTGGGTCATCGCCAGACACATTTCCCACTCTTAGCTAAAAAAACACATTCATAGTTACACAGAATAAACTTTTACACTACAGGAATATAATGTACACTACCATTCAAAAGTCAGTAAGATTCTTTTTTTTAAACGAATGAACACGTTTATTCAGAAAGCATACATTAAATTGATTAAAAAAAAGAGACTGTGAAGGCATTTACATTGTTACAAAAAAAATCTATTGCTAATAAATGCTGTTCTTTTAAACTTTCTATTTTCATTAGGAATGTTGAATAAAAGTTACCATAGTTTCCACAAAAAACTAAATAAGCAGCACAACAGTTTTCAACATTGATAATAATCAGAAATAAGATCCACCAAATCAGCATATTAGAATGATTTCTGAAGGATCATGTGACACTGAAGACTGGAGTAATGATGCTGAAAATTCAGCTTTGGATCAAAGGAATAAATTATATTTTAAAATATATTAAAACATAAAGCATATTTTAAATTGTAATATTTTACAATATTACATGGTAGCCTTGGCACCAATAGGCTTGGTGGAGCCTTGGAAGAGACTTCTTTCAAAAACATAAAACAAATCTTACAGACTTTTGAACGGTAGTGCTTTTCAGAGTAAAATAGGATTTTTGAACAAGACAAAATTAGTTAGACTTGATTTTGGTGATCAGAAACTGATAGAATGGTGAAGAAAAGGCTCTAAACCTAAAGCTACACTGATATGGTGAGAAGTAGGTGTTTTTTAAAGCAATAACTTAGCTTTAATAAAATAAAAATAAAAAGTAGCAATGTATTTGCATGTTTTGGAGTATTCCACACTCCACAGTATTCTGTGCAGCACCTTGAGTACCATGTAAATACCATGACATATGATATTTGTTATTAATTAGTACCATATCATGCATTGAAGTACCATGGTATTATGATCTCTTACAGTACTTTTTCGTACTAAGGGTTAGTTCACCCAAATATGAAAATTCTGTCATTAATTACTCACCCTCATGTCGTTCCAAACCCGTAAGACTTTCGTTCATCTTCAGAACACAAATGAAGATCTTTTTGATGAAATCTGAGAGCTTTCTGTCCCTCCATTGACAGCTATACAACTGACACTTTGATGCTGCAAAAAGTTCATAAAGAGATTGTAAAACTAATCCATATGTATCGAGCAGTTTAGTCCACATTTTCTGAAGAGACTTGATCGCTTTATATGATGAACAGATTTAATTTGGGCATCACATTTAGACATTGATCAGCGAACATAAACAGAAGCTAAACCGAACCTGCTTGACGCGCGAGAACCTCATTGGTTCTTGTGGAAGCTCAAACGTGCTGCGTAACATGGAAAATAATCCTTATTGGTTCTCATGCATGAGCTTCTGTTTATTATAACTGTTGTGTGCGTTGATGAATGTTTATATGAATAAATTAAATCTGTTCATCATATAAAGCGATCGTGTCTCTTCAAAAAATATTGGACAAAACCGCTCAATTCATATGGATCAGTTTTACAATCTCTTTATGATCTTTTTTGAAGCGTCAAAGTGATAGTTGCATGGACTGTCAATAGAGTGACAGAAATCTCTCAGATTTCATCAAAAGATCTTAATTTGTGTTCCGAAGATGAACAAAAGTCTTACGGGTTTGGAACAACATGAGGGTGAGTAATTAAATGACAGAACTTTCAGTTTTGGGTGAACTAACCCTAACTTATTCCCACAGTACAGGTTTTATAATAATAAAAGAACAAAAACTTACATAACTAACACCTGCAGCTCTTTTACCAATGTGGTAAAAGGCTCCACTGATGTAAAAGACAGCCACATGTAGCCTGAAGAGAAGAGTGATTCCCTGCTGCAGGGCAAACACAAGCGGAATCAAAGACTTCCTCTGAGACTCAGTCAGGATCCCCACAGCTCTCTGAATCCAGAACCGCACGCATGATAACGGGTTCCAGGTTCTGCTCGTCTGGTGCTGCGAGTTCTGAGGTGCTTCTGCTTCCAACTCATTCTCAACACAGATCAAGACCTTGTCCATAAGATAAGGCACAAATGTGTGGAAGAAGATAAGTGCTGTTCGGCGCATTCGCGAGGGGATTCTTCTCTTGCTGGGGTCCACCTGGATGATGCTGACATACTCCTCACCCAGGGTCTGATATCCTAAATGAAATGGACAACAAAAACATGGCTCTGAAATACAACTACAACTATAACAAATACATCAGCAGTGTTGCAACACAAGCGAATAACTTACCAGATAAAGTTGTTAGAACATAGTAGGTCAGATCAGATAGTAATTCAATTTCCTTTCTGCACTGTAGCCAACGTCTGGAACCTCAAGGAAAAAAATAATAATCTTTGAACGAGCAGCTGTATTAAAAGGGACGCATCATGGAAAACAGAATGAAAAAAATGTGATACCACTCTTGCAGTATGTAAAATGTATACTGTGTGCACCAGTGTTATTTTAGTATTATTTATATACTATTATAGTATTTATTAATATTTTGAATTAGCTTTTATTTTTATATTTTGGTTTCATTTTATCTGTTTTTTTTGTTGTAAATATTTATATTTATAGGGGTTGCAAATTGTTACAAGCAAATCCACAAAGAAAGAATAATAAAAATTATATAGGCTAATGCTAATCAAAGTAAAAACAGTTCAGACATTTTCACATAAAATTGGATGCCGTTTCTCCAAGATTAGCATTAGTGTTGTAATGAGGTCAAGTGCCAACAATATAAACAATGTACAACACTTCTATTTAAAGTGTTTATAGGTGCATTTTGTGTACTTCCCATATTGTGTATTTTACATAATGTGTATTTCACATATTAAATATACAGTAGGAACTATACAGTATACTGCGCATTAAGCTATTAGGCTATTCTATTTTGAACAGCATATTGAAACTATACTGAAAAAGTTATCCTTTTAATGGTCATGATTATTATGCCACACCTACATCATATTAGCATATGACCGCCCACAATAATGTTATTTAAAATGCCTAAAAACTAAATTATAACTGTGCAAGACATGTTGATGTATACAAGTAGTCTTATTGAAAATAAATAGGTGGGAAAAGCTAAATACAATTTAAAAGTGTAGAATAATCCCTTTTAAAATCCCTAAACCATGCATTCAGTGTGCTTGGGATTGCTTTACCTGCAAAGGTGTGGACGAGCTCATTGGCGTTGTTTGTCAGGTTGTTCTGGTAGAACTCATCCTTCTGACACGAGCGGATCAGCTGCGGCTGGTTCGCAGGAACTAGAGGCATTGCTCAGTTCGGAAGACGTTAACGAGATCCTTAGAGGACGTGTATATACTAGCAGTTTACATATATCTCATTTTACAAAAATAAACACAAGGATATACAGCGTTTATGGCTCCATTTACTGGTCTAGGTCACTTACTGTGCATGCTTCTAACGCTTCCGTGTTTAGTCATGTGATGCTCACGCGAGCACTCCATTGGTCGGTTGGTAACAGACGCTTCGCTGATTTGCGATCAGTTTTACGGTTTGCAGTATACAACAGCAAAATCGCCTTACTGAGCTGAGGTCATTATTTAGAAAGTGAGATTATCTAAATGGTTCATCACCAGATAAGTGACGGCGCAAACGAATAAATAAATTGAACCAATCTTTTCTGGAAATTATTTACTACGACTTTGCGTTCGAACAAGGAGGACATTCTGCTGTCGCATGTAGCTAAATGCAGTGAACATCACATTGGAGAACACATCTGAAACTGTGTAGAAGTTGAAGACATTCGTGAGTCTGTTTTTTTTTATCCATTATGTTTATTTATTTATTTATTTTAAATAGAGTTTGTGTAATTCCTGCACTATATATATATATATATATATATATATATATGATTGGGTTTTTAATGTATCATCATAGTAACAATATTTATTCCTACTTCATCCTCCATAAAAAATAAATAAATACATAAATAAATAATCACTATAAATATCAGCAAAATCTCCTTCAAGGAACAGACTTTCCCAGAAAATCAGAGCTCACTTGAGGTAAAGTAGCCTTTAAAAAAAATAAAAACAGTCTGAAGAAAAAACAAGAACTTTTTAAATCTGACCCATACCTTCAAAACAGTTGACACGACTGAACAGGAATAGGCCTATTAGAATAATAATGCTTAGGCCTACTCAATACGCTATACAGTAAACAATGTTTAGGCCTATTGCATTTTTTATAACGCTAGTGATAGTTTACGAAGTTTCCGCCACAGAATAAAAAAAAAAATTACAAAGGGTAATTGCAACTTTTTACCTCACAATTCTGACTTTTTTCTCAAATATAGCCTAAATAGCCTAAACTCGCGAGTTATAGTTGTGAGATAGGCCTTCGCAAATGTGAGAAAAAGTTTTTTTTCTTCTTCTCAGAATTGGACTTTATAACTTTATAACTATGGACTTTATAAAAAAGTCAGAATTTAGAGATAAATTCGCAATTATCTTTCAAATTGATGCGTGGCGTAAACATGCTTACATATTTTAAAACATGGCTTATTATATGTTAGGCCTACAAATTCATTGATGGCCCAGCTATCATAGCATAAACAAATCTCATGCATTAGCCTAATGTCTATTTCGTGACTTTTTACGAAATATCAATATTTATTAATGAGATCTCATTAATAAATATTGATATTTCGTAAAAAGTCACGAAATAGACATTAAAAATCACAGCTTATTCACACTTGACCTGAAACATCAAGTTGAGCAGTTTGCATTGCCGCTTCAAACTGTAGCCTGTGCTATGTTGTAAACTAGAAATTTTGGCACATTTAGTATGTGTGTGTTCTATGTATTGAGCAAATGTGGCCTACATACTGCACAGTACACTGAGAGTAAGAGTAGCCTATTATGGTTCTAGCTATTGACATTCCTAACACAGGCTATGTCATCATCAATGATCATTTACAAAATGAAATCCATTTATGATCTCTATATTATTTGCATAATTCTTCTGTATCCGTGCACTTTCATTTCCTCTCTCTATTTAGCTGTTCACAAAGTCAGCTCTTTTTACAAGGTTGTAAAACCTGTTTCTTTGTTACTCTAATGCGTTTTGATCAGTCCAAACCATTGAAATTCTTAACACACACGTTAAACAACTTTATTCAGCTCTTTCCTAAAGCTGATTAAACCCATTAAGGTCAGATTGCAGTCTTGCAGAAGGCTGTTTACTCACAGTGCAGTCAAGGGAGCACTCTACTGTTTACACTTGAGCAAGGGATGTCTTTCTTTCTCATTGAGACTCCCGTGTGACTTCTTGCAGGCAGAGGTGAGGTTGTGCAGAGGACAGCTGAGGAGACCTGATCGTGGATGGAGCAGCAATAGAGCCGTCTGAGGTAGGATGCTATGAATCATGGAATTAAGAGTCTGCTTGGTAATTTCTTGTGCATAGATATACTAGGTTTCTATTAGGAATGCACAAGTGTTGTAGTAGCAGAGAACTCGCTTTAGTTTTTAGCCAGGCCTTGGATCTGGATGTATGAAGGGTACTGCAGGGAACTGATATACTTAATTGTATTGAATGTGAACTTTAGGTAGGCCTGTACTTCAAATCTTAAAAGTATTTAAAATAAAAATCCTGTAGGCTACTTGCAGATAATATAATATTAATTAAATAAAACACCTTAAATGAAAGACTTAAGTGTACTTCCATAAGAGAGACCTTACATGGTTTTTTTTATTTTTCTTGTATAATATAATTTTTATGGATAAATTACATGATTCAGGTACAACCTATGACAATAGCCTATAGGTGGCATAAGAAGTAGACATGCTGCTTTGCACCACTACTCGAGTTCTTACAAGGTCCAGTAAAATATCACACTTTGCTCATTTGGAAACATTTTCATTACATAATGGGCCAATAAAATATGAAATGGTGTTATGGGAAGTCACATCAAAGGACTTTGAACCCTTTTGGTGCAGATTTATGAATGCACAGCTGACAGCACCTGCTGGATGTGTTACTGTGAAAATTTCAAGACAATATTAAGCAATTGCTTTGTTGAGCACTGCACACTTGGTTGCTTCTATTAAAGAATCCCATAGAGCAAGATTAGTCATTACATTCATATTACCATGGTTGCATAACACCATTTAAAGTGTTTAGAAAGTAACTGATTTACCTTTAACCCATTTACCTGGCCAATCTGAAACACGTCTCTACACACAAAATGACGGGATTTTAAAAGTTGCAACACCTTTCTGCGGTATGCTAATGCCATACAATATAAAGAGAGAGTTCAAAAACCTAAACGTGAAGGACTGAAATATAATGCAAAACAGTTACAATTTCCCCCCTTTTAGACATTCTGTTGACTACTATAAGTAACGTTGCACCTACATGTCAACTACCAGTCATAAGAGCATTAGTAGAGTATTAGTAGACTGTTAAGGTGACAGTTAGTAGAATAAGTGGACATGCACTTGCAAAGTTACTTCTAGTCAGTGGAATGTCTGTTGGGGGAGCATCAAAATAAAGTGTTAACAGATATTAAGCAGACAGTCTACTAATACTCTACTGAGAGTTAGTTGACATGTAGGTGCAACGTTACTTATAGTTAACAGAATGTCTAAAGGGGACCATCAAAATAGTGTTACCATGATTCAAACTCAATTCAAGATGATTTAAACAACAAAATAAAATGCTGATATGAGAATAAACTTCCTTTAAAACTTGCAGACAATATGTCTATTTCCCATACACTGTAGTCGTCTGCACTCCACCCCATATCCCGCCCACCTGTGCAAAGACTCCTCTGCCTTTACTTGTCCAATTTCGACGCAGGGAAAACTGTTGCTCCATAAGGGAACACCCACTGTGTACAAAGAGCTTTCAAATGACAACTTCCTTTACCTGCAGTATGGGTCTGTGTGCCTGAAGCTTTTTGCCTGCAATAAAAAAGGCTTATTCTTTGTACAAAAGAAGATCAGAGCTGTTAAACAAGTGCCTGGAGAAGTGTTTTACTCACTATCACATCATCTGTGAACTACCTGCTTCTGCTCCTACAAGACCCACTTTCACAAAGGTAACGTGAGACTTGCAATACTTTCACAGTTTACTTATTCTTTTCAACATTTAGTAGGAGATTTTACTCGGGCGAGTTTACTCAGAAAAGATTTTCTGGCGCATGTCTGCATAGATGTAGAACTGAGGATGAAAGATTGGAAAGTTTGTTGCTTAGTTTCACTTGGGCTTTTTTTTTTCTCTGTGAGTTTTGTATTCTGAAACTCAACACTTCTCATCTGGGTGCTCAGGTAGAAAGAATGAAAAGAAAGTAAGACACAATAAACTTTTGAGGGGTCTGTTGGTGTGTTTTCTGTGATTGTGATGTGACATTGTGCGAGTTAATCTCACAAAAACATGTCCAGGTTACATTTTTCCCCAAAATCAGAAGTAAAGTGAAATTATATTTTCTATAAAGAAATAGTTTGTTACTTTTTTTTTTTTTTTTTTTTTTGCATTGTATCATCATTTTCATGACATTTCAGCACATTTCTCCTGACAAATTCTCATTCACGTAAAAAATGTTTATGTTATGTGTTTGTTTTTTGCTAATTTATAATATTATCAATGATTATTCTCATTAGACTCTAATTACTGTAATACTATAATTTTGGTTACACTTTATTTTAAGGTGTCAGTGTAATTATATATTTAAGCACTGAGTAATATTTAGCAACTACATGTAGGCTACTTACTATAGAATTTGGGTAGGATTAGGATTTGGTTGAGGGTTAGTTGCATGTAATTATGCATCATTTACTGTTATTACTATGTTAAGTACATGTAACATATGTAACAAGGACATTGTAAAATAGTGTTACCATAATTTTTATTATATATTCATTACAAATTAAAAAAATATATATAAAGAAATTCACTGTACTGTAATAAGAATGCACTTTTTCTTACACTATAGTGAATTTGTTGGAAAAATATGTTATTTTTAATGTAATATTACCACAAGTTTCCTGTGATTCCTCTATATAAACAGTTTTCCCTGCATACTCATTGGAGAAACCTGATTTAATCTGTGTCTGTTACACTTGGCCTGTGCTTCAGGCTAAACATGAATCAGGCAGCCATAAATTAAAACCTAACCGGTGTACTTAGGCAGGGAACACCCTTCTATCTATGTCATTTCAGATGTTTATGTGCAATGATTATAATTCATCTGAGTCACTTTAGTTCCATTTACAGTAGATTTTGTTTGTCAGTGTGGGTGACACAGTTATGCTCCCTGTTTCCTTTGGAAATCTCAACCCAAACACTGCGATGTAGGACGTCTTGTGAGTTGCAGTGCGAACTGGTTGAAACTGAAATAAAAGGTCTATTGTGTCATTCTCTGTGTAGTGGGGAGAAACTGAGCGATCGACGCCACGGTCACCGGCCTGCCAGCTGGTACGCCATTAGCTTGTCAACACACATCTGCTATTTGCCGTGCACCATCTCTGATCTATTTTTCCGTATGGACAACACGAAAAGAAAGAAAAACAACTAGAAACCAGTAGAGTTATACAGACGTTTGGCTTTCAGATACTGGAATGTTGTTTGTGCTGTGATGGTGTGTGTTTGGTTCAGCCAGATTGGCCAGATCTCATGTTACGTTGAGGATTGAGTGCATTGTGTTGAGTGCAGGCTTGTTCTCGGGGGATGTTAGGATCAACCATGTGTCTTTGTTATTGCTTCACAAAAATGGCTTCACTTATCTGAAAGCAAATGATCTGCATGTTTGATTGATAATGACACTCTTTTTGTTTTTATTATATTATGTTGAAGGGAAGGAAATTAAGGACAAACATTTGCATACTCACTGTGTTTCCTGTCAGTGTTGGGCTCAGGTTGAACACACAATGGCTTTTGTGTGTCTTTCAGTAACAGATTTAAAGAGGTGCCAGCGTCCGAATAGATGTTTTGTGAGGCAATACATCTTCCTTTATACTTCCTATAAAACTAAGGGTTCAATTGTCCTCTGCCTCTGCTTTGAACCTGGAGTGAATGAGAGAGTCTGTAAACAGTGCTTCTGATTCATTCCAATCTCTGACCTATTTCAGTCATTAATCTTCAGATACCTTTGATGTCACATTAATATTGAATAGACGAGTGAACCTCATGAACAGGTTACATTTCAACAAGTATTTCATTTGAAGCATTTATTGTGACATTAATTTTGTGATAATTACACACATTTCCCCCAAAATTATCAGTACTGTAATTTGTCCAGGAGGTGATTCTCATTAGATTCTTATTAATGCAATGCTCTACTGTAATATAATCTTTTAGCATTTGATTCAGCATAAATTACACATAGTACAACAAATGCGATCACAATAAATAATAACGTACAGTTAGTACAACAAAATAAAAAGCATTATTATATTATTTTAATCAAAATAAATTATTATTATTATGTTACATTACACATAATGTGAGGGTGAGAATGCACTTAATTGCCATATAAATAATGTCTCATTTGTATTTTTTCTTTCTTTATGCAAAATATAATTTCTTACGTATGGCTGGAATAAAGTAGAATCTGCACACCAAATCACAAATTAAGTCAGTTCAAAAATATTGTAAGAAAAAGTCCACAATCCAGGTTTACTGAAGAAATGAATCAAATTTACACAAAAATTACTACAAGTACAACTTGTCTTGACTTACTTGTTTTGAAGCAACGTACCCAATAATTATTTACAACATATAATTTGGAACAGGTGAATGAGATTCACCCATACTATATCACATTAGTCAAGTCAAGTCACCTTTATTTATATAGCGCTTTAACAATATAGATTGTTTCAAAGCAGCTTTACAGGGATAGTAGGAAATTAAAGTAACAGAGATTGTTTTGGCTTTACAGCAGCTCTAGAATAAATATGTTATCCAGCTAAAGTTATTAGACAATATTTATGTCTATTTATATAGTGCATTTAAGATATTTGTAATGCATGACAATGCATGAATATTGAAGTATTATAGAGTTTTATAGCTGGTTGTTTTTCATAGAAAGACATCATGCTTTACAGTTTATAAAAAAAAAAAAAAATGCATGCAGTAAATCTTATAATGCTTCAAATGCCGTTGATTATCGCAAACAATAATTTGTCACATCCCTCAAAAAAAAAAGAAAAAAAAAAGATATACAGGCATCAAGTGAAGCGTTTTCAAATAGCCATCCATTGTTTTGTCTACCGAGGAATTTAAGCCAGACAGATTTGTTTTAGCTGAGACTGGGGTGTTTTAGAGGGGGAGGGGATTGGTTTTTTAACCCCTCTCATCGTCTTATCTGTTACCTGAGGCCAGGTGTTACTTTGCTGACACGTCCAGTCCTGCATCCTCAGGTATCAACATGTCATGTCAAACACAACAAGCACTCGAAGTGAACATTCAAGTCATTGTTCAGGTTAGCAGGCAGTTGACATGTCTCTAGCACAGCTCCAGGTTGATGCTGCACATTGGTGGTGGTTGAGGAGGTTCCCCCCTTCCATGTAGAGTGCTTTGAGCGCAGAGAAAAGCGCTGTATAAATGTAACAAATTATTATTATTATTATTAAAGTCCCACTCCTGACAGAGTGGAGAGTGGAATTCAGAAAGAGGTCCTGTAAGAGATCAGCAATGATTACAAAGGGAGTGTTCAATTGTTGTTTCTCTCTTGAAGTATAGACTTCACTGGCAGCCAGGCAAAAATGAAAGATAAGACTTGAGTGATTACATCATTTGTTTTTCATCCCTACAGTAATATGAAAGTTTCCATTCATTCCTATGTTCATATGTATGTGTTTCTGTGACATGGTATCATTGTAGTACTTGGATGAGGTACCATGAGGCACTTCTATATTTCAGCGTATACCCTTACTTTTTCTTGCGTACCAGCATTTCTCACGTTACAGATGGAAATCTCTCAATAAAATCTGTCAACAACTGTCTCATAAAATTTGTTTCTAAATGCTCAAATCATAACAAAAAAAACAAAACACAGAATTTTTCAGGCTGGACCTGCCAATGCACATATGCAGTAATAAGCACACATGCACTACTCAGAACACTGACTGTTTCTGTAACAACGGAGCTTCTAAGGGCAGCTTCAGTGGCACAATGACTTTACCAATTGGTGATTGGCTATTTTATGCAGAAGGCGGGACTTATTCTGCCATATTGCGCATTGTACTTTCTCCCATTCTTAGTAATATGAGTGCACGCCTTTGTTTTATCTAAAAGTCTTTGGTATAAGTCAGTACTATGGTATACATTAAAGGACCATCTAATATATCCATTGTACCATGGTACCAGCATGCACACTGTTTTTTGTAAGGTATTTTAAAACTCACATTATTAAGTATAACATCGGGGCAGTTGTGGCCTAGTGGTGAGAGAGTCAGACTGGTTACCCGAAGGTTACGGGTTCGAGTCTTAATACCAGGAGGAAATGAGAAGCAAGGCACCTAACAAAAATGGCTGCCGACTGCTCCGGGTGTGTGTGTCCACGGTTTGCGGTCTGTGTGTTGTGTGTTCACTACTCACTGCTCCTAATGTGCACTAACTTGAATAGGTTAAATGCAGAGGACAAATTTCAAGTATGGGTAACCATACTTGGCCTTCACATCATGTCACTTTCACTTGAAAATCCACCCATTTTCCAAACTGCTTTATTCTCTACAGGGTCGCAGAGATGCTGGAGTCTTTCCCAACATCTTGGGCCGCAAGTGGGGAACATCCTGAACGGATGGCCAGTCCATCACAGACATTCAAAATCTTTATATTTAAGGTTAAGAATGAATTCTAGTACATTGCTGTTGAGGCTCTAAGCTTAAGTGCATGTTTAAGTGCATGTAAGTCACAACAACAAGCGCGGCTTACGTCACTTAAGAGTTCCTACTGGCGGTGCGAATACAACCAGTTCCTAAGGGAACTTCATGGCACACTTCATGGTTCCTAATGGCACACTTCATATGCACTTTTGGTCTTGGGGACTTAGAATGGCTGCCGCGTGTGCGTGTCCGTTAAGTCCATGAGACCGTAGGCCTCAGAAGGGTGCTCGCAAGCGCCCCCTTTGCGGTCGAAATGCGCCCTCGATGCGCACTTTTGCCGAACACTGATGCGGGCTCCGCAGTAGACTTCTTCCCGACAGTCAAAGCGGCATTACGTCACGAAAGTGCGGACTCGTAGGAAGACCACGAGTGCTTAGGGTGCCATTTGGGACAGGGCCTAAGTTCCTAGAACTACCTGGTGCGAAAGCCCCTATCAATGAGCTCAAAGATGATTGGTCAAAACAGAGTAATAATCGAAAAATTGATTGGTTGAAATCATTAATGCATGTCATGTTTGTTTAATTAAGCACAAAACCACATATTGAAAAAAAAAATGTAAAAAAAATTGTTGGGTATTTTTATGGTGATAGTGTTGTATTTGTTGCACTGTAAAAAAACGATTTTCAAAATAAAATAGAAATGATTAGACTACGTTTTACAAGAAAATGCTATTTCAGGTGTTTAACATTTCATGTTTAATTCGATGTGTTACTTGTTTATTTTGGAATTATTTGAGGTTTTTTTTTTTTTTTTTTTAAGAAAATCCTTAATTTTTCATTGTATAAGAAGTACGTTTATACAATGTTTGAGTAGTTTGTAAAGCCTTGTATTTGCCCTTTGTTAACAGGTGTGCATCCCGCTGAAGGTGTGTTTTTGTTCCAGGCCATCGGAACACTGACCTCGTCCTGTCTGAAGGTCAGTTACTGGCTGTGGAGCTCATTCAGATGGTTGTACCTCCAACCCTAATCAATCTCAAACCCAGACGTCCCACCAGCTGACTCTGCCTGAACATCTGCTAAACTTCCTGCTGTACACTGGAAACCAGGAGGAGAAGAGCACCATTGGGAAACAACAGACAGCTTTTTTCAGGAATTTTTCGAACCTAAATCATACATGACTGTTCCTGGGGTTGTTTAATGGTTTTGGATCCACTTTGAATTAAAGAAACTAAGCAATATGGATACAGTATCTCTGAACACCTCCCTGTTCTCTGGCAGTCAGAGCATCAGTACGGATTCTCCCAGTTTGTCCATGAGATCTTTAGGTTTCACCAATGACACGGATTCTTCCCTCAGCAGCACACTCTTACACTGGAACTTCTTTCTGGCTGACAACTACATCAGTGTGGGTGAGTTCTTTTTATGAAGTTATAAAAAAGACTCAAGGAAAAGTTCACCCAAAAACATAAAAGTCAATACCCGGTCATTCTAAGCCATTTTGTTGGAGGAACATGAGTAGAATTTTTCATAAAACAACTTTTAATAGTGACCATGTCTGTCATAACGAGTCCCTGAAGCTTGCGTCTAACCCCCCATGTTCAGATTCAAAGATGACGTATCTGCATCATTTACATCGAATTGAATCATTTAAGTCAGTTACGACAGACCTTTTATTTTTTTGGTGAACAATTCCTTTAATATCGCTGAGTGGCTATTTGCTGTGCTCTTGTAAGGATCAATATTTGTATGAAGGAATACTTTCAAACTATTTTGGAATGTTTGGAGATTTTGCTATTTAAAATATGAGTTTAATTTGTTAGAGAGATTTGTTGCATAATATTTGTAGCTAAAGTCAATAATATTTCAAGACTGAACAAATTAATCGCAGAGCTCTATCCAGACTTCTTTTAATCCAGACTGAAAGAAAACATGTTGTACTGTCATTTTTGCTGCTGGTAAAAGATGTACAACATCTCCTGACTCACCATGTGTGATCCCCCTTAATGAATCACTTATTGTTCACAAAGCTCCTGAAATGTATGTTTATGATGGTTGTTTTACAGTGCTGTGATCAGTTTATTGGCTGTGTCTGATTCTTTCATGTATGTGAGGTTATCTCTCGAATCACTGTCTAATCGCATAGCACAAAGTCTAGATCAAATTAAACGGCTGGTGCTGCAGACAATTCGCCGACATTCAGCTTGCTTCTTGTGTTTTGTGGTTTGTGTAAAGCCCCAATGGCATTGATCTTTCTCTAACACTGAAACATTAGAACATTATTTTTATATCTCACATTTTGATCACCGTTTATGCTGCAAATTATTATATTAATCTAAAAAATAACTTTTTGTTATTTAACCAGTAGAATGTCTTGCCCAAGACTTCCATTGTAAGTTTATTATTCAAAATGTCATATTTGTTTACTTTTACAAATCAAGGGATGAGTGTGAACTATTGTCTGAAGAACATTCCTTTAATTTCACTTAATCCAGTATCAAATTTCCGAGGTCAGTATTTGAGTTAATTCTGTTAAAGTGTTTTATACTCTTTAAGTGCTAAATTGCCATGACAAATCTCTTGTGATGCTAATTTCCGCAGTCACAGACATGTACATGTAAATGCTGGGAATCTAATTATGTGAACATTTCTCATGGATTTATTTAAGCTTGCATGTCTTTGCTGTCTTTTTGCTGTCAGTAATTGCTCAGCAATTACTGGTAATTACTTGTTGAAGGACATTAACACATAAAAACAATTTACAACATCAACTGGATTCCATAACATTTACATAGCAACATGTTTCAATTAAAGGTCAGTTTAAAGCTGTCTTGATTTGATTTTGATAGCATGCTGCCTTACTATTTCTTTTAAATGAATTTATCCTCATTTGTTCCTACTGGTCGGATTATTTAATGGATCTCCTCACGGCTGTGTGAGCATTAGGGAATTCCCCTCACACAGATCTTACTCTACATGGCTCATTTCCTTGAAGGAATTCAAAGTTGGGTTCAATGGTGTTGTGCCACATTCAGTGGACAATGGAATCTCAATTTAATTCCAAAATTTAAGCAAACAAGATTATGTATTTGAACTAAAGGATAAACTAATGGGTTATATCGTTGTATTTTATTGAATTTAATATTTTCTTATCATTGTGGAACATCACTTTATTACATTCATTTACCCTGCAGTCTAGAGTCAAACAGCATGAAGCAGACTTGCATTATTAATTGCATTAATAATGATATAATTATTTAAGGTTTCTTTCAAAACTTGTTTGAATAATGAAATACATTTTGAATTCCTGTAGATTGCAATTCAGTAAATTCTGCTTGTCATCCCAGTTCAAATTCCAATTCAACATCCTGTCTATTGTTGCCAATTTAATTTAACGTCTTAATTTGAATTAACCAACCACTATCGCTGGTTTATGCTTCTTCTTAGGGGCTGTTTACATGATTTTCAGGATTTCAGGAATTTCAACTAAAAACGTAAAACTTTTTATGCGTTTTGGCCGTTTGTTTACACGACAACGGCGTTTTGGGTGGCTGAAACGCAAGCTTTTGAAAACGGGTTTCAAAGTGCATTTTTCTGAAAACTGTCTCCATGTAAACAACAAAAATGCAAATCTCCGAAAACGATGACGTCATGCACATGCGTATTACATGTTCACTCTACAGTGTTTCATCGTCATCTAGTCGCCTGGCAACAGAATACAGCATTTTTAGTTGCTTTCATGGATTCTTGTGAATGGGGATCGTTTGGACCAAGGTGTCCTCTGTACGCGGAAAACTCGTTTTAAGCATATCGTTGTTGTGTAAACGTACCCATAGCTTGTTTTCGGACCCAGAGATTCTGTACTCTCTCAGAAGATGTGTAATAGGGCCCCCTACCAGATAACAGAGAAAACATGAATTGTTGGAAAATTCCGTCAATGGCAGGGAAACAGTTAATCGGGGATTCATCTAGTCCAAGTGTTTAACATCATAAGATCATCTGTTATCATTTGTTACACTCTTACCAATGGTAACTTGCCAGGACATGTTCTATGTGAAGGATAATGTCAGTTATAAAAGTTTCCTATTATCGAAGCTCCTTATCTTTGTACAAAAGCACCTTTTAAGTTTTCTGCATGGGCGGACTCTTTAGTTCACTTCCAAACCTGTCAAACTTTCCACTTTCCTATTCCACCGGCAACTTGTCCCGACAGGCCACTGTCAGAGGCCCATCGAAACGACAACTACAAAAGCACACAAAACCATCGGCCCCATTTATCATCATCATCATCTCCTGACAGCTGTTACAGACTCCCAACGGCCGTCACACACTCACACATTGATTGCTCACTGGGCTTTGTGATACTTTCTGTTAGGACACATTTTATTTCCAGCTAGGACGTATACAGTACTTTGATGCACACTGTACGTCACACATCATTACACACAACATATTAACACAATTTTGAATGTAAAGGCTCTTTTCGCAGATTTTACAAGTTAGAAAAACAGTGTTTTTGGTTCCTCTTCATCAGACATGGGCAGTATTTCAATTAAATGTATTTTAAATACGTATTTAATTACTTTAGTGTATTTTGTAATTTGTATTTTGCAGGTGTGGAAAAAATAAAATGTAGTTTGTAACAAAATATTTTGAGGGAGTGTATTTAGAGTATTTCAAATACTTAAATACTTAAGAAAAATCACCATATGCTTATCACCATAGTAAACGATTTTGCCATATTTTCGGTCTGATGTTGGCAATGGCAATGTCCAGGTTAGATGCACGAAAATCAAGTGACACCCTGTAGACTGGGCTCCCTCCAAGAAGTGAATGAGTTTTGAACACAGGAGAAGAAGTGGCGCTGCTCCTCTTAAAAACGGCATTAAAGGGTTAGTTCACCCAAAAATGAAAATTATGTCAGTAATTACTCACCCTCATGTTGTTCCAACCCCGTAAGACCTTCGTTCATCTTCGGAACACAAATTAAGATATTTTTGATTAAATCTGAGAGCTGGATCACTAACGATTTTTGGGTGAACTAACCCTTTAAGATTATTGTGGGAGTATTTTTGTATTTTCAAATACATACAAATATTTAAATACATTTTTCACATCAGTATTTTGTATTTTATTTTGTTAAATTTCATGAGCCAGTATTTGTAGTTTGTAACAAAATAGTTTTTGATGTATTTGTGCCCACCTCTGCTCTTCATGAGGTGTTATCATTCAAATCTAAAGATTTTGATTTTGAGCTGATGCATTCAGATGCCTTCTCTTATTATCCAATAGAGGGCAGAATTAGTCCTTTTGTGGTCTTAATGTTATGTTCAGAATGGCCCACTATCATACTACTCTTACTATTTCTGGAGTATTCACTACATACTGTAATACATTGTGCATATTATGTGAAATTTGTGTATGGATATAGAATATGACCTACTGCTTTTGCCAAATTGTGCAGCATACGAACAGAGCACTGCTTGAGATTCCTATCTTTCATCTTGATCTTCCATTTCAGCATAATGAATGAACTGGGTGTGTTTTCTTGACCCTTTATTTGAATGTAAAAGATATAATATAACTGTTTATTTTTTTCCGATATTACATGAACTTAACGTGGCTTGCTGAATTCAACGTGCAATGTAACAAAGTCATGTTTAGTGTCGCATAATACGTGTGGTTTTGCACTTTTTTTCTCTTTTTTAAAATCGTGAGACATTTGCGCAATAAACTACAGAAAAATTGCAGTGTTTCGCTGCAGAATCTTCCCATGACAATACACTGTATATTGAATTTCTAGTCATATTTAATTATGCTAGTTACAATGTTTAAATTCCTATCAAAATCTCTAAAACTCATAGTACCTATGTCTATAGAGATCAGCAACATAATGAATCACTTGTTACTGAATCTCTCACATATTGATTATAGCTGTTCTGTGCCTTTAAGCCACATACATGACTTCCCGTGTAAATCGGTTTTATTTCAGCGGCGCTGTGTAGATATTGAATAGCATATCCCTGGGTGTTCCATTACCAATCCAATCCAATCCAATCCAGTCATTATTAAGCAATAATTCTTTAACTTAACACATACCAAAATACTTCAGAGCATATCAGTATCCGAGCCACTCTGCTATTCACAGCTGAATATAATGAACTGCTTTTGAAATTTGTTTGGGGTGGGAGGCCAAGTTTGGATGTGTTTCTGGTTGTCCTTGTTAAATAATTCGATGCTATCCCTCGTTTGTCATCCTTCTTCAAGAAAAAAGCATGTGAAATGGTTTACACATGTCTCTCGTGGATCAGTATAATCAGGTACACCTTGTTATTTCTTTCCCTCTCTGTGATTGTGCCTGTTTACTTTTTTTTTTTACAAAGGACCATCTTCATATTGATGGGCTTGATTACTCAGGAAACAATTTTGCTTGCCTCCATAATCAAAAAAATCTGAAAAAGGCTTTGATGGTTATTTATGTAGCGCACAGCCTGAATAATCACAAAGCTAAAGTAGGCCACTGATTTTCCCAGACTCACGTGCCCTCAATCTAGTCAACACCTCCCCTCCCCACAGTATTATTAAAATAAAGCACTGCTTTCCAGAACAACACTTATTAATATTAATGTACAAAGAGAACTTGTCCTTGACCTTTACACATCCGTTCAAAAGTTGAGGTTGGTAAGACTGTTTTATCTTTTTTGAAAAGAGTTTGTCTCTTATGTTCCAATGCTGCATTTATTTGATCAAAATAGTACTATAGTGAAATATTATTACAATTTAAAATAGCTGTTATGTATTTTAATTTATTTTATAGGGATGCACGATATATCGTCCAGACAGCCACCATATTGGTATCGGCCAATATATGTTAATTTTTTTATGTTATCGGCCCGATAAGAAAATGTAATCATTGATTATTTCCTTCAGCTGAGACACTTCAGATGTGCACTGTTCGCTGTATATATATATATATATATATATATATATATATTATGTACTTGCGTAAACTATGTATCTCATAAAGATGCAGCTCATCTGACTCTGTTCAGCTTGGTTATAGAAGTTATTTCAGGATAACGTGCAGGGCACATAAATTGAATTTTACAACAAAAAAACACCAATTTCACAGTTTATAGTTTTTCTCATCTGTGGCAAAGACCTTCTCATTTATCTGTTGTTTGGATCCCCTTCACTGGCTTTTTTCTCTAAACCCACCATGCTCGTCATTAAATTGGGTTTGTTTGTATCACGTCTGCAGATTTGCTGGACTCTGCTAGAAGATTTTGAACTGCATTCCTCTTACTAAAAGAAGTCAGTAGGCTATAATATTGAAGAATTTGGCTTGTTTGCATGTGGCTAAATCTTTGGCAGTGTTAGGGGATTTTAAAGGGGTGGATGATTATGATTTCACTTTTCTAACTTTAGTTAGTGTGTAATGTTGCTGTTTGAGCATAAACAACATCTGCAAAGTTACAACGCTCAAAGTGCAAAGCAAAGGGAGATATTTGCTTTTAAAGAAATTGTTTTTTAAGCACTACAACAAATGACTGATAGGGACTACACAACATTCCTCCCGGGTTAGTGACATCACTAACCCTAAAATTTACATAAACCCCGCCCCCAGAACACGATTTATAGATTATCAAGACAGAAAAAGGACACAAGCTCCGCCCTCTGCGCTGGGAGCAGCAGCTCATTTGCATTTAAAGGGACAGACACAAAAACGGTGCTTTTTTCTCTCACCCTCAAAAAGTGACAACTTTAACATGCTATATAAAAATATCTGTGGGGTATTTTGAGCTAAAACTTCACATACACACATCAGAGATTTATTTTACATCTTGTGAAAAGGGCATTATACCACCCCTTTTAAAGTTTTTGTACTCTCTTAATCAATATTGTAAGGTTTCTAGTCAGATACAGAATAAAGTACCCATGTTCTGTTAGCCAATGAAATTTCTTTGTAATCAGAGTTGGATTTGAACGGGGGGTAGAATTGGGCACAACATCTGACAAAGCTTTTAGGTTCCATCATGTAATACAAAAATGTAGAAAGCTAAATGTGATTTACAATGAGTTCCCACATTAAAGATCCCTGTGTGTGCTGACGTGGTTGTGTCTATACATGTGTTTAGTTGTGTTGGTGCCACTCTGAAGAGCTTCAGGAATGGAATAATTGTTCAGTTGCTTATCAGTGAGCGCACATGCTGTGTAAGTTATCACCACTCATGCACTTATAGTTGTGCTGAGCAAGAGAATCAACAGGCTTCAATGGCTCTCTTAAGGAAGCCATCAGGGCTAATCAGGATGATGCGAAAGGCCATCATTGTAAATCCACAGCCATTTTCCTCCCATAAATAGCCGTGCTTTATGTGTTTATGTGCTGCACTAAAAGGCACATTAAGGCAGAAATGTACTGCTATAAGATACGGATATGTTGGCTTAATAGCTTACTTCTGTCATGAGGTTTTAAGCAAGCACTTCAGGGAAGGTTCTCTAATGTTCCTACTTTGATTTTTCTACTAGTTTCTGACCACTGTGACACACTGCTTTGCAGAAAGCTTTTATTTTTCGGAAGAATTGGAACAAAAGCCTCTGAGTCTATAAAAACCATTTCATAAAAAACATTGACAAATTAATTGCGCATTCAGTTGTCCCATTGTAGCATTTTTCATAGATCTCGACATTACATTATTGATGTGAGAACTTGTTCTGCTGTGCCTGGGAGCATCTGTCTGAATGTCTAACTATTTCAGTGTCAATTGCACAATATATGATTGTCATTTATCTTTTAGTGCCAATTGCACAATGTATGATTGTCGTTTATCTTTCATATCAATTCAAGATAAATTAATTAAAGCAATGTTTTGGGTTCAGTGGAAGGGACTCTAACAACAGCATTTGTGGCAGAATGTTGATTAAATCAATCCATGAATCAATCAATCAATCAATGATTTAATCCATCCATGAATCCATACATGCATACATCCATACTTCCATACATCCATACTTCCATCCATCCATACATACATATACGCATACATGCATACACATACATGCATACACATACACATATGCATACATGCATACATGCATACATACATACATAGAAATTTTCTAAGCAATAGGTGTAGGACATCATGGAAGCATTATTTTCTATTACTACTACCACTACTACTAATAATAATGTATTACAAATAATAATGTAATACCATAATAATGTAATAATGTAAAACCAAAGTGCATATTTATGTCTTAATTTCATCACTTTCAATGGCATTGATTGACAGTAAATGTAATGTAAATGCTTCTGTGTTTACACTTTAAGCTTCTGTTGGTAATTGTGTTCAAATTCTTCCCATTTTAAATCTTGTGAAATGCTGGAAACGAAATTACGAAAAACTAAGAACACCTCCAGATTATCAAGTATCAATTAGACTGAAGCTTGCCTTTTTTCAAAATACAATGCTTTTTTTTTCACACCAAATTAAAGTTTCTTTCCATTCATTGCTTGTAAATCCTGTTGCTTTATAAATGAGATGTTAATGTGTGTTTGTAGTTTGAGAAAAGCTCTTAGTTTCATGTGCCCAGAGTCATCTCAGCCGTGATTCAGCACAGGAGACACGATGAGCTGCAGATGATGGATAACACCACTGAGAATATGACTTATCTCTCTCTTCCCTGGGGAAAGTGATTTAGCTCAATTTTTGCTCTTTTATCCCCAATTGTTTTGAAGAGCATGAAACCCAGAGGATGGGGGATAACGTGCAGTTGAATCCAAACCTCCTGCTGGGGGATGAAATCGCACTCTCTCTTTTTGTGTGTGTGGTTGGATTGCTGTAGAAGCAGGTAAGCCTTTTGATGCATTTAGAAGCGAGTGACATCTTTCATGACAACACCTGTCATAAGCAGGCACATAAAACGCTGAGAAAAGTAGAGGAAAAATAAAGACACAAAACACGAAGAAGTGAGAGATGATTATGGCCCTTTTCCAATTTAGAGTGAGCTGCATTGCTGTCTATTGCCTATTTAGGTTTTTTAAAGGGCTTTCACATGTATATTAGTGACTATGGGCCCTATCTTGCACCCAGCGCAATTGACTTTGTATAACGACACATGTATCATTCCTATTTTGCACCTGACGCACAGCAGACTTTTCCCTCGACAGATGCACGTCGGTAAATTAGGGAATGAACTTATGCTCCCGGGGGCGGTTCAGCAAAAAGATGAGGTGTGTTCCGGCGCAAACGTTCCCTGGTGCTATTTTGCAGTTCCAGAAAACAATTCCGCCACAGACCAGGAAAAACCTAGTCTAAAGTCAGTGGTGCGTTTTCAGTGGCGCGTTCAGATGCTATTTTAAGGGCGCATGGCCATAATGTGGCGTGTGCACAACACGCGTACACTTTGCTTCTCTCATCTACACACAGACGCAGCAGTTGCCATTTTTGCAAACCATACAAAATTACAAGGAAAAATATTCCACATGAGGGAAATCATTGTGGTGTCCATGAAGATGTGAAAAAATAGGCATAAATCTAGCTTACACATTTACCCAAATGATTATACGCCTGCTTAACCTAAGCTTATTTGGGTGGGTTTCTCCCATCCCTATATAATGTCACTTCTCTGTCTTTTACGGCCCTGGCGAGAACGTCGGTCTCTTCGGCTGTGAACCGCTCCTTGCGTGCGCCTGGCAAATCCGCTGTTATAATAGCAATCCGCCATGGAACAAGTGCGCCTGCTCTTAAAGGGAATGTGAGATGACGCTCTGATTGGTTTATTTCACGTTACGCCCAAACCACACCTGTGAGTAATGTAGCAACTTCAGACCATCCGATTTTAGATCCGCCCACAAAGTTACTTGCGTTTCACGTTTGATACTTGCGTTTCAGATCGATAAAATAAGGCCCCAAGAGTTGATTTGAGGGAATGTAAGCGACAGTCCGCCATTGAACAGGAATCTGACTGATACAGTTGTAGAAAAACCTATTTGTGACAGTACAGAAATGTCTATATTTAAAGGTGCAGTAAGCGATTTCTGAGAAACGCTGTTGAAAGTAAATCGGACCAAGCAGCACACAATACTTGTAGTCAATCAGCAGTAGGGGGCGTTCCCACTCATAATGGGAGAGGAGAGAGAGTGAGCAAGAGGGAGATTTGATTAAAGACTTTAAAAAGAGAGATGGCTGAGGGACATTACGAAAGAGAAAAGGTCAGTGGAATATCACTGGAAAAAGAAGGGTTATGATCAGGCAAGAGCTTTAGGAGCCGTGTTAATATTAGAAAAGCTTTCCAGCGTTAGAGAGACCGAAGCAGGAAGGCCTGAAAACGGATGCAGAGGTTGCGTTATTTCTACTCCATACGCGAGTAACGTTGATTTTGCTTCTTTTTTTTCTTCTTTTTTTACAGAACCAAGATATGCTGTTGTTGTAATGTTAGCTATAGTAAAAGGACAGTTTTGAGTGTAATCGTTTGTCTGGTGTACTGCTGGCGACTAACAACGAACTCTTGCTTGTATACTCTTGCATGTTCATTTGTTCGTCATCTTAGATTTATTTTTCACGAAGCATTATTTTGCTTCGCTTCTGCTAAGATAAAGAGACATTCACTCTTGCATTGCTTGTTTGTGCTTTTTAGGGGCGGAGCAATGAAGGGAGGGATGTGTGTGTTTGGGTTGATTTCAAATACAGTGTTTCTCAGATACTGCACATCAAATTGCTGTGCGAATCCCTTTTAAGGCAGCATCCTGAAAATGAACCTCACAACCAGGCCCACACAGAATCTCTCCTGAAGAACCCCACACAATGATGCTGATTTCCATAGAATTTAAAGACCTATAATTCACAAAGCTCCACAAATCCCCTAATTCCATAGTGTCTCATTGCAGAAAAAAAATACTGTGTATATATTTTATTGTGCATTGATGAAACAGCACATTTGGTGGGAAAATAAATCATAAAATTACTTGTTTTATTTAAAAAAAAATCATATAAATGGATGAAGTGTTGAAAAATAGCCTTTTATCCTACATCAAAGGCTCACCAGCATGGATCAAAAGGCCCAAGTACTCACAAATAATTTAGCTGAAGTAATATGTTTTGCTTAATATCTAATTTAATACTTGTTCAAAACAATCTCTTCTGCAAAGTTCTGTTTATAATACAATATTTTTATTTTTAATTATATTTATTCAACAAATACACTGTAAAAGTTGACACATTTGACACATCTCACACATCTATCCATGTCCTGTCACTAAACAAAAAAGTCATCCAGCTATTTATCACATCAGTTATTGTGCCAGTTATCCTTTAGCCATGTTGTACTGTACTCCTCTAATGAACCATCCCTGAAGACTCAACTCACAGTCCATTTCAATAGTTTTACTGTTAGCATGTTGCTAAACTAACAACACAACACTAAAGCAAAAGCATTACATTGCGCATTCATTTATATATTTTATAAAATAGTTGGTATACTTTTTGGTATTGAGTGATTTCAGAAATGTTTCTCTAATTTCGTCTGACATCTTTATTTAGGATTTATTTAACTTAAGGTGCCTTAGAATGCAGAATGATGGTACTGCTTCTTTTTTTTTAAGAGCCTTGCATCGCTTTTCCTATGATGCCTTAAAATGCAGTCTACGTAGGCATCTCACTAGATTTTAGATCATAGCCCATGTCACATTTAATTCTGCTATTCAACGGCTTAATACAGTAACCAAACGGTTAATATAAGTAATGCACCATTCATCCGCAAAGCATACTCATTAGGCATTCATTAGCCTTGATGATGTGATAACATGTAATATAAATGTAAATGGGCATCACTGTGCTTAGAGTCATGTATTAGACACCATTAGTGACTGTCATTTTGAAGAACTTTTTGATCTATGCCTAATAGCATTATGCTAATTGCTGGAAAGGTACCGCTGGAGCAATCTTAGCATGCAGTAGATTCAGGATTTAATTTTCAACCCTTGCCTTTGCAGGCCAGATCTCAAGACCTATAATACCCCCATCACCAGCATGCTATATCTCATATATATCACTGACATTACGGCTGTATCCTGTAATTGTATATTTTGAGCTAACTTGTGTTAATTTGCAGTGAAACAGTAGTCAGTAAATGTAAACAGTTAAAGGAAAATGTACTGTGAAGTCATAGTACAAACTAGCTAGTCTTCAGGTTACCCCGTTTGATCGTCCACCAGATACAATTGTAAGTCTGCTTGCATACAAAAACAACAACACACCTCTCCTCAAAAAAAAAAAAAAAAGGAACCATTAAAGTTGCGATAAATATTTCTAGATATTTTCAACAGTTTTGTAATGCACATCCGAGTAAAAAAGATTATTTATTAAGAAAAAATGGTATTGGTATCACTTTACAAGGTTTCATTAGTTAACATGAAATAACAATGAACAATACCACTATAGCCTTTATTAATCTTAGTTAATGTTCAGGTCAAAAGTTGTATCTGTTAGTTAATACTGAACTAACATGAACATGAACATTTTTATTAACTAATAAACTAATATTAACAAATATTAACTCTTAATATTTTATTTGCCTTGTTAATTTTCTCCTATGTATTCTCCTGGTTAAAAAAAGAAAAAATCTGAATTCATTCTGAGTTGTGTGTGTCAAACTACACGTTACAACCAGAGAGAAGTCACTGAATTATTAAATTATGACATTTTGTTTACTTGACAGTATAGAGCGCAACAGTCGGTTTCCGGAAGTAAAAACTTGAAGAAAATTTGATTTGGAACGATAACTTACAAAGGTATTGCTCTTGGCAATGATTCATGGGGTTGTAGTTTTTTCCCTCACTAACAGCTTTAAGTGAAATTTAGTTTTATTAATGGAAATACATAAAACAAAAAAACAATGAGTTTAATTGTATGTGAATGTGCACTGGTAGTGTACTTCAAATCTTAAATATTTATTTAAAAAAAAAACTGTACTTGCAGATGATATAATATTAATTACACATTATGAATTGTTAAAAACCTTATCATCACTGAAATTTGCTCGCAATATTTATCCTGCCAAAACAGCAGTCACATTAGATCGCATGATGAAAGATAGACCAACCAGGAAATGCAATTTAGCCACGGATCAGGTAATTCATGCCACACATGACCCATATACACATACACACATTCTTATGTGGTATGCTGGAGAGCTTTTGAATATGAGCTCTGGACCTCTTCACACATAGCGTGGCATTTAAAAGCATCCAAGCCTGGCCGCCGGCAAAATCATTTTCTCACCAGCAATATGTTCCACACCTCACTAGGCGCTTCACAAATTATTATTAATCTGCTGAGGTTTGCCAAAAGTCCTATCCATTGTAATTGCCTTGAACACTTAATGAGCTTGGGCAAACATGATACTTGAGCTGCAAACAGGGCTGGTCCAACCCAGCTGAATATCTCACACATTGGGGTGCACCAATTGATCCACTGAGATCAATTGACGGCTGGCTTTTTTTCCAGCCAAGCGTACTCGCATTGTGCCGCCACAATGGTGGCTGCTGCCTTTTGTGGTTTTGTAAGGTATGAGGGAATGGAATAAGAGGGGAATGTATTGTGTGCAGATACAATTAGCTACAGTGGAGTGAACATCCATGGCAGCTACATGCTATGTGCTTGAGTACGAATCAAATTACAATGCATAGGTTGAAAATAAAACCTTAAATATACAGCTTAACCAAAAATTTGAATTCTGTCTTCATTTACTCACCCCCATGTCTTTCAAGACCTGACTTTCTTTCCCCTGTCTAATACAAAAGGAGTAATTTATAGCAGAATGTCCAGGCTGCTTTTTCCCATGCAGTGAAAGTGAATTGTAGCTATGGCTGTCAAGCAAGATTTTCAAGACAAGATTTTCAGTGAATAATGAGTTCAATTTCAGGCTGTTCCTCACACACGCCTTTGAACATTTTGTCATTTTTTGGTGCTTTATATCATTTTTAGAGCCATATTCCATATCCATATTCATCCTATGGAAGAGAGAAGCATAGTCATCATTCTAAATGTCCCGCAAGCTGTAAAAACAAACAAAAAAAAACACTTAAATGAATGGTTAAAGAAACACAGCTGTGGTTGCCAGAAAATTATCATATAAATATATGGTAGAAACATTTTAGTTTTATGAACTGAACTTAAATTTACGGTAAAAACCTGTATAGGCCTATTAAAGGAAGCTTGTTTCTGCTGCGTAATAAAATTGTCAAAATTGCGACGTTTTATCTTATGTTTCAGAATTTTCTTCTCAGAATTGCGAGTTTATATCTAGTTAAAATACCACAATTCAGATTTTGTTTAATTGTGAGATATTCTGAATATCACAAATTCTGAATTGCAAGATATAAACTGGAAATTCGGAGAAAAAAAAGTCAGCTCACAGTTCTGACTTTTCTTCCTCGCAATTGTGAGTTTATATCTTTGCAATTCTGGTGGTAAAGAGAGTGTCACATGATAAATCAAAGTTCATCACTAGTAGTTTTTCCTCAAGCTGAGGTAAATACTATTTACTATAAGAAGAAACAATTATTTAACTGAAAACCCATGAATGCGAAGTGTCACGCAGGGAATTCTGGCATTAATGGCACAATTTGCGTTGTTTCACTGTAAATTATAAGATGACTTGTTCTTTTTCACTTCTAAAAAACTCTACATTTAACAGGCTGTAAAATAACATGTAATTTCCCTTTAGAACTTAGCATTAGAAAATGTAAAGGTTTTTACCATGTAATTTTTTACACTCTTTTGCTAATTTTTTTTACAAGACCTGAATATCATAGAGACATGGGGTGTAGATTTGTTTTCTTGGCCCAGTAAGTAACCACTCAAAATGCCTTAGAGACACATCTATAGCAACGCTCCCAATGCAAAGGATGATGCAAAAGGTAAACAGCATAACTGTGCTGCCTTCCAAGGTCCTTTTACACCCAGTATATGTGTTTTTAATGAATGGATCATGATCAGATGCATCCAAGACTCATTGGAATCAGTTAATTGAAAATGCATTCGGAGACTGATTTTTACCAAAACTTTTTGCACCACACCATTTCCTAAAGAAAATGTAAAAATCTAGTTTTATGATACATGCACAAATCAATTTCATGCATTTGAACAATTGCATTTTTCGGTGTTCCGCAGTCACACTCCCGTATATTAATTCTATGATCTGATAGCATGAGTGCAACACTTTCATCATTTGGCTGCCCCATTTCTCATTGTATTGCTCTCTTTTTATTATTTTCTATTTCTATTGCAATATCTCATCTCACCTATTATATCAACAACACAGCAGCTTTGACCCAAAATCTCATCCATCCAAATTCATAACAGCTCATTTAAAATGAAAGATGAATACTTGATTCATGCTGTCTGCCGACACGATCGAGATCAAGGCGAATCTGTGCGAATACATGAATACTGAATGAATGGTGGCAATGAGGAACTTGGGAAAACAGCCCATGGCTCCTTCATTCACAATTCAGGGGATTCTTGGCTTCTGCATGCGTGTGCTGTTCTGTGTGTTTTCACCATGCAATTACCTGCATTCTACAGGATCGGACCTTGCTTTCCACTGAATTCAAAAGGGTGTAGAGATAAAATGTATAGATAGTAACTGCAGGGTGCTTGCAGAAGCATAATGGGGCCAGAAAGTAATGACATGTATTGAGAGCAGTCTTCATGCTGATCCCTAGAGATGTCACTGGAAAAACTCAAGGCGCAGGGAAGTTCAGTGGCGGCAACCCTCAATTTCTGCAATTCTAAATCAGTCCTGAGGGATAGACACATCCCTTCAGCCCAGTGGTCGCTTTCTTGCAGAATATAGCTATCCGGGGACTACAAAAACCAATAGAACAGAAGAGAATAGAATTTAGTTTTCCTTTCCTTTTAGAATTTCCTTTCTCTATTGTACAATCTTCCTGCTCCAGGTTTTCAAACCGTCCACCGTGTCATTGTGATATTTTCCTGGATGGATTGTTTTCCTCATCCCAGTCTTATGAAGACACAGCAGCTCTGTTCCAAAACCTGCTACGCTGCCTATCCAGATGTCAGTCTTCATGCTGATAGGAATCATAGACATGCTCCTGAAAGAGTTTTGGTCACATTCTAAGACAGCATTGCATGTGATTTTCAAGTCAATCCCAGAATGCATGACGACAAGCTCAGTGAAACAATTTATTCATGATTAAAAAAATGCCGATTGTAAATATAGGCCTATGTATATTTAATTCTACTGAAATGTATTAAGTAAGGAATAATTGATGACGGGCTGTTGAATTAAACAATGCACACCAGAGGTGGTAATGCAGCCACGATGCAAAGCAGAGTTACGCATCAGGTGTGCATTATTTTTTAATAATTTAGTAGACTGGAGTCAATTATTCTGCTTATACGGTTACTAGACATCAAGACATTGTTCAGTTGTCTTATGACATTTGTCCTTAAACCCAGCTAACAAAAATATGTTAGTTAGTTCTTAGTTAGACGAATGATAAAGTTCCCCTGTAGTCAATACTTTTATCCCTTAAAACTCATCTTTGATCACCAAAATGATATATTTTTTTAAAAAATCCTGTGAAAAAAATATCTTCATGCCTTAAAATAGCTTGAATGTAGCTCTACACCCTTGCTTCATTTAGTATACGCGGATCTATGAATATGCTAATATCCGCTCGGCCAACTTACTGAGGTAGCGTTTTCCGAAGTAGCGTTTAGCATCAGCGTTTAGGTAGCACAATGGTATCGCTCTTCGCAAAGTCGGACACATAACGGTAATTAATATGATTAGCCTTTTGCTTGACTATGTTAACAAACAATTAATAATGTTTTGCTAATGTTACACAAACCATGTTCCCATTCGCCATCTCAGAGTCAGACAGCTGCCTTCTAACAATCATCGGAAACGATTTGAACAAGTCAGAACGTCAGTATCATATAGTTCATCATAACACTGATATACATCATCCCCTTATATTGCTAAATATTCCTGATCTTTCATATCAACAGAAAAATATACCGGGATAACCTGGTATCTCTCGAGACTCCCCTGCTAGTTCACTGTTAATGATATGCTAAAACATTGACTATGTTTACATGCAGCAAATAACCCGTTCAAAACCGGAATATTAGCAATAACCCCGTCGCGCACGGCCATGTAAACACCGGCAAAAACCCGGATATGCTCATATCCCGGTTTTTAAAAACCCAGATATGATCCCTGGGGTACCCCTTTTCTAACCCGAATATTTGGTCATGTAAACGCGTATCGGCATATCCCCATCAAAAGGAACACTGATTTGTGTTGGAATCTTGGAATAACAAGGAATCTTGGTCTTTTGAGTAGAGATGGCGCATACAAAAACCCGCGTGCAGTATACCGGAAGTAAACAAGAAGTAGAGGTAAACATGGCGAGACGCAGCACAGCACCACACTTTTGGAGCGAGGAGGAAAGCGCAAACAAAGGCGATCGCTATCTGCCCCGAACTATTCATTATCTGCGTGCTGCTGCTGTTGTTGTTGTCTTTGGATACAGGAAGAAGAATCGGAAATGACGCATATTGCTTCTTAAGGTTGTCCGTACGTCCAGACGCTAACCGTGCGTCGCCGTTTACATCGGGATATTGATTACAAATTCCATGTACAGTATACAGGAGTAACTCTCTCTGCTCACGCATGTAAACGGGTTATTCCGAATGTTTCAGAAACCCAAATAGTGACCTTAACCCGACCATAACCCGAATATTGACAGCTTGTAAACCTAGTCATTGTCAGTGAGGGAGAATATCACTGATCCACTGAATGATATGGTCTCAGCGTAGCTATATACATAAAAGAATAATACACCATGGCTGTAGTTTTTAGGGTTTGGGTTATTGGGTCACAGAGTGGGTCACAGTGCCTTTTAATTGCTAATTTTAATTTTAACCCTGTTTTTGATCCGCCAATTATTCATTTACAAATAAACAAATCTCTTCATCCGCCCGGAGGAGGAGAAGCGATTTAGTTTCGGCATCACTCCAATTTGAAGACATTTGTAAACAGTGCTGAGTAAACGCGTCATCTGCGTCATAATTTTATGAATGGCCCAGGGATCCCTTCTTACGTCAGCGCATTCTGACCTTGTATGTGCAAAATAACGGTAATCTTCATTCCACGTTCATACAGCGCATATACCGGTAATTTACTGGTAATGTTACAACTTCCCTTACTGGCAAATTGCCGGAACCAATGTGATCTGTTACCGGTAATTTACTGGTAATTTACCAGTAAAGGCTGAATGTGTGAAAGGAGGTAATGACTATATGCTGTGTTTCAAAATTCCTATTTTGGCCAAGTTGTAATGTCAAACCCAGAAAACATTGTTTGACCTCAGTGAAGACAAAGGGGGATAAAGTGAGAGAAATACTGATATATAAAAAAATTCTTTTTAATTAAGAGTGTGTTATTTAACTCAATATTTTATTTTATTTTTTTATGCTTTTTCCCCCTTATTAATTTCCCCTTATTGTATTGCTCTCTGAAATACTTGATTCCGATTGGTCAGTTGGACATTCTGAGGTGTGTTACTCCCCGATAAGGACTGTCGTCAATAGCAACGCTGAATAACATACTGCATACATCATCTGGGTATCTAAATGTTTCATGTCTGTCGTATTATACCGCGGACTCGCTCTCACTTGCTTAATAGAAATACAGCTGCTGCTATCTTGAGTCTCTGTAATATTTATTAGTTGTATAAAATATATATATATATCAGAGGACTTCAGTATTAATAGTACTGTAATTTTTTTGCTGTGTTCATTTTCTTGCCAGGACGATTGTTTTGTACACTGTAATGGATTATAAGATTTAAAAAAAGCTAAAAAACAACAACAAAAAAACAGGTAAACAGGAAATAAACCAATGAATGGGATACCAATAGTACTCAGTGTTAAGATAATTTATTTGAATGTAATTCTGTTCCCTTCATAGTTAACATATAACAAATATGCCACGTATAATTAATAAAATAACTTTTTTATTGCAACATTTTCTAAATATATAGATATTTTTAAATTAAAACAATAAAACTAAATGGTAAGATGAAAAATGTCTTTAGTAGTGAACATGGGCATAATTTTTCGCCTTATTGCATTTTTGTCCCCACCGGGTTCTTTTTGAAAAAATATTGAAAAGAACAATTTGCTCAACCCATGGAACACGGGCATCTCCAAACCCTTACAGTCTTCATAATTTAATTCATGCATGCAACATGAAATTTGTACTGGGCTCTTATTATAAGATCCGATGACACGATGAGTCAATTATGAGGGTTCAGTTAGAATGCTGCCTTAGGCATTAAAAAGCAAAGAAGCTCACTAGGTTTTGGAACAGAGCTACTGAATATATTTCAAATCCGTGTCTCGCTTTCTAGGGTCACCACTACATTAGCTTGCGCGGTATTGCCCCAAGGTCTCTTTATTCTGCTGTCGCTATGGAAATGAGACTTCTGCAGTTTTACTCTTTCCTGAGCCACTTGCTCTGGCAGGAAATCTTTCGGGAGTTCTGGGATGAGATGCTCTGAATGTTTATTTAGCTGTCACTGTTGCATTTCCACTTTTTTTATCCTGATAAGGATGTGTCAAAAAAATATCAACAGAGCCAAGATAGGGACCGCATGGCTCAAAATACTTAATGGACACTATTGCGGTGGTTGGATCGTGGTTTTAAAGGGGAAGCAGATTGCTCCTGTGGGTGAAGCAATATGAGCACCAGCAATTTACTACATAAGCAAAACAAGAAAGTTTTTTTACAATGTAATGCCAGAAAAGAAGTTTTTAAAGTTCCACAAAGAGCATTTTATATTCTAATTCATTAGAAAACCTTCAATGCTCTGTTGCTTTTTTGACCGCAGAAATCAATAACATTGATGTGAAGAAACTTCAAGAACATTTTTACATTTTAAAGATCCATATAGCCCTGTTTTATTCACAAACACTAATCAGCCAAAAATGGTTCTTGATAGGAGAGTCTTCTTTGATTGAATATATTGGTGTTTTAAGGATATTCAATGACAAATGAATGTAGGGAGAGATTTTATTTTATCCACTGATAATTAACAGGATTTTGTCATGGCCTCTATGGCCTTGTTTACACCTGGACCATTCGAATCACAAGTGGGCGATCTGAAAAAGCCCATAGACCCTCCCCCCGAAGAAATCAGGGCTGCGTTTCCCGAAACCTTCTTAACGTCGTTCTTAAGTTACACCTTAAGCTGTACCTTATCGTTAATACGTGTTTCCTGAAACGTTCTTAGTTATTTTTATTGAAAATCTGTGATTTTATTACCGTCCGAATCCATAATGTCAGTGTTTTTTCTCACCCAATCCGTCGTTCTTAAAGGGTAACTAAACCCCTGGTCAGAGCCTGACTCCACCCACTGTCAATATTTGAAAAATGCTAGAAAAGTGGGCAGACCCCAGCGGAGATAGAGGGGACGAACCGTGAGCGGGGGGGCGTGTACCTGAGACCTGCTGTCAGACTCTCTAAAATGGAGAGTGACTCACAGGGTCGCAAGACGACGTAAAGTACATGCATCTGATGATTTTTATCAGAGCCCGTCATTCTCTGGTTTTATCGAGTTGATGTCAATAGCGCGCGCTCTCCATAGGCATATTCATATTTTGCCGCTATGTGAAAAAATCCAGCAAAATGCGCCGATGCGTTTGTCGACCCCAGAGGATTAACTTTAGCCTAACCATAAATTGTGATTAAAATATATATGATCACTCACATCAAGACGCCGCTGCAGTGGTGGAGTCCATGCAGGAGGAGTGGCGTTTGGCACTGCGTCGCTTTTCAGCGCGAGCTGTGTGGAGAAGCCCATTTCCTTTCCACCTCTATTGCGTTGGAGAAGCAATCCCGCGTAAAATGCAGGTTTCACACTCACGGTATTCCAGGCCAAGTGCATGCAAACACTGGCACCTAATTTCCAAGTCTGCTGGAAAGCTATGCAGTCCAGCAGTGCTGTTGCAACCAGCCAACGCATTCTCATCCTTGGGCGTCATAATACTGACGCTTTTGACATTTCGTTTACATCGAACGCACATGGCACCCTTTAGCGTCAATATGAGACGCACAGAGCTTTGTTAGGTTATGGGTAGGTTTAGGTCTGGTGTAGGGTTAGGGTTAGACCGCTAGGAGGCGCCTTCTGGCCCATTTCTATCTGCGTCTCATATTGACGCTAAAGGGTGCCATGTGCGTTCGATGTAGACGAAATGTCAAAAGCGTCAATATATGACGCCCTAGGATGAGAACGGGCTGAACCAGCAACACTACACCTACGTACCCTCCTGACCACTGTACAATACAGATAAATCTACGCTAGCTCATACCAAGGGCGTGGTGAGCTCGTACCAGGGGCGTGGTGAGCTGGAACCTGCTTACGTCACCTGCCACCGCTTACGTCACTTGCCACTGCAACATCCAAAATTCAACTGCAGTAGCCACCGTTCAACCTTAAGAGGGCAGCACTCAGACGTTTTTACACCATATATTGTAAAATTAAAACACTTTATACCCAAATGTCAAAAAAGTTACTCGAATCAATGAACAGCACTAATAAAGCCTCATTCTTACAAATCATTAACTAAAAAAAGTTGGTTTAGGGTTTAGTTACCCTTTAAGTTACACCTTAAGCTGTACCTAATCGTTAATATGTGCATTATGCCACATAACTGCTGCCACATTCCATCCAGCGTCACAGCGGTGCGCTTTCATTCCTCCCTAAAAGCCTAAATTTAACAACCAAATCAGCAAAATAAGAGAGTGTTGTAAAGCGCAGTCTACTGTTGCTAAACTGCGAGATATGTTTGTTATTAAACAGTGTTATTAAAAGCGGATAAAGCCCCAAAAGAGTCATTGTTCCCCAGGCGGCTTTCTGTGTGTGTGATTCCGTGTCGCAAACCAAAAGCAGATGGGCTTCGGATACGTGCCAAAACGCGAAACACATATAAAGTATGTATAAGAGTATTCACATAAACACTGTGAGTTATTATGTCTTAAGTAAACGTACACAGCTGAGAAAAAATAATTGCATTTAATTTCCTCTGTGATTATTTATTTTTATATATATATATATATATATATATATATATATATATATATATTAGTTCAGATTAGACAATTTTTCCTGCAGTTTCATCTCGCTTTCTCTGGATGTCAACCTCTTCTCTTGATCTCAGCACCGTGGCATTGATTTTTTTTCCCTGCATATCAGCTCTTTCTTTATTGTTTTATTCCATACTACCCCCATCTCTCTCTCTCTCTCTCTCTCTCTCTCTCTCTCTCTCTCTCTCTCTCTCTCTCTCTCTCTCTCTCTCTTCTCTCGCTCGCTCTATCTTGTAACATCATAACCCCCGTCCCCTTGTTGCCACACCGTCACTATTGGTGTGAACATTACAGCACGGAGAAAGGAGAAGGTCTCTCTTTCTTTCTCTCTCTCTCTCTCTCTCTCATTCATTCACACACTCTCACACATGTGCACTGAACTCACAGAAGAGCATGGCGAACATTGGAGCGCTGCCTCAGAAGCACAGTACGTACCTTTGAACAATGTCTCGTTTTATCTCATCTTCTAATTGCTCTTTCAGTGCATGTTGGATCATATTCTCCTCATGTCTCTGTACTTTTTAATTAATGCATTTCTGAGTTTTCCTTTGAATCCCTGGTGGAACTGTTGCTTCAGGCATTTCTCTGCATGCTTGGCATCATTGTGAGACAAATCACAAGTCTGTAAATGACTAAATGAGACTTATGACCTGCGGTGAAGTTTTCAAGTCTATGTGCTATAAATGAGCTTTCTCAGTGCATGATCTCTTCTAATGAACATCTTCATATCGCATATCAGTGATATTTGGATTAGTGATGGGAGTGTGTTTAACCTCTGCTCTGTTAACTATTGAATTAGACAATCAGAGAAAAAAAAAGATCGGGATTGATTGTTCTTGTTTTGGAAATAAAAGGAAACATTAAGATACATGCATCAAATTAATCTGATCATGCATTGTGATTATTATTGTCAATTTATGAGGAATAAAGACAGAAATGCACTGTTAAACATGCATTTGTTATAATTCCTGACCAATAAAATTGACTTTAATCAATGTAATTTTAAATTCAGTTTATGACTTTAACTGGTTGATTTAGTTGCTAGCTTGCTACCACGCGATATCTTCCTTACTTTTTTTTTTTTTTTTTTGGTTCAGGGATGTTTTCCCATTATTCCTAATAGCTGAAACGGATAAGGCAGAAATGTAATTCAAATGAAGTCAGCCTTGACGTTTGGAATGATGGATGCTCTGGTATTAAGAGAATCAAAGATTTAATGCAGAAAACACTTTATCTTTGAGCTCGGTATCAAAAACCGCTGTCGGATCAAAATGCTGTCAGATCTTTCAGACGCAGGGATAACTGGGAATCTTGATTATACAGTTGTCTGCTTGACACAAAGGCACAAATGTGCTTATAAAGTTTTTTCAAATGTAATTACTATGTTATGATAATGGTTGTAATACCCACTAACAAGCCCCAGATTTTGTCTTTATGAGGAACAGGGATAAACGTCTGTTCTCTAGAACTACATTATATCTTGGTGTTTCAGCGGTTTCAGCTTGTTCTGTTCTGTTTAATCACTTTATGCTCATTTTATGCTAGAATTGACTCAAATAGAGCAAGAGAAATGTGTTACATCAATGAGCTCAGCCTGATGACGTGCATATGAACCCATCTATTGTGAATGAAATAATTCACCCCCAAAAAATATGCTGGTGCAAACTAGGGTGTACAATATAATTATATTTCCATTTAATTGCATACCAGTTAAAATACTTAATTGTAGGTTACAGTTGTTCTTAATCTTATTTGATTTTTTATTTATTTTTTATGGAACTTGATGGACAAAATATAAGATTAAACAAATGAATCTGGCATCAGTGCAAAAACAGCTGCTTCGCTATGTAATAACAAAAAAATATTTAAGGCTGTAATTCATTCTGAGTATGCTTGGATGAGCCACGTTCAAACACATGTGACCATAAATTCAACAGAAGCCCTTACATTATACACTTAAACACCTATCTGACACAGTTTACAGAGTCCGCAATCATAAAGCTGATGCTGATATAGTCTGCATTGTGTCTGATTTTTGAACATGTTCTGCAGATATACTGCAAAATTAACGGTATATCTACCAGTTCACACATTTCTACCATCATACAGTATATACCCTCATATCAAGTCTTATTTCAAACCTGCTTGATTTTTTTCTGCAAAACACAAAAGTCGTTATTCACTCTGTTGTATCTCTCAAATCTCATTCCCATTCGCATACAAAACCATTCTTTGGCTTAAGAAGACTTGAAATATCGCACATGACCACTTTTATAGTTCTTGTTAGCAAAAATCCCTTTCTCTCATTGTCTTTTGTGTTCCATAGATGAAACAAAGTCATTCATATTTGAAATGACACAATGGTGAATAAATGATGTAAATGTCTACTGTATACTTTATTGCACATATTTCACTTTCTGTAAAGTGGTGTAATTTTGTTCCAGCAGCTGCAGAGGCCCATGAGCTAGAGAATATGCTAATATTGTTTCCGATGAAAACTTTTCTAAGCCAAATAATCCTGCATAGATTTATCTTAATGTAAATAGCTTGGGTGTTGACAGTAAGCTTTTGATGCTGTTGTGCTTTATTGTTCTTGCACTGCCAAACATTTGCATTATTAATAATTCAGCAGCACACGGTTTTCAGCAGTCTAATGTTAACATAATTGCTACAAGTCTAGTACAGAAAGGATATAGTACATTTTATAACCATCATGTGTTTATGACAAGCTGTAAACACTAAAATATGCATTTTAAAGGTCCCATATTGTCCAAACTGAAATCTCCTGGCTTTTTTCGTGATAACAGAGGTTCATTCAGTGTCTGTCTGCTAACGTTACATTATAAAGCAGTTATGTGTTTCAAAATCAGTGTATAACTAGCTATCAACATACATATTTTGGAGATTTAAATCGAATCTGACCAAAAAAAAAAGGTGTAAATTCTAAAGTTTAAATTAGCGTTAACGTTAAATTTGCACGCAGCATTGATTATAATACTCAATAACGCCGAAAGTACGTTATTATATATGTACAAGTCCGGCTCGAACATGTAAGGCCGGATAACATTTCCCTCAGCAATGTCCAGGTGTTTTATTTACCTTACTTGTGAACATCACCAAGCCACAGCAGGCTACAGCATGCATGACCCTAGTTACCTGTGGTTGGCCTGGCCGTGCGTCACTCAGAAAACAACAGGCCAATCAGAAGAGAGGCTCATGAATATTAATTAGAAAGGGCAATGTCGGCCTGTTCTTAGCAGAGCTCCTGAGAAAGGAGCTGTAAAAATATATTGGGGTGGTTTTTGGTACTTATACCGCAAATATATATTCTTAAGGACATCACAACCTAAAATAAAACTTCAGAAAGGTGTACAAAACAAAGTAGCCCGATTATGCGTGGAACAACACAATTACATTTTGAGATCATTTGGCTCTCCTTTAGATTGCAGCATTGTGGATATATTGTGGTCTTGCAAGAAAAGCACACTGTGTTCATTTCAGGGACTGTTTCAGCACTTACTCTGTGGACAGCTCCTAATGGCCAACTGCTCACTGGATGAATCTTCATCTGAGCATTTTTTATAGGACTTCATGATCTTTGTGAATCATTGCCTATAAATTGTGTCCTTGAAACTCTTATGCCATGGTGCATAGCGCACAGATGAAAAGTACTGCGTTACGCCATATAACTCGTTCATGCCATGGCTTGTTGAGAACAGTTGTGTTATTTTCAAGGGCGGGGGGGATCCCATACACTTAAATCGAAATGAACTGAAATGTATCTAGAGACTAAAATATTATAGAGCTTTCTGCTCATTTGACTTGGAGCAGTAAGCAGCAAACCCAAAATTAATACTTTTATTCAGCAGGGATGCATTAATTTGATCAAAAGTCACAGTATTTATACATTACATGTTATCCATTAGATGGCTGTTTCAAAATAAATGCTGTTATTTTGGACTTTATATTTATAAAAGAATAAAACAAGTGTATCAGTATTAAGCAGCACAATTTCTAAAAGGAATAAATTATATTTTAAAATATTCAATTTGAATATTGTTATTTTAAATTGTAATATTTCATAATATTACTGTTTTCATTGTATTTTTGATCAAATAAATGCTGCTTTGGTGAGCATAAGACGCTTCTTAAAAAAAAAAAAATATATATATATATATATATATATATATATATTTAGATTTATATTTATATTTATATTATATGTAATCTGTGTTGCGGAAAGTTACTTTTAAAAGTGATGCATTACAACATTGTGTTACTCCCTAAACATTTTGTCACCTGAGCTGGGCTTGCTTGTTTTTTTTAATAACAGGAAAAGAAAAACCTAAATGTTGGCAAATGCAAAAACTCTTTCACAGCAAAAGTGAAATTAATAAGCCTCAGGTTGAAGGAAATGCAAATTCAAACTTGTGGGGAGGGAGACAAATGTGATATTTGGTCATAAATGTGTCATTAGTATTATATCTACATCTATTTTTGTCCACTGTTTCTATTATAGAATCATTCATATAAATTAATTTGCCTAAGGAATATTTGCTCTTTAGTTTTAAATGAGCATGGCAAATGTTTAGCATGCGACTGTTTAATTACTGTCTTGCATGAACGCACATGCACCACATTATTATTCAAAGATGCATATTATCATTTTATAGCACACCTCCAGCTTGCAACATATCTGAGCATGCAACTTTTTATCTGTTCATACATTAATCCCCACTTATTTAATTAGAAAAATGGCATACAGTTGCTGGTGTAGTGGATATTAAATATATTTTTTAAAGTATCACATCCGCCCCCCAAAAAAGCAAAGCAATTAAAACGATGCGGAAGATTCCACAAGAGTGGATCATCTGTCATCGTTTCAATTTAGAGCTCTTTAAAACTGCATTGCTTCCTGTAAGTATTGAGAAGTAAATGAAGCGTGCTGTCAGACTCTCTTTGCTCTTGAAACAGCCTTTTAGAGAAGTGGTTTCTTGAGCTCACACAGCCATGAAACTATTGCAGACACTGGGATTTTACCTGAAGCCAACTAAAATAGTGAAAAAATGGTGTGATTTAGCAGTGTCTGACAGTAGCATAATCCAATATATGTGTGGGTTTGTGTTTGTAAAAGAAAGCCAGATGGGAATAATTATTTATCTCTCTCTCAAAACTGTCAAAAAATAAACAGGATACAACATGACTTGTGTTTCTTAACGCAGGTGCTGGCTGATTAAACGGAGATGTTGTTGTACCTCAGGGCATTTCCTGTGCTGGATTGATAAGATGTTTTGTTATCTGGCTAAAATTGATTGTAGCAGGTTATGATGACAAATTAAATAATGAGACATGAAAAGTTTTTAGAAAACTTTGAAAATTAATCAGGGACCGTTCCCCCTTGTAGCTGCAAAAATCTCTCTCTCTCTCTCTCTCTCTCTCTCTCTCTCTCACACACACACACACACACACACACACGTGGGTTTTTTCATGTTTTATGGGGACTTTCCATAGGCATAATGATTTTTATACTGTACAAACTGTATAATCTATCACCTAACCTTAACCTTACCCTTAAACCTATCCATCACAGAAAATGTCAGCATTTTTACATTTTCAAAAAACATAACTTAGTATGTCTTCCTCATGGGGACCAAAAATGTCCCCAGTGGTACATATACAGTATATATATATATATTATTTTATTTTATTTTATTTTTTCATTAAGACGATGTGGCAGAGGTATTTCAGTAATCAGAATATGGCAGAGAAATGTGCTTCATATTCACAAAAAATAGTATCACAAGGTGAAAAATGCAGTAATTTCTTCCTTTCATTTTTGAAGTTTTTTTGTGAGACTTACCCATATAAAAATTAAACCTGCATCAAATATTGTACTTCATAAATAGATGTATGTTCAAAGGTTGTATTTAATGCCAACCCATATCCATACCCATATTAAATATTAATAAATATTAAGTAATAAGTTTTTAAAATGTAAAAAAGGATGTTTATAATAAGAGTAAGGAATTCTATTATCATCTTTTATCACCATATTTTGTCGCCTGCTCGTTTTCATTTCATCTGCTTTAAATGGATTTTCTTCTCTTTGTAAACTACTTAAGTGTCAGGGTCTGGAGGGCATGTGTGTAATTACCGATATTCTCACGAGTCTGACTCTACTGCATCAGAATTCAGTCTAGTCAATATCTTGTTTCTATTTTAAACAATTTATTCTATATACAAGGTTTTGTCCTTCGTCTATTTATCTATTTATCTCAGTCCTATAGCATTCCCGCTTGGATTGCAATGTTGTGCTAATTTTTCCCATTGCACAGTCATTACTCATTTCCATTCAGCACTCACACATTGTCACTGGCTCCAATTTAATTGCCCTTATTTTTTGTCTAAAAATTCATATAAATTTAAATAAAAGACAAATAATCAATTACAGTTATTATTATTAATAAAAAAGAATAAACAATTAATATATACTGAAAAAATGGTGTAGAAACAGTTTTCACTCGCAATTACAAAGAGACAGCAAGTAATACATTTACCTTAACATAAAATGTTTAAGGTAGAAAAACTGAAACTGTATTTTCTTGTAAAACCTACTCCAATAATTTTCAAAAAATAATTGTATTTACTACTTAATAATGAAATAATTTTGTAATGTAGAAATTGTTTAAGATTCAAATGTAATAAGATTCTTATTGAGCATTCTAATGGAGCTTCACAGCATATGAAATGTATACCTTACTATAGTGGCCTTGTTAGATTTCAATTCAACGGGTGAAAGCTCGAGTGAAGACAATCTACAGCATGTCATGAATTCTCAGAAACTCAAATATAGCCAACTTTAATTGAATCTTTTTGATGTTGATAAATTCCTGTTTAGCATATTGTTTGGCTTTGAATATATTTGGCAGTCTAAGTGTATTATGTGGGTAGGAGGCTGGTTAGTCAAATGGATATGTCTCTAAAATCAAAATTGAAATATATTTACAATACTGCACAGCTCTCTGAAATCACTCTTATACCAATGAGCCAAAACATTAAGACCACCTGCCTAATATGCTGTTGGTCCTCTGTGTGCTGCCAAAATAGCGCTGACCCACCGAGGCATGGACTCTACAAGGTGTCCTGAGGTCTCTGGCACCAAGATATTAGCAGCAGATCCTTAAATTACTGTAGGTTGCGAGGTGGATCGAACTTGTTGGTCCAGCACATCCCACAGATGATCAACTGGATTGAGATCAGGGGAATTTGAAGGCCAGAGCAACACCTTGAACATTTCATCAGGTTCCTCAAACCATTCCTGAACAATGTGTGCAGTGGAAAGAGCCCACTTCCACCAGGCAACACCATTGTCATGAAGGGGTGTACCTGTTCTGCAAAAATGTTTACGTAGGATACACATGTCAAATTTACGTCCCAGTAGAACATTGGCCAGATCATCACACTCTCTCCACCATCTTGTCGTCATCCCATAGTGCCTCCTGGTGCATCACTTCCTCAGGTAAAATGGTCCACACGTACACGGCCGTTCACGTGATGTAAAAGTTAACAGCATTCAGCGGACCCGGCGACCTTCTTCCACTGCTCCAATTTCCAGTTCCAACGCTTGTAGGTGCTTTCGACGGTGGACAGGGGTCAACATAGGCACTCTAAATTAGTCTGTGCATACACAACAGAGAGTGATGCACCATCCTCCCATAACCATCATTAAAATGTTGTGTTGCTTGTGCCACAGTAGACCTTCTGTTGGCTCAGACCAGACAGGATAGCCTTAGTTGCCCTTGTGCCCTCCTTAGTTGCCCAACACCCTATTGCCGGTTTGTCTCTCGGGTCACTGTTGGTAAATTCTCATCACTGCTGACCAGGAGCAACCCACAAGCCACTCTGACGCCTTGCCATAACAATTTGTCTCACAGTCGTTCAGATCTTTATAACTCCCTTTTTATCCTACATCCAACATATTGATTGCGAGGACTGATTGTTTGCTTACCATATAATCTACCCAGACCATAATACAGTATGTGGCCTTGTTAGGAGATTGTTATAAACTTGACCTGTGACTGGTTATAATGTTTTGGCTCATCAGTGTATGTCTCTAATATCAATCTGTTTGTTCATGTTAGTTCACAGTGCAGTAATTAATGCTAACAAATACAACCTTTGATTTTAACAATGTATTAGTAAATGTTGAAATTAATATTATATAGATTAAGAAATTATGTCGAAGTATTGTTCATTCTTAGTTCATTCTTAGTTAACTAATGAACCTTATTGTAAAGTGTTACCAAAAAAAATCTACTCAAATGAATACTGTCATGGTGGGTTGCAGAGAGAAAACAAAGGAGTAATAAAATTCTATCTATCTATTACCATAGATAATAGATCTATGTTAGATCTATAATAGATCTATATTAGATCTATAATAAATGTTGGTTGTGTTCAGGCCAATCCCGAGCTCAGAGCCTTCCCCTCGGACAGCAAATATGCATAACCTTTAATCTATCTGATTATATGCAAGTGTGAACAATAACTGCATCAATAAGTACATCAATAATTATAGGACTGTACACCCCGCTTTTGTTATTACATAAAACCACAAACCAGCTCAAACTGTTTTCACACAGAACTGATGTGATATGAGTTATATGAGTTGAGTTCATATGGCTGTACATACAACACTGTATTCAATTAAAGCCAGCTCAGATGAGTCACTGTCACTTATTATCCATAAAGTATTTATGAAGCCAAGGCTAATAAGGTTTTAGAGAGCATCTTTGTGGCTTTTGGCCTTTCTGTCAGAGCTGGTTTGCCTCTCTTTATGCTGTTGTTAACCCACACTCAGTGTACAGAAAGGTCAAGGCCTGCACTGCTACAGAAAGGTCACGTGAGCTCTTTGAAGGTTAAAGCTTTGAGTTAAAGCATCAGCAAGGATGTTACAAGGGAGGACATGGCACAGAAGTCTGAAAGCAGGGAACGGAAACGCTGACTTAGACATTTTGGGCCCTATTTTAACGATCTGAAACGCAAGTATCAAACGCGAAACGCAAGTAACTTTGTGGGCGGATCTCGGGCGCTGTTGCTATTATACCGGCGGGATAAATAACTCATGTGCCCGACGCAAATCTAAAATGTGTTGGTCTGAAGTTGCTACATTACTCACAGGTGTGGTTTGGGTGTAACGTGAAATAAACCAATCAGAGCGTCCTCTCACATTCCCTTTAAGAGCAGGCGCACTTGTTCCATGGCGGATTGCTATTATAACAGCGGATTTGCCAGACGCACGCCAGGAGCGGTTAACAGCCGAGGAGACCGACGTTCTCGTCAGGGCCGTAAAAGACAGAAAAGTGACATTGTATGGGGATGGGAGAAACCCACCCAAATAAGTTTAGGTTAAACAGGCGTATAATAATTTTGGTAAAAGTGTAAGCTAGATTTATGCCTATTTTTTCACATCTTCATGGACACCACAATGATTTCCCTCATGTGGAATATTTTTCCTTGTAATTTTGTATGGTTTGCAAAAATGGCAACTGCTGCGTCTGTGTGTAGATGAGAGAAGCAAAGTGTACGCGTGTTGTGCACACGCCACATTATGGCCATGCGCCCTTAAAATAGCATCTGAACGCGCCACTGAAAACGCACCACTGACTTTAGACTAGGTTTCTCCTGGTCTGTGGCGGAATTGTTTTCTGGAACTGCAAAATAGCACCAGGGAACGTTTGCGCCGGAACACACCTCATCTTTTTCGCTGAACTGCCCCCGGGAGCACAAGTTCATTCCCTAATTTACCGGTGTGCGTCTGTCGAGGGAAAAGTCTGCTGTGCGTCAGGTGCAAAATAAGAATGATACATGTGTCGTTGTACAAAGTCAATTGCGCTGGGTGGAAGATAGGGCCCGTAGTGTAGATCAAAGTTACAAATTTGGGTTGGAATTTCCCCAAAAGTTCTAAAAGAATCATTAATGGAATAGATAACATGAGGGTGAGTAAATTATATCAGAATTTTCATTTTTGAGTGAACTATCCCTTTGGACATGATTTTTAATGCAATTTCAATGAACCCTTGTGGAAAAGTTGTTCAATTTTGCATGCATAGACATGCATACTTATTACAGATATAATTTAAATAATATACTTACTCGAAGTGTGAACTGAATGTAATGTTTTCTAATATTTAACTGTATGTTAATTGCAATTAAATGAAAATGTATTATAGTTTAACTGAATTTATATTAAGGCATTCAGTTCTTAAGAGCACTATTTTTGAACCAAAAGTCCTTAAGTAGGACTTAAGTACATCTTTTATTTCATAATTACTTCTACTGTCTTTGAAATATGGTTAAAGTGTACTGCCAAATTTTGGTAAACTAATATATACTTTAATATCATTTATATTGAAACTTCTATATCATGTATTTAATTATATTTGTAATTACACATTTGTAATGATCAAGTCGCAATTTAGTAATTTGATCCTGTACTAATATTATCTGATATTTTCATAATCCTGCCGAGTCTGAAGGGGTGACCTATTGAAAAAAGGTGAACAGGAGGAGATGACCTTAGCTGTGCACAAATTTCAGGAACACCTCTGTGTTTTGATGTCCATCAGACTGCAAATAGTCATCAGTAAAGAAAATAATATATTATCTGTGAAACCTTTTGGTGCTGACAGATATCTTGGAATCCTAGACCTAGATTCTCTCCAAGAGAATTGCATTAGGTGCTCTCTGGATTAGAAGATGAAGAAAAAAAAAAAACAGGCTAATGTTTGGAGGTTTCTCTGCAAATTCTGGCTGTTCAAACACATGCTCTCTGCAGCTGTGCTATATCTGAGGTTGATATTTCTGCCAGTAAAACTGAAAGCTCATGCTGTGTAATATATTAAGCCTTTGCCTGGTTAGCAGAGAGGCGAGAAAGCCACCTTTAAAGATGCCGTAGCTGCCTCAAATCCTGCGCTGAAATGGATTTGAGGTTTTGACTCCCGGTGGCAAAGCTAATAAGTCCTTGAATAAGGAGTATAATATATTCTCATTCTCGTAATGATGGAAATTTAGCTTAAATATGGTTTGCTTGTTTGTGTCGCCTGAAGTCAGTGTCTTTTTGCTTACTGATGCATAGCTCATCTGAAATGGATATTCCACAGTTACTGAATTTGAGGTCTTCTATCTGGTATGATTTTTTACGCTGTTTGTTCAGGCAAGCATCACTAATACTTATGCATACTTATGCTTATGATGCGTTCATACATACAGCAGTTTTCTCGCTGGAGGTCGCCAGATGGATACTGTTGGTTGTAGTTGGCGTTTCTACTGCTACTGTAGATGCTCTAATGTTATTAGTGACCTGTGTAACTGGCCTTGGCTTTTGAAATATGATCAATAATGAGCTCTACTGACTGTTAAAATAATCTGATTCCAATTTAAAATAATAGTAATATAATTAAAAAATAATTGGAATCAGATTTTTGCTGCTACAACACTCTGGAGGTGTTTGGGATAAATTGTTTGCTTTATATGTTCGATATAAAATGTTTTGTTTTGATCAATTGCAACAGTGCGTCATTGTTCATTTGCATGACGTATGTCATAATGCTGGACAGTAAGTATTACAATTTTTGCCAGGCAGAAAAAATAACAGATTTACAATGAAGGAGGGACTAGAATGTTCTAGCACCACCTAGCAACCAGCCAGAACAACTTAGCAACTCGCGAGCGCATCCAAAACACCCTCAAAACTGTATAGCAACATTTAAAAAAACACTGAGAACACCTTAGAAAACGGGGCTTGCTGGATCACTAGGGCAGAAATCTGTGAAAATGAATCATATGGTTGTGTTTGTTGTGTTGCATCTTAATATTGGTGTATTCTGTCATGTTTGGTGCTTTATTTTGAAGCATTTGCAGTGTGTATATGTGTGTAGGATGCTGTATCAACAAGCAGTGTTCTCTCCAAAACTCCCTATCTGCCACCTCTTTTCATTTGCTTTTGAAGATACAAAAAGAAGTGTGTATTTTGGGGGGATCACTGATGAATAAGTTACAGCTCCAGTGGAACTTCAGGGCTCCATAAATCATTCACATCCAGCATTAAATTCTGAAAGACTGAAGGCTCTGTGGTGCAGATGTTGATATTGTACATACATGTGTTCAACTAAAGTCCACCACACACACCCAGTATCAGTCTATGCATTTTCTAGAGCTTCCAGCTTTGGTTAGTACTTTTCCTCTAAGCACTAAACCACAGCTATTCTTTTATTTATTTATTTATTAGTTTCACAGTAATGGGAAATATTGATTTGTGAATTAAATGCATTTTAATTTGTTGGAGCCGTGGCCTAGCAGTCACCCTCACCCAATATTCATTAGGGGCCAAACTGGGGAAGGTCTCTGATGGCACATATTAGCTGTGCAAAAAATGCATAATAAATGTGCACAGAAAGGTTAGCCAATTGTCAGTCCTTCCAGTGTTATCACTGGGATCTCATCCAAATCCGACTCCTACATGCGTTTTTGTGATTAAAAGAGTCCCATTAGCATATGAGTGTTAAAATATGAATATTCATGATTACATTATTAATGCATATTAACATTGCAAAAATATCTATCTATCTATCTATCTATCTATCTATCTATCTATCTATCTATCTATCTATCTATCTATCTATCTATCTGTCTGTCTATCTATCGGTCTGTCTGTCTGTCTGTCTGTCTGTCTGTGGATCTGCCCAACCATCCATGGCAACCAATTATTATTCAAATCAGTTATTGTAACTATAATATAAACCGTGGTAACTTGGAATTATTCACGATTTATCACCTCTTTCCTCAAAAACAAAATTACATAATAGTAACTGTGTAATAACCATGTAATAGCTATGTATCGATAGTAAAATGTGTGTCTTAGAGAATGCTACGTTTCCCATGGTAATTTTTTTTTTACAATGGTTGGTTTGTCTAGAAGCTGGGCCATGTTCTTCAAATGAATCTTTATCATGTACAGTACTCAGTTGTGATTTATTTACATCGTACAATAATTTTAAAATACCAGTAAAAAAAATGCACTGCAGCTTTAAAAGAGAGAAGTTTATACAAACTCAAATAAATGGCACACCTAAGGCTGAAATTATCTACAAAAAAATAGTAATGGAGTAAAATCATGTTAAGCAGTTTGAGCTGAATTAATTGCAGTAAGTTTTGAACAAGAAAAAAAGGAAAAGGAAGAGAGAGGAACATCAGTGCAGTGCTGCAATATAATGACAAGTTCACAAACACACACACATGCACACGCACACACACACACACACACAGAAAACGAGCCATTCATTCCACATTCTCTCATCTGTCTTCGGTCAGGCCTTTAGTTATGTGGGTGATGAGTAACCGACTCTATAGTTTCTGCTAATTGCTCTCATTGAGTATATCAGCGCATTGCAGTACTGCAGATGAATTATACAACCCTGACAAAAATATCTTCTCTCTAGAAACCCAGTTCTACACACCACAGCACTAATGAGACGTCCTCTCGTTTCCAATGGTCATCTGTGTAGTGGTTTTGGCATAATGCAGCGGTAATGTGCAGCCGAATGTCAAGTCTTTGCGCTTGTAAATGTTTAGGGGCTGCTGAATTATTTGCTTTCATTTTGTACTGAATTACTAGTTGTCCAACTTAGTCAAGGTCTCTTGCACTAAAAAGTGCTAATTTAGTTTTTATGAACCATTTTACAGCTTATTCTGTGTCCTAACCAGACGTGATGCAAGAAGATTTCAGTGACAAGCACCAGACAATATACAAGACATGACACAGTTCGACAAAATCATACTCACACGAAATGAATAAGTACCAGGGCCTGGTATCGATACAAATTCAGATTCTCAAGCTCTCAATTTGATTCAAGATTTTCTATTTGATTTAATTATTACGTTTTTACTGGCCCTACCAAAAAAGGTAATAAATTGATAAAATATTTTTGTTGTTGTTGTTGTTTTTGACCCATGTATCCTTGTATTTTAATAAGCAAGGTTATGACACCAAAATTTTAGATACCAGTGAAATTTTACAATTCTCGATTACAATTTTGATACCACAGCTAAAACTACAGTAACTAATATAAATTTCAAAGATTATTAAAGCCAAGAAAACAGTCATCAAACTACAAGCAATAGCACAAATAAATAAATATAATAGAAAAAATATACAAATGAAATAATCAGTGCTTTACAAAATTTTCAGGTAGGTCTTACAGTAGTTTTCAGGTACAGAAATTGAATAAAGTAATCAAATGTAAAATAATACTGCATATAATCTTCACTGTATAAATCAAATAAAGATTATTCCTTATCACAGTTACAAAAGTTATTCAGTGAAGAGCAGTGAGTGATCTCTTTGTCTCTTGTAGTTTGATTAACTTCGAAACAGACAGAATCAGGTATATTAGGCTGCTGTCACTTTAAGACTAATGCACAGATCCAATATACTGGTACACAAGCATTGTCTTTCTCTACTTTTTAAATTACATTCACTTAAGCCATATCCGACTGTTTACTAGGATACTCGCATGGAAACCATGGAAAATATACCTTTTATTGTGTCGTGCTGTTGCATTGTGTCTGGTTAGGACAAGGTGTCGAAGTGGAATAGAATTGCTACTGCAGCTTTAATAATATAATTTTTTGCATATTCTGAAGAAAACCTGACTGGCATTTACTCATAAATGCAAAGTTATGTCATGAATCTCTAGATGGCGCAAGCTGATAGGTCCTTAACCTCAACCTGCTTGCAATCACATCATTCTCTATAGGGCACAGCTGATTGGTTCCTGCTGTATCAGTAGCCAATGAGCATGCGTGCTCAACCTGCAAATACTTGGTCAGCATTTGCTGTAGAAGTGTAGCACACTTTCAGAAACCCTCCACCTTCCCCAGCTCCACCTATATAGATCTGCTATGGGTAATTCATGTATGCTGTATTGTGCAGCAGCGGCATGTCTTACTTGCTCACAGTGTCATGTATGTATTGGCAGTAGCAAGTCCTGTACTTGCTCTATAGCAGCAGCAATAACAGCAGCAGCAGCGTAGCAGATCTATTCCACCAAGACCAAACATATTGTCACATCCACCGTCTGTCTTCCTCATCTGTGTGTGCACTACACTTCCTATCATCCTCCTTGGCACACCTGCACTCTATCAGCCATCATCATCATCATCACCTGCACTCCCTCGTTAACAAGCCCTATATATTCAGCACTCTCCCTTCACTCCTCGTCTGGTCTCGTCTATACATGTCATTCCATGACACACAGACTCTCTTCATTACCTACCTGCATACCTACTGTTCCCGATCCTCTTCAGCCCATCTTCAGTCCATCTTCAGAGAATCTTCATCATCTGCATCTGCAAGAGAAAGAGAGACTTTGTTATCATTCAGTTAAGCTTCATCCAATTATCTACTTCCTGTTTACTCACCTTTCACGCTGTGTCCGATCCATTCTGCTATTAAAATATCAAACTTACCATCTTGCCTGCTTCGTTTGTACGAAACCTGACACATATAACATTGTCATATCTATAACCAAACACTCAGAGATTTGTCATGACAGACCTTTGATGTGCTGTAGTTGCATAAGGTGTTTCTCGCTGTTGCTAAGTCATTGCCAGGTGGTTGCTTGGTGTTTGCTTACTGGCTTGAGTTAAAACAGTGAAAAATCCTCTATGGTATGCTTCTATGATATGCTCGAATCTGTTTTTCATTGAAAGTGTATGGGATTTTTTTTTGTCTTATTTCATTACTGTTTAGGCTAATTAATAGCACATTACGAAGTAGCCTGCTGTAGTAGAGGTCTACACAGAGCACCCGAGACCCGAGGACCCGGGACCCGATCCAGGACCAGTACGGGTTCGAGTCTATATTTTAAATGGTCAGCCGGGTTAGACAAAAAGTTGTATTTATCGCAACTGGTTTATTGACTTGTTAATAGCAATTTAGTGTGGAATATGTGTCAATCGGGTCCAGTCGGGCCTGTCTTCCCGCCAGGTTCGGGTCCAGCTTTCAAATAATAGACGGGTCTGGGTCGGTTCCGTGTAGCACATTACGGGTCCCTTCGGGTTCGGGTACACATTTTTTGACCCGTGTAGACCTCTATGCTGTAGCCAAACCATGTTATTGTGTTTAATCTCAGAAAGAATGAGAAGCTATGGACTAGCTATCGAGGCCCATTGGATTTAGTTTTTATTGTGTTTGCTTTAAGTGAGAGCAAGAAAAGACAAACTTTCCCTGAGCCACTGACAGAGGATATTTATATCATTTAGAAGGCCCCTTGAATGTGCCACACTGAGGGCGGTAATTGTGTAAGCCTGGTAGAGTTGATTACTAATTTGGAAACCTACAATTGATAATTGAGAACACAATTGAGAGCCGATAGGAGTCAATACCAATACCAAAGGCCTGAAGAGTTAGTCAATAACTGACCCTTGCTTTGTAGCATGCCGTGTGGGTTGGTATGCACTTACCCTTCTGGCTTCTATATATGAATAAACGCTGTTATGATTGGCTAATTACTTTGCATGTGAAATTAGCAGATTATCGAATAATGAAGACTTGAAGACACACATACATATTCAAACGCGCATACCTATAGACTAGAGCCCGACCGATATATCGGCGGGCCGATATTATCGGCCAATATTAGGCATTTTCCTAACTATCGGTATCGGCATTTATAATGGCCGATAAATTCATATTTAAAAAAATGCAGCGTGCAGTGATTTATGTAAGGATGGCGCTGCCAATAAAGCACCTAAAAGCTGTCACAAAGAACTGGCAAAAGTGGCAAAAAATAATGGCCGTGTCCGGTGTAGACACAGTGTTAAAGCTCATTCTGCTACGTTACAACATCAAGCAATATTCCAATAATTTATATAATTATAACACTTTATATAGGGCCATTTTGCATTGAGAGTAGCCTAGTTTCACGTTTAGTACATTTTGCTTACTACTTATTTAAAATAGTATAAAACTACTGTACATATGTAATTATAAACGTTTTCATTATGATATTATTAATTTTACTTTACTAAAAAGATCTGAGTTCTTCCTCCACTGGTAGATATTAGAGAAATTAAGATTAAAAATAGAAGATAAGGTTTCGTCAGTGACACTTTTGATATATTTATTAATACAAGTTATGTTTTAAATAACGTGACTAAATTAAAAGACAAAGTCGTTAGTGAAGATTATGCAACAGTATTTAGAATATAATATAATATAAAATGCAATGCAAACTAGTTTGGTTACAGCTCAAATTCTCATTCTATCATTCACCCTGCCTCCATTACATATCTTTGTCACACAAGTGTTTGATCACATTTGAGTGATCATTGCAAAACGTTTATATATTTATTCTGTTTATACTGTGTATTCTATATACAGTACCCATCAAAAGTTTGTACACACCAATTGGAAAGTGTGTCCAAACTTACTGTACTATAATACACATAAATAATATTGCTACTGTATTATAATATACACATAAATAATATCGGCCGATATATCGGTATCTGGCTTTTTTTATCGGTATCGGCATCGGCGCCCAAAAATCCATATCGGTCGGGCTCTACTATAGACTAAACACGTAATTCGCATGTGCACGCCATCAGCGTTTTCACAGATTTGCGTTTTTAAAGGTTTACGTGGAGATGATAACGTTTTTCAAACATTTTCAAGGCTTGTACCTTGGAACCTATTTCAAGGTTTGCGTCTTGCGTTCACTGTTGTTGTGCGGATGAGCTGGCCGAATAGGCTGAATGAATAGGCTTGGACTTGCACCCAATGCACATTATTATGAAGCTAAAATACAGAATTATTTTAGATGAATATGCTTGCACTCTGTCACTGACTAGATTTATTTAAAATAATAATGTAGGCCACTTTTTACTGGTAACATAAGACATTTGGCATTATCAGGACCCACAAATATTCCCCCATTGCATAGTTTAATGTAGTACTGACACTAAAACTCTGAAAACTTGATTTTTTTTTTTCTCACACAGTAATTTTTTAACTATACACTATATATTGTCACTATCCACGATACATATTGTTGCATTTTTGTATTGCGATATATTGTGACATGATATATTTACACCCCTACTTTTACCATAGTGCATGATTTGTAAACTAATACGTTTTCATGTTTGCATCACATAACCATCTCCATATGAATGGCTTTTCTGATGTAGTAAGCTTGTTAGGAGGCTCAAACGTGATAAAGCAATAACTTTTAGCGCCACTCACTGGACATTTCATTTCTGAACAATCACGACTACAGCCAACACAATAAAAAGAGGGGGGCGCTTGTCTGAAGTTTAAAATCATTGGTTACCCGTAAGCCAATCACATAACGACTTTTGCAGATTATGTGAAGTAAATCTACGCATCCACAGTACAATCAGCGTCTACGTCACAGCTCTCAGCCCGCCCTCTGTTCGTTGATTGGCCGGCTGTTTTGAGGCCGGAGGAAAACGGGGAAAACAGTCGCTATCTCAGACTGAGTACAGAAGCAAACTGAAATTGAGCGGAAGTGCGAAGTCTGACGTAGTCAGGCTAGTGTTGCTATACTCAGACAAACGATGATTTGTGTAAACAAAATTTTCTGTAAAGAATGATTACAATGAACATTGCATAGCTACATCCTTAATTCTAGCCGAGAACCTCTTACTTAGAAAGGAAGCACAAATTATAGCCCAGTACCTTATAAACACAGCTTTGTTTTCTCTCAGACTGACTCCCCAGCATGAAATGTTAGGTGGGTTTAAAACCTGTGCATCATCACGCCATTGGGTAGAGCGTGCCAATCAGATCAGAGTTTTGTCATTTTCAGGCTATTTTTGTGTGCTAAATGTATCTGATTATCAGTGAAGGGCCGTGAGCCATTTACACACTTGCTTCCATCACATCCAAAGGCTTTTTGCCCTCCTTGAAAACCTCTCTTCATAAACACTACATGAAAAAGGAGAACTGACTGTTATTTGAAGGAAACTTCTCATGCTCTGGCGATTTGCGCAGGGTTATTAGATATCGGATGTATGTTTCTCTCTCAGCAGGCAGAGGTCCGTGGGGATGTTTCACAGTCCATTAGTGTTACTGGACCGGAGTGTATGTCCGATCTGACAGCTCATCACTCCGTATTAAAGCAGCTATTGAGATGGCCATTTCTGAGATGTCAGCAAATGAGCTGCATCTCTGTTCTCATTCACTTCATATGTGCTTTGTCTCAGAGGATGCTGGTGTTCATAAACCTCCACACAGGTCCAGTTTTAATGGCATTCTTGCTTCTCTTTCCCTCTCTCTATCTCCCTGCCCACCTCCAGTTTTAACTATCTCCATATGTCTTCAGGATAAACAATCATTCCCCTAAATAAGGCTTGGAATTGCCCTGACCATGTAATTTTCTGTATTGGCCCCTCTCTCCGGAGAATAGAGGTGGCCCAAGGCGAGAAAAGACAGAAAGGAAAAAAACAGAAGCAAAGGAAGCAGATATAGACAGTATTTCGTTCTTCGTTCCTTTCTCTTTCTCAAATCACCATCAGTTCTTCTGTAGTGATTTGACTGTTGAAACAAGATCTGTTTCAAAACCTAGTGAGCTGTCTTGTAGTGTAATATTAATAGATCAGTATATCTTCTTAAATTGGCCATTTCGAGATTATTGCATGGTTCAATAACTGTACCCACTTGCTCAATTAACCGAAACTTAACTCTCTCCTGTGTCAGTTCCAAAACCTATTTCAGTGGATAATGAAAAATCTAAGAACAAAATGGCCTCAAATGTAACATGATTTGGTAGGGTACTGTACAAAACCTAAAAATCGAAATGAGCAAATAGATCTTTCTCTGAAGTATTAAATGCTGTCTAGGTAGGCATCTCACTTGTTTTTGGATCAAAGTTAAAATGTAGTTTCTTTCGGTTTTAGCCTTCTGCCTGTAAACTCCATTCCTCATTAATGTTCATTTTAGATGAATGCAGGTAATAAAAGTGAATGTGCGGCCCCAAACCTTCCCAGAAATCTCATTTACAGTAAGTCAGCTTTATTGCGATGCCATGTATGCCTAAAGTGTTTAAAATGCAATTGAGCTCAAACTAATGAGCTTTAAGTGGTTGCATTCATATTGCAGTGCTACTAAAGTAATAGGGATGCTGTTTATACATCGCATGGGCCGTGATACCATTAGAATATTCGTAGTAAACAACCTCATTTAGCTCTGTGAATCAGACTGAAATGGCTAATTCACACCACACTGACAGACGCCAACCAACGGCCACGGACACTCCATGGGTTTTGTCGGTTCAGTGTTTTACCCGTAAGCATCTGTTGACGCTCACTTTCTTGTCATTCCAAAAGGAGATGTTTTGAAGAATGTTCAAGCTGCTCTTTTCCATAGAGTGACCAAAAATAACAATGTAAAATGTGAAGCTATACATATAATACACACAGTAATGCTTGCATCAGAGTTTCCATGGTTTTTCATTGATTGATTAAGTTGAAGACCTTTTGCTTGTTTTTTTGATTGGTTTGGTTTTCAAAATATTGGGCTCACTTCCAGTTCATCGCGTTATGTTGGTCGTTCTGTTTGTTATTCTGATTGAAAAGTATCCTGAGTATTTTGTTAATCTTTAGTTTGTTAATAAACTTAAACAATTCTGTAATTAGATCCATCTTTATTTTTCCTCTCTGTGTCAACCAACTGTGACATCCATTTGTTGAGACTGTGTTACCTCTGTTCAGACACTATATATTTTTTCTATTTTGATCTATCATTGTGGTATTATAGCCTGGGTGTAAATTACATAAAACTAGACATTTTATATGTATACATTTGTTGTAACATGTCAATCAGACAGGCTTTTCCTCTTGACCAGAATAAGCAGCAGTCAGTACCAGACATTTGGACGCAAGTACAGTAGCAATCCAACTCCCCACTACTCACATATATAGCACTGAATAAATTACTACTCAAGCTAGTGTACATCCAAAAGTGTGTTGTGATCATGTGACTTCAAAAGCACTCAGCTGCAGTTAGATGTCTTGATACATAATATCAATGTCTGGGGCTTTATTTTTTAAATAAGCGAATTGAGGCACAGAAACCTCACTTTTTATCTTAACCATGAGTAAACTCAGAGATAGATAACACATTGAAGTCAGTACAGTTTCTGTAACTTGGAGATCTATATACTCATCTGTCCAGTTTACTTCTATTGTGCAGTAAGCTATTCACCATTCCTGGCTAAACTTATAACAGATTACATTTGCAGAATGGTTTCTGATTATCATGAAGGAAAATTAATAAATTAATATATTTTTTAATAATTAAAACAATAAAAAAATACAATAACATTTTTTTTACCAAATCCCATTCGCAAGCTGCATTATGGTGTTAAAGGGGCTAATTTTATTGGTGTTAAATGTGTTCAGCTGTGTGGAATACATCCACACCTCATTATCAGCTCTTTTTTAACACATTCCCTTTCCTCAGAATGACAAGCAGGTTGTATCTCGAGCAAATCCTCACGCTAGAGTCTATTTTAAAGCAGCAGTCCTCTAGAGAGAAAGATCTTTGTTTGCCCGCAGCCCATTAGGATGGCAGTGGATTATCTGAAGTACTGTGTGTTTCATTTTACATCAGAAAACATGCAGTTTGCGTAGCGTGTGGAATGTATCTGCGCACCTTATTGTTTCTTGGGACACTTCAGTGACCAGACCATGAAACCATAGCTGACATACAACAGTTTACATTTTCCTTCAGTCCATCTTGCCTATGGGAGGAATGTTTGGAAAAATGACAGTAAAAATGACAGCGAGTCCAAAGGAACAGTATTTAATTGGGGCTTTCACACCAGTGGAATCTTTTCATAGTTCCTAGTACTATTGACCAAAGTACCCGTTTTTTGGGCGTGTTCGCAATGCAGGAACTAGGAATGATTTTAGGAACTCATTTTGGAGGAACTAATTTTGCTCCTACGTCAGAGTAGGATCTAAACCAGCATTATAGGAACTATCAGTGACGTTAGTGTACGATGATTGTCAGAACACATGCGAAACACCAGCACCCGCCATTTAAATAAAAAACTGTGTACACACACAGATTATAGCCTATATGTTTACTCAAACTAACTCTACGAACATGGAAAACAGTGATAGATGGACCTCTCAAACTTTACACTAAGGAGAATATCCAACGCAACTTTGAGGGGACCAAGAGAAACATGATTATGTATTTCTGCTCAGCTAGTGACACTGGACTTCAACCACATGGCATACGCTAATACCTTTTCATTAATGTCTACTTTCTATGTATAACAGTTCTATCTAATATCGTATTAGACAGGACTGTTAAACAGATCGTAAACTAATGAACACGGAGAATGCAAGCACTCTGTGCTCAGCCTCTGGCGCTCTCAGCGCAGTCAAAATAAAGGTCCGCAGAGCCGATAAAAATAAAGGTCACAACAACAAGCGCAGCTTACGTCACTTCAGAGTTCCTACTGGCGGTGCGAATTCAACCAGGAAAATGTTCCTTGGGGAACCATTCGTTCTCGGGGAACCACCCTGGTGGCTTGTTCCTAAAACTAAGTTCCTAGAACTACAACTTCTCAATAAGCCACTCGAGGATGTGTGCCAAAGTGATTTTACCAGGGTAAGGGCCTGAAACCCCCTTAACTGTAAAAACACAACACACGGCCTCAAGTGGCCTATTGCTTCTATAAAATGGCAGTAACCACATTTTTTTTTAAAGAAAATTTGTTAATTTGTTCTATTATTTATTAATTTAAGGATTACTATTCCATGCAATCAGTTTAGGTCAGAGCAAGAACAAGCTTGTTTAAACAAATAATGTTATGTTGAATCAACTTAATAAACTAGTTCCTATTTCAACTAGCAATAGCACATGTTAGTATGCTGAAGTCAGATTTGTTTATTATTATATATTAAAGGATGAGCAAGCAAGACTTTAGCACAGTTATTGCTGAATGAAGAAACACACATCATGGTCATCATTTAACCGGCCACAGCCTAAGCACAAGTATTACTCTTCTACACACTGGTAACCGTAAAACTCAAAAACATCTTTAACATAACTGAATATTAAAAACTAGCAAGTATTTCTCTTTACTGAAAAAAAACTATAAAATAACACTTAATTTCAAAATCTTCTAATTCAGTCTCATGCAAAGCAACTACAGTTGAACTCCAGATCCGCTGCCCAGTTAGTTATATCAACAAAAATGAATCGAGTAGTCCCAACACAAAATTCTTAAGTTAACTTCCATTGTTGACAAGCTATTCTTCCGTAAGCCTGACTTTACGCTGTTTATGGTTTCTACACAACAAAACAAATTGAAATGTGTGTTTATCTGCCTTTTACAGCTTCAAAATGTTGCTCATCCAATTAGAATTCACCGTCAGAAGTGTGTTACAATGCAAAAGTAACTAGAGCCGCGTTTCCACCGAAATTACCCGGAACAATTTGTCCCAGGAACTTTTTTCCCAGGAACTTTTTTTTGCCCCAGACCGGTTGCTTTCTGCGTTTACACCGCGGTCTAAAGTACCGGGAAGGTAAACTGCGTGCTCCCAGTCTGCGACGGACAGTAATCAGTTTTGAGCGCCACATTTATAATAAGTATGGAGGAGATTCAAACTGTGCTGCAGTTATGTATTGGTTTACTAACAAGAGCCGCGTTTCCACCGCAGGAACTTTCCCCAGGAACTAGGAACTTTGGGCTGGTACTCGATGTGTTTACACCGCAGGAACCAGGGTCTAAATGAAGTTCCGGGCTTTCAGGGGTGGGACTTGTGCGCTGCACAAGCTGATTGGTTGTGTTCACGCTGCATTTTGGTTGGATGACTCCATGCAGCATTTTATTTATTTTTAACCTCCCTTTTTAAAAAATCTATTGCGGTTTGTGTCGTGGCTTCATGCAGTAAGAGTTGTCTGTCTGCAAATATGGAATTTAATAAAAAAAACCTGGTGGACTGGCGACGAGTTTCAGGCTTTATTAAGGGTATTTGTGGAAGAGGAAACTTTCTGCACGTCCAGCCATCTCACGGTCAATGTCCGCAATAGCTGATAACATACAAATTTTATATCTAACGTTAGCAGTACGAGCTTACTGAACACGCTTTATCAGTGCTCGTCTCTTTTCTGCCACAGCTTTTATTATTAAGTCATTATGTTTACACATTGTCATCTATTGCAAGGCACACCATGTTACAAATTTACTATAACAGGATTGAAATAGTGCTTTGAGGTTAGTAACAAACAACTATTTACAAGACTGTCAGTATTTATGATTGATAGACGGGGTTCAGGCTTTTTTTAAGCGTATTTGCGAAAGAGGAAATGTTTGCGTGTTCGTCCCAGCATCTCACAATAACTGATAACATACGTTGTCTAATTTTATACGCATACAAGCTTTCTGAACACGCTTTAGTATCAGTGCTCGTCTATTTTGTTTTGTTAATTACCTCGTTAGTAAACCAATACATAACTGCAGCACAGTTTGAATCTCCTCCATACTTATTATAAATGTGGCGCTCAAAACTGGGAGGAGCAGTTGCGCGCAGTTTACCTTCCCGGTACTTTAGACCGCGGTGTAAACGCAGAAAGCAACCGGTCTGGGGCAAAAAAAGTTCCTGGGAAAAAAGTTCCTGGGACAAATTGTTCCGGGTAATTTCGGTGGAAACGCGGCTAAGGTAATTAACAAAACAAAATAGACGAGCACTGATACTAAAGCGTGTTCAGAAAACTCGTATGCGTATAAAATTAGACAACGTAAGTTATCAGTTATTGTGAGATGCTGGGACGAACATGCAAAAAATTTCCTCTTTCACAAATACGCTTAAAAAAAGCCTGAACCCCGTCTATCAATCATAAATAGTGACAGTCTTGTAAATAGTTGTTTGTTACTAACCTCACCTCACCTTCACCAGTTTTTTTTATTAAATTCCATATTTGCAGACAGACAACTCTTACTGCATGAAGCCACGACACGAACCGCAATAGATTTTTTTAAAAGGGAGGTTAAAAATAAATAAAATGCTGCATGGAGTCATCCAACCAAAATGCGGCGTGAACACAACCAATCAGCTTGTGCAGCGCACAAGTCCCACCCCTGAAAGTTCCTGAACTTTGAAAAAGTACTACCTCGTGAGCAGGGACTATCGGAGGGGGAAATATTTACCCGGAACTTCATTTAGACCCTGGTTCCTGCGGTGTAAACACATCGAGTACCAACCCAAAGTTCCTAGTTCCTGGGGAAAGTTCCAACCATATTCTATGAATAAACTTCATAAATAAAATAAATGCAATTGGTTGTAATTATATTCACTCCCCCCAATGCATTTGTCCCTTATATTACAAAGAAAAAAGCTTATCATTTATTACTGTATTCTTAATGCATCATAGTACCACTCAAAATGTCAACGAATTGTTGTATGTTCTCGTAATAATTGCAAGGAACATGAAACATCCACACAATGTATTGATTTGAACTTTGGAGCGTGTAGTTATCTCACCATCTACCAAACAAAGGCTGTTGTAGATGTGTCTCTAGATTAATGAATGCTGTAGGTAATATGATTGAGGCTCGCTAGCGGATATATTCTTGATATTGATCTTGATATTGGGATGCAATTAACTGATATTAATTGCATCCCTTACGTTGTTGGCTCTGTACTACGTTCAATAAGTGTGATTCTGAACGGGATCGAAGTAGCAACACTGGTTTATAAGGAACAATTCCTGCAAGACAACAATAGTAGAGATTTATGAATTTGATTTCTTTTTCTGTAATGTTCTGGGAATATTGGCTCATTTTGAACTGCAAGCATTGATATTCTGCAGTAAAATCACAGGCATTTCAGTGTTCATTTTTCATATTTATATGTACAGACACAAATATACACACTCAGTTTCTTCAGTTTGCTTCAGTTCAGTTCCAATATTAAATTTATAAAGTATATTAAGCTGAGAAAAAATCATTCCAGTTGCTAATTTGGAAAAGATGATCAGTGAAGCATGGAACATGATTGTGATAAAGATCCATGACTGGCACAAAATCAAGCAATACTGAACTATGAATGATTATTTACTCAGTCTCACAACACGCACACCTAAATGGGGACATACAATATTGTTTTCATGTAAATTATAATAGAGCGTAGCCTAAATCCTAACCCTCAAAGAAAACAAACAAGTAATAAAAACTCGGTGAGTGTTTTAGCGCAATTTTCTCACCTCATGGGATCACAACACTAAGAGATAGTAAATCTTTTCCTGGATTTTTTTTGTGTGCGTTCCCGAGATTAGACCTTCCTTAACATAATGCCGAAAACCCGAAGTCTCTAGGTGGTCTGGTTGAGGAGTAGATAGAAGTGCAAGATTGGTGCGCACAGACGCACAGAACAGAAATCATGAGTTAACCAGCGCAATTTCCGGGGGAAAATTGCGCTAAAAATATTCAAAAAATGGATAAATCAGTCGATTTAATTCTCCAATTATTCACTCCCTCAGTCATATCATTGGCATTCTAGTTTAGTTTAGATATTTAGTTTTGTCATATTTTGTGATTGCCCAAAGGCTTTTCTGCAATGTGTACAGTATATTGAGTAGAGATTTTCTGACTGCCAACTTAACAAATGCAAACTTACATCATGGCAAAACAGCATTTTGTGCAGAGCCTCTTTTGTTATGCCTGCACACCCATGAGACTCGCTTTAACTCTTATGTAATGCTTGGCTTCTATGCACATATTTACAATAACTATATGGAGTATAAACTATAATATAAAATGTAAATGTGCAGAAAGTCACCTGGATGAACAAATATTTCTGTTGTACATAAAATTGAATGCATTACACTTTATAAAGTGTGATTTAGACATGCAATCACCAAATACATGCAGGCTAAACAACTTTAGATGAAATGCTGTAAAGAAATGTCATAGTTAAAGATAAGGGCATTAGAGGGAGGGTGAAATAATGAAAAATTGCTTCATAAAAATAACATTATTTTATTGCTTGCTTGCAGTGGTTCGTCATTATAAGGCTATAATGACTACTTATGATTGCTGGACACATTTACAGTGCTGTTTTATTATACTTTCTGACTGCATGTAAATGCTCATACACACAGTATGATTCTGCATAATGGCTGAACAGAACACAGCTGGGTTCCTTAAACCTTCTCTGTGTTGTGTTTATAACTGCATTAAACTAAAAAAAAGAATATTTGAGGGCTACTTCCTTTCAGATTTTCTGAATCTTCACATTACATTCCTATTTTGCAGGACATGTACATGTATGTTTTTTTTCTTCTTTTTTTCAAACATGGAAAGCATATTACAAATCATAGTTTTGTTTTATTGTATTAAATTATTAAGTAAATGAAGTGGATATGTAGTGCTAGTGATGAATTTTAGGAATTCAGTAATGTTGGCATTGGTTGGTTTGTCTCACAAAACATTTCAGCTTGTTAGATAAAATTTCAGAAATCTGTATTTTCACCATTTTAAAAGATTTTTTTTAAACTTTTTTCTTCTTCAACAACCTCCATAAGATAACTGTCAATCACTTACTGATCAATGCTCATAATAAATAAAGCTCAAGTGTCTGAACCTGACCTGAGCATATTTCTGAATATCTGGTATATATTCTCCCTGAAATTACAACACAAATCGTTATTAGTAGTAGTATTGCAGTTCAAAGGGTGTTTAACAGAAATGGCCTTACTGTTAATATTTTCACATACTACCGGTAATTTTTTTTTAAATAGATGGGATTTATTTGCCCTTGTGGACAGCCTTCTCCACCCCATCTATGTATTACATGTTTCTGTCTTTCCCAAAAAATACATTCTTGACCATGCAGTTTAAATTTAGATATTTAGATATTCCAAAATAATTGAGTTCAGAATAAAATCTCTGTCAGAGCAAATATTTACACCTCTAATCTTCTATCTAAGAGACTGAAACGCCAGTAAATTATCCACCGAAGTGCGATAGAGAAGGGAAAGCTGTGACTGAAGGTTAAATTGAAGTCATACTGGGATTGTGATTTGGTATGTGAGATATTCAAGGAAATGTGAAAATCAAGCTACCTTATTTTCTCATCCATGTGTGTCACTAGACACGTTGACTGCAAGCTCTTATACTGAGAATTCAGCACGGACTGAAAACCTGGCCTTGAAATGTATATGTCTTTCAATAGTCACTGCATGGCCTTTCATTAGAAGAACTGAAGAACTTTGGGTCCTTGAAGAAGACTAGAAGGATGGCAGTTCAAATAACTGTGAAGCTTTAATTAGAATAAAAGAGACATCCACGAAACAGTTTGTAGAAAAACACACCAACACCAGACAATGAACACAGAGAACTGAAGGTTTTAAATACACCAGATTACAAACTCAAATGATTACAGGTGTGCATTAATTAATAACGTAATGAATAGCAATGACAACCAATGATGAGCGGGAACACAGGACACAAAGAAAAGCAAACTAAAAGTCTTTGAAAACGAAGCCAAAGCAGACTAAACGTGACATGAACACGTTTTTCTGGATGAACATGAAGTCTGGATCCTTCAGTTTCAATGGATTTTTCACATTCTTTACGCCTTTGTCATCATTCAACAATTCATGAGACATTGCTTCTAATTCAAAGTCTATGATAAATGTGGCTTTAGTCAATAAATGAGTGGATGTAAAATTGTGTAGTATTGTAATGTCTCTGAAAGTGATACATACTTCTTTTATATAGCCTATATATATACTGTACAGCAATATATATATATATATATATATATATTGATTTTGCAGACACTTTTACAGCAACTGCATTTATCATGTGAGTTCCTGGAAAATCAAATCAATGACCTTGCGCTACCGAGGTACAATTACTATAGTAAAATCTCAGCTATCTATACTCAAGCTGCAATTAAAAAAAGGATGCTGGCATAATGTTAATTATTATGATTAAGAATATTACAATATGAATGCAATAAGAATATTGGTAACACTATAATAAGGTCCATTAGTTAACTTTAGTTAACTAGAACATGTACTAAGTATGAACAATACTTCTACAGCATTTATTAATCTTAGTTAATGTTAATTTCATCATTTACTAATACGTTATTAAAATCAAAGGTTGTATTTGTTAACATTATTTAATGCATTGTGAACTAACATTAACAAACAATGAATAGATGCATTTTTATTAACTAACATTAACAAAGATTAACTAATACAGTAACAAATGTATTCCTCATTGATATTCATATTAGTTAATACATTAACTGATGTTAACAAATGAACCTTATTGTAAAGTGTTACCAGAATAGTATTCAAATGTTGTATGTATGTAACAGACCCTTAATTACATAATTGTATTTATTTATTTATATTATTTTATTTTTAGCAGGTTTCAGACTTGGGTGTGGGCTGGTGACCAACCTTTTAATTTTGTCCCGGGCTCTTTGAATTTGTGCTACAGCTAGTAACCGACTTGCCTTGAAGGGACTGTGATAGAACCACTGTCAAGTTATTGCCATACCTCATTGAATTAGTTCAACCAGGCAAGCAAACACTTAAATGTCTTTGTAATCCATATTATTGATTATATGAATTAGAGAACTAATGAGCATGAAACAGCGACTCGGCAGAACACAATCAATCTGATGAGCCGTAGCGTTGAGCTCTGCCTTATCAGCTGAACATAACAGCATCACATCACTCTGAGACTCGCTCCAGCCGCTGGCTGATCCTTACGCTAGGGATGTGTGCAAACCCTATTACGCTGACAGACTCACTGTGTGTGGCACTATCTGAAATTAGTCTGTTCTCTCCGAGAGAGCAATTACAGTAAACGCTCAAAGGACTTGTGCTACAGGAAGGCCAAGGGGACCTAATTCAAACCTGAAGCACTACTGCACTCTTCACCTAGTCAGTCCTGTGCATTTGCTCTTGTCGTCACTGTAAATAGCATTACTGATAAACGACTGCTTGAAAATATTAAAATCAATACATTTTCACAAAGCTAACGATGTAAAGACCATAATCATAGTTTATTCACCCTCAAGTCAACAAAATCCCCAATCTATTTTACATTAATAAAACAGGATTTAAATGGACAGAGCTTGATTTTATGCATCAGGAATTGATTGGATTAAGTGGGTTTCACCAAAGTCAACTTTTGTTTCTAGACACTCAAATCAGGACGGAAAAACTGCATGTTTCAGGCTGGACCAGCCATTGCGCATGTGCAGTCGCGCGCCTCGAACACTGACTGTTTCTATAGCAACCAGAGCTTCTAAGGGCAGCTGCAGTGGCGCAATGACCAATTGGCGATTGGCTCTTTTATTAAGAAGGCGGGACTTATTTAGCATTATTGCACATTGCACTTTCTCCCATTCATAGTTATATGAGTGTACCGTCTCTGTATACCTAAAGTCTTTGATGTTACATACAGAATGGAACTGAAAATGGGTTGAGAAATATAAAGGACTGGTGATGTCAGCCTAAAAACAGTAGTCAGTAGTTTCAGCAGCGGAGCGAGTTACAAGTTAAGCAAGGGGTTTATGAAGACAAAAAATTTTCTTAGGAAAAATGTGCACTGATGAATCATTCAGTATAAGATAAGGAATGTGAATGTGGATTAGGATTCAAATTTCATGTTGACCTTAATATTTAAAGAAGTAGATCTTGGGGCACACTAACACTCTTATTTTATTGCCTTCTTCCATGTTTCCACAGAGAAACAGGCCAAAGATTGAATTAAAGCAGGAAGATCATGTTCCATTTCTTGCATTTGTGCACCATGTGGAATAGAATGAGTGCACTCGTTGTTTCTGTGAAAAATGAGACCAGGGCCATTGTCTCATGTTCAAATTCAGGGTTAAGATCACAATCTCTTGAAATGGAGAATTGAAGTGCCTTCTAGGTCACACTGCTTTTTTTTGTGTGTGTAGAAACTCAGGTGAGAAAGTCTCAATTCTATATTTGACTCTTAAAGGAATTATTCATCCCAATTAAAAAAATATTGTCATCATTTTCAACTCCCATGTCATTTCAAACCTGTATAACCTTCTTTTACTATAGAACACAGAAGTAGATGTTTGGAAGAATGTTCACGCTACTCTTTTCCCAGTATAGGCTCATTAGAAATAAGTTTAAAACTCCAAAAGCATACCTACAACACTAGTGGCAGTAAAGCACCAATAACTTCTTTTTTTTCCTTTTCACACAAATGTTGATTACAGGGCAAATTATCAGGTACTAAAGCCTTATTTTTGTAAGACTTATTTTTCTTGATTTGTAAACTAAATCATTTTTACTTTTGCATTGCATAAATATGACTTTCCTGATGTAGTCAACTTGCTCAGTAGTGCCCATTGTACAGAATTTCACTCGCACAAATTGCCAAATTTGAGCGCACGAGTCCTGAGAAACACAAGTAAAAGAGCTCAAAGACTTGTAGAAGCAAGCTAAATGTTTTTTTGTATCTCACTTTTGGTTTGTCTAAATGAATTGGTTAGGTTCAGAGTAGGGTTTAGTGTAGGTGGTGCTTTTTTCCCCAAAAACGATAGAGCATTAACCTTTTAGCGCCACTCACCGGACATATCATTTCCAAACTGCTGTGATATGTACAGCAACCAATGCAATGTAACATTACCAGATTCACGTTCAAACAGAACACGTTTTTAGCTCCTCTCTCTGCATATTCCACTTTTGAAAGTGTCACAAAGCATGCAAAAAACAACGTAATACCATTTTACAGAACTGTGTCCACAGGTATGATTTTCCATTTTCGCCTGTGTTGTCCACACAATGAAAGCATATTGTGACCTTGGGCTTTCAATATCCAAAAATGACATAATAAAATTGCCATAAAAATAGTCCATACAACACATTTTCTGATGTTTTATGGTAGTTTTGTGTGAGGAACAGATTGATATATAATTTGATATTCTTGGAAATTCTCTCGAGTCTTATTCACATTTTCACATATTCATTTACATTTACATTTATTCATTTAGCAGACGCTTTTATCTAAAGCAACTTTTATCAGACGCTTTTTATCTATTCAGACTTTATACCTGCAGACGAGTCATGGCAGATTTTACATCAATGATGCCAAATTTCACTTGGTGACTCATAACCAATCCCATTTGAGAGCTACAGAAGAGTTTTTTGTCCTTCAGTGACAAAAACTGAACATCGGTTTTTGGGTCATGTGTAAAGAGCTGCTGCTATTGTACCAAATGCCGTTTTGCCAACAGACATTAAAGGGTTAGTTCTGTCACTGGTAGCTGGCCTGAATGAGGCGCACGACGGGAATAGTCCAAAGAAATAGTATGTTAATAATCAATCCAACACAGGAGAACACAACCACGTAAATTATAGATGAGAACGGACAGAGACTAAAGGAGAACTCAGAGTTTAAATGCATGGTACAAACAAAGGGAACTAATGAGATGAGTAATGAGGTGAACAGGATAATTAATTAACTAAGCCAGGGGATAAACTCATGAGCACGAACACAGACCAACTGACTGAAACAAAAACATAACGACACTGAGCATACATGATACAAGCTCCCAAAAATGAAAACTCTCAGCATTTACTCACCCTCATGTTGATCCAAACCTTTATGAGTTTCTTTCTTTTTTTGTGTTCAGCAGAAGAAAGAAACTCATACAGGTTTGGATCAACATAAGGGTGAGGAAATGATGACAGAATTTTCATTTTTGGGTGAATCTATAGGCTATAACATTGACACTATAATTATGCTTATACAAACATTGAGATATACAGATACCCATTGCAACCAGTTTTAATAGAGGTAATTTGCATTCAGAAACCTTAAAGGTCCAGTGACAAAAACAGCCTATTTCATTCTAAAAGTAAGAGATAAGGTGTGAAATGGCAATAAAATCCATATGACCCCTTTATGTGCACCATGTTTGACTCCTGCTCTAATTCATTTTGTTTCTCAGTTCAACATTCACCTTTCTGAAGCAGTGGTCACGGAACTGTGGGCGTAAATCAATGGTGCTCATGTGTCTTCTCTCCTCCTTTCTCCCCTGTAAAGTAGGCTATGCAGTGGCACATGCAGTGAACCGTGTTTGTATGTGTTTGTGTGTGTTGCCCTGAGTTCCAATTAGCATTTATATCTGTGAAACAGGTATGACCCAGGGGTTTGATAAAAACCGATGATGGTGGTGAGACCACAAACTGGATGCTGTATGCAGAAAATACTAGCAGTATTATCATCACAACCTATTACAGCTTGGTATTATATATTAACATCATGTTGTAAATAACAGTATCCTCTCCATGAGGTCCGTCTATTCAAGTAGGTGCAGATAATTGGTATATATACGTTTTTTGCATTATATACATTATATATAATGATATACTGTATGGTTTTCACTATTGAAGATGCATATTATGCAGCATCTCTCTAGGATGTAAATTATGTGAATACTCATCAGCACTCAACAAAAATTAGTTGCACATCTGTGGTTTGAAGGTAACAGTGATTTTAACTAGATTAGATTAGATTTTCTGTAAAAAAAAAAAAAAAAAAATGTAGTGATGCTTGCAACACAGGCTCATTGGAAAAACGTACCTGTGGCAACATTTTTGCAAAACGCAAAATACGCACCAATACGGACATAACACTGCAGTTTCCAACAGAAATGAACACGAGGCAGTAAAACAGCAAGCACTTTTAATCGTTTTCACACACAATTATGATTACAGGGGCAGATTATGGATTAATAAAGACTTGTTTTTATGCGGCTCCTTGCACAATTATGTTATGACCTTAAAACACTTTTTACCATAGTGTTTGATTTGTTAACGAATATATTTTGGAGTTTGCATCACTTAACAAGCTCCATATGTTCGGTTTTACTGATGTACTAAGCTTGCTCGGTAGCTCAGCTGGTTCAGGATTGTACTTGTGATGCGGAGAGCTCGGGTACAAATCCCTTTAAAGACGATTAAAGAAGTCATGATAAAAGAGCTTGAAGACAAGAGTTCAAAAACAAGCTAAAATGCCTTGGTTATGATTAAGTTTTTTTTCACATTTGCTTTTGTTAACACCATCGGGTAGGTTTAGGCTTTAGTGTAGGTGTACGTTATTTTTAAAATGGAGCATTGAACTTTCGGCGCCAATCTTCGGCCATTTCAATACGGTGAAACGAACAAACTCCAACTTAATAAAACACTGAAAAAACTAAATAAGCTTTTGGCGAAACTAACTGGACATTTCACTTTGAAACTGTCGCGAAACGTGCATGATGCAACATATTTTGCGTTTTGCAAAAATGTTGCCACAGGTACGTTTTTTCAATCCACTGCCACAATGGTATGTTATGCACGTCCTGATTTTGCCGAGTTAGACGCTTTCCTGGGTCAACATATTTTGTTAGTTCAGGAACAACATTCCTGTCCGAAAATTTAGTTCTAACCATATCCCTACCTCTAAACCTAACCCTACCCATAACTCATCCCTAAAATCGGAGTGAAATGATAGGTGAAAAACACTGCACCAAACCCTGACTATAAGCCTAAACTTGACATAAACTGTAAACTTGTCCCTCAGATCTGATTGGTTTATTGGAATGTTTCTCCAGCATCAACAAAGATGTTGATCCAAGAACAAGTTGTTCTTGGTGAAATCAGGTTCTGCGTAGGGCATTGTGGGTGGTTTCCATGGCATTTCTATATGGTTGATACAGTGTTGCTAGGTGGTTTGTTCAAATCTCTAAACATAAGAATGTGTAATAACAATAGTGATGGTTGCCTTAGCAATCACCACTAATCAATACAAATATTTGTAACAAGGAAACTAGTTAAAGGAATAATTCTCCAAAAATGAAAATTCTGTCATCATTTACTCACCCTCATGTCATTCCAAAACTCTATGATTTTCTTTTTTATTTGGAACATTAAAGAAAATATTCTGAGAAAGGTCTCAGTGTTCTACAGAAGAAAGCCATGTAGGTTTGCAATATCACAAGGGTGAGTAAATGTTGACAAATTCTAAATTTTTGGTTGAAATATCCAAATATTATTACTGTAACTAATAACTAGCTTAAACTTAAGATGCATCCAGTGCATCTAGTGTCATATCCATACTTTCTCTGTCTATCTTTCTATCATCCCCTTTTGATCCTCCACGTATTTCTTATCTTGGCTGTATGGCTGTAACTGTTCAAGCCCCAGGGGACATTTATCGCTGAACTCTTGTCCATTAAAGGATGTGCTTGGGCAGAGTAGCGCTGACCAGCCAAACCTCATTTTTTTACATGTAATGCGGTCACATATGACCCTTGCCCTACAGTGTGTGTCCGCTCTCTCTGATCATCTTTTCCCTTTGAAAGTAGTTATTTTGAAGAACTAGAATGAATGTGTTCACACTAGTGGTGCTGCTTGCATTTTAGTTAGTAAAGGTTTTTTTTTCTTCTTCTTCTTCTTTTTTAGATTTTTTTTTTCAATTAAAATTTCAATAGAATTTTGAAAGATTTTTTTTTTTTTTTTGTTATTTTCAGTGACTTACTGCTTTTTTTTTTCACTGCTTTTTCCAACTGCCAAGTCTCCAAGTCCACATCCAAATAAAGTGAAAAGTAAATCAATAATAGCTAAACAGGATCATATATTTCCATTATTCATATCTTGTTTCCTTGGTTGTGCATTCTATATGCATAACAAGCATATAAAAGAATTGAGATGAATATGAATGTAAAGAACCCGTTTAATTTAACCCCAGTGCCTGGGGATAAGCACTGGGTTATATTGGATCATTCTTATTTATCCAGTACATTGAGCATATTTTGTCTTCGTCTGTAGTATATCAGCAGTATCAGCTTCCGTGGAACTCATATAAATATTACAACATAGCCAGCCAGAGGCACTTTAACCGCTCATTATAATGCAGCTTTGAAAAACAATGCCCAGCCTTTCTGTGTTGGGGGAAATGCAGATCAGGTTATCACCAAATGTGTCTCATTTTGGCACTTCTAGAAAAGAATCCTCTGAATCTAAGCTTAAGATAAAATCGACCTGGTGAAAGATGCTTTTGTTCCCTTTTCATCTCTTCTTTTCACTTCATCCCTTATCTTCCTGTTGAGGCAGTGAACCCATAGGATCCATCGGCGACAACTTTAGCGCACACCCAGGTCTATCATTGATTAAAACCACATGGAGAATGGAGTAATACCCAATTCAGGTTTAAAGGATTTAGAAATAGCCTCTGAAATGAGATGAGGATTATGGGAACTCTACAATATTTGAACCGTTTTTTTTTTTTTTTTACATGTGATATTTTAGGAAACTAGATTGTTACACTTTATCTCGATAGTCCATTTTAGACATTCTACTAACTGCAAGTAATATTGGAACAACATGTCAACTAACTCTTATTAGGGTATTAGTAGTCTTTTAGGGTTACGGTTAGTATAGTCTCAGCCTCAGATGCACAAGGCAAACAAAATGGGAAACACTTCAGGAGTTTCAAAGTCGTCATCTACAAGATTTCAGGGAGACTTGTGTGTCACATTCTTTAAACGGGTGGTATAATGCCCTTTTCACAAGATGTAAAATAAGTCTCTGATGTCCCCAGAGTGTGTATGTTATGTTTTAGCTCAAAATTCCCTACAGATATTCTTATATAGCATGTTAAAATTGTCACGTTTTGAGGGTGAGCAAAAACGCACCGTTTTTGTGTGTGTCCCTTTAAATGCAAATGAGCTGCTGCTCTCAGCACAGGGGGCGGAGCTTTAAGAGCTCATGTCCTTTTACCTTACACAGACATGCACTGAAAATGTCAGTTTATGTTCAACCTGGAGTCAGACAATGATGGAGTGACTCAAGAAGAAGTGACAACATGTAGAATGCAACAGGACATTTCTGAATGGTTAGTTGATGAATTTATGTAGCTAATGTGTAGTTATCTTCTAGTCATTAATTAGCATATTCTGTCATGATAATTTATAAATCTTGTTCCCGGGGGCGGGGTTTATGTAAATTATAGGGTTAGTGATGTCACTAACCCGGGAGGAAGCTCGTGTAGTCCCTACCAGTCGTTTGTTGTAGTCTTTATTAAAAGCAAATATCTTCCTTTGCTTTGAACTTTGAGCGTTGTAACTTTGCAGATGTTGTTTATGCTCAAACAGCAACATTACACACTAACTAAAGTTAGAAAAGTGAAATCATAATCAACCACCCCTTTAATGGTCCACCTGGAAACAAAGCCTTCGTGATGCCAAACCCCTTCATAGAAGAAAGCCGTTGTGTTTACAACTGTGACAATGAGCGCTTATCAGAATCAACTTAGTTGGGTTTTCAAAAGTATGTGAATTTCACAGCACCATTGTTGCAGTAAACTTGCATAACGTTCTTGAATGAATTATTTAATAGATCGACTTTACATCTTCACGCCCCTAAACATAACGCGGAACAAAGCAAACTGTGATTGGTTGCTTTACATTTCGGTCAGAGGTTCTCTTTGGCGGTCCTTGGCCAGTGAAATTTGCGATGGAGTCCAGACCCTATGCCATCTGTCTGAAGATCTGGCTATGTGAGACTAGGGTTACTAGAATAAGTTGACATATACTTGCAAAGTTACTTATAGTCAGTAGAATGTCTGTTGGGGGAGCATCAAAATAAAGTGTTAGCATATTAAGCAAACAGTCTATTAATACTAATGAGTGGTAGATGACATGTAGTTGTAAAGTTACTTATAGTAAGTGGACTATCAAAATAAAGTGTTACCAACTAGATTTTTACATTTTCCGAAAAGGTCAAAAGCGCCCATCTCTAAGTCTCTATGATATTCTTTTCTCTATATATGGCTCAGTTCCCTTTTTCAGTTTAACAGTATTAACAGTGCGAACAGTGCCAATGGTTATGGCTAATCCTGAATGACCAATACTAATAGAGATTCTTCCCTTAGCAAACACCACTAGTTTCACATTTACCAAGTGCCCTTGCAGTGAATGTTGTTTTAAGTACATTTTCAGCTGTTTTTGAAAAATTCAAAATATAAATATGAATTTGATAATATTAATTTTACCCAGTGCATTTAGACAGAACAGTTTGTCATCAGTTTAGTTAACAAAGAGCTATGCAAAAAGGTGTTTTCAAAGCACAGATGGTCCAGTTCAGTTCAGTGTGCCTGTTCCTTCCCGTTGGTCTCTTCTGACCTACTTTCTTTGAGCTAAGGGTGATTCCCATAGGCAGACTGCTGGA